>NC_081405.1:435035697-435650197 GCF_030272615.1 Cryptomeria japonica | reverse complement strand
TTTCCACCTATAGAGAGACAAGTTGCATTTTCCATAGGTCCAATAGCTAGAGATGACCATAACAATGTCCTCTTCAACAATAAATTTGAAGAGGAAGAGAGCCCCAGACATGGCACTAACATAGACACTTCCTTTCAGTCTCCATTTGTCCAAAGCCCATTTCCTAACCATTTCCACAATAGGTTTAAGGGAGAAAAAATAAACCCACCAAAGTGTTACTCATGTTTAGGAAAATACGGTCCATAACTTTGTTAGGGAGCTCAATAGTCATGCCTTAGTTTGTATGCAAACGGGAACAACATTGAGGTCCACCTACCCGATAGCATTTCCAACCAGCGTGTTTTTCCAGCCTTTGACAACCATGCTATCAACAAGGGTCCCTTTATCTTTAGGGTCATCATGAGTGACAAATTCCTTAGAGTTAGGAATGGAATCCATAGTCTTATCTGGAATCACCATAGTTTTAGGGCAGTCAACAACCACTTCCTTCAAAGGGGAAGTAGAAAGCAGTTTATCAATCAAACTAGTGTAGGCTCGTATAAGAATCTCATCCACTGTAAGGGCAGAATGCGAAGCGACAGAAGTTGTTAGCACCATAGGGTCCAGAGGGGGTTCAGCTGGGGCAGGGGGGAAGATGTCCCCCACTTGCAGCAACCACCATGAACAAAAAAATTTTAAATTCCAAAAGCTTGCAGGGCGGGAGTTGTGAGGGTAGATTAAAAGTTGAATATGTGCAAAACTTAGTTCTAGGTCATCTTTGTTCACCATTGTGATATAACTGATTTAAATAAAGGTACTTTTGAATTATTTATACTAATAAAACTCAAACTAATTCCAGCATTTGTAAGTGTTTAACCATGGCTAAATGGAAACCTGGTTTTGACCCCTCTGCAGAGCTAAACCACATGGCCCCAGTGTGGGTTAGGCTACCCGGACTCCCGTTGGAGTTCTGGGATGAACAAATCTTCCGATGGATAGGAAACTCATTTGGTTGCTTTGTTGCAGTGGACTCGGTCACTCTCAACAAGTCCAGGTTGGTGTATGCTCGCTTTTGTGTCAATGTCACGATTAACAAAGCCCTCCCAAACTTTATCTCCCTAAAGCCCAAATGGGGAAAATGGTCCCAGGCCATTGTTTACAAAAATGCCACCCTATACTGCTAGAAGTGTAATACTCAGGGGCATTCCTATATGGATTGTAAAGCCCCTGTGGTAGTAGAACCCAAGATCAAGAATAAAGCCATCTGGGCTAAACCCATCAACCCTGGTGACCCGTCATCCTCGGCCCCTCCTGAGCTGACTACTGAGAATGCTATTCCTAAAGATTACCAGCACACAGACAAGATCCTTAAGATCTTAAAATCCCCAGTGGACCCAGTCAAAAACTCTAACTACACCCTGGAAGAGGGGGAGATCCCTCAGGCGATAGCCCTCATCATGTCCCCCATCCCCTGCCCTTCTGCTTCCCCCCCACCCCATGCCCTCCTTGACCCCACCCCAGCTGTGGTTAAACCTCTCAAGATTGGAAGTTCCTTGCCCACCACTTCAACCCCTTCCTCCCCTACAGCTAGGGATAAAGAGGAATACTCTAGAAACTCCCTGGAAACTCCGCTGAAAGTATCCCCCCCGTGTTCTCCTCAGACAGATAATGAAGAATGGATAACCCAGAAGAAGAAAGTCAAAGCCAAGAAAGCTGATGTGGGGGGAAATGAAAGAAAATTTGGGAGACCTACAGTAAGAGTCTTGAGTGATGAATACTAAGAGAGGGGGCGAATTAGTATGCCAAAAATCACTGCACTAAAACACTTCCATAGTCTAAAGATAAACCGGTAAAATAGTCTAATAGACAGACCAGTTACCACACATGCAAACCAAAATGTGAATAAAGCATTCACCCATAAAGCAATACAACCATAACACAAGATATTTGATGTGGAAACCCAACTAGGAAAAACCACGATGAGATGGAACTCACAAGTCACTATCTGCAGAATAGAAACCAAATCAGTTAAGGTCTCACAATGTTCTTCACTAGAACAGATCCTGTTAGGAATCTCAATCTCTGTTAGGAGATAAGTCCGATTAAAGACTACCTTGTTAGAGGATTTTAGATTCACAGGAGTGAACCACCTTGTTAGAGGATTTTACAAAGGCTTTGAGGCCTACCCAGTTAAGAGCTACGGACTTGTCAAAGATGTGAGTAATCAACAAGTGTTTGATCTATCTAATAGCACAAACTGCTTGGTTAGATCCAGTATTGCTCATAGTTAATGCATTCCAGCATTACTTCAGTCTTCTCTATCCCTCTCTCAGTTACAACTTGATCTTCTCAGATAAGATCATTCTTTCAACAACCACCTTAAACCCTAGCATGACATTAACCCTTTTTGCAACAACTTAAAACCCTAGACATGATGTCCTTTTAAAGGAATCTGATTTCATGTCGGTCCAATAGGATTACATTACAATTTCCTAGGTTCAATGAATCTAGACATAATCAATAACATGAAACAAAAGGCACCGTCAATGTGTCGGCACCATCAAACAATCGGTGGATTGGTAACTCATCACAAAATGTCGGTTGGTAACTCATCACAAAATGTCGGTTGGTAACTCATCACAGAGTATTACCAGTTCATACAAAATACCGGTTGCTGGTTTGACAAAAATGAAGACTGGTAAGAATGTGTTGTGCTGCTTTGCTCCCTCATACCGCTTGGGATCTACGAACCGCTTGGGGTCTACATGCCGCTTCAGACTGGGAAACACATTCTGCAAAATCACCACTAGTCTAAAGACTAGAATACAGCATACCGGTTGGAACAAATACTGGTTGAGCTCAAGCTCATACATATAAAGGGGATCTCAATACAAGTGTGTGTCCATCAATGACAATCACAACATAAATAAACAAAAATGCTAACAATCTCCCCCTTTGGCATTGATGGCAACACTTAGGAAAATAAAATTTTGACATCTAAGTGTTTTACAAAAAAAACTTGCCATTAACAAAATTGCTCCCCCTAAGCATATACACTATCCCTTAATCAACACAGTGTATAGAAATTTTGCATACAGAGCATAATCATCAAAGCATATAGCATATATCAAAATTTCAAAACTAGATACTTCTTCCCCTTTGCCAACAATGAAAAAGTATCGTTGAATAACCCTGTTTACATATATATAAAAAGTTTATGACAATAATGAATAATACTTGTCAAAAACTGATTTATAGTCCTGCAAAAATTGTTTCATGGATAGAGACCAGGACTCAAGTAGGGAGGTTGGCACTTCTTTCTCTATTTGCATCTGGGATACCTATTCCTCCATGGCATCAACTGTGCTTAGTTCCTATGTGACTGTCAGGGCATCCAGGTTCAGATAACACTTTTGAAGAATTTGCAGTCATGGAAGTAAAACTAGTTGAAGCTCGTGCAAATCCCTAGACTGTGTACTGATCTCTTGCTCCAGCTTGGCTGATTGGATCTGGAACCAGTGAATGATTTGCCCATATGCTACAAAGGAATCATAAGGTGTCTTAAATGTGCCCAAGTAGGACTGTAAGTCCATTTGAAGATTTTGCTTCTTGGCAAGCACATCATCGCAGAACAGATGAGGTTGATAGATTTTGCTGAGTAGCAAGTTTCCCTCATCTAAGGCATTCCTTATGTCCTTTTGGTCTTTTAGCAGTTCAGTCCTAAGCTCATTCATCTTTTTCACCAGAGCAACATTAAGAGCCTTTTGGTGCTCTTTCTTGACATTGGCCTCAGCTTCTTCTTCCAGGCTCTGCACCTGATCATCCACTACAGTACATAGTAGTTTGAGCTGTAATAGTGATGATTCAATATCTGGAAGATTAGTACCGGGGATTAAACCAGTAAGGGTGTCTACTACCACTTGAATTATATCATGTTCCTTTTTCCTACAAATGATTTCAAGGCGCTCTTGGGCAACCTTGATGCTCTGCATAAGCTCTGACTCACTTGCAGATTGGAGATCAATAGGAATCAAGATATCAGCCGGTTTGGCTTGGCTCCCGATTGCCTTAGGAATCTCCACCTGTGTGCTCTTCATTGCTTCAGCTGCCTTGTCTACTTCTTCCTTCTTCCTTTTCTTTGCTTCTTTCTTCTGTTCTTGTGCCTTGTCTACTTCTTCTTTCTTTTTCCTCTCCTTTTCTTCTTTCTCTTTCTCTTCCCTCTTTTTCTTTTCTTCCTCTTCCATCTTCTTCTTGTCTTCCTCTTCTTTCTTCTCTTCTCTGCTTCTTCCTTCTTCTTTGCTTCCTCTTCCTTCTTCTTCTCTTCTACTTCCTTCTTTCTCTTTTCCTCCTCTTCTTTCTTCTTCTTTTCTTCCTTATCCTCTTCTTCTTTCTTCTTCCTATCATCTTCTTGCTTCTTCTTCTCTTCATCTTTTCATTTCTCCTCTTCCTCTTTTCTCTTCTCTTCCTCTTTCTTCTTTTTCTCATCTTCATCCCTCTTCTTCTTCTCTTCCTATTCCTTAGCCGCTTCTTGTGTGTCTTTAGCCTGCTCACCACCCTATTCAGCTTGTTGCCCCTGTTTAGTTCCCTCAGAAGGTATGTCCTGAGTGACATCTTCTACATCCAGGGCATCGACATCGATAGTGTCAATTGGTTCTTCAACCAGGTTCCCTTCCTCATCAAAAACCTCATTTGGTTTGGAAATAACCGAATCTTTTTCCGCTTGGAGGTTGGCCATTCATGCTTTGTGAGCTAGAAAAACATGATTCATGTGCTGATGAGTGTCTTTTTCCACATCATCAATTCTTCCCTCCAACAGCCAGTGTCTTCTTCTCCTTGTGAAGAAGAGACCTTTATTTTGATCCAACACATCAAACAATTCTGAATTTGAGAGATCGGGAAAGTATTGTGAAAAGACTTTCTCCCTAATCTCCTGTTCTTTTTCAATGGCAATGCACCATTTATTATCCAATGCTTTAAACAAAGAAGCCGGTATCTAAGATTTAATCTCTGATGGCAACCGATCATTCTTGCAAAAATAAATAATGATTTCCTATAATATTTCCTCTTTCTCCTCATCACTGAAATCATCATAATAATCTACTAAATCATGAAGTAATTTTCTCCTAATATTCTTAACTGTCCTTTGAAAATGTGTCAAAGGTTTGTATGAGGAGATGTCAATATTTACTAGTGCGGATGTTGCCGGTTCATTCTTCTTCATCTTCTTTGTCTGTCTAGCCTTCTTTGGCTTTTCATCAGACTTGGTTTCTTCGGAGTCTGATTCATTTGTCTTAGTCTTCCTCTTTCTTTTGAGGACTTTTGCTGGTGTTACCTCTGATTTCTTCTTTGCTGGTGACCACTTGGTCACTCTTGGAGTTGTAGTGGTAGCCGGTGCCGATGCTGTAGGCACTGCTTTGGCTTTCTTTGCTGCCGGTTCTTTTCCTTTCTTAACCGATGGTTCTTCAGCCGGTGCAATCCTCTCCAAGTAAGTTCTAGTCCTTTTAGCCTTTGGATCAATAGGCGAGGCAATAAGGGTTGAGGCATACCCTTCCAGCATGTCATACATAACCTCATAGCCCATTGGCTCCACTTCCTCCATTCTAGGCTCAACAGCCTCCATTAAACATTTGTCCACTTGAATGGTGAAACAGATGTCATCTTTGTATTTCTTTACTATATCACCTGAGATTCTTACCCTTTGACTCATCTTTCTTCTGAACTCATCAAAATATTTGTTCAGTACTTCAGGGTAACCGGTTCCAATGGCTTGTACGCTTTCCTTTATTTGCTTGGTTACTGGTTGGTCAGGAGACCACTAGACATCTCCTACACTAGGAAAGTAGCCTTGGAAATAGAAGAACAACCCTACCAGTAGTTGTCGAAACTTAAACCTCAGTGAATTTTCCTATTTGATTGCCTTTAGATTCAACAAGAGTTGCCTCTACATACCAGTGCATAAGTCAAAAGATGCATCCTCTTTAATCATCCGGTAAGCGGCATTTACCGCTGCAGTAGATATAGAATTAATCCTGCTGGCTGAAAATGTTCTGTAGCCTATCACCATGCAGGCGTATTTCACTAGATCATCCTTGATAGGATTAACTATCATACCCCATGAGTCACTTGTTGAACCGTTGAGCTTGGCTATTTCAGTTTTGCTCACCTTTCTCAGGGCTGGCACTTCCCCTGTGTTACAAAAACCGGTGACTGCATGAATTGCCTGAGGTGTAATATCATGCATCCTCTCCAGGTACATCTTGTCACTGTGGACTCTGCTCAAAATGATGCTTATGTGATCCTCCGTAAAATCTTCTAGAAAATATACTGCATTATGGAATTTCTTCTTCTCTAAGATAATAAACTCTGGTTTGATCTTTTTGTCCTTGCCGCAAAATAGACCTAACTAGGTGTGAATAGCTAAAGACCCTAGGTCTTCTATTTTGCAATCAATATAATCAGAAATTCCCTCTTCAACTATGACTCCAGCCGGAACTTGTGATAAGGCATTATATTTGGACTTCCTCTGAATAAAACTTTCTGACTCTATGGATGTACTTGAACTAGTATGAGATGCGGAAGCCATTGTAGAGTATTTCAAGAACATGAAAAATACCTTTCAAACGCAAATTTAGGGCGTCCTAATTCTGCTTCACTCCACTCTCTGTTAGTTGCCAAATCACTGCTTTGTGTTCTCCACTACCGCTTGCAAACTGGATTTGAATCTCTTTCAAGGTTTATCAATTTCTTGAAATCTAAGCTCAAATCACCTTTTCTTCGCTCAAAAATAGATAGTGAGAAATGATTTGAAATAGGCTTTTATATATGTCTCTCACCTACTACCATTAATGCTCCTCTATTAGGGCGTAAACCCTAATTTGCCTTTTTACCATTTCTGGTCTTCTGCCAAGTGACAGGTATTGCATACTAGTTAAGGTCTTTTACCGGTGTAAACTGGGGGTTCGAAAGCATTTCGCCGTTTGCTCCCCCTAAGCCTTTGAGGCTTAGTTTGCTGGTTCTGATATTTCCACACTAGGTGCAGAAACTGGTTCCTCTTCCAACATTGTTGGTTTCTTCCTCCAGGTTTTGTTCATGTCCCCTTGAACTTTTTCAACATCGATTTCTCCTTCCTGAGTGACCGATATATCATCAAATATACTTTTTCTACTTCTGCAGAATCTTGCAATGTGAAACAGTTTGTTGCAGTAATAGAAAACAAGTCCAGGTGCTCTCCAAGGTCCATTGTACATGTTTCCATTCTTCCTTCTGCATGTTCCAGCAGTGTGATCATGACCATGACAGATCATATAATTTTTTCTCCATCTGGTTGCCGCTTGATGGCCACCGCTTCTTGACTGATGATTGAAGACATTAAACCAGTTGTGGTTCCGGTTCACAAAAGGTTCACGACAAGTTCCTTGGGTCCTTTGAGGATATCTTCTAGTGTTATTCATCACAGACCTACATTCAAATTCTCTATGCCCAAACTTTCTTTACTCCTACATACATTGGCAGTGTGTCCTTCTTTAAGACAGTTAAAGCAAACAGGTTTAAATTTTTGCTTACCTTTTTCTTTGAGTGTCGGTTGCTTCTTTGATGCTTCAGCATTTGTTCCTAAGGATTCTCCTTCCTCATGTCCAGAGAAACCAAGACCATTGGTATTCTTTGCCGGTCTAGATGACTTAAGCTTTTGCTCTAGCTTGACAGTACTTTTGCCAAACTTAGCAAGTATTTCCTTTGACTCAGAGAGTTCTTTGGAAATAGCAATATTTGTCTCCATAAGACTTGCATTTTTAGAGATGGCTATGTTCAGTTCTCCTTGCATGTCTTCCTTTTCCATTCTGCTCTCATGAAGGTGATTAGACAGTGCACTAATCTCTTGTTTCAACTTGGAGATCTCATGATCTCTATCCTTTATCCGATCTTTAGCTTTTCTTCAGTTCTCAAGTTCTTGACTAAACCGAATAGTCAGTCCTTCCAACTCCTTTCTTAGGTTGGATTTTGATTCATTCAACTTGTTTACTTCTTCTATCATGGCTTCCATATGAGCTTCATCTTCAGAACTACTTTCAGATAGCTCCATCAACTTTTCTGCATGTTCTCTCATTTTTGCTTGAGATGCCTTGTATTTGACCATAAGATCATCATAGGCTTGCTCAGACTTAGTGAGCCATTGAGTAAGTTCCCTCATGGTGTATTCCCCCATATCTCTTTCCAAGTGGTTAAACTTATAGAAAGGTAGGCTCTGATACCAATTGATGAATACTACGAGGGGGGGGTGAATTAGTATGCCAAAAATCATTGCACTAAAACACTTCCACAGTCTAAAGATAAACCGGTAAAATAGTCTAACAGACAGACCGGTTACCACATATGCAAACCAAAATGCAAATAAAGCATTCACCCACAAAAGAAATACAACCATAACACAAGATATTTGATGTGGAAACCCAACTGGGAAAAACCACGGTGAGATGGAACTCACAAGTCACTATCTACATAATAGAAACCAGACCAGTTAAGGTCTTACAATGTTCTTCACCAGAACAGATCCTGTTAGGAATCTCAATCTCTGTTAGGAGATAAGTCTGATTAAAGACTACCTTGTTAGAGGATTTTAGATTCACAGGAGTGAACCACTTTGTTAGAGGATTTTACAAAGGCTTTGAGGCCTACCCGGTTAAGAGCTACAGACTTGTCAAAGATGTGAGTAATCAACAAGTGTTTGATCTATCTAATAGCACAAACTACTTGGTTAGATCCAGTATTGCTCACAGTTAATGCATTCCAACATTACTTCAGTCTTCTCTATCTCTCTCTCAATTACAACTTGATCTTCTCAGATAAGATCGTTCTTTTAACAACCACCTTAAACCCTAGCATGACATTAACCCTTTTTGCAACAACTTAAAACCCTAGACATGATGTCCTTTTAAAGGAATCTGATTTCATGTCGGTCCAATAGGATTACATTACAATTTCCTAGGTTCAATGAATCTAGACATAATCAGTAACACGACACAAAAGGCACCGTCAATGTGTCGGCACCGTCAAAAAATCAGTGGATTGGTAACTCATCACAAAATGTCGGTTGGTAACTCATCATAGAGTATTACCAATTCATACAAAATACTGGTTGCCGGTTTGACAAAAATGAAGACTAGTAAGAATGTGTTGTTCCGCTTTTCTCCCTCGTACCGCTTGGGATCTACGAACCGCTTGGGGTCGACATGCCACTTCAGACTGGGAAACACATTCTGTAAAATCACCACTAGTCTAAAAACTAGAATATAACATATTGGTTGGAACAAATACCGGTTGAGCTCAAGCTCATACATATAAAGGGGATCTCAATATAAGTGTGTGTCCATCAATTACAATCACAACATAAATAAACAAAAATCCCAACATTGAGACACAAGGTTATGGCAAGGGACATTACAAAGGGCAGAGAACTGACCCTGGATGGACTTAGCAAAAGTAAGAAATGAGGTTCCTCTCTTGGAACATAAGGGGTCTGAACAGCCCCCAAAAGTAGTTCGCCATAAAACAACTCATTCTTGAGTTGAAAATCGACATCTATCTAATTCAAGAAGTAAAAATGCCTTCCCAAACCTTCGCTGCAATTGTTGGTAAACTCTAGCCTGGAGTGGACTACCTATATGTTGACACCTTGGGTGCATCTGGAGTTATTGCTACCCTGTGGAATCCCATTAAAATAAAAGGCAAGCTATTCGCTAGCTCCCAATATTTCCTAGCGGTTTCTCTCCACTATGGTGATCTTTGATGGCAGATGTTCAACATCTATGCCCCCAACTCTAGGGCGGGAAGACGGAACCTGTGGGAGGAAATCTCCAATATCATTATGACTAATCAAAAGGACCGGTTGATGCTTGCTGGGGATTTCAATGCCCCTCTCTACCCTTCCGAGAAGTGTGGTGGCCTGGAGGATTTCTCTGATAGCATGAGTGACCTTGCCAGCTTCATCAATGCTTCAAACCTAGTGGATATTGACCTTCAGGGTGCCCCATTCACTTGGTCGAATAACAGGAAAGGCAAACACCTCATCCAAGTCAGATTGGATAGATTTCTGATCTCCACCAACTGGGATTTGGGAATGAGTTCCTTCCTGGAAATCCCTCCCAAGGATGGCGTCTGATCACAACCCCCTTCTTCTCCATTGGAAAGACAGACCCTGCCAGGGCCCACCCCCCTTCCGCTATGAAATCATGTGGGCCTCCCATCCTGACTTCAGGGATTTGGTTAGAGGCTAGTGGTCCACCCCGATCCAAGGGACTGCCATGTTCAGAATTATGGAGAAACTAAAGATAATCAGTAGGGAATTCAAAGGGTGGAATAGGAACACCTTTGGAGACATCTTTAAAAGAAAAAAGGACTTAGGATCCAGACTGGAACAACTTCAAATTTTAATGGCTACTGGTAACCCCCCAGACCCCATTTTGAAGGAGGAGGAAGATTGTCGCAAAAGCTAGAAAAATATCCTTGCCAAGGAGGAAGTGTACTGGAAACAAAGATCCAGGATCTAGTGGTTGAAAGAAGGGGATAGAAATTCTACCTTCTTCCATAGATGGGCTTCTAACCACAAGAGGAGGAACTACATCAAAATTATTAAGGATGAAACTGGCCAGGAGATTTCTGATGACTCTCTGATTGGATAGAATGTGGTGGACTTTTTCACCAGTTTGTATGTGGACGGTGGAACGGCTTTGCCTCTCTAGGACTGTCTCATTAGTAAACTGTCGATGGCCATTGAGGAGGATGAAAACCGGCAACTCCTATCCCCCATCTCTTATGAGGAAGTTCATAGGGTGGTCTTTGCTATGGGAGCTTATAAAACACCGGGCCCGAATGGTTCCCCCCGGCCTTCTTCTAGGACTTTTGGGATATCGTTAGCTATGATGTTACTAAAGTTGTCCAAGATTTCTTCAAAATGGGGAGATTTCTTAAAAAGATCAACAATACTTTCATTGTCCTCATCCCCAAGACCACCACTCCCAGCTGCCTGAAGGAGTATCGGCCCATAAGCCTCTGCAATACCATTTACAAGATTCTCTCCAAGGTCCTTGTAAACAGAATCAAACCTTTCTTGGAAAAATTTATCAGTCCCTCTCAGAAAGGCTTCATCCCAAGATGGCAAATTCTGGATGCCGCCATTACAACTCATGAGATAATCCATTCCATGGATAGGAGCAAATTACTAGGTATGGCCTTTAAACTTGATATATCAAAAGCTTATGACAAGGTTAATTGGGAATTTCTTTTCAAAGTGCTCCAAAAATTGGGATTCAACCAAAAAATGGTGAGTATGATTTGTGAATGTATTACCACGGTTCAATTCTCAGTCCTAATTAATGGGACTCCTAGGGGAGGCTTCAAAGCTGAGAAGGGTATCTGGCAGGGTGACCCCTTATCCCCTTATCTTTTATCATGATAGCTGAAGTCCTAAACAGAAATGTGACTCATCTAGTCACCAATGGTAGGCTCTAAGGATTCAAAGCGGCCTCCATGCTCCCCCTACTAATATCCTATAGTTCGTGGATGACACTTTCCTTTTTGGCAGAACTTCTGTCATGGAGGCTAAAGGATAGAAGACCCTTCTGGAGGACTATGCCAAGGCATTGGGACAATGCATCAACTATGAGAAGAGTAATCTCTACTTCTTCAACACTCCAAATGACCTCCAACTCAGAATCCTCTCCATCCTTGGATGCAAAATGGCTACTCTCCTGGGGACCTACCTAGGGCTCCCTCTCACGGTCAAGTAAGTCACCCCCACCTTCTGGAACTCTATCTTGGAAAGAATGCAGAAAAAGCTTGCGGGATGGAAAGGGAAATTTCTCAGTAGCGCGGGGAAGCTCCAGCTCCTTGTAGCCTCCCTATAGGGAATTCCGGTCTACTTCCTCTCCATGTTCAAAATATCAGGGACCATGGGTGAAAAACTTGAAAAAATTCAAAAAAATTTTTTATGGACTAGCTTAGAGGAAAAAAAATGCCTGGCTCTGGTCAACTGGGATACTGTTTTTCTACCCAAATCTCTAGGAGGTTTGGGTATACGAAAGATTAATGCCCTCAATAAGGCGCTAATTGCCAAGGTGGGATGGACCTTGGCTAAAGGGGAGGTGGACTGGTGCAACATCATCAAAGCTAAGTATTTGGACCGGGAGCATTTCTTTTATAATCTCAACACTTTTGACCTTCCCTAAGGCTCCAAATTATGAAACAACATCCTAAAGAACAGAGTGATGGTCAGAGAAGGTCTGAAGTGGTAGCTTGGAGATGGCAAAAAGGTGAGATTCTGGGAGGACTTTTGGACGGAGGATAGACCGTTAATCAACACTCGCTTCCATCAAATCAGGAACCATTTCAAGGCTATCTTGGGGGATTATGTTGCGGATTACTTGGTCCCAGGAAGTGGTTGGAAGGACATAGTCCCCATCTGTAGCAATCAACCAAACCTGGTCCCCCTAGCTCAAGAGATGCAACTCTTATTGCTGAAAACTAGAATTCCCATGACCACGAATGAAGACAGCTTCATCTGGAAAAAGACTCAATCGAGCCAGTTCTCGATCAAATCTGCTTACTCTCAACTCCTAAAACACCCTATGGATGCAGAAGGTTGGAAGAAAGTCTAGAACCCTCAGTTAATTCCCAAAATTAAATTTTTTTGGTGGTCCCTCATGCATGGCAAAACCCTCACGCTTGATAACTTGAAAAAGAGGGGATTACATCTCCCCAATAGATGCAGCTTATATAAAAAGGATGAGGAATCTATTGAGCACCTTTTTATTCTTTGTCCCTTTGCGGCTCACATTTGGTCTATCACGCTTCAGAAATGTGGTCTGTGTTGGGTCTTCCACAAGAATATAAAAAACTTTGTGTTTGATTGGACCCCCCCTTCCCATCATCCCCTCATCATTCAACTTTGGAAACAAATTCCTCCACACATCTGCTGGGCTTTGTGGAAGGAGAGAAACAACAGAATTTTCAGAGATACTGAGACCCCTCCGGACTCTGTTGCCCTCACCTGCTTTAAGTTGATATCGGAGAATCTAGAAGCTACAAAATGGAAAATCCCCCCTATCCTCCTGATGAGATGGATAACAAGATCACTGGCGACTGGAAGCTCCCCCCTGGCTTCGACCATTTCAACAACAACACCAAGAAAAAGAGACAGATGACTAGGTGGTCTTCCCCCATAATTCACTGGTTTAAATTGAATTTTGATGGCTCTGCTCAATGCAATAGTTAGGCTGGTGGTGGAGTCATCAGGGATCATCTAAGGAACATGGTTGCAGCCTATGTTGGCAAACTCAATGAAAGTTCGGTCACTCAAGCTGAGGGAATGGCCCTCCTCTGGGGGCTGAAAATGGCTAACGACATAGGAATAAAGCATCTGGAAATTGAAGGAGACTCTCAAGTTATTATCGACTCTATCAAAGGGAAGGCTTCAGCTGGGTGGAGAGTGGAACCCATTCTGAGGGACATCAAGTACTTGTTGGTCAAAATGGAGAACTTCACCATAGACCACATCTTCAGAGAAGGATATAGAGCGGCGGATTCCATGGCGGCTGAAGGAAGGCTGCAGATGGGCTTATGATGCTGGAGGAACCCCAATATGCTTCCAATCATAGTTAAGGAAATCCTGGATAAGGAAAAAGCCTTGTGCTAGGAAAGGACTAACCCTTCCACCCAATGATGAAGGAAAATATGTTAATTTTTTCAAGTTGGCGTGGAGATCCCACCAATTTCTACCACAGACGGACATGTAGCAGAGGTATGTGGAGTCATCACTACCACAGGGGATGAATTTATAAAGAAAGGACTGACATCGGGAATGATTACCATTCATTTATGACTCGGATGGTGCCAACTGGCGACGACAAAGGTGGCGCTGAGGAGCTGTCAACTCACATTGGCCCGAGCAAAGAGCTGTCAACTCACATTGGCCTGAGTAAAGGCTTGCATGCTCCAAGTAGATCTCCAGCCAGCGATATCTACGAGACCTTAAAGGATAATAATCACTATGATTATTACGACCATTTAACCCAAGTCTGGCACATTTTCCCTAACTATTTCGTCTTGAGTTTGCTTCGGCTCTGCGTTCTGGTTCTCTGTCATTTTCAAATAGTGAAGTTGGAGGATTCTAAAATGGGGGGGGACAGGCTCAGACTGGAACCCAACAAAGTTGAGGAGGTCAAAGCCAAACCAGCGACCTGGGTTGTGTGCACCAAAGGAGGCATTGACAAATTTATGGAGAACATGAAGGGCAACGATGAGAGACTCTCTAAACAATTTGTGTCCTCCTGGGAGGAAAGAAGGGTGACTATGGGGGGAATCTCCTTCGAAATAAATGAAGAGGTCATAGCCCAGGCTACTAGCCTCTCAATGGAGGGCAGAAAATGGAAAAAATAGAGCCACATTGCGGACTCTACCAGTCTTAACCAGTTTTTCCACCACGGCGAGAACCCTGTCAAGAGGGTCGGAGGCTTTAACAGAGAGGAACTCCCACACCCTTGGGACGAAGTCTTCTACATAGTGATGAAGTATTTTACGCTCGAAGGCAGGTATGGCTTTTTCCACTACTACCACCTCCCCTTCGTGAACCATTTGAGGAACAAAGACCTCATTTCCATTCTATTCTTTTTATTGCACCCGATGGATGCTAACGTTAAAGATATAGCTGAAGCCAAAAAGAAAGGAAAAGACTTTCCTATCTTGCACCAAGGCCTTATGCTCTTCCTTTTCAACTTCCACCTCACCCTCTGCCCGCCCCATTCCATTTCTATGCAGAATGTCGGCCCCTCGACCCAACCTCTGGCCATTAACGATTCAAGCCCTCGTTGCACAGAACTTGGCTCCTCTAGCAAGAAAACCAAGAATCACTCCCCGAAGGAGGTCAGAACCCCTAAAAAAATTAAAATCCAAGAAATTGATTCAGACTTGGACTTTACTGAAGATGCCAACACGCCCCGCCGCCCTAGCAGATTGGCCTCTAAACCCTCTGATAAATCCCTAAGAGACCCCTCCTCCTCGCACGACACGGGCAACTCCATTCCGACTGATAAAACCCCTTAGGCCCAGCACAAACATTCCCCCCTTTCTGTGAGCTCAACCCTTGTTTCTGAAAGCCCGACCGCCTTTATGAGCCCATAAGTTGCCAATTTGCCTTCCCCGACCTTCAGGACTGAGAAAATGCTAGTTGTTTAAGAGGCCAGTAGTGTGAAGGAAGAAGATCCCAACCTGGCAGAGCTCGGGAAAAAGATAGAAGCCCTCTCTAACAACCTGCAGATGATTACCAACAGACTGGAGGCGACGGAGTCCAAGATGCATGATGTGTCTAAATTTGCTCTGAATGTCATGAGATGCTCGGTCACTACTCTGTGCCTTTTGCAGGATAGCGCGGACAAAGGTAAAGGCAAGGAGGACGAGGACTTTAAAGCCCTGTTCAAGTTCCTCACTAAGGAATGAGCTAAGAAGTTGCTCCCTAAGAAGAGTTGTGGGAAAAAGAATTAAATTTTTGCATGTGGAGAAGTTTTTTGTCTATGCAGTGTAGTAGGCTAGATAGGTTTAGTTTCGGCTTATGTTTATATTTCAATGCTTATAGCCCTGCGTGGCACTGGATGTATACTCTGACTAGTAGTATTTTATTGCTGATAAACTCTCGTATGATGGTTTTTGTTTTTGATAGAGGTAAAAGGCTGCTTCTGTGCTGATTGTTTGTGGACAATGGTCCTTCCATTGTTCTCTTAATTGTAATCATGGGCTAGCCCCCTCATTTTTGGCTGTTTTAATTATCAAAAACATTTTAAAAATATTAAGATATGTAACTTGAACTATATTAAAATACATTTATACCAAAACCTTTGTGTCTCTTTACGAGTCACACTAATTAATAATAAATAAAAATTATTAGGTAAGATAGCTCTCAAAATAAATAATTCATTTTCTACACATAAAATAATTTAAAAAATATTTTTCTACACAATAGTTTAAAAATTAAATTGTTCAAAAAATTAATGATATCTAAAAAACCTATTTTACCCAATAAAAAATGACATCTAAAAAACCACTAAAAAATAATTCACTATGAAGATAATAAATTGATAATTAATTCACTATGAAGATATGGGAGAACTTTCTATTGAAGATAATCAATTGATAATTAATTTTCGTAAAATTCTTCATTAATAAATTTGCATCTATACTTTAATTTTGATTTGTTAATTTATTTTTTTAATAACTAGTTAAAAAATAACCCTTACAAATTTAAACATCCAACTGAAAGTAGGTCATGTAATGCTAGTATATCTTTAATTAATTAAATATTAAAACATTCTAAAACCTACTCCATGTTACAATATATATTATATCTTACCTCACGTTTTCCAAATATGCAGGACAAATCTGAATCGTCAGTTTGTATTAAAATAAATAGCATTTAATAATACGTAAAACTTTGTTATTAATTAATTTAGAGAGCAGGTAATATATTGTTTGGTTTTTCCTTCCTTGGAAACGGAGAATTTATGTGGGTAACACATGAATGCCACACTTTATGTTGGGTTTTTAAAAGAGAAAAAGGATTCTTTCTCTCTAAAAGAGATAAAAGCTTATTTATTTAATATTTGTGACAAACTTTAGTTGGCCAGTTATATCACATTACTTTCATCTTGTCAATTTTCAATTTATAAAGAGTAGTTGGTTCTTTCAATTATCTTATGGATTATTTGTTATAATACTAATAATAAAAAGTTGAAATTAAATAAGTTTGCTGATTTATAATGATAAATTTTAACTTGGGTTTGAAATCTTTATTTTATATAATCTTTTATTATTGTAAATCGTTGACGCTACCACTTTCCAAATTGTTATAAATACAATTTAAAGTGAATCTTTCTAAAACATAATTTTTAAAGTGTATTTTGACAACTTCTAAATAACTTCTACGTTGACAAATTCATGATAAATTATTTATTTTAAAGAAAATGCCTTGAAATACTCTGTTAGAGGGCTTGTTGGTCTTGTGTTTCAAATGGAAATTTGAGACACAAGTTAGATATATTGCTTTCTCTCACAATCATATCATATCTAACTACCATTCATGCCAAATAATTAGGCTAGAGTCTCAAGTTTGTTAATGAGTTGTCTACACAAAAATGTATGAAATTTTATGATAGATTAGATTTTTTTTTGTACATTATATGGTTTCTAGCTCAACTCTTGTTTGTTTTTGGATTTGCATAGATTCAACTCAAATGAGTATATATTATTACTATATTTGAATTTGTTTTTTAAGCATTGTCGTAAGGACTTGCAACCTCTAGCTTGTGATATTTTGAATTTAGAGCTTTTATATCTATATTTGTGATCTTTGGTAAGAATTATGTGTAGTATTTTGTATTTTTCAAACTATTTTTGGAATGGTTTTAGCTTCTATTATGAGATAATGAAAGTAATGATACATGAGATGATTAACTAAGAAGCTTGATAACAAGGCTTTGCACATTCTCAAAGATCTTTTTGGAGTTATTTTGATGGTGATTTGGATATTTTGAATTAGAGCGCTTATATATATATATATATATATATATATATATATATATATATATCTGTGTGTGTGAGTGAGAGAGAGAGAGAGATATTTGGTAAGAATTATGTGTTGTATTTTGCATTTTTCAAGCTATTTTTGGAATTATTTTAGCTTCCACTATGAGATAGTGGGAGTAATGATATATGAGATGATTAACTAAGAAGCTTGATAGCAATGCTTTGCATATTCTCAAAGATTTTTGGGGGGGTTATTTTGATGGCGATTTGGATTTACATAGTTGACTATGTTTATTAAGTAGACAAGCATGTGGGGAAGTGGCCTTAAGTGGGGTTGATTTTTTCTTATTACGTCTTTTATTTTCTTGAAAAGGATGATAATGTTGTTCTCTACACAAAGTAGTCATGTATATATATATAACTTTATTTTATTATTTGTGGCATATGGTTATTGGCATGCCACAAATTTGATCATCGTGTGCTATCCTTGATGGGTACATCATATAGTTCACTTGGCATCACTTTTTCTATATAACTATGTGGAGTTGGTGTAAATGGGTTTCGTTTGATTATGCGTGGATGTAACTTGGCTACTTAAGTTTGTTTGGTAGTTTTACTATTGGGTATCTGTCTATCCTTAACCTAGCTTGGACTTGAGGTTGGTCTATAATTGAACTCACTATGTTTGGCTCTAACTTACTCATTAGTTGTGGCATTTGGCTAGTGGAAGGTCCATTAGTATTATGTTTGCAAAGTAAATCTTGTCAATTGTGTGGAGTCATTAATAAATCTTAATATTTTGTTTCACTAAATTTATTTAATCATGTTATTATTTATATTTATATGTTTTTAAAGGTTGATGCTTGATTTTTATGCAATTATTATTTTCATTGTATTTGTTATGATTTATTCTTATTATATTTATTATTTATGACATATATTAATTGTTGGAATCCAAGAACACTGAGAGGGGGGGGGGGGGGGGGTGATTCAGTGTTCTACCGGTGAGCTCAATTTTAACCTTATTAACAAAGTAATTCAGTAATTGGTAACCATAAAAGAATATAACAGTAAGTAGAAATGACGCCAGCACAAGAACATACACCATAACACAAAGATTTATACGTGGAAAACCTCAAAGAGTAAAAACTACAGTGGGATTGGTGACCCACAATATCTATCCACTGGCCAAATGAATAAATATTATAATATGGGCCTGCACATGCAGGCACATGCAGGAAGGCCAACAACCTAGAGCGCATTGCTCATCACAAAAGGTTCCTCACTGACTACAAACACCAAATACTGGTTTACAAACAAAATTCTGAACTCGGAGAATGCATCTGCTATGCTGGATGAGTTTTGGTTCAAGCACTGTATGTACCAATTTTCACTGTGTCCTCCTTTACCAGTAACTTACTTCGCATCCCAAACCTCTAAACCAATAACCAAGACCGACTACAAAATATTATATTCACATTCAGTCGATCAACATTGCTTGCACAATATCATACCACTATATATTCCTTCTCTTTGTCTGTAACCGGATTGACTTAAATACCCTTCCCAAACATAAACATGAATGCCTTATGTTGGCTTACAATGATATTACAATTTATTTACATGTCAGCCTAGACAAAAATAAATACATTAAACTTTGTGACTGATGCCATTGATTGTTGCCATGTAAACCTACCAGATCAATCTCCTATGTTGGCCTCACATACCGACTCCTAGTTTGTCGGTTTCCCTTGTGTACCGGATGAATTGAATGTCAGTTGTCGAATAATGAATACATGTGAGTACCGATTAAGTGTCCAACTCATAATGATGTGTGTTTCCATCAATGACAACACAACTAAACCGTATGAGTGCCAATTGCCAACAATATGCCCCTTTGGCATTGATGACAACACTCATGTGAAAAAATGGATTGTCGAAGTGTCATCCCGGTTCCTCCAAAAAACTAACCTTGCTCCCCTTGAGCTATACATTACTTTGTATTTCCCTTAACATTTTTCACAACAACCACTCCCCCTTTGACATCAATGACAAAGGTTGAATGAAAGAATAAAATAAAAAATGTGTTTACCAGATCTAGATGTACTTGAATATATCTAGGTAAGCACCCTTAAAAAATCCTAAGTATCCCAACCAGTTTTCAATATTCTCAAAATAGATACAAACCCATTAAGAATGGATGCATGAAGTTCTTCTTTAGTTAGGTCTATTGGTGTGGGTTTATTCATCAATTCTAAACTTTCCCGCTTATGAAGTAACAAAGTGTTCAACTGGGGACTAACAAATCCTCTCAATTCCCTAGCTTGTCAGATTAACCTATCCATATCTTTCTCCAAGGTTGATATCTCTGATTCTGTAACCAAAATTTGACCATAAATAGCCCTGGTCAATGACTGTGTACCATCAAAATTGTTATCTAGATGTTCCAACTGAGCCTTTGCTGCTTTTATTTTTACCTCCAAGTTAGCTGTAAGTTTGTCAGTGTTAGTACAAGACCTATATATACAATTGCACTGATTAACAGCCTCATCAATCTTTGTTAGTTGCTATGTCATCTTCACCTTGTCTAATATGATCATATTGTCATAGGTGACCTTCCTAGCTGCATTGTATCTCTTATTAACTATCAGTTTGATATCTGTTGAAGAGCTTGAAACTCTTTTGCAATGTATTCAGTCAAACTCTTAAGCTTACCAAAGGGGATAGCTACCAGACTAGCTAGTGTATCCTGGAACTAGCTGCTACAGAACCGGAATGACCTGCTCAATAACTTGCTTGTCTTTTGTTCCTTCTTTCCTCAACTTCTGAGCTGGAACATACATCAATTCAAAACTGCTCAGTTTCTCAATATCCCTTTGTCCAAAATCAACTTGATCGGATGAGCCAAATGCCAATAATAAATTACTACTCTCCAACCTGCTGACTGGCACCAGTGGCTTCGCCACTTGGTGCAGTAACCTACTCAACCTTAACCTCTTTTGTATGTACATTTGTTGCCGGAGGTTCAATATCCTCAACCTATTTATTTTCTATATCTACATCAATAACCTCTACATCTAGAATGTTTTGTTCCGGTGTATCCTTCTTATCATGCACAACTTCAATGTTATCTACTGGTTTCTCTACATTATGTATAGGTGATACTACCGAAGGAATATCCTCTGTTAATTTTTGTTCCAAAACTAGTGAATCCAGACATAATATATCTTTCCCCTTACCATCAACTGAGATATCTTGAATACCAGACTTAGGAGGGAATACCGGTGGAGTAAGAAATCAGGTTTATCTACAAAGAATTTTACCCATGCTTCGTGGGTCTCCTTAACTATTTCATTTACTTTACCTACCATTAGACTTACATGTTGGTGTCTGCTCCGGAAAATTATTTTATTTGCATATTCCAAACACTACTGCAACTCCTCATTAGTCATTGCACCACAAACAATCAATAACTCCCGCATCTTTATATTTTTATCCTCTTCAACTACAGACAATCTCCTAACATCTAGCTTATTGTACAAATCTCCTGGTATTTGATTTTCAATCTCAAGTAATGCCTTCTTATATATATATATATAGAGAGAGAGAGAAGTATAACAAAACTACTTCCTCAATCTCCATTTGTTCCTTATCGTCCATATGTACATAGTAATGCTGGATATTACTCAAAATTCCATCTTTAGTTATTTGATCTATCAATTCAGAAACTGAGAGAGGAGGAATGACTTCAATAATCTTACCAAATTCGAGAGCCATATCTATATCTGATTTCTTCTTGTTGGGAGTAGAAGTAGACTCTTTAATCTGTTTCCTCTTCTCTGTGGGTTTCCTCTCCTTCAAAATTTTCTTTGGGTTTGCCGGAGGAGTGACCTTCACTTTTTATTTCTTTCCTTCCTCAGGATTCTTCCTTTGTATCCTAATGTATGTCTTGGGAATCTTGGAGGGCACAACATTAGTATCAAAACCGGATTCAACAGGGGTAATATAAGTTTTCGGTTTCTTCCTCTTCAATACACTCTTGCCGGTTGTTGCTGCCGGAGATGACCCTTCTGCTAGTCCAATGATTTGTTTGATTTCAGAGGACATCTTCTCCACAGCTTCCCCAACCTTCTTGATTTTTCCTTCCCTCTTCTTCTTGCTAAAACCTATCTGAACTTCAGATTCCTTTTGCTTTGTTATCCCAAAGGTTTTCTCAGCTTTATCAATCAAGGCATCAGTAAGAGTCTTGACATATAAGTCCAAGATCTCAGCATCAACCTCATAGCCCATCTCAGTGATCTAGATCTTTCGTGGTTGCACTACCTCCATCAATGTTTCATCCTTCTTCACCATAAAGAAGATTTTTGTAGAGTACTTATCAACAATATGCTTAGGCACCCTCTCTCTCTTCTTCATTGTCTTTTGAAAAGATTTGAAATAACCCCATAAAATGGAGTCTCTTTCTTTGTCCTGTCTCAAGCCTCTTATAGAATCTTTTATTTATTTCCCTACTAGCATATCAAATGCCCATTGTGTTTTATTGGATCCTGGTAACTCATTCAGAAAGAAAAGCATCAAGCAAATAACAAGGTTGTCAAATCGAAAAACACCTTTCTTCCTACCCTTAAACTTCCCTAGGTTTAAAATAAGCTCTTCACACATCCATTGACAGAGATCATACCCATCATTTTCTCTGATCATCTAATGAGCACAGTAAATGCATGAACTGGAAATAGAATTCAATCAGTTTGATTGGGTTACCTTGTAATCGATGATCATGCTTGCAAATTGAACAACTTTGTCTCTAATAGTGCTTATCCTCATTGACCGGTTGTCAAAAGTTGCACCAGTTAACTTCTCCACCTCATTGTTAGATATTTTCTTCTTTCTGGGAGTCTGACTAGTTTGCAGAAAACTGGTGATTGCTCGAATAGCCTCCTTGGTGATTTTGTAAGGTCATTCTAGCCACATGAATTCCCCATGGATACGGCTCAACACATACCGGATCATTTCATCTTCAAATTTTGGCATCTCCAAAATGTCTGTGAAACCCTGATCCTTCAAAATTTGGAATTTCAGTTTCATCGATCCCTTCCTATCCAACAAATTTTTCATGTGCATTATTTTGATTTCAGCAGAACCTAAATCCTCCAGAGTGTAGTGGATATATGCACGAAAATCTTCAATATATAGAACTTCGTTTGGAACCCTAGAAAATGTGTCAACTAAATCATTGACCTTCGCAATCTGAAGGCATTGCTTGAAAATTGGGCGTGGACGATCCTTGATGTCAGCAACAACAAGGGTATTCAAACCTGTCGGAATGGGAGTTGATCCAGAAGTCATTACAAATAAAAGATAGCTCAAAAACTGATAAAATACCTCACAACCTTCACCAGTGAAAGCTCTTGAAAATCTGCTCTAAATGCACTGAAATTTGCTTGAAAATGCTCTTCATCACCTTGAATCACCTTAAACTCACTCTTCTTCACTCTGAATGTTGTGTGATTAGAAATGAACCAGCATTTCCCTCTTATTCTGGGAAAACCCTAATTTCATGTTGATATAAATGTGTGTCGACCTATCATACCAGACGCAAAATCCATAATCTCAGTATCAGAAAACCTTTAGACTGACTTCTCCAAGATCTGAAACAATCTTTTAGACCGCTACCAGGGGTAATGCAAGATCTATCATTAGTTTTCCTCCCCCTAAGGCTAATGCCTTAGTTACCAGATGAGTTTCCTATCGGTGTAGGAACATTCTGTTCTGTCGGTTGAGTAACTGGGTTGTTTGTCTCTGTCGGTTGATCTTCAAATTTCCTAACCCATTTCTTGCCATGCTCCTTTCAGATATCATCAACCTTCTATTTTCCTTTCTCATCATTTCCTACCGGATTGTTCTTGCTTCTGCAGAATTTAGCAATATGTCCTATTTTGTTGTATGCATAGCAAGTGACATTATTTTTCTGAATTGCTTTACTGTATCCTTGATCATTCCTTGACCCACATTGATTAGCCATATGTCCAAACTTTCCACATGCATAACATTTCACATTCATTCTACAATCTTCTGTCCTATGACCATATTTCTTACAATTTGAACACTGATCGGGAACTGCATGATTGTCCTAATTTTCTCTATTTCTGCAATGTCTTTCCATATGACCAAATTTATTTCAAACAAAACATCTACCATTGAATTTATGTGCATTGGGTTACCTTACCGGTGATTTATGGTTCCGATTGACAGGTGGGTTCTCCTTCTGATCAATTGCTTCAATTTCATTTGCAATACCAGAGCTTTCTCCATGCTCAAATCCAAGACCTTTAGTATCTCCCTTGCACCTTTGATCCTTCAATAGCTCATCAAGCTTTGCAGAACTATCCTTAAACTTGTCTTTGTATTCATTTGTAGTATTCAGATCTCCCCTTAGGATTGTTATCAATCTTTCTAACTCTTTCTCATTATTCTAGCTTTGCACCAACTCAGTTCACAACATATCATTCTCATGTGCTAGCCTAATGCATTCCTCAGATCTGTCTTTCAGTGATTTGCCAAGGTTTTCTGCATTCTTCTTCCGGTCTCCAATCTCCTTGGACAACCTCATAGTTAGGGCTTGCATTTCATTCTTCATGACAGTATTCTCCTGACTCAAATTATGACATTGTTCTTTAAGGGCATTCTTTTCTTCATCATCCTGATTTTGTAAAAGTTCCTTTCTTCTAGCTTGAGCAGATGACATCCTCTCCTATAGGATAAGAATGAATTCCTTTGCAGAGTTCAACTCATCTTTCAACTTCAAGTTCTTCATCCTTTCAACATCATAGTCTTCAAGTGCTACTTCAAGTTGTTTCTCCATGTTGGCATGTTTGGCATAACTGATGAAGTTGAGATGATGATGGATGATTGTACCGGTAGAGGAAAGATGACATGATTAGTTATTCGTGTTGTCATTTATGGCAACCAGGGTCAACTAGTGTTTGATTATGTTTATAGATTATTTTAGATGGTTGACTTGTTGGCTAAGTGATTTTGTCTACCGGAGTTAGAGTTTGACAGTTTGACAGGGTTTACCGACAAGACTGGCAATTAGGACCTTAACCGGTAAAGCAGATAAGTTTTGATGGAATCGGGTGATTGGTGATGTTTGGTGACTTGTGTTTTGAAACATAATATTTTATGATGGATTTGAGTGTGTAACCGGAACCGCATCCTATGATGACTACTGGAAAGCATGTTTTGAATTTTTGATGAAGTTTTGCTAGGGTTTAAGAAGGTTTTAAGGACTGGTAAACAATTATCTTGACTGGTAATGATTTTTGGTTTGGCGGTGATCTACATCAAGTTCACATGTTGATGATAATGTGGAAAAAACCACGTGATGTGTTTGAAAGATGTTTTGGCGCGTTTGGAGAAGAATTTTTTTGGGAATGTGCAAAGTGCTTAGTAGAATGAGCTAAGGGTTTGACTTTGTAACAGATCAACTTGTTGTGTTGATTTATGATCATTAAATGGCTGATATTTATTTGTAATTGATTGTAATGATCCATATGATGATCTGTAATGAGTTGGAAAGATCTGTGATGATCTGTGTAGTAAGTCTTAGGGTTTTTTATGCCGACCTAGTTGTAAAAATTATTTATGTCCGTAAGGTTGATGTTTTGAAGTGTCAGTGATTTTGAGAAGTGTGTGAAGCTGAAACAGGGTGTGTGATAAGATATTCCATAGTGATGTAGACTTAGAACTTAATTAGATCTGATCAAGCAAGCAATTGAGTGCTATACACAGATCATTCATTGTTGTTCTCTAACAATTACAACAGGTAAAATCCTTTAATCGGGTAGGTCCTAACAGGGTGACTCAATATCCGAGTTCTAAATCCTCTTGCGAGGTTGATCCTAACACATCAAATCTCTTAATAGGTTTGAGGTAAATCCCTGAACCGGGTGACTCCTAACATGGTCTTCTCGTAGCAAGCCATCATTGTAAGCTTCTAACCGAGCTTGGCTCCTAACATGGCACATTTTGAAAGATTGCAAAATATTTGTGGGTACTAATTCCCACCGTGGTTTTTCCCTATTTGGGTTTCCACGTGAAAATCATGGTGTTCATGTGTGGAATGCTTTTCTTGTTACGTTCATGTTTTATTTTAGATTACCGGTTAAGACAGTTTATGTTTGTTTATCAAAGATCTTAAATTGGTTGTTGGTATTGATGGTTAAATGGTTGATGAAGCATTATGATCAGTTAATAAGTTGGTAATAGTGTTTGTTGATCTACAGTTGAGTTGATGGCTAATCTGATTAATAAGTTTGCATAAGTGGAAATGATAATCTAGTTTTAATAAGTAAATATGTTATGAAGAATTGGTTTAAGTATTGAATGTTTTTAGATCTGAGATGAATATGTTTTGGTGTTGAATATTTTAGTTTTTGTTAATACTGATTCACCCCCCTCTCAGTATTAATTGGATCCTCTAAGATTAACAACTGGTATCAGAGCATTGGTCCTCTGTGTGCAGAAAGCCTAACAACTTAAGGGAAAGATTATGTGAAAGATGATGAAGAAGGAGGCTCCCGAGTTTACCAAGGACAACTATTGGATATGGAGTGATTGGATGAAGATCTACATTAAAGGAATGGGTTTGCAGTGTTGTAATCATGTGATAACCAAGTATGTTGCTCCTACTACCAGTCCCTTGACACCGGATGAACTCAAAGAACAACAGGAAAACATTGAGGCTCTTGAAGCAATTGTATTTACTTTGTCTGACTCTGAGTATATTGATGCTCATGGTTTAGAAACTGCAAAGGAGGTATGGGAGAAATTTAATTTAATTTATGGAGGAGATGAACATGTACAAAGGGCAAAGGAAGAGAGTTTGAGAGGAAAATTTGATGATATGAAAATGGTTGACGGTGAGAACATAGCTCAATATGGAAAAAGGATTAAGGAAGTTGTAGGTGGTATAAAGATTGTCAGAGGTAAGATTGAAGATGATACCATTGTTAGTAAAATACTTAGAACTCTTTTACCGTGGTCTTCTATCAGAGTGTCTGCTATTCAAGAATTGAGATCCATTTCAAAAGATAAAGTCACTGTTGGTTTCTAATTGGAAAGTTAACTGCATTAGAACTAAATAGTTTTGATAATAGTGTTTCCAAACCTTCTGAATTTTCTTTTAAGGCTTTTGTAACCGCTACATCAGCAAGGAAAGGAAAAGATGTTTGTCATAATCATGACTGTGGGTCTAGTCATGGCGGTAGTAGAGGTGATGGTGATGATGAAGATCATCTGATGGAACTTGAGGCATTACTGCATAAAACATTCCCTAGAGGAAGAGGTAAATATAAAGGTAAATCACCCTTGAAGTGTTTCTCTTGTAGTAAAATTGGACATATTGTTGCTAACTGCCCTAACATTGATAAGAAAGAGAAGTTTAGGAGATTCAAAGGAAAAGGCACAAAACATTGTTATGTTGCAGTGGATGAAGGTGTGATCGATGATGAATCAGAAGAAGATGACAATGAGGAGATAGTATTTGTTACTGTGAAGTAGAATCTGACTGACGAGAAGTCTTTGGTGTCTCACATGGATAACAATGATGAATGGATAATAGATAGTGGTTGCTCACACCACATGACCGGTGACAAAAGTAAGTTCTTATCACTTGAAGAGTTTTATGGAGGTGTTGTAAGACTGGTAATAACTCTCCCTGCATGGTTAAAGGTAAAGGATCAATTTCATTAAATGGGAAGAGTAATGCAGATGATGTATTTTGGGTTGAAGGAATAAAACATAACCTCTTGAGTGTTGGACAACTTAATGATAAGGGATATCTACTTGAATTCAAAAGTGGAGTGTGCAGGATTCTTGGAAATAATGGAGAATTGATTGCTACTGGGAAGCAGACTAGAGGTAATCTATTTCATCTGAATACTAATGTAAATGATTATTTGGTGGTGAAGATTGAAGACAACTGGTTGTGGCACAAGAGATTTTGTCATGTCAATTTTGACAATTTGATTAAAGTTAGTAAGGCAAGTATTGTGAGAGGTTTTCCCCAGCTTGTGAAACCGAACAATGTGTTATGCAAGGATTGTCAGATGGGTAAGATAAGCTATGTATCTTTTAAGAGTAAGTCTTTCTCTTTAGAGAATATTCTTGATTTGGTTCAGACTGATCTTTGTGGTCCTATGAAAACTAAGAGCTATTTTGGTGATAAGTATTTTATGATCTTTACTGATGATTATTCCAAAATGATGTGGGTAACTTTTTTGAGAGAAAAGTATGAGGCATTCAGTAAGTTTAAAGCATTTAAAGATCTTGTTGAGAAAGATACCCAGAAGAATCTAAAATGTTTGAGATCTGACTGGGGAGGTGAATTTACTTTTGATGAGTTTGTGAAGTTCTGTTATGAATAAGGAATTAAGAGGAAAATGCTAGCTCCTAGAACTCCACAATAGAATGGGATAGCAGATAGAATGAATAGAACAATTGTTCAAGCTACTAGAACCTTGATGATTCAAGGTGAAGTACCGAAGATGTTTTGGAGAGAAGCAGTCAACACTATTGTTTATACTTTGAACCGAGTACTTGTCAAAAAAGGTAATAACAAAACACCTTATGAATTATGGCATGAAAAGACTCCTAGTGTAAGTTATTTCAATTTTTTTGGGAGTAAATGTTATATTAAGAGAGATGATTACACTAAAAAGTTTGATGCTAAGTGTGATGAAGGCATTTTTCTTGGTTACTCTACAAAGAGTAAGGCATTTAAATGTTATAACAAGAGAACTAAGAAGATCATTGAGAGTGGTAATGTGAAGATAGATGAACTCTCTGATAAATCTGGAGAGACCAACAGATCTAAGCTTGAGAAAGATGAAGAAAGACTTGTGTTTATGAAACCAAAAGTGCAGAAGACTGATGAGAAAAATGTTGCAGAAATAGGTGCTCAACATGTAAATGCAAAGAGTGATGAAGAACATGAAGCTGGAAGCACAAAACCAGAACCGATTATTCCAAGGTATGTCAGGCTAAATCACTCATAAGAACAAATAATTGGAGATAAACATGCTGGAGTACAAACAAGGAGGAAAATCAAAGAAAATTCCTATCTGATTTCTACTATTGAGTTGAAAACAGTAAGAGAGGCATTAAAGGATGATGACTGGATTAATGCAATGAATGAGGAGTTAGATCAGATAGAGAAGAACAAGACATGGACACTTGTTCCTAGACCGGAAGATAAGAATGTGATTGGAACTAAATGGGCCTTTAGAAATAAGTTAAATGAAGAAGGCAAGGTTGTGAGAAATAAAGCAAGATTGGTTTGCAAAGGCTATGCACAAGAAGAAGGAGAAGATTATGGTGAAACCTTTGCACCTGTGGCGAGATTGGAAGGAGTAAGAATTGTTGGCATTTGCATGAAGATTGCATTGATGAACTATTATGTTGTCATTGATGTCAATTATAACTGGTAATGATGTTGTTTTGCAACCGGTAGGTGAGCTAGTGAAGGAAACTGATATTACTTAAGAAGCAGTGAGATCAACCGGTAGCCCTACTTGTCGATGTGCCAAACCCTAACCGATGGAGCTTGGTGAATCGGGTGTATTGGTTTATGATCAAATGATGAACGGTAATGATTATGCCACATATGCATGTTGTATGTGATGAGTTTCAAATGGTTTTTGGCTCATAGAGATAATGGTTTTATCTTGGGAATAAGAAAGTGCATTGCATGAAGAGGAAACCGTGTAATGAGTTACAAGATTCGATGAAGTGGTGATAAAGGAGCGGTCGAGGTTGTCCTGAATAATGTGAAATGATTGCTATGTAATCTAACGGTCATACTTGAACTGATTTGTTTGTAATCTCTATGAGATCTTAGGTTTGTGATGTGTTATCGACCTGTTGTTTTGTTTATAAGGTCGATGAGTTGTTTTGTTGTAGTGTTGGCAATTTTGGTTAAGTGTTAGTGTGATTTATTGCTGAACCAAAAGGTGTATCTGTAGTATGTGTAAAGGTAGATAGGAGCATGAAAAGGATCTGATCAAGCAGAGTAGTGCTATTTACCAGATCAGCAAACCCCTGTTGTTCTCTAACAATTACAATAGTCAAATCCCTTAGCCGGGTAAGATTTAATAGGATTAGTGCTATCTAAATCCTCTAATCAAGTGATCCATTAGCTTGTATTTCAAATCCTCTACTCAGGTTACTCCTAATAGGGTATTGCTTCTAACAAGGCATTATAGTCAATCCCTTAACCGGGTGGTCCCTAACTGGATTTGTTCTTAACAAGACTTTTTGTAAAAGCTTTAATAGGCTTGGCTCCTAACATGGCGAACTTCAGAAGAGTTCAAAATACTTGTGGGTATTCATCCCCACCATGCTTTTTCCCATTTGGGTTTCCACGTCAAAAATCATTGTGTCAAGTGGTGAATGGTTTTTGTGGTTATGTTTTGATATGGTTAATTTGCTTAACTGTTAAATACACTTAGATATGATAAGATGATTGACAGTAATCTGAAATGTACTTTTACTATTGTCAGTAAAGTATTTGGATGTTTTGGTTAAATGGTTTGGAAGTTTCAGAGCTGTTATACTATTATTTTGATATATCAGTCAAACTGGTAAACTGTCAATGCTATTGAAGTTTGTAGTTCAGTGTTTGAACCAATTAGTTCTAAGATTGGCTTGAGAGAATGTTTTTGAGTTTGGTGAAAGTTTAGTCAGTTTTCTATGTACTGATTCACCCCCCCCTCTCAGTAGTTGTCTGGATCTTTATTGATTCATCATATCATCAATTGGTATTAGAGCATTCAGGTCCTCTAGTGTCTAAGCCTAACAACTTGAGGTAAAGATCTAGAAGAACATGATGAAGAAAGAAGGTCCAAAGTTTAATAGGGAAAACTACAGAATATGGAGTGATAGGATGAAAATCTATATCAAGAGTCTAGGAAGTCAATACTAGGAACATGTTGTTACACAATATGTTGCACCTAGTGGGACTATGTTTGATGATCAAAAGAAAGAGAAACAAGAGAATAATCAAGCATTGGAGGCCATTATCAATTCTTTGTCTGACTCAGAGTATGTTGATGTCCATGGTCTGGAAACTGCTTATGATGTATGGAAGAAACTTGAGGAAATCTATAGCAGTGATGAGCATATGAAGATTGCCAAAGAAGAGAGTCTGAGAGGTAAATTTGATGACATGCAGATGGTTGAAGGTGAGAATATTCAACAGTATGGTCAAAGGATCAAGGAGATAGTTGGTGAGATAAATAGTGTTGGTGGTAAAGTGGAGGATGCTAGTTAGTAAGGTGTTGAGAACCCTTCTACCAGTCTACGCTATCCGAGTTGCAGCCATTCAGGAGCTAAGGTATATTGATAAAACTAAGGTAACTCTTGACTCCATCATTTGTAAACTTACTACATTTGAATTAAATGGTTATGATGGTAGTGCTCATAAATCTGAATCTGCATTTAGAGCTTCAGTTTCTAACCCACCTATGAGGAAAAGAAGAGATGTTAGTCACTGTTATGAGTCTAGAACCAATAGAGAAGTTGATGATGAATACAGTCTGATCGAGCTTGAAGCATTGTTAGCCAAGCGGTTACCCAGAAGTACCGGTAAGTACAAAGGTAAATTACCTTTGAAGTGTTTTGCATGTAACAAGATTGGACACATTGCAGCTAACTGTCCTAATGGTGACAATGAGCATAAGTGTGAGAAGTACAAGAAGTACAAAGGAAAAGGCAAAAGAGATTGCCTCATTGCAGTTGATGGTGGTATCACTGATGAGGAATCTGAGGGAGATGCTAATGAATGCATTGTCTTTGTTGCCATTAAAGAGGAGACATTTGATCATAAGGCATTAGTTTCTTGCATGGATAGCTCTAATGATTGGATCATAGATAGTGGTTGTTCACACCACATGACCGGTGACCAGAGTAAATTTCTTACATTGAAGGAATTTGATGGAGGAGTTGTGAGATTTGGAAATGACTCACCCTGCATGGTGAAAGGAAAGGGAACCATTTCTCTTAATGGAAAGAGCAGTGCAAATGATGTCTACTAGGTTGAAGGATTAAAGCATAATCTTTTGAGTGTAGCTCAACTCAATGACAAAGATTATCCATTGGAATTTAAAAATGGAATGTGCAAAATCTATGGGAGCAAAGGTGAACTAGTTGCAACTGGAAAGCAGACAAAAGGTAACCTATTTCACCTAAATCCTAAAGTCAACAATTGTTTAATTGCTAAAGTAGATGATAGTTGGCTTTGACATCAAATATTTTGTCATATTAATTTTGATAACATTGTCAAAGTCAGTAAGTCCAAGTCGGTAAGAGGTTTGCCTCAGTTGGACAAATTGGTGAATGCTCTGTATAAGGAGTGTCAGTTAGAAAAGATGGCATCCTCAACTTTTAAGAGAAAATCTTTCTCAGTAGAACATTTGTTAGATTTGGTTCATACATATCCTTGTGGACCAATAAGGACTAAAAGTATTCAAGGTGATAGATATTTTATGCTCTTCACTGATGATTGCTCAAGAATGATGTGGGTCACATTCTTGAAGGACAAAACATAATCTTTTAGTAAGTTCAAGACATTCAGGGCCTTAGCTAAAAAGGAAAGTGGTAAGAAGATAAAGTGCCTGAGGACTAATCAAGGAGATGAATTTACTTCAGAGGAATTCACTAGATATTGTGAAGACAATGGAATTAAGAGGCAACTTTCTACACCTAGGACACCACAACAAAATGGTATTGCAAAGAGGAACAACCAGTCAGTTGTTGAAGTTGCTAGAACGATGCTAATACAAGGAGGAGTAGCAAAAACTTTCTGGAGAGAGGCTGTCAACACAACTGTCTACACTATGAACTGGATATTGGTAAAGAGAGGTAAGGATAAAACTCCTTATGAATACTGGTATGGTAGATCACCTAATGTCAGTTATATTAAGATTTTTGGCACTAAATGTTTTATCAAGACAGGTGACTATGTTAGTAAGCTTTATGCTAAGAGTAAGGCATATTTCTTGGTTACTCCACCAAGAGTAAGGCCTACAAATGTTACAACAACCAGACAAAGAGAATCATTGAGAGTGTTGATGTCTGAGTGGATGAGTATCCTAAAGTTTTAGGAGAAACCAGTGAGGAGAAGAAGGAAGATGAACCTTACATTCTGATTTTGGAACCAAAATCGGTGAAGCCAGAGCTGATGAAGCGAATGTAGTAGGACCAGCTCAACTGGAATAGGTAGATTATGTAGAAGAAGATGATGATAGTGAGGAAGAAGAACCTTAAGATAATGATCATGTTATTCCAAGGTATGTGAGACTCAATTATAATCCTGACCAGATTATTGGAGATAAAGATGCTGGAGTGTTAACCAGAAGAAGAATTAGAGAGAATTCTTGCATGATCTCCACTATTGAGCCTAGAACTGCTAAGGAAGGCTTTGGAGATGATCACTGGATTAAAGCTATAGAAGAGGAGCTTGACCAAATTGAGAAGAACAATACATGGACCCTAGTACCCAGACCGGTGAATAAAAATGTGATAGGTACTAAATGGGTATTTAGCAATAAACTGAATGAAGATGGAGTAGTAGTCAGAAAAAAAGAAAGATTGGTATGCAAAGGTTATGCACATGAAGAAGTAGAAGACTATGGTGAGACATTTGCACTAGTTTCTAGATTGGAAGGTGTTAGGACTCTACTTGCATTTGCAACATATAGGGGATTCAAAGTATATGAGATGGATGTGAAGTCAACATTTCTAAATGGAATACTGGAAGAGGAAGCATATATTGAACAACCAAATGGTTATGCTTTGACTGATGCAAAGGATGTGGTATGTAAACTACACAAGGCAGTATATGGTTTGAAGCAAGCACCAAGAGCATGGTATGAAAGACTACATTCACACCTGATGAAGATAGGTTTTCAGAGAACCAGTGAAGACAACAATATATATCTTGAGACTTAAGGAGATAAGATACTGGTTAGTGAAGTGTTTGTGGATGATATCATGTTTGGAGGCAATGATGACATGAGTGATGACTTTGCGAATGAGATGAAAAGTGAATTTGAAATGTCTCTAGTACAAGAGATAAAAAATTTCATAGGTTTGCAAATTCAGCAGATGAAGAGTGGTATTTCTATCACACAGTCTAAATATGTGAAAGAGGTATTGAAGATATTTGGAATGAGTGACTGTAAACTAGTTGGGACACTAATGGTTACAGGTTGTAAACTATCTAAGGAGGATGATGCCGCATCTGTTGATGAAAATGAGTACATATCAATGATAGGGAAACTGCATTATGTTGTTCACAATAGATAGGATATTGCTCATGCAGTTGGTTTAGTTGCTAGATTTCAGAAGAACCCAAAGGAGACACACATGATTGCAACTAAAAGGATATTCAGATATTTTAAAGGTACTATTGATTATGGATTTGTAGGTCCCGGAGACAACTGAGAGGGGGGGGTGAATCAGTTGTCTAATGAATTCAAACCAAAAACTTATTAACCAACTTAATGCTTAATACCGGTAAGACAGTTAAGTATGCCGATAAATAGTGTTAACTAGGAAAATTGCTATACCAGTAAGAATTAATGCATGAAACATAAGCACAAAGTCATCCACAACACATAACACCAATATTTGTACGTGGAAACCCTGTAAGGGGAAAAACCACGGTGGGAAACCTTACCCACAATCAGATGATACTACTGCAGATAGTAAGTGTACAAAGAGGGGTCTACACATGCAAAAAGGCCAACAGCCTAGAGCTCACTGCTCAATCACAAATGGGAGTCACACTGACTATAGTTGGATGGTTAAATCCAATAAGAATGTACTACACAAAATAGCATCTTCATATGTTGGATTCAGTACCGATGTAGTGCTAATATGCTTCTTCAAAAACCTAACTTCAACTTCGAATGATGTCTTCGTGTATACCTCTACTTGATCTCGCATATACCTTCACACAATTATTTTTGGCATTCCACATTTTATCTTACAAATAAGATCTTACATTTATACCATACCCTAAGACCAATTTTAGTAGGTCGACTCTACAAGATATTATAATAAAAACATTTTACAAATAATACAATATCCAATGCAATAACCGATTGAACATGTCGGCTTGATGCATTTACAACAATAATAAAGCATCTCCATAGCATGCCATGTTGATCTGGAAAAGATAAGCCTGTCGGTGTAACCCTAGATAACCTAGACCTATTTGCCGGTAAAAGCAAATATGCAAATAAGAATATACTAATGATTATTACTTCAAAATAAAGTGTCCACATGATGTCTTCGATATTACCAAGTGTCTTCCATGTCATTGCGGGTACCAGCGAACATTATATCCTGTCGGTTAACCATATACTGGTAACTGTTGCACAGTTTACTGTTTGTCGGTGAATGTTGTTGGATCTCCAAGGTAGGTGAATTTAGCAGGTGTTGACATCAATGACAAAACCATACCAAAATACCAACAATCTCCCCCTTTGGCATTGATGGCAACACAAGATGGAAAAACCATCAAAGTGCCAAAACAGAAATGCCAAGTACAAAAATCAACAATCTCTATTTCTCCCCTTGAGAGTAACATGTGTTTATTCAAAGATTTATTTTCAATACCAATCTCTCCTCAAAAAGATAATGCATTTTTCCATATATCTTTCCCTAATGTTTTTCCATATATCGCTCCCCCTTTGACATCAAATGCCAAAGTCACAAAAAGTCAAGTTCATACAAAATACCAACCAATTCAATATACCAACTACTCCCCCTGAGAAGTAGCTTCCTCATCAAATACCAGAATAAAAGATTTGTCCATTTAATTCTGCCGGTTGATGACAATCATCAACTGTCTAAGTCTCTACCAGTGGAGGTAAGACTCCGAGCTGATCTCTGAGATACTCAAAAGTTTCCTTAGGCAAAGGTTTTGTGAAAATATCTGCAAGTTGTTCTTTAGTATTCACATAAACCAGTTTTATCTCCTTTTCTTCAACTTTTTCCCTTAGAAAATTCAATTTGATAGAAACATGTTTTGTTTTAGAATGTAATACTGGATTCTTAGATATATCAATTGCTGCAGTGTTATCACAATATATAGTAATAGGTTCCTTGCATTTTACCTTTATGTCTTTCAACATTTGATCAAGCCAAAGTACCTATGTACAGTTTGTTGTTGCTGCAACATATTCTGCTTCTACTATTGATAAAGATGTACAACTCTGTTTCTTACTTAACCAAGAAACTAATCTCTTTCCAAGAAAGAATGCTCCTCCAGTGGTGCTTTTTCTATCATCCACATCTCCTGCCCAATTTGCATCTGTGTATGCATATAGATCAAAATTTTCATCTTTAGGATACCATAATCCAAGATTTGTTGTACCTTGTAAGTACCGGAAAATCCTTTTTACTGTTGATTCATGATTTTCCCTGGGATTACTTTGAAATCTAGAAACTATACATACTGCATTCATAATATTAGGTCTAGTTTGTGTCAAATACAGTAAACCTCCTATCATAGATTTGTATCTAGTTGGATTAACAGGTGTAGATTCATCCCTTTGAGATAATTTGTCATTTGTAGTCATAGGTGTGCTTACTGGTTTAGAGTTTTCCATCCCAAATTTCTTAAGTAGTTCTTTCAAGTACTTAGATTGACTCAAAAATATGCCTTTATCAGTCTGTAAAATCTGCAATCCTAAAAAGAATTTTATTTCTCCAATCATAGACATTTCAAATTCATGCTGCATTTCAAGAGAAAATTATTTGCATAATCCATCTTCTCCTCCAAAGATTATATCATCAACAAATACTTCCATAATTAAGATGTCATCATTAGTTACTTTGTAATATAAATTGTTATCTCCATTTCCTTTAGTAAAACCAATTTTTAAAAGATACTTATCCAATCTTCCATACCAAGCTCTTGGAGCTTGTTTTAATCCATACAGAGCTTTTCTTAATCTGCAAACCATATCATTGTCATCTGTCAAGTAAAATCCATTAGGTTGTTCAATATAGACTTCCTCTTCAAGATCTCCATTCAAAAATGCACATTTAATATCCATTTGATAAACTTTGTAATCCTTGTGAGCTGCAAAGGCCAAGAATAATCTAACTGCCTCAATTCTGGCTACCAGTGCAAAGGTTTCATTGTAATCAACTCCTTCTTTCTAAGAATATCCCTTACACACTAGTCTTTCTTTATTTCTGACAACCTCACCATCTTCATTGAGTTTGTTTCTAAATACCCATTTGGTTCCAATTACATTTTTATTTTTAGGTCGGGCAACTAATGTCCAAGTATTATTTTTCTCAATTTGTCCTAATTCTTCTTCCATAGCTTTAATCCAGAATTTATCTTCACATGCCTCATTGATAGATAATGGTTCAATTTGAGAAATAAGACATACCTCTTCATTTGCCAATCTTCCTCTTGTCATGACTCCTTTAAATTTGCTTCCAATTATCTGATCTTCAGAATGATTCAATCTTACATATCGGGGTGTCTTAGTCTGTTGTTGTTCTTCAATTACTATGGAATCTTCTGATGATACCGGAGTAACTGGATCATCATTCTGTACCAGTGGATTTATTGTCAGTTCATTTGTCATAATTTATGTTACCGGTTCAGAGTCTATATACCTTGAAGTTCCTCTGAATTGTTCATCAATCTTTACATTTGTACTCTCAACAATTTTTTGTAATCTTTTATTAAAACATCTATATGCTTTACTCTTAGATGAATAACCAAGAAATATTCCTTCATCACTTCTAGGATCAAACTTGCCAATATACTCATCTCTTCTAATATAACATTTACTTCCAAAAATTCTGAAATACTTAAGAGTAGGAGTATTACCAAACCATAGTTCATGAGGGGTCTTACCGGTTTCACTTTTGATGTGAACTTTGTTGAATGTATAGACAGTAGTGCTTACTGCCGCTCTCCAGTACACATGTGGTAGATTTGCTTCTGATAACATACTTCTTGCTGCATCCAAAATAGTTCTATTTTTCCTTTCAACAACTCCATTCTGTTGTGGTGTCCGAGGTGCTGATAATTGTCTTTTGATTCCTTTTACTTCACAAAATGTATTAAAATCTCTAGATGTGAATTCTCCTCCTTGATCTGATCTTAAACATTTAATTTTCTTACCGGTTTCATTTTCAACCATTGCTTTGAATAGTTTGAACTTCCCAAGTGCTTTTGATTTTTCTTTGAGAAAAGTAACCCAACACATTCTAGAATAATCATCAATAATTAGCATGAAATATCTATCACCTTGTAAACTTTTAGTTCTAGCTAGACCACATAAATTAGTGTGAATTAAATCAAGAGCATTATTGGATTTTTCTGGAATACTTTTGAAACTAGCTCTAACTTGTTTTCCAAATTGACATTCCTTGCAAATTGTATTCTGAGGTTTCACAATTTTAGGTAGATCTCTAACTGCCTTAGAAGTACTGATTTTTACCATGCAATCAAAATTTACATGATATAGTCATTTATGCCATAGCCAACTTTCATCTATATGTGCAATTAAGCATGCCTTTTCACTGTTCTTCAAATGAAAGATATTACCTCTAGTCTGATTACTGGTTGCAATTTCCAAACCAGTTCTATTCATGATTTTGCATTTTCCATTTTTAAATTGTAACTGAAAACCTTTCTCAACTAATTTACCAACACTTAAAAGGTTCTATTTTAATCCTTCAACATAGTAGACATTGTCAGTGTTATGTTTACCATCAAGAGATATTGAACCCTTACCTTTGATTGAACAGGCTTTGTCATCTCCGAATCTTACAAAACCTCCATTGTATTCTTGAAAGTTCAAGAATTTACCTTTGTCTCCAGTCATGTGACGTGAGCATCCTGAGTCAATAATCCATTCATCCTTTGATTCAACTTTAGCTGCTAGGGCTTGTTCTATCGGTTGAGCAATAGGTACCGTTTGATCTTCTGTTATAGCAACAAAGACCCATCCGTTGTCTGCTGGATCCTCATCAGAATCATCAGTCACACCTTCATCAGCAATGTAACAAGATTTATCTTTGTTTTTCTTAAATCTGTATCTCTGATATTCAAGATTAGGTTTGTATGTCCTTCTAGCTTCTTTTCTTAGTCTAGCATGTCTATCAGGGCATCTTGAAGCCATATGACCAATCTTACTGCAATTGAAACATTTAAAGGGTGCTTTACCTTCATACTTACTTCCAATTGGACCTTTTGGCATTTTTCTTGCAAATAGTGCTTCAAGTTCTTCAAGCTCTTCATTCTCCTTCCTGGTTTCTTCAAGTTCTCTTGCATAAAAGGCTCTCCAGTCTGATTTGTCAAAAGATGGAGCAGATGATGTTGATGCTTTGAAGGCCAAATCAATTTTTATAGTAGTAATAGGACCAAATTCCTCAATTTCAAAAGCTGCAAGTTTTCCAATCAATGTATCCCTAGTTACGGATGTATTAGGCATTGTTCTCAACTCATTTATAGCAGTAACCTTCATTTTATATGCCGGTGGCAAACCCTTTAAGATTTCTAAAACAATCTCATCTTCACTTAAGGTTCCTCCACAACATTTGATACCCAAATCAATTTCATTTACTCTTTCCATAAAAGCAGAAATCCTTTCATCTTCTTCCATTTTCAGATGTTCATACCTGACTCGGAAGCTTTCAAGTTTTGCAATTTTGACTGTGGAATCCCCTTCATTCAGTGTTTCCAAATGATCCCAAATAGCTTTTGCAGTGGATCTATCTGATAATCCCATGATTTGTTGATCTGATAATGCGCTCAAAAGTGCTTCTCTTGCTTTGCAATCATTTTCTTCATCTTTAGCTAAAGTAATGGGAGCAATTTGACTAGCTACAGCAACAGTATAACCATTCTTAGTAACTTCCCAGATGTCTTTACCAATGCAATTCAGATGTGTCTCCATTCTGATTTTCCATATCCCATAGTTGGTTCCATCAAGTTTAGGACTATCCTTTCTGAAATAATTAGTAGACATTGGATCTCCTCAAGTTGTTAAACTTCTGCAAAAAGAGGTCTAGCCTCTGATACCAATTGTAGGTCCCAGAGACAACTGAGAGGGGGGGGGGGGTGAATCAGTTGTCTAATAAATTCAAACCAAAAACTTATTAACCAACTTAATGCTTAATACCGGTAAGACAATTAAATATGCCGGTAAATAGTGTTAACAGAAAATTGCCATACCGGTAAGAATTAATGCATGAAACATAAGCACAAATTCATCCACAACACATAACACCAATATTTGTATGTGGAAACCCTGTAAGGGGAAAAACCACGGTGGGAAACCTTACCCACAATCAGATGATACTACTGCAGATAGTAAGTGTACAAAGAGGGGTCTGCACATGCAGAAAGGCCAATAGCCTAGAGCTCACTGCTCAATCACAAATGGGAGTCACACTGACTACAGTTGGATGGTTAAATCCAATAATAATGTACTACACAAAATAGCATCTTCATATGCTGGATTCAGTACCGGTGTAGTGCTGATATGCTTCTTCAAAAACCTAACTTCACCTTTGAATGATGTCTTCATGTATACCTCTGCTTGATCTCACATATACCTTCACACAATTCTTTTTCGCATTCCACATTTGATCTTACAAATAAGATCTTACATTTATACCATACCCTAAGACCAATTTTAGTAGGTTGGCTCTACAAGATATTATAATAAAAATATTTTACAAATATTACAATATCTGATGCAATAACCGATTGAACATGTCAACTTGATGCATTTACAGCAATAATAAAGCATCTCCATAGCGTGCCATGCTGATCTAGAAAAGATAAGCCTGTCAGTGTAACCCTAGATAACCTGGACCTATTTGCCAGTAAAAGCAAATATGCAAATAAGAATATACCAATGATTATTACTTCAAAATAAAGTGTCCACATGATGTCTTCGATATTACCAAGTGTCTTCCATGTCATTGCAGGTACCGGTGAACATTATATCATGTCGGTTAACCATATACTGGTAACTGTTGCACAGTTTACTGTTTGCCGGTGAATGTTCCTGGATCTCCAAGGTAGGTGAATTTAGCAGGTGTTGACATCAATGACAAAACCATACCAAAATACCAACAGGATTATGGTATCCATATGCAGGTAACTTTGATTTGAAGGTTTATATAGATGCAGACTGGGAAGGAAATGTTGATGATAGGAAGAGCACAACCGGTGGTGCATCCCTTCTTGGAGGAAGACTTGTGTCTTGGAGCAGCAAGAAGCATAGCTATATATCACAGTCCACTGTTGAAGCTGAATATATTGCAGCGTATATGAATTGTACCCAGGCAATCTGGATGAAACACATTCTGGAAGGATTCATGTTGAAGATCAGAGAACCAATAAATATTTTATGTGATAACACCAATGCAATAAATATCTCAAAGAACCCAGTGTTGCATGATAGAACCAATCATATTGAGCTTAAATATCATTTCTTGAGGGAGAAAGTGCAAAGTAAAGATGTGTTACTGGAGCATGTATCTATTAAGGAGCAGCTAGCATATATCTTTACTAAACCTCTGCCTAAGACTACTTTTGAGTATCTTAGAGGTCAGCTAGGGGTTGTGCCCCTACATGTGGTCAATTGAGAAAGATGTGGATTACATCAGTCCCAGAGCTAATTGAAGAATCTTTAAGCAGGATTGGTGTAGAGTGGAGTTATTCCACAGGGGGAGCATCAAGTTGCAGATTGTTGATGCAGAACAATGAAGTATGACACTGCATGTTTTAGTTTCACTTTGGCATTGTTGTCAAAGGGGGAGAAGAACTATATGATTATGGAGAAGAATTGTATGATTGATAGAGAGAAGACAAATATCCAGTTACCAGTTAAAGACATGGAGACTCAGTTGAAGGAGAGTACATGGTAAAATGTAAACCAGGATTCCTATACCTGTGTATGTGCATTACTCTCAATCATCACAATCAAGGGTATTGATATTTGTATTGCCATCAATGCCGAAGGGGGATATTGTTGGCATTTGCATGAAGATTGCATTGATGAACTATTATGTTGTCATTGATGTCAATTATAACTAGTAATGATGTTGTTTTGCAACCGGTAGGTGAGCTAGTGAAGGAAACCAGTATTACTTAAGAAGCGGTGAGATCAACTAGTAACCTTACCTGTTGAAACCCTAACTGATGGAACTTGGTGAATCGATTGTATTGGTTTATGATCAAATGATGAATGGTAATGTTTATTCCACGTATGCATGTTGTATGTGATGAGTTTCAAATGGTTTTTGGCGCGTAGAGATAATGGTTTTATCTTGGGAATGAGTGAGTGCATTGCATGAAGAGGAAACCTCGTGATGAGTTACAGGATTTGATGAAGCAATGATCGAGGAGCGGTCGAGGTTGTATTGAACAATATGCAATTATTTCTATGTAATCTAACGGTCATACTTGAACCGATTTGTTTGTAATCTCTATGAGATCTTAGGTTTGTGATGTGTTACCGACTTGTTGTTTTTCTTATAAGGTCGATGAGTTATTTTGTTGTAGTGTTGGAAATTTTGGTTAAGTGTTAGTGTGATTTATTGCTAAACCAAGAGGTGTATCTGCAGTATGTGTAAGGGCGGATAGGAGCATGAAAAGGATCTCATCAAGCAGAGTAGTGCTATTTACCAGATCAACAAACCCCAGTTGTTCTCTAACAATTACAACAGTCAAATCCCTTAACCGGGTAAGCTTTAACAGGCTTAGTGCTATCTAAATCCTCTAACGATGTGATCCATTAGCTTGGATTTCAAATCTTCTACTGAGGTTACTCCTAACAAGGTATTGCTTCTAATAGGGCATTATAGTCAATCCCTTAACCGAGTGGTCCCTAACTGGATCTGTTCCTAACAGGAATTTTTGTAAAATCTTTAACAGGATTGGATCCTAACAGGGCGAACTTCATAAGAGTTCAGAATACTTGTGGGTATTCATCCCCGCCGTGGTTTTTTCCCATTTGGGTTTCCACGTCAAAAAACATTGTGTCAAGTGGTGAATGGTTTTTGTGGTTATGTTTTGATATGGTTAATTTTCTTAACTGTTAAATCCACTTAGATATGATAAGATGACCGACAGTAATTTGAAATGTGATTTTACTATTGTCAGTAAAGTATTTGGATGTTTTGGTTAAATGGTTTGGGAGTTTCAGAGCTGTTATACTATTATTTTGATATGCCAGTCAAACCGGTAAACTGTCAATGCTATTGAAGTTTTTAGTCCAATGTTTGAGCCAGTTAGTTCTGAGATTGGCTTGAGAGATTGTTTTTGAGTTTGGTGAAAGTTTAGTCAGTTTTCTATCTATTGATTCACCCCCCCCCCCTCTCAGCAGTTGTCTAGATCTTTATTGATTCATCATACCATCAAGAATGCTACTTGCTTATGCTGCATTTAAAGGATTTAAAGTCTATCAGATGGATGTTAAATCAACTTTTCTTAATGGCATCCTTGAAGAAGAAGTATACATAGAACAACTAGATGGATTTGCTTTGTCTCAAGACAAAGATATGGGTTGCAAACTACATAAGGCATTGTATGGATTAAAGCAAGCACCAAGAGCATGGTTTGAAAGGTTGCATGCACATTTAATCAAGATAGGATTCCAGTGTACCATTGAGGACAATAACATATATCTAAAGACTGATGGAGAGAAAGTATTGATAGCTGAAGTATTTGTGGATGACATATTTTTTGGTGGTAATGATGATTTATGCATGGATTTTGTTGAGGAGATGAAAAAGGAATTTGAGATGTCTCTTATTGGTTAAATTAAATTTTTCATTGGGCTATAGGTCTAGCAATTGGATGGTGGAATTTTTATTTGTGAGAGAAAGTATGTCAAAGAGGTGTTGAAATTTTTTGGCACGGAGGATTATAAACCGGTTGGTACTCCAATGGTGGCAAGCTACAAGTTGTCTAGACAAGATGATTCGCCATCTATTGATGAGAAAGAATACAGGTCTATGATTGGTAAACTGCATTATGTCGTTCATAGCAGACCGAATATTGCACATGTTGTTGGATTGGTTGCTAGATTCCAAAAGGATCCCAAGGAGACTCACTTGGTAGCAGTGAAAAGGATATTTCGATACCTAAAAGGCATAGTAGATTATGGTTTAGGGTATCCTTATAAAGGAAATTTTTCTTTGAATGTGTTTACTGATGCAGATTGGGTAGACAATGTTGATGACCAGAAAAGCACTACCAGTGGCACTTTTCTTCTTGGAGGCAAATTGGTTTCTTCGACAAGTAAGAAGCAAACTTGTGTTTCTCAGTCAACAACAGAGGCAGAGTATGTTACAACATCAATGAATTGCATGCAAACAATTTGGATGAGACATGTGCTTGAAGGATTTAGATTTGATGTGTTTGAACTGGTAACTATTTACTATGATAATACTAGTGCAATTAATATATCAAAAAATCATGTGTTACATGCACGAACAAAGCACATAGAATTGAAATATCATTTTCTAAGAGAAAGAGTTCAAGAAAAACAAGTCAGAATGGAGTATGTGACAAGCAAAGAACAACTAGAAATTTTTTTCACTAAACCATTGTCGAAGACAACCTTTGAGTATCTCAGAGGTAAATTAGAGGTCAGGCCCCTACTCAAACAAAACTAGAATGCATGATGCATCAATCTAGTGGACTTCATGACTATTTTTCACTTTGGATTGATGAGATGCAGGCTACTCCACAGGGGGAGTATCTTAGATGAGTTTGCAGACATGTTGAAGACAACAACATCACATTTGATGATTTTTGATGCTTATGCACCTTTGGCATTGTTGTCAAAGGGGGAGAAGAAATATGATTTATTATAAAAGAAGACATATGATCAGATAAAGTGTAACCGACAGATGAGGTGCAACAGAGAAGAGAAGAGTTGCAAAGAAGGTCCAGAACAAAGCGAAATAATATGTGTCGAGTATGTTGATATTTAGTGTTGCCATCAATGCCAAAGGGGGAGATTGTTGGCATGTTTGGCATATCTAATGAAGATGAGATGATGAAGGATGACTGTTTTGGTAGAGGAAAGATGACATGATCAGTTATTTGTGTTGTCATTGATGGCAACCAAGGTCAACTAATGTTTGATGATGTTTACAAATGGACTTCAATGATTGACTTGTTGGCTAAGTGATTTGGTCTACTGGAGTTAGAGTTTGATAGTTTGATAGGGTTTACCGACAAGATTGGCAATTAAGACCTTAACCAGTAAAGCAGACAAGTTTTGATGGAATCGAGTGATTGGAGATGTTTGGTCACTTGTGGTTTGAAACATAAGATTTTATCATGGATTTGAGTATGTAACCGAAACCACATCCTATGATGACTACTGGAAGGCATGTTTTGAATTTCTGATGAAGTTTTGCTAGGGTTTAAGGATCATTAAAGAATTCTCTTAACCGGTAATGATTTTTGGTTTGGTGATGATCTACATCAAGTTCACATGTTGATGACAATGCGACACAAACCACGTGATGTGTTTGAAAGATGTTTTGGCGTGTTTGGAGAGTGAATTTTTTTGGGAATGTGCAAAGTGCTTAGCAGAATGAGCTAAGGGTTTGACTTTGTACCAGATCGACTTGCTATGACAATTTATGATCATTCAACGGCTGACATTGATTTGTATTTGATTGTAATGATCCATATGATGATCTGTAATGTGTTGTAAAGACTTGTGATGATATATGTAGTAAGTCTTAGGTTTTTTTATGTTGACCTAGTTGTAAAAGTTATTTATGTCAGTAAGGTTGATGTTTTGAAGTGTCAGTGATTTTGATAAGTGTGTGAAGCCAAACCAGGGTGTGTGAGAAGATCTTCTAGAGTGATGCAGACTTAGAACTTAATTAGATCTGATCAAGAAAGTAGTTGAGTGCTATACACAGATCATTCACTATTGTTCTCTAACAATTACAACAGCTAAAATCCCTTAACCGGGTAGATCCTAATAGGCCTCACATTGTAAAATCCCCTAACATGGTGACTCAATATTTGAGTTCTTAATCCTCTTGCAAGGTTGATCCTAATAGATCAAATCTCCTAACAGGGCTAAGGTAAATCCCTTAACTGGGTGACTCCTAACAGGTTCTGCTCCTAACAGGGCATCATTGTAAGCTTCTAACCAGGCTTGGCTCCTAACAAGGTGCATTCTGAAAGAGTGCAAAATATTTGTGGGTATCAATTCCCACCGTGGTTTTTCCCTTTTTGGGTTTCCACGTGAAAATCATGGTGTTCATGTGTGGAATTATTTTCTTGTGATGTTCATATTTTATTTTTGATTACTGGTTAAGCTAGTTTATGTTTGTTTATTTGAGATCTTAAATTGATTACTGATATTGATGGTTAAATGGTTGATGAAGCATTTTGATCAGTTAATAAGTTGGTAATAGTGTTTGTTGATCTTAAGTTGAGTTGATGGCTAATCTAATTAATAAGTTTGCATAAGTGGAAATGATTATCTAGGTCTGATAAGGAAATTTGTTATGAAGAATTGGTTTAAGTATTGAATATTTTTCAGATCTAAGATAAATATAGTTTTTGTTAATACTGATTCACCCCCCTCTCAGTATTAATCGGATCCTCTAAGTTTAACACTCCATACTCATCTACATGGATTCTGGATTCAGGATCTTCTGTAAGCTATTAGACTTACTCCAAGATATCAGGCTTTGATACCAATTGTTGGAATCCAAGAACACTGAGAGGAAGGGGGGGGGGGTAAATCAGTGTTCTACCAGTGAGATTAATTTTAACCTTATTAACAAAGTAATTCAGTAACTAGTAACCATAAAAGAATATAACAGTAAGTAGAAATGATGCCACCACAAGAACATACACTATAACAAAGAGATTTATACGTGAAAAACCTCAAAGAGGAAAAACAACAGTGTGATTGGTGACCCACAATATCTATCCACTAGCCAAATGAACAAATATTATAATAGGGGCCTACACATGTAGGTTGGCCAACATCCTAGAGCGCACTTCTTATCACAAAAGGAGCCTTACTGACTACAAACACCAAATACTGGTTTACAAACAAAATTTTGAACTCAAAGAATGCATTTGCTATTCTGGATGAGTTCTAGTTCAAGCATTGTCTGTATTAGTTTTCACTGTGTCCTCCTTTACCAGTAACTTACTTTGCATCCCAAACCTCTAAACCAATAACCAAGACCGACTACAGAATATTATATTCGCATTCAGTCGATCAACATTGCTTGTATAATATCATACCACTATATATTCCTTCTCTCTATCTGTATATCCAAAATAACCTAATCGGACTAACTTAAATACCCTTCCCAAACATAAACGTGAATACCTTATGTTGCCTTACAATGATATTACAATTTATTTATATGTCGGCCTAGACAAAAATAAATACATTAAACTTTGTGACCGATGTTGCTGATTGTTGTTGTGTAAACCTATCTAATCAATCTCCTATGTTGGTCTCATATACTAGTTCCTAGTTTGTTGGTTTCCCTTGTCTGTCGGATGACTTGAATGTCGGTTGCCGAATCATAAATATCGGTGAGTACCAGTTAATTGTCCAACCCAAAATGATGTGTGTTGCCATCAATGACAACACAACTAAACTGGATGAGTGTCAGTTGTCAACAATTAATATCTATAATTAATGTATGACATGCATAGAACATGATAATTATCAAGTAATGCAAATTTATTACAAGTATTCATCATTTAAAAAAAAAATTAAAAGGATCAAATTTTCTATCAATTCTTTCTTAAGAGGTCATGTACATGCACTCCAAGTTCTCCAAAATAAATTACAAATTCCTTAAATTGAATCTAAACCTTACATATTCATATTGTGAAGATTTGTGTATTAAATAATTAGCTTAGACCTTGTCCAACTACTAGAAGTTTTGACTTATATTTAAAGACAATTTACTAACTTTTAAGAATGTACTAAATATTAAAGCACAAATTTTAATGGTTAACCCATCTAAATAAATCATTAATTTTTTATTTTGTTATATTAATTACAATTGTTTATTTAGAACAAAGAAATATATGTTTAAGGTTTGCCAACTTTTAATTTAAATTAGAGATTACAACATGATTTAATGAAAGAATTATGCAGTTTGAATTAACTTTGATTAATATATTTTAAAAAATATATCTATATATCATTATAGATTATTAATATATATATATTATAATTAAAAAATATAATCATTAATAATATATTTATAACATGATGAAATTTATATGTTTATGTTATTTTATTTACTTTGAGCAAGAAGATAGTAGTGATGGTTATATTAGATGTGTATGCATACCAATAGTATGAAGGTCATAGCTATTGATTCATAATGTGTGGTAACACAACAAAATATACAATGTGACTATACATCTAGGGATATCATACTTTGTGATTTATGTGATATGATGATGCCATGTTATAGTCATACTCTAGTTGCATGACTCTTGGTACTCCATATATCTATTAAATACTCAAATGGTTGGTTTTCCATGATGACAACTATATGTATTGAACTTTGTATATATGTGCCAAGGTTAAAAGGTTATACAAGCTAAAAATGACAACATTGGATTGTATGTTTTTTGTGTAAAAACCTTAGAGTGATTGCAAAAGTGTATATGATGCAAAGAGACTCTCTCTCAAACACACATATGCTCAACATAATGGAAACCAATAGATACACAAAAAAATCATGATGAATTTATTGACTTTAAATTAAAACACAATTTTCTTTCCAAATAAAATCTATAACATAAAACAATACAAACATGGCCTCTCTTCGTTCTCAATAATCATCTCTCTTTCTCTCTATTTTCTTCCCAACTCTATGTAGCTTCTCATCCTTCAAAATTTCATTTTTTTTTAAATATTTATTCCTATTCTAATTCATATTTGTTTTAATTATAACCTCAAGATTGTCTATTCACCATTTCATTTTTCCACTTTTTCCATGTTATAGATGTTGCTTTCAATTGTTATTTTGAAAACTCCAATAAATGGTGCCTATTCATTTCCTATCCCTTTTCTTTAATTTACAACCATTTTTTTAAAGCTACCCATAATAAGATATGCATTCCTCTTCAATAAGATTTTTTTGGGAAAGTTTCTAATGCCTTATTTTGAAATGAGAATTTATTTTCCTTCAACAACTACTTCACATTTTAACTTCTTATTTTTTTTTTAATGGAAAGAAAAATCACATATTGTAAGCCTTACATTATGTTGATTTCATAAAAAATGGTCAAGATATGTGGAATGGCATCTCATAGACTCCAACAAATCCATTTCATTTGACATTTTAAAAAACCTTTGAAAATATTTTTCATAAATTGGCTGGCTACAACAAAGAAAATTAATTTCTCTCAAATAATAAAGAATTCAACCACAAAACCTTCACCATTTTAGACGTAATACACTTACAAATATCCTTGTAAAATCATTTCAACGTACCACTCACAAATTTTGAAAAATAGCTATTTTCACGAAATTACCAGCTAGATGGGACATGGGATCAAACTAAATCTTTAATCTTGAAAATTTAAATCAAATTGAGGCTTAAAAATGCAATGAGATGCCAAAAAACCAAAAAATAACCAAAATTGAAAGAAAAACAAACCAATATTTTTTCGAGTGTCAGATTACCTGTGGACTTGGATGTCACTCATCAAACACATTGGTAATAAGTTTGTGAGTATAAGATCATGAGTGGAGTTGAATGGTAGACCCATTCGTCTAGATTATGAACAATCTACAACGAACTCTATCACTAAAGTAGGTATAATGCGATATTTTTTCCTTCTCCTCTTCCAACATTTTCTTGGGAAAAGTTTCATCCTTCTCCACCTATTTTGTTCTTCATTCATCTTTCCTCTAATGGACCTATTTCCACCATAGCCCAGCATACCCCTCCAAATGTTATTCCACTCAACACTCCTCATCTTACTACTTTCCATTATTTTTCTCCCTCTTGTGGGATTTAACCTACCATAGCCCAACCTTCTCCAACAAAACTCCTTTCTTTGTTCCTCATTCTCCTCTCCACCATCCCCCACAACAATTGCATACTAACACAATCACACCAATTAAAGGATTCTATCTGCACTGCCTCTTCATACTCATTTACCTTCACCACCACCTTCTCATCCATTTCTTCTTCTATTTTAATTTTGATTTTGAATAAAAATTAAAAAAATTAATATATGCCTATTCCTCTTTTGTTGTTGTAACATATTATATCTTCTTGTTATCTACTTCATCTTGCATCTCAACCAATCTCTTTGTGCTCTGTTGTATTGCACTTTCCAACTCCTTCATGTCCCCCAAAGGACACTCAACTACTTCTACAATATTACTATCATCTTTATTATCCTCTACTTGCATTATAGCCTCTCTCACCATATTCTTCATGACTTCAACAAGAAATGTTGCAACTACTACAATCTGTTTTTTTCCTTCACCCCTTTGCATAAAGATTTCTTTATCTTCTCTCTCATCCTCCTTTCATACACATAAAATATTAAATGCAAAAAATATATCATTAAAAGAACATTCAAACTCAACCTCACTCATTTTATTTTCTTCTTTAATGTTCTCATCCTCAATATCTACTACAACTTCTTTCACCATTTCCTCTTGCTTATCTTGTAATGCAACTAAAAAATATTCCTTCCCACCTTTCATTATAGTGTAGGTGTTTTCCCTACCATCATGCACAACTTCTCTATCATAAATCCATGGTCAACCAATAGGAGATGACATGCATCCATGGGAAGTATATCACATACAATTTCATCTTTATATCTTCTAATTCGCAAACTAACCAACCATTTCCAATGATACTAAGTTGTCTATACTATTGTTGTCCACTATTACCTTGTAGCTTTTCCCACTTGACTTGCATACAATTCGAAATAAATTCTTTCTTTGGATGGGCTCTAGATTATCCTTCTCTAGTTTCAAAAACACTTTCTTCATCATTGAATACTCTCCTTTCATCCATGACATTTTGTCAGACACTTTCCATACTCTCTCTATGACTTCAATTTCTTATCAACTCTTTGTTGTTGCAAGATTCCTCTCACACGTGCACCAAACCTCTTGATCTATTTATACAACCATCACCTCTTCACAAATTCAACCCAAGGTCCTATGCAATCTCCCTCATGTTTGATGCTCTACCTGCACATTTAGGAACACCCGCTCTAGTACCCTTTGATGTAGAGAGACTCTATGTCAAACACAAATTTGCTCAACATAATGGAAACCAATAGATACACACAAAAACTAATAATAAATTTATTGAATCTAAATTCAAATACAATTTATTTTCTAAATAAAATCGACACCATAAATAGTAAAAACATAGTCTCTCTCAACTCTCACTGGTTGTCTTATTTTCTCTCTATTTCATTTCCAACTCTACGTAGCTCCCTCTACCCTCAAATTTGTATTATTATTTTTATCTTTATTGATGTTCTATTTTATATTTATTGCTATTTTAATAACAACATCAAGAATGGCTGGTCACCCCTTAATTTTTCCACTTTTTTTGTGTTGTAACTATTACTTTCATTAAAAAATCCATTAAATGACGCTAATTCAATTTCTAGATCCTCTTCCTTTAAATTTCCATTTTTTTTAAAGTTATGCAAAATAAGATATGAATTCTTCTTCAAAAAAGGTTCTTTGGAGAGTTTCAAATGCCTTATTTTGAAATGAGACTTTGTTGAATTTGTTTTCCACCAAACAACTACTTTATATTTTTAAATTCATGATGTTCTTTTTAATGTAAAGAAAAATCACATTTTGTAAGCCTTACATTGTACTATTTGCATAAAAAATATATTTTTCATAATTTTATCAAAGTCTCATTTTTACTTGAAAAATTGGTCAAGATGTGTGGAATGACCCCCAAAGAGTCCAACAAATCCATTTTTTTCCACCTTTTAAAAAAACTCCAAAATTAATAATTTTTGTAAATTGGTTGGCTAGAACAAAGAAAAATAAATGATTTCAAATGATAAAGAATTCAGTCATTGAAGCTTCGCCACTTTATACATAATATACATAAAAATATCCTTGTAAAATAATTTTATCCCAACCCTTGTGGCTTTTAAAAATAATTGTTTTCATGGAATTGCCAGCTAAACAAGATATTTGCGTTCAAACTAAATCTTGAATCTTGCAAATTTAAATCAAATTAAGGCTTCTAAATACAATGACATTCCATGAGCAAAAGGCAAAAAAAAATAAAACTTATTTTAGTTGATGTAGGATTGTTTGCGGATTTGGATGCTCCTACATCAATATATAGTAGATTGAGACTCTATACAAAGTCAAATCTAGACCTTGTTGTATTAAATTTATTTTAATTCTATATGATAAAAATATAAATATATGTTAGTGATAGGTTTCTCTCATAAAAAGGTTTTCCACATAAAGCTTGAGTCTTGTGTATAATCTCGTGGATGCATATTATTCTATTTAATTTTGCATATGTTGTGTTGGTTCTCCAACTTGTATTCCTACGACTCCTAAAGTTTAACTAGACCTTATGCTCAAAGCTACCAAAAGGTAGGTCAATGAATAGGAAATACTTTTAATTGGGTTTCCTTTAAGATTTGCAAAACTTAGGTTGGTGTCCCATGGCAAGGGTCTTTTAAAAAAAATTAGTGGGCGTTGCTGAGATTTTTTAGGATTATTTTAAAGAAAATGGTCCCATGAAATTTGTAGTGCAATTTAAACTGAAAAATTTGTGGAAGCTAGTGGTCTAATGAATTTTATTATTTAGCAACTAAGATTACTAAATATAAAATAATTAAAAAAATTAACTACTAAAAATTGAAAAATTTGAGATAATTGACAAGTTGAAAAAAAGCCTAAGTTGTTGGGACAATTTCTATCCCCCCACCTTTTCCACCTACTTAAATATGCAGTCCTAAAAAGTAGGGGCTTCTATTTTTCAAGATTAGGTTCTAATTAATCTTGTAACATTTTTTTTCCTTCATGGGACCTCTTGCTCTTAAAAAATAGATCATTTCTTATACTTATGATAATAAATTTAATCTAGATATGAGAATAGAAAAAATAACATGTGAAGAATAAAATTTGGTTTAATATTTATCATTTTTAGATCAAGACTTGTATAACACTAAGCAAAAATTAGGGGAAATATTTTCATCATTTCTTCAATGTTGGGGATCTTTAGCTAGTATACTTTCATGGCCCATACCAAAAATGCAATTAGTCCATACCTTTGTCACAAATCTTAATTCAAATTTGGCCTTCCATCTTCAACTTCAGTGTGTCTCTTCTTTCGATGAACTTATTGAAAGATGTATTCAAATGGAAAAATTTCTCATTTCTAAGGAGATAATTTAAATTTAATCCAAGGATCAAAACCAAAATGAAAAATTCAAAAATAAGTCCAAATTATTTAGAAAAAAATAGAATGTAGTTGGAGATGAACTTACCGATTCCAAACACATTCAAAATGTCCAACAAGCCTCATCTATTTTCATCCCTTATACACCTCCTTCTCACATATAATTTGAAATAATATCAACTTTGAGTGGGATAATTCATGTCCAAAAGCATTCATCTAGATAAAGGAATACCTATCTAATCCTCTAGTTTTAGTAGCACCCACTTTAAATAAGCCTATTTTGTTATGCATTCCGGTTACACAATATGCCTTAGGTTCCCTCTCAGCTCAACATAATGATCAAGGATGAGAAAATAGCATCTATTAACTTAGTAAGAAATTGTTTGGTTGTGAGCCTAATTATTCATCCATGAAGAAATCTTGTCTTGCAATTATTTTTGCCACACAAAAACTGTCATTTAGGCTTAATACCACTTATTATTTGATCACCAAAATTGACCCCTTTAAATATTTATTATCCAAAGCAACAATTACTAGTCTAATGGCAAAGTGGGTCATTCTCCTTAGTGAGTTTTCTATTGAGTATGTCAATCAAAAGGCAATTAAGGGACAAATCATAGTTGATCGGTTATCAGAGGCTTCCATTTTGGACCAAAAACCTTTGATCATAGAATTTATTGATGAATCCATCCTTCACATTGAAGAATCCAAACCATGGAAATTCTACCTTGATTGATCATTTACCTCACATGGATTAGGTGCTTGAAACATTTTCCTCATCCACAAGGTGATTTCATTCCTAAACCATTCCATGTTGTTTTCCCTTGGGAAAACAAAATAGCAGAATATGAGGCATTGATATATGGTTTGAAACTAGCAGTTCAATGAAACATTTAACATTTACAGGTCTTTGGAAATTCGCAATTGGTAATCAAATAGGTCAAAGATGATTTCCTTACTAAGGATGAAAATATTATACCCTATAAATGCATGGTTGATAGTTTCAGATTGTACTTCTTGGATACATATTTTGTGGAAGACCCTCATATCAATAAAGAAATTTGTTGATGCAATTGCCACTATTATATCTCTTCAAGATATACCTATTGAATCTCAATATCATCATTTATTTGTAGAAAAATTCATTATACCTACTTATGATCTCCCAGGTTTTGACATAATATGTGACATTATTTTTGATTAATTAAGTAGCAAACTAGGGTTTTGATCCTTTACAACCAAAATCCCCAAAGGCAAAGAAATGAAGGCAAAAAAGAGGTCACTTACATTTTTATATTGGTCATTAACAAACCAATTACAACATTAATTAGGTCATGAACATACCACTTACAGACTATGAACAACCCACATCAAGAGTGGGTAGGAATTTTGTCCACAACTCGAGGAACAGTTTGGAACGAGCAGGAAGAAAGAAATTTTTTCCATTAACTAACAACAATCCAAGCAATGCTATCATAAATAACACCAATACAAGGGGAAGGATGGGGGTAAACCTCCATAGAGATCATGTTAGCACATGGAGCTTAAGGAAGAAGAGGAGGAACATCCTCCATCACAGGCTAGAGCTGAATAGGAGAAATAGGTAGAGTAGGGTGCGCACAATAGGAAAGAGGTTCTCCAAAGAAGGACCAAAGGCCATGAAGATTTGACATCAACAACAAGAGATTTATCAACACCCTAGGAGGAAGCATCAAAGGAAGGATCGAAACCCTGAATAGTCAAGTGGGCACTTTTAGTGTCCTTTCACCAAGTAGCAATGCCTTTACATTGTGAGAGAGAACAATTTGTGCCCAAGTGACCTATTGAGAAGCATCGACAATGTCAAAAGGGGAGGCCCTCATGATACAATGTCTAATTCCATGGCCTATCCCCAACCAAGAGAACCACTTCCCCAAGAAGAGGAGTGGATATGTCAATATCAATCAAAATGTGTGCAAATGCAGAATGACCCATGAAGGAAGAAGTCACCGATAGAGTTGCCAATGACCTTATAATGAGAATTATCCTAAAATTGGAGAAGATTGGGAAGATGAACCCACATCAAACACATATTAAGTGGTTCAGTATGAGGCTTAAGGAAGTTGTATAGAGTTTGACTAAGAGAAAGTTTACACCCCAAGCCCATAGTCATCAAAAGAAGCAATGAAAAACCATTAATACAAGGGAAGAGCTCAATGCTATCAGAAACTAAGGTCTTCCAAGAATCCAACACCCAACAATAAAGATGTGACATTGTTGGTACCCTAAAAATCCGTAGTATAATGCAATTTATGTCTTTCTCCAAAATCAAACTAGCCCTCACAACATGTCATTCACCAAATGTAAATTATCCCTTATCTAATATGCATTCTTTTATACCCTCCTTGGTGGCACACTCTATCATAGGGGTTATGATGACACTCTTATTAGATGTTTCAACTTGAATGAGGCTAATCTTGCACTTAAAGAAGTTCATGATGGCATTTGTGGTGTTCATACAAATGGAATTTTCCTAGCAAATAAACTCCTTTATACAGGATATTATTGACCTACCATGAAGTCCAATACCTATCAGTATGTTAAGAAATGCCTCACTTGTCAAAAAAATGGAAACCTTATTCACACACCCTCACAAGCCCTCTAAAAAATTACCCCTCCATGGCCCTTCTCCACATGGGGGGCCTTGATCTCATTGGAAAGATTAATCCCACTTCCTCTAATGGTCACAAGTTCATTACCATCGTTACTGAATATTTCACCAATTGGTTGAATTAGTTCCATTCACTTTTACCATTGGTATCCAAATTTACAAATGCATCATTAACCATCTCATTTGTTATTTTGGCATTATATACACCATTATTAAAGATAAGAAATAATCCTTCAAAAACCATGTAATGCAATCCTTCTATGAGAAATTTCATATTAAGCACAAATGGTCCACCACATATTACCCTTAGGTCAATGGTCAAGTTGAGGCCTCCAATAAAACTATCATTAAGATACTTCAGAAAATCATCAATGATGTTGGTTATAATTGATACCTTCTGCTTAATCCTAGCCTTTGGTCCTACCACACCTTTATCTATACTCCCAGTGGTGCCACTCCGTACTCACTTGTGTATGGTGCCAAAACAATTTTGCTAATAGAGGTCGAGTTACAATCCCTGCATGTTTCTTCTACATAATATCATCTTCAAGGAGGATTACTAAGCTACATATTTAAGCGAGTTATAAATCCTTGAGGAGCATCATCTTACCACTCTCAGCCACTTTAAAGGCTATCAACATAGGTTGTATCATGATTATAACAGGTACATACTCACTAGAGATTTTGATATTGGAGACCTTGTTCTTAAGGAAAACCAAAACAAAACTACACAAGATAAAGAGAAGAAAAGGAAATTTGAGTCAAACTAGTTGGGTTTGTATGTCATCATTGCCAAGTTGATTCTAGATTCTAGAAACTAGCCACTCTTGAAGGTCATGAGCTAGATGAGCCTATAAATATTATCCATCAAAATCGCATCTATTCTTAATCCATTTAGCACCACTATTCCAAATATTAAAAAAAAAAAAAAAAGAATTAAAAAGTATGAAAATAGTAAAGAGAAATAAACACCTCTATTTACCTTACCACAATTTGTTTTCCCAAATCCCTTACCCATCTACCTATTCCATCTCTTTCCAAATTTTCCTTCGAATACATTACCTACTCACATCAACCTCCTTTATTAGATTGCTAAAACAATACCACCACATCACCTATCCACCCTCCCCCCATTTCTCCATCCACTCCCCTCCATATTCTTATTCCATTTTATTCCTATCCACTCCCTCCCATTTCCTTTTTTTGCACTTTTTTGGGGGCATCCCCTCACTAATATTTCTTAGGAAATGGTTATCACATACATACCCACTGCAACATGGCCTTTTCATCACTATTGTCACCTTTCTACACAATTCAAACTTTGTTTGAACTCTACTCATCCCAATCACCCCCTCTCATTACACTTCACTTGTCCTCTCATCACCAATGACTTCAACATTTTCTTAGATACCACCTTATGTTTTCTAGATTCTTTTGATAGTTTGATGGTTCTCTTTTTGGTGTTCATGTCTGTGTCCATTTGTGCCACTCTTTGTTTTCATCTTTCTATTTCCTTTTTATTTGCATCCATTCCTAGTGTTTCATGCATCACATCATCCCAATTGCCCTCATCATTTATATTGTCTTAAGATGCATGCTTGCTTCCTTGTGCTTGGTTATGAGAACCATTGCATGATTGATTTAGATACTTGACTCAATGGGTTGTTGTTATGTTGCAATATAGTCCCATTGTACCTTTGATGATGGAGATAGATTGATGTCATGATTTGGTATTATCCTATGTGGGATCCTGACATAAACACTGATTTGATTAGAATGAAATAAGTGATGTTAACTAGATTAGTTAATTTAAAAGTAATAAATCATATTCCATGTTATTTTGATTTGATGAGATATCATGTTACTAACGATGATGTGATGTTGACCCCGTCCGGAGAATATTTATATACTCATTGATGTAAGGAAAATTCATGATGTTGGTTAATGTAGTTAATTAGATGAAATTATTATTATGGAGTTTAATTGATAATTAGATGTGAAAGGGATGATATCATAGCATTCAAATATACGAGAACGCATACGATGTTAAAATCCCCTTCAATGATTTGAGTTATTTTGATTATTTATATATGCATGAGCAGGTACACTTGATGTTTGAATGTTTCAGTGACCTAAGGTATAGGGCATCGACTCCACCTGGCTCGATAGGTCTGAGCGTGCCCACATCCCCGATGGTGGTTAACATGAGATAGTACACTAGCCAAATACCCCCAACCAAGTCTGTCGCCCCTTGATTAGGGCAAATCTCTTGATTTTACTATTTTAAATATTTTATTATTTTGAGCTCCGACTATCGCAATTGGTCAATTTTAGGAAACCCAGTTGTCATGTTGAGTCGGCCTGTAATGATTGTCTCTGCATAGTCAATCAATTTGGAAATGTCATCTTATTACATGCTTTAATGGTAATCTTATATCATTAGAGTAATTTAATACTAAAATGCGGAATATGTCTTAGTTGTGTTTGACTTGATGAGAATTAAATGATTAATCATTGGGGCCTTTTGGGAGGTTAATTGGCAATTTAGGTTTAAATTCATTTTTATTACTAAACCCCTCACTCAAAAAGTGTGTTTATATTGTGGAGTTGAGCTCATTTTCTCAACACTTAGTCTATTTTTCATGTTCATCTCTTAAGACCCTCTTCATGGCTAAATTGTGTTGTTAAGCTTGGATGATTTTGGAGGAGAAATTTTGTGGGTGTGGTGTTGAATGAGTTAAATTGGGGGAGTCTTGAAGCTATCCAAATCTTGTGAGCATTGGTGGAGTGTGAAGGTTGTGAGTTGTGATTGAGAGTTTCTTTAATCTTGAGGTAAGATCTCTTCATTTACTCTTTTTTCTTACAATTTATCCTTCTTGAATGCTAAAAATGCTTTATGAGATGAGTCATGATCATGTTGTGCTTGTGTTTTGATCTCTTGTGTGTTTGATTGTGGAGCTTGAATGTGTTTGGATTTTGATGTAGAAATGGGGTGTCTTAAGGGAAATTCTGCCATATTTTTCTTGGGATTCTTGTATGGGTGTTGTGCTTGCATTTTTTGGGTTTCATGAGGTAGTTCTTAAATGGGTTCGTCACCAATTTGGTCTCCCATGCTTCATTTTTTTGTCAATTTGATGCCCAAGATGGCTCTTTGGAGCAAAGTCACACAATTGCACCCAGATTCATGTAATTGCTAATAGAGTCACACAATTGCACCCAAATTCATGCAATTTACTAGCAATGAGTTGATTTTATGTCTTAGTCTACTTCGCTTCCTAGTTGAGTTGTTTCTCTAATTTACCTTGATTCTTGGGTCTGATTAGCCTTGAGTGAGATGAATTGTGATGTCATGGTATGTTTATATGAGATGCCATAGATAATTGCATTTGTGCTTGTGGATTGGGATCAATCTGGGATTTAATTCATGATTTGGAGACCTTTAGGTTGCTCCTTTAGTAATGGAATTTTTATTATGATGATTAGTATATGTCTCTATGCATTATTATCATTCATGTGTGATACTCAGGTGTGGGCATTATAGTATGTTTGATTTGCATTGAAGTTGGTAATGGTACTTGGCATGTGCCTTTCTAGGTGTAATGAAATGACAACTCTTTATATGAGCAATTAAATTGAATACTTGAGTACTTAATGGGAATCTTTGAAATAGATGTGTTGTATATTCTTATGCGATTGCATTGGATTGTGGGATTGAGTGGATCCATTCTCTTGTTAGCATGACCAATTGAGTATGCCTTGTATATGGTTCATGTGATATTGCGTAAAGAGATATATGATGTTATTGAGATTATGAAAAGGGCACAATTGCATTATTTTTTATTTTGGATTCCTCATTCAATTAAATGGGATGAACCTTAGGACTAGGTACTAGAGTGGGTCATGGGAGTGGTTCTCATTGGGGCAAAGGCCCAAAGTGGCTACCAAGATAACCCAATGGAGAGTGAGAGTACGACAAGTGATAATATAATTAAAACTTGGGTTGGGATAAACATTAATGAAAGATAATTGGATGCTCCTTGCATTCCTTGAACACTATTACAAGGCTACAAATGTATTGGGAAGGCCTGAACATCTGTGGGGCATTGATCTGACATGACTAAGTATCCTCATTCGTATAAGAGGAATACTTGGTTTTGAGTAGTTCCATCCCTTCAAGAACGCATAATGACACTCCCTACACTTAGCACTCTAGTATCTAGGTCTTGATAGTTGAGTAGAATCCTATGGATTTATTGTTGCTCGATCTTTTGGTTATCTCGTTGTGATATATGTCATGTCACAAATTTGGTGTCGCTCTTGTGGGTGCCTCCTTGCCTTTATTATTGTTGATTGAGGATTCTTCCTCACTCTTTTAGTGTTTTAGTTATTGATTCTTGGGCACCCTCTCTCTTACTTGATTATTTCTCATTGATGTGAGTGATGCATAGTTGTCATTTTCATCTTGTTGTGTTGTTATGACTCTTGTTGGGTTGATATGTTCATGTTGAGTATTTTCTCCATGTTTAGCTCTTGTCTAAACCCATTGCTCTCCCTTGTATGACTATTTGGGCCATGTGACTATCTCCATGAGCATAGTGGGGTGGACCTGAGGGTACCACATGATTGGGTGGATTTTCCAACCACAGTTGGGGATCAAAGGACTTGGTTTGTGACTAGCTCAATGGATTCTGCCTCCTTCCCCAGTACTAGATTATTCTCATATTTTCTCTCTTGTAAGATGTAATCATTAGATTTTGGGACATGTATTGTATCATTGATCATGTAGGTATTAAAATGCTCCAATTGGAGATGGATGTAATAATTGTTATTAGATATGTATTGGTATTGCTTTATGTGCACCGAAGTTGGAATTGGGCACAAAGTATGATCTCTTATGCTTCTCTATTCTTGATGTATCATGATGTTATTATAGGAACATTTCTATTGGTATTTTAAAATGAACACATATATGTTGGTTTAGTGTTGGAGGTTGATTTAGTCATCTTCTAGTGGGTCATGTGTTTTTGATCCAGCCTTGGATGTGTTGCTAAGGTAGCGACATCAGGAAACCCTTAGAGGTGACTTGAGTTATCTTGGATGGAGTTCCATGAGTTTATATTTCTGCATGTGCATAGTTGGTTAACACATAGTTGACCTTATCTTGAGGTTGAGTGATATACTTGTATATTTAATGCATGATGACACTTTATCACTTCAAAAAAAAAAAAATTCCCTGCATTTATTGTATACTTTTCTCTTATCCTCTAGTGTTCCTTAGCGGGGCATTACACTCATGGCATGTGCATCATCCCACATGATGTATCTCAAGTAATCTTCTATACATCACAATTGATCTTGTATCATCCCTTGTCTTTCAATAAACCTCTTGGGATCCATTTTGCCCAACAACTATCTTGAGGGTGCATCACTTCCACTATCATCTCTAAGCGATTGAGGCAACTTGCCACCGAAGCTTCAATCCATCCAATCCTACTTTTTATTCTTCTTTGATACAATGCCACTTAGTTGCATTGTATCAAATAGGGGGAAATATATATACATCTAAAATAATACGTGGGCCTACTCCTCATCACCTTGTCCTAATTGATCAATTTCATCACCTAGTCTCATTCCGCTTCACCTAAGGTTCACACTTAATTAAATGATTCTTATTATTTAATTAAACATCTTTTCCATCTCCTTACAATAAATAAATAAATATTCATTTCCACCTATTATCCACCACACACATGGCTAAAATAATAAAATAATATTATTTAACTAGGCCTATAGTGCCTCAAACACAATCCAAAAATAAAGATGGCCTAGAAACACTTTTCCTTTGGTTCTACCATTTTTTCCAACAGGCCAATGAATCTAGCCTCACTAGATGCACATATCCCTCATTTCCTTCATCTTGTGAACCACTTACTAAAATTAGTAAGTTCATCCTATCCATGCACATTCTAACTACCTTCATCTTAGCCCTTTATTCCCTCTTAGATTCTAGGGAAAACCTCTCAACCATTATTCACCATTGATATCAAGGTTAGATCTTTGACCATCCATTACTCTATCCAAAATTCTATAAATTCAAGCATCTTCATCCATTTATCATAATTAACTTTTATGCTAAGTACATATTGTTAAAACATGTAAATTTGAGTAAAGGAGTAATTTGAGTTCAATTAGGAGTGTTTTCATCTCTCAAAAGTAATATTTCTTAGAGGGTGTTTGTCCTCAAGAAAAGATAAACTCACAAACTCCATACAGAAAAAGAAGATATGAAAAATGGTATCCTTTTTCTCTTCAAAGCTCCTTTTATAACTTTTTAAGGTGAATAAAATAACATTTTTCTAGCTCTATATTCACTTTTATATTTTAAAATCATTTTAAATTGTGGAAAATGACCACATTTTTCCTCGAGCCTAATGCCTCTTTTTTGCACAACTTAAAGTCACTTTTCACTTTTTAAATAATTAAATAAACTGTCAATTATAAAAAAAAAAATTTTTGATAATTTAATTTCATTATTTATTTTAATTTTCTCTTTTTTGATGCCAATTAACTGTAATGTCCTCATTTTTACACAATGTTTTTAAGGGTAAAGTAGGTTTTGATGGGACCCAAAACTCTGTACAATAGGTTTTGGAGGAACCTGAAACCCTCAGATTTTGTGGGGATGCAAAAACCAGTTACAAAATGCTACAACCATATACAACATGGGAAACCAACAACCAACTCACAGCCTTACAACAAGTGCTAATCATAAAGAACCAATTGTAAAAACAAAAGGCCGAAGCCAACAAACTAGACTACTCAAACTATCATAAGCAGAGGGTTTTTCCAAGCTCTCTTAACCTTAACAGTGGGTTTTAACAAGGCTCTCATAACCTTAATTTTCAATAACATAAAGATATTACATAATAAACTTACTGAAATAATGGGTTTGAAAAAGCTCCCAAAACCTTCATTTGATGCGGAAACACATTCACATTAATCACCAAAATCTCATACTCCACCTTGGTCTCCATCTCCATAGGAGAACAATAGAGAAAAAGATCGAAGGCATCAACAACTCCAATGCAACTAATCACACAGAGCAATAAAATCCCTCCTAATGCAACTTTCAACCTTTCCTAAATGCCATTCTCCACCTCAATAGGAGATGCCTCCACCTTTATAGGATTAGCAAAAGAGGAAGAAAGAAGTAAACATAACCAAGCCCTAGCGACTCTCACAAGAAGGTTCTACACCTCTATAGGAGAAGACTCCACCTCAATATAAGTATCATGGAGGAGGAGCTGAAAATGAGTATCACAAGCCCACTTAAGAAAGTTTGTAACCAGGAACCACAAGCTCAATCTGAATGCACAAGGACAAACATCTCCTCAAACCAAAAAAGAACCCTTAACCAAAAACAAAGAGCCCCAACAAAAATGACTCCAAGAGAAAGCCAACAACTCAAGATTGGAAAAAACAACAAAGATCCCACCAAGAGAAACATAAGTGGGTATGAAAAGATAAGCATAGAGGAAAAACATACAATTAATATTAATAGGAGGCTAACCCCAAAAGTAACAAAGAAAGCTTCAACCACATCAACCAAAGACCAAACCTTAGCAGATTTGCCAATAAAAGCATTGAATCTTCGAAAATAAAACAAACCCATAAAACAACCACTAGCCAAAAGAACAAAGCCCATAAATGGCCAAAAACAACAACCACCCACAAAAAAATGAGAATAAACCATCACATATTAGAAAAACAGGGGCGATACCACCAACGAATCCCTCCACAGAGGGTAGCGCATGAAGAACAATAGAACCCTCCATAGTAGAGCAACCAAAAACCAAAGAGGAGAGCAACAAATCCCTGTAGGCAACTGCCCACACCACAGATAGGCATGGGAAACAAAGTGAAAAGACCCCCATAGTGGGACCTCAAGTTGCCAAAGGTCGCCGCCCAAAGAGCCTCCTCCAATGTTAGAGAATTTAGACTCACTATAGAAGGATTGGAAAGCAATGGGCAAGGAAAGCCCTCAAAACCCATGCAGGCACAACACAAGCCTCCCCTTCCACATCCCATGTTCTCATTACACCAAGAAACCTCTGTAGAAAATGACTTTACGACTCCAGATGCAAACGCACAACCAACAAAAGTCTGGGGTCCCCACCCATGAAACACACCAACCTACTCAGAAGCGATTGCAAAAACACCATTTTCTCCACCTCCCTATGCACCTACAAGATCATCCTCCCCCGCTTCATCTTCATTAACATCTGCCTTTCCTCCAAAATCCATAGGACCTTCGCCACTCCTACCTACACGCTCCATAATTTTTACACAATGTTGTTCCATCAGCGTTTGACCATTTTTTTAGGTTTTTCCATATGCCTCTAGGTGTACTGGGAAGATATCCAATGTTATGGGAGAAGTGTTTGATCAGTCTCGTTGAACAATTGTTCTTGAGTTTGAGTTGAGTTGGTTAGATAGAGCCTTTTGATGTTTTCATAATCAATTTCTACCATTGGGTGCTCCCCAAACTTCTTGGGGTGAGTAGATTATTTTTAGATTGTCATTGGTTGTCTCTGATCATCATCCCTAGTCTTCAATATGAAAATTATATCTTTTGGGTGCTTTTCGCAACTTGGTTATATAATTGAGTTATTTAATTATTATTTCACTTAAGTTGTCTAATGTTGAAATTGTTAAAAAAGACAATTAAGTGTAATAGCTCATTTTAAAGGTGTTGAAAAGTTATTTCTAATGGACATCTTGGAAAGGGAATATACTCATGAGAAAACATCATTATTCCTCAAAAAGGTGGAAAGTGCTCGTAAAGTTAATTGATTATATTTATAGGAGTTTGTTGGCAATTAAGAAAAATAATAATATTTTATTTCTTAGAAAAGTTATAAAAGAAGGTTGAGAGATCATTGTTTGGGGGTGGATGCATATGATTGTGCTTCTAGAATTTGGAGAGAACTTATGTTCTTCTAAAAAACACTTGAGGATGAAACCCTCTTGAGTTTACTAATTTCATTGGTGATAGATCCTCCCTATCCAATTTATGGTGGATTCACATTAGAGTTGAATGTCCGAGTTGAAATATTTGCTCCCTATGCTATTTTGTGGAGAATTGTGTTTAGATAATATTTCCAAGTTTGCATTTTGTTTCCAAATTGAAGATTTTATTGTTAATATTGATTTAGCAAATTATAGGGAGTATTTGGAGAAAAAAAGGCACAAGATATGCAAGCTACAATACCTGCTATAGTACCTACTACAATGGATCTATAATACCTGCTATAGTGCTAGGTGAGTGGTAACCATATGGAGGTGTTTTATGCATGTTTGAAGGTGGTTATCAACAATTACCATTGATGTTTGAGACTGTATAGTCAATTAGTAGACTTGATAACCCTCAAATTTATATATTACATTTGTTTCTTCATGTTTGGTAGCTTGTGCAACAATGTTGGGTGTGTTTGGAGGCCATTGTGACTATGTTGGGTGTGTTGGATAAGTTTGGTGATAGTTTGACGTTGTATTTATGGGTTTGATCTCAAGAAGATGTGCCAAATCATATCTATGTATGACTTAAAATCATTGACAAACCTATCCTTGCTCATAAATTGACAATTCAAGGTTGTTTGAAGATTGCTAGATCATTTTCTTTCTGGTCTAAGTCATTTGGGAGAGTGTTTCACTTGCTTGGAAGTCGAATTTGATGGTTTAGGTTGTCTAGACCTATGAGAAGTGAGCTACATCTTTGCTACATCATTCTACATTCAATTTCATACATGTAGCATCTGACTTTATCATCATATCTAATGTACTTCTCATGAGGAGTGTTATATGTACCTTTTTTATATGTAATTACATCTTATGACTGTTTATATAATGTGATTCTTGTACCAACAATTAAAAGAATGCTGAATTTGTCATGTTGTTAATTTGGCAAAGATTAAAAAAAAAGTTTGGTTATTATATTAGCATATGGATAAAATGGGAACTAAGTTAATGGCTGCAAATTCACTTAAATGTAATAAGGGGACATTACATAATCCTCAAGGAAATTTACTAAAAGCCATATATGCTTATCTAAAATTCTCTGAATATCAACATGATGAGATTGTTTTGTACATGTGGAAGAATTTGTGGGTATTATCACACAACTTGCTAGTTATGCAACTTGGCCTCTTCAAAAAGCCATTTCCGTTCTTTTTGCTATTACTATATGTGTAATTCCATTAAAGATTCATTTGAGTACAACATTTTTTACATCTGATTTAAATCTAAACTCCATAGTTTGATAGATTTGTGTAAAACCCCCTAAAGAATACAACCATTGTACATCTAAAATCAAATCAATATCTCCAATCTCAACAACATAAAATTCATCACACACCTTATAATTTCTCAAAGCTATATCGAGTTGCCTAATGACCCTAGTACAAGGCATGGTGAATCCATCAACTACATTAACATTAAAACCTTTAAAAAAAATTGACTTCACTACCAAGCCTTCATCAATAAAACTGTGGAGAGCCCCACTATTTATCAACATAGTCATCCACTACTTGATTAGCACTACACAAACTCTAAAAGGATGATATTTTAGAGCTCTTGAAGGAGTTGCAAATGTGCCTTTATGGTGAGTCTCCTTTCCTTCCTTATCTTCCTCATGTGGAATATGCTCTTCCAAATCAACAAATATCTCAAGTTCATTCTCCAAATTTGAATCTCCATGGGATACCATCTTGATATAATGGACTTGTCCTTTACCAAGACACCTAAGGGTAGGCATCCATGGTTCTCTACAAGAAAAACTTGACTTCTTTCTCCTAATATCATTCTTGGTTTCTTCATCTATCTTATTTGTTGTAATTGGAGGTGTGATATTCTTTTGAAACAGTGCATGAAATTCTTTCTTTGAAGCCCCCCCTATTGATGCAAAGAGGTGAATGCTTTGTTTTGATGAGAGAACGTAATTTTTTGTATAGATGGATCCAAGTTTAAAGCCCTCTTAGTGCCATCTCGTAAAGTTGTAGGTACAAAATCCTTCACAATACCCTTGAGAGGTTCAACCAAACCCTCAACAAAAAGAATTGTAATTCTCTTCTCTGAAACATCAAGCACACCTTTTAAATTTTTTAGCCATGTATACACACAAATCTGTTATTTTTGAAACATCAAGCAAAACTTTTAAAATATTTGTATACATATTTTCTAAAATTCTCTTCTTTGAATTTAGCCATGTATGCTTCCATTGTACTATGTTGTTTAACCCCTACACGCTTTCTAAAATGCTAATCTTCATCCTTTCTTTCAAAACAATCTAGAATTCTTCGACTAAACTTATCAAAAGTTTGTACAAGATTATGACCTTGTATAATCTATCCATGGTGCCACCAATCATACATGATTCAGACTTCTAAATGTAAAGTGAAAAACTAAATAGCATCTTCTTCCACCATAGGATTGAGTGTAATTTTTTTTAATCTTCTATAGCCATTCTCTTTTTGAGATATTATCACTGCCATCAAATGCAGGGGCATTAGATTTTGCAAGTTTTTGTTGGAATGCTCTCTTTTCTCATAATTTTGGTGGCCATTTTGACTTTTTTTTGTATCCCCCCTTCCCTGGATGTCTAATTAGTAAATGGATTTGTCTTGAATATTTCAGATTTGTTATTATATTCATCTATAACTTTTTCAAGTCCCTCTCTTGAAGGATCTTCCAAAGCTTGTTCTTCATTTTCTTCTCTTCCCAAAAACATAGGCTTTCATGATGGTCTTGGAATAGAACTCCATATGGATATTCGTTCTCCTTGAGATACTTTATTGACTTGTAGATTCTTCAATTCATTTAGGGTGTTGATCTTTTGTTTGATTTATCCTAATAATATTTTCTTGAAGAAATCTTTCTCTCCATGTGTTAACCTTCTTTCTTCCCTTGCCATTTTTTTTGTAGTGCTAGAGGCTTGTATTGACAACTTATTTTTCTCTTTTCTCCAATACTCAAGTTCTCTTTGTCTTAGAAACATCAATAAACAAATTTACCATGTAGGTTGGTAAGATCATTACTTTGATACAATTGCAATATCCCATATGGATACCCCATATGTATACAAATATTTTAGAAATTCTTGAAATACTCAAAATATATAACAAATCTGATATAAAATGTTTTCCAAATCATTTTAAAAAGTATTGAAAAAAAACCCACAAAATCTTGCTGATTTCTTAATCAATTTTGTACCCAATTTCAACAAACTTTGCACAATTTTTCTTCGATCTTCTTTTATTGATGAAAAGTTTTTTTTCACATAAAATATATTGTAATAACTACAAAACTTACAACAACAAGATCTGGAAACACACTTATAATCTCTCACTCAAAAGATTGCATAAAATACACAAAATCTTCAATATTTTGCTCCAAGTTGAAATACAATATCTCCAACTCTTGGAGCTAATCTAAAAGAACAAAATGAATAACAAACTACTCTACAACAACAAAATAAGATACAAAACACAACACCAGTCTCAACTTTTATCCAAAACTTGACTCGCAACTTGCAACACACACAACACAAAATATTGAAAATAACTCTAAAACCTTAAGCTCCAAAGCAATTCTTGAGTGAAACTACCTCTAGAAAACCAATGGGGCTTTGTCCACAATCTCTAATCTTCATTGAGTTTTTTTGTCCAAGAAAGAAATGCAAAAACCAAAACTCATGTAAGTAATTATTTTTGTAGAAAATGAATTGGTAAACCTCCAAATTAAAAACAAAAAATTACTTGTACCAAACTTAGCCCATGAATTCCAACCACCATCTTGAAATTAATAACAAATTAAAATTATATTTTTAATTCCGCTCTTGTTTGAATGCCCAAGATAAACTTGTTCTTACACCTTGCCATGCCTAATTGACAACCTATCATAAATATGTCCTAACCATAATTGAATCTGCGATTTTTGGCATTTGACCACAAAATGAGCATGTCAAGAAAACCCATACCTCATTTGAAGTGAATTAATTTTTTAAAAGTTAATATTCAAATATACTGAAAATAATTAAAAATGTTAAACTCAATCTAAGATACAAATAAATATAAAAATTATTTTTCCCTATGTTATCTAAAAATGGACTGTTAATTACTTGAACTAAATTAATTTGGAAGGTTACATGACATTGTACTTCCCTTAGAGCTTAATGTTCATTCCACTTATGCAAGTCAATAAAAACATAACTAATCATGTAAAAGATGAGTAAAACACATACATAAGACAAATGTGTCTTCAACTCCATGGCTTATGTTATATCTCAAGTCTAATTACAACTAATTCTTAATTTCTTAACAATCGACAACGTAACTAAAAGGCTTTTTCAAAATTAAAAAGATTTACAACAAAATCAACTTAAATGCTTTACATCAAAGCCTCATATATCATGACATGACAAAGTTGTTAATGTCAAGATAAATAGAATTGATGTCATTTTGATAGAGTCTACATGCCTCCTATGAACACTCACATGTACTTGCACAAGGTTGCATAAGTTTCCCATGTTGACCTTCTATATGCATGTATGGTAGTGAAAACACATTTTTTATGGGCAAGCATACCTACTATTAAGGGACCTTTAATACAATCCAAATATGGAGAACTAAGAGTGTGGCCTAGGGCACCTAAATGGGTGGGATATGATGGACAAGAATAGAATATTAGGGATCTACATCCTAGTTATTTGCTTCTTGGCTTATGTTACAAAGTCATTTCCATTCTAGCGGACTTGTTTTAGCCAATCTTAATCCACATAATTCATAGGAATAAATTTACCTCTAGAAGGATTAAAAAATTACTTGCCACATACAATGCACGACATCTTCACCACTGAGCATTCAACATGACTTCTGAGTGGCTGATTTCAATCATCGTTTATGAGTTGATAGAAATGATGATCTTGACATTTGTGCCCAAATCCAAGGAATTAATATTCTTGAATCACTACTTAGGCACATAGAACAAAAAGAGAAAGCAAAAGATATTTATCTCTTTATTTATTTTTATTATTTGCTACACAAATGTTTGCATCGTTGATGGCAATGAAGCACTATTGATGCACATGGAAGCAAATGACATGGCACGAGATGTTTAGACTCTATAACTTCTAATTGTTTGCAACAACAGACTTATACTTGGATCATTTTAATGCATTTTTTTAACATTGAAATGATAACCCAGCACAGAACTACAATTGACATGGTTTTGACATTTAAATTGTATATTTGAGTTGGCAACTACATGGTTATTTATGATTGCCTAATTTGTATTATGAAAAATGACATATTTAGCCTATCTCCTTGTCACATGAAATTTGAAGGATTTCTCCATAGGTCCTCAAAACATACTCAATGCATCCTTATCTCCCTGTATCCCTCAAATTTAATGGAATCTTGTTATAACTCTTTAGGATTATAAAATTTACTTGGATTGATTGGTTTCGAATTGATTATTCCATCATTTGGATGCTAATTGCCAATGTTAAAAGTATTCTCAAGTGCTCTTATATATTGAAACCATGTTTTGAAAAAAAGAGAATCCTAATAAATTAGTTGTTTTGTCTCAATCGATTAATCTGAGAACCGAAGATGCTTGACTGAAGTTTCCTTGTACAATTTTTGGCTAGTAAAACCAATCAAGCGCATCAGAGTCTAATGAAGGCACCATTCAGCTTCATGGTTTTAAGACGTTGAAATTTAATAAGTCTGTGGAAAATAAATCAAAGAACTGTATTTCATATATACCTATTTACATGAGGTTACCTCTGAACGTTTTACTGAGCACAAAGCTCAAAATTTCAGAACTTAACGAAAATTAAAAAAACACAGAGGTCACATAACTTGAACATGTAAAACCAACAATAAGATATGCCTCTGTGAGACAGATTGAGCAAGTCTGCAATATAGGAGGACCCAACTCATTGCTTTTATAGAGAAGACCTGTACATACATGGAGTTCTATTGGAAACATGTGCCTTGAAAAAGCATAGACGGTTAATGAACCAATCTTTTAGATTGTAGGCACACTTCTTTGATTACCAGAAATAAAACTACCATTAAGGACATGAGAAGACAAGCCCAAAGCATCTGCAAGACTTTTAACTTCTGCAATCATTGCAACTTGATTGTTCAGTTTATTCACTGCCGAGCCAACCCCCTGCATTTGATGAGAAATAAAATTAGAGTTTGTCAGATGTAAATGCTGACAGATAAAATGAACATGGAATCAACAATTAAGCACTTACAACACCCGCTGCTCCTGCTGCAATGGCCATTGGTGCTGTCACTGAACTCAATCCAGATGCACACATAACTGGAATTCTAACAGCTCTTGATATGGAATAAGCTGCAGCTAATGTTGGAACGGCCTAGAAATGAATAAACATATAGGACACATGTCAACAAGCACAAAAAGTTATTAACACACTATAAATGCAAACAATGAAAGTGATCTTAGTAAGTTACAAATTACACATTGTATGTGTGTGTACGTGTGGATTGGTGGACAGAGAGAAGCTCAACCAAATGACTTCTGACACGCGGCTTGTTCTGAGAGTTTTTTATAAAATATAATAGCTTCCATGTTAAATTTATCATTTAAAAAGCACAAATTTTAGAGTGGATATGAATATTTCTGGAGAAATTAGAAAGCATTTTTGGTAAGTCAAACCGATTCCAGTAAGACATACTAAGAATGAAAACGATGAAAGTGATCTTCATAAGTTCCAAATTAAACACTGTATGCGTGTGTGTGCAAATTGGTGGATAGAGAGAAGCTAAAGCAAAGGATTTCTGACATGCAGCTTGTTCTGTGAGTTTTATATAAAATATAATGGCTTCCATGTTAAATTTATCGTTTAAAAAGCACACATTTTAGAGTGGATAAAAATATTATTGGTGAAATTAGAAAGCATTTTCGGTTCGTCAAACCAATTCCAGTAACCTAGCACCATTAGATGAATGAAATACGTTTATCGATGTCCATTGAAGAACCCAAGGATTATGGTGTCCTGGCATCTCCTTCCAAATTCCACCATAGTTAAAAGGATCAATGTTTTCACAGAGATGTGAATTGCCTGTAGAACTGTGATTTAGTAGTAAGTTGCGGTTCTATTCACAGGAATCATCTGAATTTCAGATATAGATGGTGCGCCTAGTGTTATTATTTTCAGCATGGACTTGCTGGAAGCAGCCATGGTCCCATAGCAGTGGGCCCATATTGAGCTACCAAAAGAGAAATAGGATGCAAATGGTCTCCCCCATTTGATATCAAATTCATATGACTTTGGACTTAGTGATCTGTAAAACACCTCAGATACTCTCATACAGCTCACCAATTACGGATTCTACTATACTAGCTACTCAAATCAACCTTCATATGAGAGAGGACAATGAATGCATGGAAATGGAGCAACATGCACTAGACAATGACTGGAACACCAGAATTTGGTCTGGAGTAATCCATAAAGGGGAAAAGAGCCAGTTTGGATAAGTAAAACATACTTTTACTCACTGTAATCAGTCAAGTACAATCAATAAGGACAAATGTAAGTCTGAATATGAACTTTTGCAAGTCCTCAACAAGTGACGAGCAAACCATCCATCCTCAAGCTCAGCTCTGCTTCATACCTTGCTCTAACAATGGCTGGACAATGCATAAAACCACTAACAATGAAGGTAAACAAGGGTGCCAACCCCCATGATGGCTTGGGAACTTCCTTTTGTAAATGTTTGTTCCTCCCAAGAAGTCGGAAACAAGAAATCTAACACCAAGGTGAAATGAACCAACAAAAATCCTTCAAGTTCTTGCCATATCCAAATAGGGGTTTCTGCCAATTTGCCAGTCCTAGAAGCATTCACTAAGGTGGTTAATGGGTTCAACAGAGCCAAATTTTGTGGGAAGTGGCAATGTAAGCAAACACACAATTTTTTCAAGTTGCCAACAGAATTGTCTTCTTTCCCAAGATGCTCTAGATCAACCTAAGCCTTCAACAACCTTGTACACATCTCCTCAATATCAAAGTGTAAAATTTGACATGATGCTTCGCAAAACATTCGTTAAAAATACATAAAATATTTAAACTTTTACCAATACATGGATTATTTCATTTTAGAATAAATAAACTTAGAGACAGAGTGAAATTAAGTAGAAAACAGAAAAATGTGCGTCAAATACTCAATTAGGAATATTGCAAAGAGCTTCATACAAAAGGTTCAAAGTTTAGCATTATATTCCATGGATTATGGACCATGGCATGAAACAAATCATGAATTCAAACATAAGAAGGGATGCTATTGTGCCCCTAATAAGAATCTCTCCATCCCTGCCTAATCCTCATCTACAAAACATAACTCCTACATCTCAAGGATCTACTCTGATGTTGGATCAATCTTGTCCACTTCAAAGTCATTGGTGATCTTGGCTTTTTTCGATTGTTTATGCCAATTTAAAGAGGAGATGAAGTAAATACTCAATTATCTATTTACTTTTGTGCTAATCTATAGTCAAGGTTGCGAGGAGACTGGTTTTGGTACTAGAAGGGGAGACTAGTACCAGTACTAGTATGTCTATTTCTGAAATAGGAGGTAGGGGTGCCTAGAGACTTCATAATAAAAAATAATAAAATAATGTTTAAAAAATATAAAACATAATTAAAAAAATTATTATATATAATATAATATTTTTTTTTGGGTAGATTAATAGCTGCTAAGGGGCAACACTCATTATATTAAATCAAAAAGTTTTACATTAACATATTCTGCACCAGTATCTGCCATTGAGGCATCCATATGATCCGAAATCCTGCCCCCTATGATCTATAAGGGTTGTGCCCTAATTTTCTATTAAGGCAAAATGTCACCTTCAATACAAAATGGTGACCATGGCTGTATATCTGTAGTATTTATTTTACCCATAACACTGAAAAATTAACTACTAATATCTCAATATTGATAATATTTACTATAGACACATAAATCTGTCCACTAAATTAAATAAATATTTAATTTTTGTTTAATGCACTAATATTCTTCTATTAATTAAATTCACATTTAATTAATTCATTTTAATCCTATTCTTATAATTTAATTAAATAAATTTCATAAATTTATTTAAATTAGAATTTCTAACTATAGCCCAGCTATTATTTAATTCCCCCTTTTTTCTCATTTAAATAAATTAAACATTTATTTAAAATTCCTATTTAAATAAATCAAATATTTATTTAAGCCCCCCATCCACTTGCATTCTCCTACAAATGCAAGTTGCACCCCTATTTGAAATAAATGAATTTTTATTTATTTAAATCCTATTTACCCTCACCCACTTGCATTCTCCTACAAAGCCCACTTGCTCACTAACCCTTCTTCTAGATTCTTCTAATCCCTTCCATTTTAACCTAAACCCCTTTCTAAACACTTGCACAATCCTAACCTCAAATTAACCCTCAAGCCATCATCTCACCCATTTAAGACTCTTACAAAGTCATAAAGGCTTCCCTTCTTCAACACACTAACCCACATGGATTTGGTCCCCTTTGACCAAGGCCTAACCATGGGTAAATCTTGCACAAGAGTTTACCCATTGGGTAATAGCTTTATCCAATAACCCAACCACATGAGGTTACCCTAATGTCCTCTCAAGCCCTCTCATGGTGCCACTTGTCATCATTGCATTGGTGGAAGTTGCAAACATGGATTGAGGATCAAGCCCTCATGCAATCCTAGCCCTCCATAAGCCAAATCAATTTTGACCCTTCAGTCGACCATTTTGCCTATAAAAGGAACCCTCATCCTCAAGCAAAGGAGGAAGCATTTTGAGCATTGTTACTATAGTTGCATAAACATTTTACTTAGCTTTCTCATAGCATTTCTATTTGTGCATTTGCATAGCAATAGAATTACATTTTCAACCACATTCAATCCTTCATTTGGCATCCATAGCTACATGCTAAAAACTGAGGGCTACACTCAAGCAAGCTTTTGGATCTTGGAGGAGAAGAACAAGGGAGAGCTATCAAGAGCACAATGGGAGCATCTTAGGGAGTCTTCTTACTCTTTTTTCACTTGTTTATGCTTCTCTTGTTTGCTTTTCATCTCCTTTGATATGTATTTGAAGGTTTTTAGAGTTTGTTGTGCTTATTTGGTTTTTGGTTGAGACTAACAATACTAACTCTTTGGGCTCTTGTTCGCTTGTCCCCTTTCATGTGCATCATTTACATTACAACAACCTAGGGCAGTTAGGCCATCTTCGCTTTCTTCCTTACTGGGCAATTAGGGTCGCATTCCTTCTGAGCCATCAACTCCCCTTCCCACTTGGCATCCTCCTTGTCGACCTTTGCTATCTCCTCCTCCCATATGATTGTGCTAGAGTCGGCCTCCTCTAGGTTACAATCAAGCCCTTCTTTCTTCTAGATAATCTTTTATCCACTCTGCACCTACGTTTAGCATAATCCCCATCAATTTCTTAAGAAACACAATGTTATTTGCAACGACAAATTTCCCGCTTTCATACATCTCCGACTTTGCAATCATGATCACAAGCAGCATTGGCACCTCTCTTTTATGTCTCCGGACCACATAATAGTCTTAGGGTAGGGGAATTCGCTTCTCCGCATCCACCTTTTCTAAGACAAATTCTATTTCCTCCAAATTATGGGCTTTGAACACCACCTCACACAAAGCCTTCGCCACCACCTTCGGCTCCCTCATGTCTAATAGCACCGCTAGGAATATGGATGATATATCGGTGTTTACTCTATACCTATGGCATGTCCTTATGAATTTTTCGTCTAGTATGACCTCTCCCACATGAGTTACCAGACAATGGGATGTCTTGAGATGCTTCTCTAAGATATCCCCAAGGAATGACATTTGACACTTCCTTCACACCAGCTTAATTGCTCACTTGTCTTGTTTCCAAACTAGCAAGTCATTCTCGGCCGCCATGGGGTATAAATAGAATTCATCAACCCGTCTAAACCACATAAGGCTAATTCACTGCTTGTCTTGTCATGATGCCATTTAGGTCAGTTTGCGTCCTCTCTAATCTACCAGATCTATTGCGAGTCTAGGTATTAATTGCTTTGCATGCTTCAAAATTCTTCACATCATCCTTCATCACTTCGATTATCACATGTTTGGGTGACATGTGTCTTTCCACCACCGATCTCTCGTTTACACACCACCAAGGTGCATTCTTGAATTTATTTGCTATTTCCAAGACCATTGTCGTATGATTACCTTTGTGAGAAAGCGGAATCTCTATGCATTTCTCTATCTCATCCATATTATGCTGGGTTGGCAACATCTTGGGACCTACAATTGTTCGCCCATACCATGTCATCACTTCAACAATGTAGCACAACCATCATGATTAATTTACCCTATCCACAGCCAGCTTAGCCAAGTTGTCTGCCACCTCATTCCCCTCACGTTATACATGTGTCACTTTGAACTCAGCAAACCTACCAATAAGCTCTCTGATGGTTCTTAGCCATTGATCCAACTTCCAATTAGGGGTACAATTTTGTCGAATGGCATTGACTATTACCAAGAAGTTGCCTTCAAGGTGTATTTGCCTAGCACTGAGCTCTAGTTCCATGTGCAGCCCAAGTAATGCTACCCTAAATTCTGCAATGTTGTTAGTTGTTTCACCCAAATACTCTGATCTCTTTGCAAGGCTATTCCCGTTTTGATCGCATGCCACACATCTTGCCCCGCTTGGGCCTAGGTTGCCCACCGTCAAAATTTACTTTTATCCATCTTGTGTCTAGTGCAGCCCATTGGATTCCTTCCTGCAGATTTTTGGGAAGATTAGCCTTCCTAACCCCATTAACGGGGGCAACTTTGAGGCCAAGAAAAACCTTGATCATTTCATCATCCTAGCTAGTGTATATGCTATTTGTAAGTGACATGTTTCTAGCTGCATTGTTGGCCAACTCAATTATTTGATCTTCCATTTTCCTGCATAACCTCTCCCATGTCATTGCATTCTCTTTGAAGATCTTGTAGTTTCACTCTTTACAAAGCTACCAAATTATTGTTGAGGGAAGGATGAGCCATAGACTATCAAATAGTGCCTTTTGACTGTTGGCCACATATTGAACCATTCTCCTATGTCCTACGGGATAGGGCATTGATAATTCAGTTTTGTCATGAAGAATTTCAAGCATGCTTTTGCATAGGGGCACCTTGGTAGAAGATGGTTAGCAGGTTTCATTCTCTAATTTGCATAGAACACATCTTCCTGGTCCATAGATACCCAGCTTCTCCAATTGATCCTCAGTCAGAATTCTCCTCCGTATGGCCATCGCATGCAAATACTCCTACCTTTGGAAGACATTATCTATTCCACAAAAATTTGATTGGCCAATCCTACTTTGCAATTGCAACCTCCTTCACCTTGTATCCAATTTTGACTTTGTATACTCCCGTGGTAGAACAACACCATCTTTTTGTGTCAGCATCATTGGATGGGGAGAATGTTTTGTTTTTTAGTAGTGCACTCTGGGCTTCTTTCTGCTCATTAGGGGTGTCAATTGTTTGTAAGGAGTGCCACCGCCACTAGGCCACCCTATTAAATCCCTCTTTCTACAATGGTTTTATTTTTTAAATAATGTGATTTTGTGTTTGGACAAACATTGCTATTTTATTACTTCCATATGTGGGTGAGTAATCTTAAGTATAATTTGATAATTAGACATAAATGATTATTTTGGCAATGTCTATCTTTTATTTATGTAAGTATATATGTGATATGAGAAGACAAGATTGGTCTAACTATTTTCATGTGACCGAGTGGATGCAAGATAAACCATGCCCTCAAAAGGGGGAGTATCATCAAGGAGAGGGTTGCAGACTTCGAAAGAGACCGAACTTGCCATCAAGCCTTGAGTCATAAGATAAGTTATTAAAAGTTGGTCATTACCTTAGCACTTAAGGAGGTTGTCTTACATTGTCAGTCAATAGGCGGTTGGCCTTTTACCTTTAATGTCTTTAGAGGTTTGTGTAAACTTGTAATTTTAATGAAAGATATAACTAAATCATAATTCTCATCTAGTCATTTAGTGCATTAATTTAATATATAAATATAAACACAGATAAGAGTACATGTAGCATACATATATCTATACATATATGCATATATGTATACGTACATTTTATTATTACGGAACAATGTATGTATATATATACATATCAAAGAATCGGGACTTGGACTCGGCTCGGACTCGGCAAGGCCAACTTGGACTCGGACTCGAGACTCGGAGTTAGACTCGGCTGGACTTGGGAAAGTGAAAAACTCAAGAAATTTAGAGATTTTTAAAGATTTTGGACCCCAGTCTATGTCTGGCCGAGTTTGGCCGAGTCTGGCGAGTCTGGCCGAGTCTGGCCGAGTCCAGGCGATTTTGGACCCCAGACTTGGTCGAGTCCGAGTCCGAGTCCGAGTTTGCTGGACTCGTCGGGGGTGACTCGAACTCAGACTCGCCGAGTTTGGGCGATTTTTGTTTCTTTGATACATATACATATATATATAATAGATGTATTTTATGACTCCATTCTATATATTAAATTAATGAGAGTGGAATTCATTATTATTAATTATGATAACGGTTAAGTCAAGCTTGCATATTAATGAAATAGTAGTGGATGGCGTGTCTCATAACACGGCCACCCCAAGTAGTCATTTTCTTGCTCAACGTTCTTGATACCTTCTTGATGGTGTTACTTTAACTCATTATGATATATTTGTTGAGATCATCGTCTTGAGGATTCTTTTTCCATGCTCAAGGAAGAAGAAATTCATCATTATTTCACTCTATGAAAATTCTTTGAGAACATAGTGGACATACTGCACTCTGTCTTCATAAAAGATACGAAGCCTGACTGCTCTCAGCCTGCATTAAATCACAGCACTTAGCTCATAAATATGAGAAGGGATTTATCCACATCATATAGTTCATTCAATTTAGAATCGTGGCATTCTGCAATAGGGATGAACGCGTGGGAAGAGGATTGTTCATTCCTCTCAGGAAAAGTGTCTTTATCTGCATTGCCAAAATACATGCATGATTCATCTTCTTTTCTTAGATCTTTTCTGAATTGGTCTTGCATTTGTTCAATCTCATATAATTGAAAAAGATTATGCATGTACTGTTGAAAGCTTTTGTAATATACAAAGTAAACTTTTACTCATTAAATCGAGCCTACATGCATGTGGATAGGAATCAGTTTGCATTAATAAAGAAACTAAATATATATACATATTTGAATTCACATCAATATGCCGCTTGCATACCTCAACCATGGTATAGCAAACAGGCATGTACAAAACTCTGCACAAAAATAATAATGAAATCAAGAACATTAAATCTGCATGGTAGCTAAGCTTGAATGAGTCTAATACTTTAAATCCTTGATAAATGAACAGTTGGGACCATTGTGAATTGAGGTTAATTAGAAGTTAGATATATAACAACAAATACCTAGGTCTCGAGACTAGTTTTGTAGTTAGTTGAGTCAGTTATAAGTCTATGGTTATAGCACTGGTCTGAAATTTTATGTCACAATACTATGAAGGTCATAATAACCGTGAATGTTAGTTGACATGAGACAATAAGCAATTTAATGATTAGAAACTAGAGGGGTTAGTTGAACCTAGATGTCATGATTTCAATGGATCAGCTGATCTCTGGATGTGCAAGTCGAGTAAGAGTTGTGATTACTAATGTACACATTGTCATGCTAGTTAAATTAATACCTTGTCCAAGGTCGCGTTGCTTAAAGCATGCGACTGTCAATTCACAAGGAGATACACCTACTAGTCAGATGGTCATACTAGTTAGGGGGTACCTAAAGTGTGTGACCGATGTAGACATCTAAAATTAATTAAATTGATAATTAATTTAAGCCTTTCCACATAATTAATTAATTTAATTGTGTTAATCCCTTTCTTTCTAAAATTAATTAGTTCTAATTTAATTAATTTTATCATTATAGCCTCATAATTAATTTAACAAAATTAATTATTCCTTATTCTTCAAAATCACCCCAACCTTCATTATTTCTTCTAAACCCTGATTAGTTAATTAATTTCAATTAACTAAGCTAATTCCCTAATTCCCACAAATCACCCTTCCTAATCCTATCATCTAGCCTAATTAATCATACTCTAATCGTACTTATCATTTTCTCCAATTTTATATTCCTCCACTCATTCTCTCTCCTCATGTCACATCCTCCTAACTTTCCCACTTGCACTCTAATCCCCCATTAACCCACCTAATCGGTCCTCTTAATCATTTGCACATCCCTAATCAAGGTGATTAGAAATGAGTCAACTATTTGCCATAAATGGCCTTTCTCATCTCACCTTCCAAACCTTAAATGCACCAACTTTGCCTCTTCCAAGCAATGTCAAATCCTTGCACATTCCCGTGCCTCCTCTTCCCAAAAATTTTTTAATTCCTTTTCCCATTTATTCTTCTGACACAATCTTCTATTTTGGAATTTTTAATTCCTCCCCCCTTCCCCTAAGGAATTTTATATTCCTTTTTCTCTTCCCCATGTACTTGTGGGGTGTGGAGACAAGAAATGTCTTTATGACATATCTCTTGGATCCCACACCTTGTCCTCTCAATCCTCTCTCACCTTTCTTTCAATCCTAGCCCTCCATTTGGCCCCCTCCAATCTATAAATTGGAGTCTCCTCTCCTCACAAATCATCTACTTTTCATGCAATGTTATGCTGGCCTTTCGAGTTTCAAATCCATCCTTTGCACCCTTACTATGCCAAAATCTTGTCATAGCTATTCCATCATCCTAATCTTCTTGTGTAGTGGAGAGCAATCCACAATCCACCATCAAAGGAGAAAATCAAGTCAAGTGGAGCAAGGGTGCATCTTCCACTTTATCTAGCTCAATCGAAGGAAGAGTGAAGAATCAAGGTATAATGATCTTTTGTTTGGTTTGAATGCATTTTGGTGTTTTATTTGTGATTTATGCAATTGATCATTAGCATTAGATTTTAGCCTCTTCATTTTGGCACACCTGGTGGGCCCCAAGTCCCTTTTATTTCACTTTTTTGTGTTTTTTGTAGTAAGCTTCTCACAGGTTGTGGATCGACGCCTCTGACTGCACATCGACGTCTCCGTTCAAATTTCCTTCCCGACTAATTTTTTCCTGTGCAAGATCTACAGGAACAGTGTCTGCACCTCTGTTCCGATGTCTTTGCAAGCTCAAAACAGCATCTCCGTTGCTCTTTTTATTTAAATCTTCTCTATTTTAGCTTAAGATTTTAAAAATCCAGAAAAAAAAGAGAATTTCATATGTAAGCTTCAAAATACAAAAAATGGGGGGGACACAATTTTTGTAGTTGTTTTTTGGATTTTACCATAATATTAGCATTTTTAAGGTGGTTTTTCATTAATCTTTTTCATGGGCTACGCTTCAGCGCCTGTGCAAACATCGGCGTCTACACACACAGATCAACGTCTTTGCCATTTTGTTTTCCTGCCTTTTGTCTGCATTTAAATTTTGAATTTTAAATTTAACTATTTGCCTACAAAACCTAAATTGGTGTCTCTGCACGCCTGGATTGGCATCTCCGCTAAGGTAGTTTTCTTGCTTGTTTCTAAATTTTGAATTTTGAATTTGCAGGCTCACTTTTCTGTGCAGGATTAAAATCAGCATCTGCGCTGTAAGTACTTTCATTTGAAATTTTTGCTAACTTTGCTCTTTTTTTGCAGTTCCTCGTGTGTCCAAGACTAAGAATCAAAACTACTAATCACTTTTTTGCAAGACGTTTGTTGAAGAACTTTGTTTTTTCCACTAGTCTAGATTTCTTTGTGTGCATTAGCTTAGAAAATATCTTTTTGTGGGTTAAAATGAATAAGTGTACCATGTTTTGTGCGCTTGCACTAGTGTAGGGTGGACCCACTGTAACATCGAGTATCCTCTCCCCTCGCCTTCGTGGACCTTGGGTGTAAGAGAAAGGTCCGCTTTTTCTTATGAGTAGAGAATCATCTCTTGGGGACCTCATCACCCCAAGGGAGTGTTTCAAAATTGAGGTATGTCGGGGATATCATCTCTCTTGGAGGGATCCCGAGCTATGTTTTTTGAACTGCTATATAAATACTCTAGTCAGGCAGATGGAGTGTTGAGTGAATTCGGCTATGTGGAGGCCTTCTCTACACTGATAAGCTCAATTAAAGCCTTAAGTGGCTTGCTTTGAGAATCCGTCGCTGGACTAGGATCCCTCGGAACATTACTAGACACCTTGTTTTAGTTGCCAAAATCCTATTTGCTTGTTGGCGCAGGAGGTCGGACCTCCGAAGCCACCCCAATTCGTACCATTCAAAGTAGTGATGGATGTCCCCCGGTTCATAAGATCTTCGGATCTTCGGGGTAAGAGATTTTGGTAGGACCGAGAAGTGAGTGTCATGGAGGGGAGCTAGTGCTACCAAATCTCTATATATCTGCTTTGTCTAGGTATATGGAGTAATCCAAGTGGGGATTCAACAAGTAGAATCCACTTTCCAGCCTAGGTTGTATGTCTTTTGCATGTCTTCATTGTGCAAACCAGTGAAATTTTGTAACATCGAGCTAATCTAGGCCCTTCTTTCACGCTTGCTTCAAGCATTATCCTAGCCAACATGTATTCATTACTTGATATCTCTTGCCAAGACAAACAATCCCAATATTTCCAATTTTGACCAAACACTTGACCAAAAATCCATCCAATTTTACCTTGTCATAGTCAAACTGAGTTTCATCGTCTCTGCCCGAGTTTCATCATCTTTGCCTCTGTTTTGCCGTCTCTGTGTGAACTAAATCCCCAATCAGTTTTCATCCATGCAAACGATCATCAATCCCCAACTAATATCTTTGGGTCATCATCAATCCAATTTGGGGTAACCTTCCCCTTCTTCTTCCTATCATCAATCCATTCTCCCATAATCATTTTCATTCCATCCTCAAGGACTTAGCACATTAACCTAATCGATCTTCTAAATCCAAACCAGTCAATCAATCATCAACCTCCCAATCCAAGGTCAGCACTTTGCAAAGTCTAATTTAGACCTTTATCATTTATCAATCTCAAATTAGCCTTGCGCTTGAAAAAGAATCCATCTCAAGTACCTTCTTCAATTGATCTTAATAACTTGGGTTGATCCAAACCCTAATCACTTGTCCTATTTTTCTTAGGAACTTAGTCTACCCTAAGTAGAAGAGGACTTGATCAAATCAAATCTTAATCCAAAAATTTGAGTTTAGCCTAGCTTGGTTGTTACCTCGCTTTGTGGCCCATACCATCAACCCCTACACCTCATCTATGTCCTAATCCAAGGGTTAAGGTGTCATCCCAATCAAATCGATCCTGTCCTAATCCAAGGACTAATCCAATCCAATCAAATCAAAATCTATCCAATCCAAATTTGCTAAGTCCTTGTCCTCATCTAGCATCATTTCATCACCTTCCATCCATCTTGGGTCCTTACATCCCTCCATCCACCACTCCATCACCTCAAATGATCCCTAAGCAACATCAACAAAGGTACACATCCTTGAATTTCCACACTCGCCTTCCACCATAGCATCCATAAAATCTCTAAGTTGTTTGTCCTCATGCACCCACACCATTGCTATTGGAAGCAATTTGGATGCCCAATCTAAAATGCATAACTCAAAAAATCCACAAAAATACAAGGATCAACATGTCCCATAAAAAACACATGCTCAAGAAAAGAAAAATATGATCCAAAAGAAAGAAAAACCCAAAAGGCCACAAAGGCCCAAAAGGAAAAAATCAAAAAATATGTGGATTCCCAAACTACTCATAGAAGAAATGCATCTCAAAGAGAAATCCAAATTGGCATCCAAACTTGTAATCCAAAATCTCCCTCCACTCATAAGTTCTCCAATCCTCCATCTTCAAAATCCATTTTGGGCCTTTACGTCTCAAAATCCACTATCTTAAGTCCATCATCCCATTCATCTATTTTGGGTCCCCATGTCCCAAAATCCACATTTGATCCTCCATCTAATTTAACATCCTCTCCTCCACAACTACACCACCCTTCAAGGTGTGTGCCAATGCTGATCTTCCCAACATCCCCATCGATTTATCCACAAGTCTTTCAAAACCCCATCCATTATCCCATATCTATTTTTCATAATCCCATTCCTTTAATCCAATCCTTTGCATAAATCCTTATCCTCCTCCATCTCCCCATCTATTTCTACCAACATCTATGAGCATACCTCTAGTTATCTTGGTTCAATATAGCACATCTTCAAGGGATACCATCAATGGAACTAGATTCTTGAGTCCTTCCTCCATCTCCCTATCACCCATCCACTATCCTCCAAATCAGCTTATATGCATCCACTTATCCACATCCTTGTGCTCATCCCTATCCATCCAAATTATTCCCCCCAAAAAAAAGTAAAGAGAAAAAATTCATCCAATGGTGAAAACCACTTCTAGTGGCACCTGGGTAAGTACCATGATGAAAACTTGATAAACAAGCGTCATGTATAATCCCCTCGTCCTTTTGCACTCTACACTTGGGGGCAAGCTTCATCCAGACCATCCTACCATTCACATCATCCATATCCCTTATCTTCTATCCACATCCTATCTATGTCCATCTTCCTTTCATATTTTTGATCTTGACTATCCTATCCATCTCCTATTCCTCATCCTATCCAAACCCATCCTTCTTATCTTTGATCTTGATAAAAAAGATAGAAGCAAAGAAAAATAAAAATGCATGCTTTGGAAACTACAAGCCTTCATTCCTCCTCCATCCATACCTCTTACACTTTATCCTTCCACCTCATACATCTTTATCCACCATCCTTCTATCCTTAATTGCACTACCTCCAATGTGGGGCATTGCACTCCTTTGCAACATAGTCCTTGGATCCCCATTCCACCTATCCTCCTTCCTTTAGTCCTCCATATCCTATCACTATCCATCTCCTTAATCCCTCCATCTCCTATCCAAGCAATCTCTCCATCCATTCCATCCTTTTACCAAGCCTTGGTTCTTCCTTGTCATTGGTCCCACTCCTTTTATTCTATATCCACAATCCAATCCTATCATATCCAATCATTTATCCTCCTCCCATCCTATCCAATCCATTTATGACCCCCATCACATTGAGCTTTCCCCCCCAAAAGATGAGTTTTTCCCATCTATTTGAGCTTATATTGACTTACGCGTAATCCAAACACATCCACAATATGTTAACCAAATCCAAGTGGAAATCCTCCCATCTGTAGACCCCGCACAACTAGCTTGTCTTTTGTCGTCTACCAATCTATCAACACCTTGGCCATTGGGATGCATCCTTCCCATGTCTGACAGTTTATCAAAATCCATCTTCATGCCTATTGGTGTACGTTTTATCATATACCAAACATTAGAATAAAATATCCAAGGATACTCTATCCTCTCCTGAACAAAATCACTACTTGTGCCAAGATTGCGAGAAAGACCATAAGGTGACTCCAAGGTCTATATGTGCAAATGGGCGACTTTGTGTTGGATAGCTACCTTGGTTATGTATGCTGAAATACAAGGGGGACTTACGCTTGGCCTATTCAATTCACAAGGAAGATCTATTGTTTGGGTTTGGATCATGGACTTCAAGAAAACTAAAAAGGAGATAAGGTTTAGAAATTCTTATCTATTCTTAAGAATTCAAGAGACAATATTGACTAGGTGACTTCAATAACAACACTTTGCTTCACCACACTTAGGACAACTACACAAAGTGAGTGCGATCTTCAAGGGATGTGCTTATGATTTTCATACTTATGAATAATACCAATAGTTGAACAATATTACTCAAAGTAGAAGTTAAACCTTCACAAAATGAGCTCAGACTAACTTAACACAATGAACAAAAATCATCTGTTCATCAAAAGTATGAGCGGAAATTCACCATAAATCAATGCTTATCAAATCTTGCATTCTTCTAACATACATGAAATAAAATCTAAACTATGATGAGGGATAAGAACCATGCCAACTCCAAAATAAGAGAGGTAACCACCATCAATTTGAACAATGCATTACTTATTACTTTGGGAGTTGTAAGCAACAATTACTTATCTCAACGTGTTTCGCAACATGCTCCCATGATTTACAAATGAGGGGCGAGCTCAATTTATAGGCTCCCCAATTACAATTCAATGGCCAAGATTAATTTTCAATCAACGGTCGAGATTACAAAATAAAACCCTAATTAGGGTTTGTTACGACTAACTACCCTTCGACCAATGAGAAAATTACATTTGAGGACACTTGTCCTTCTTGCTAAATATAAACCAATAATAAAATAGAAGGTTGTTACATTGTGAAGTGTGCCATCTAGAAGCTTCTGGATAAGTCAGGTTCATTGAACCTAGACATGTTGATCTTGATTGTTGAATGTCCTTCTTGAATTCTCCAATTGGTGTCGAAAAATTGCCTATGAAAATTTGTTTGGAATAGTCTTCTTGCCACTATTTGATCTTGATTGGGAGCTTGCCTTTGACTCTTCAAGAGATGAAATCCTTCAATAAGTCTGGAATTTTCGCCAAGCCTAAAGACTTTTCTTGATGCCTGGAAACTCTTACAAGTGTCTTGAATTTTGGAGAAGAATTCCCCTATGCCTTCACAACAATGAAGGAAACTGGAACTTTTCCTGTGAAGTATTTCCCATAGGCAAATTTTGGCTAGTCAATTTTATTTTGTGACACCTTCATGTGGATCCTCCAGCACCTAGCCAAGATTTTGACCATTTCTATGCTCAGACACACTTCACCTGTGGATTTGCCTTCAATTCTAGATCAGGCTTGTGCTGAGTAGAACAAACTTCGCCCTTGGACAAGGATTTTATTCATCTTCTCCTTACTTTTCCTCTTTGTTCTTCTTCTTTCTTCCTATTTCCTCTCTAACACTTAGTCAAAAATTTGATTCTTTTGGCTGTGGAAAATTCCACAACCATTTTTCATGTGTCAAACTTTTATTTTCCAACCCGTTCGTTTGTTTGACCCTCGATTTCATGTGCTACTTGTTCAATTTTTTTTTTCCCTTTAGCCATTTTCTCTCTTCAGCATGGCAAGTCAATTGTCTTCATGTCTTATCATTGAGCCATAGGCAATTTTTTATGTCTTTCTCAGGCATCTTCACATATTCCATTTATGCCTAGGCAAACTTGGAAGATTAATGTTTTTGCCAACTTCCAAACTCTGTGCAATTTATCTTGGTAAGATTTTATCTCCTTTTGTCATGCGAATCTTTTGAGTAGAGCGGACTTGAATGTTTATCTGCCCTCTCTCCAAGGCGGACTTTGAGAATGTCTCGCCATTCTTTCATCTTGCTAGGCGGACTTCACAAGTTTTATGCCATGCTCATCTTGATGGTTGTTTGGACGTCCAACTTGTTTGCGCTATCCTTCATAGAGCGGACTTTGGAGTTGTTTAGACAATTCTTTTCGTTTTTCTTTCCAAATTGTTTTATGTTTTACCTCCTTGTCTTTGCCAACCCTCTCCCATCATGGGCAGACTTAAGACTAGCTTGGACAATTCTCCCAAGGCGGACTTCATGCTCCACTAGCCAAGGAGGACTTTAGATAGTCTTAGCCATTTTTCCATGTATTTGGGCGGACTTTGGAGTGCATTAGCCAAGATTTTGTTTTGCTTTAGTCTTTCTCCTAGAGGGCGGACTTTATAGCTCTTTGCCATGGGTGGACTTTAATCATCTTAAGCCATGTTGGCAAGCTTTATTTGCTTTATCGTTTGCAACTTTGTTTAGACAGACTTCATATCTTGTTTGCCAACTTATCTTTTCATTGTTTTGCTTTATCAGCTAGGGTGGAGTTGGAAGCATGTTAGACATCTCCTTGGGGCGGATTTGAAAGACATCGTGCCAACTTTCTTTAAGGAGGGCGGACTTTACATGTCTTTGGACATTCTTCTCTTGGCGGACTTTACATGACCTTAGGGATTTCCCCTTGACTGCAGATCGGAGTTTGATGTTCTTTTGCCAACCTTTTTGTGCATGGGCGGGGTTTGAAAAAGCTTAGACATTGTCTTATGCTTGGCGGACTTTGAAAGTCTCTTTCCAAACTTGCCTTGCTTTTCTTTAGGCGGACTTCAAGTTATGTTTGCCATCCTCTAACACATGTTAGGCGAACTTGGCATGACCTTCTGAACAAAACCCTAATTAGGGTTTTTACCCTGCTTTTTGTACTTAGAGGCAAAAAATTTTGAATCTGAAGACATGGACACTGACCAAATGACTTGAGGAACAAAACCTAGGTTCTACTTTCAAAAAAGTAGAAAAAAGCAAAAAGCAAGCCAGAAAAACCGCTTCCTGGATTGTGCCCAAAGTGCCAAAAAATCAAACTTTCTATTTTTAGAAAAAAGCAAAAAAACGGAAATTCCTAAAAATAGAAAGTTGTCAAAAATGACCCAAAGCAATTGCGTTACTTGTCCTTCAGACCTTCCCAACACTTCAAAAACGTTCAAACACTGATCTGACCATGAATTCTCTATTTGGGTCGAGATGATTTCTCAAACACTCTAACTCCTCATTGCAAAAAGACTAGTGATTAGTAGTTGTGACGCCAAAGAAAAACCCTAAAAAGCAAAAACAGGGGTTCCCCATCTGCAATGGGGCGATGTGTGAAAAAGGTCACAACACTGCCCATCGGGATGTATCCTTCCCATATCTGGCAGCCTATCCAAATCCACATCCTACTCTTGGCAAGAGATGTCAGTTCGCCATGTGTGTGTTTTGTGCATGATTGGTCTTTTCGCTTTGGTTTTCATTTGGTGTCCTATGCCTACAACAATTCAAGGCTACCTTGATCATTCTATACCTTGGTATGTCTTGGATTGGTGTATATTGGAGCAATCTTTTTGTGGTATGGCATGTTTGATGGTTTCTCTTGTACGATCTTGTAGTCTTGCATTTACATCATTATGGTGTTTGCGAACTTATGTGCATTGAGATACCTATTGTTTGAGAGTCTAGTTCACGCTTGAGATATTCACAACATCCTAATTCCTATAATCAGTGGCATAGATAATCCCGGGCAATATCAAAACTAGATTTGCTCTCCACATTTTAAACAACAAATCCCATCCTACACTCATCTCATTCGTTATTTCCATTCATTTGTCCTGAGACTCCAATTTATTCATTTATTGCCCCTTCATCATCCTCATCCTTTCATTATCTAGTCCTCTAATCCATTTCGAGAGCACATCCGTGATCTTGGAACCCGCATGTCCTCTCGAGGGGGCATACCACTACCTCCTTGTCATCCTTCCTCATCTCACCTATGATTGGGGCATCATGCTACTAGTCTTAATCCCTTTTATCCACTATATTTTATTCTTCTTTGATATAACATCACTTCATGATGCTATATCAAAGAGGGGCAAGATGTAGACGTCTAAAATTTAATTAAATTTATACTTAATTAATTTAAGCCTTTCCACATAATTAATTAATTTAATTGTGTTAATCTCTTTCTTCTTAAAATTAATTAAATCAATCACTATACCCTCATAATTAATTTATCAAAATTAATTATTCCTTATTCTTCAAAATCATCCCAACCTTCATTATTTTTTTCTAAACCCTGATTAGTTAATTGATTTCAATTAACTAAGCTAATATCCTGATTCCTACAAATCACCCTTCCTAATTTATCATCTAGCCTAATTAATCCTACTCTAATTATACTTATCATTTTCTCCAATTCTATATTTCTCCACTCATTCTCTCTCCTCATGTCACATCCTCCTAACTTTCTCACTTGCACTCTAATCCCCCATTAACCCACCTAATCAATCATCTTAATCATTTGCACATCCCTAATCAAGTCAACTCTTTGCCATAAATGGTCTTTCTCATCTCACCTTCCAAACCTCAAATGCACCAACTTTGCCTCTTCCAAGGAATGTCAAATCCTTGCACATTCCCATGCCTCCTCTTCCCAAGGAATTTTTAATTCCTTTTCCCATTCATTCTTCCCACACAATCTCCTATTTTGGAATATTTAATTCCTCCTCCCTGTTAGTTTAGGATCAGAAATGCAATAAGCAGAAACACAACACAGAGAACAATGAACACACTATTTTACCTTGGGAAAACCCTCCTACTTGAGGGAGAAAAACCCAACAAAATATTCTCTTATAATTAGAAAAATAAAGTACAGAAATAGCACTCAACAATCAAGCCCTAGAAAGGGAGAATCTTATACAATGAATCTACACTTGTAAATAGTGCAATTTCTTTAGATGCACAAAATATTTAACCCTTCCCCTAAAGTTGAATTTGCTGTTCTTGAAGGGTGAACCTACTGCTGAAGATATTTGAATTGGAATGGATTGAATGATAATAAAATGAGAAGACACCTTCTACTATATATACAAGCTAGTTGATCTTTCTTTCTAGGGCCGACCTAGAAGAGTACATTTTATTTATAAGACAAAGGCCGACCTGCCTTGAGTTGAATATATTTAAGGGAAAATATCTCCTGAAGCTACAAAAAACTAACACTCCCTCTTAGCTAGGGAGGTATTTTCAAATATCCTCGTCATGGAGTCTCTCAACATGACGCCCACAATGGCTACACCCATTTGTGGAAAAAACACATCTCACTCTCAAAAATGTACAAGAGTTCATCATAGAGTTTCTCAACATGATGTCCACAATGGCTACACCCATTTGTGGAAAACACATCTCAGTCTTAGAGATGTACAAGGGTTTATCACGGAGTCTCTCAACAAGATGTCCACAATGGCTACACCTGTTTGTGGAAAACACATCTCAGTCTCAGAGATGTACAAGGGTTCATCACGGAGTCTCTCAACGTGATGTCTACAATGGCTACTCCCATTTGTGGTAAGAAACACATTGTCATGGAGTCTCTCAACATGACGTCCACAATGGCTACACCCAATTGTGAAAACACAGCTCGGTCTCAGAGATGTGATTTGCACAAGGGCTTGCACCTCATCTTTCTCAGTCTCAGAGAAATATACACTACAAGGGCTTTCACCTCATATTTCTCCGTCTCAGAGAAATATACATTACAACAAATCTTCATGATGATGTGACTCCCTTGGAAGCTCCAAGTACTTGAATCAACCGCCTGACCTCCTCGTCCAAGATTGCATGCAATGCTTGCCTTAGAGGAACGGTTTCCAATGCACACTTCTGGCACTATTGACTTGCGAGAGTCCAAGACTGTCCTCCTCGACCTCATCCTAGATCACCCTATTTTTAAATAGGTTTGTTGTGCTACCAATGTCAAATCCAGATTGACTGTCTTGTGCAATTTTGTTCTCTATGGCTGAAGAGGTCTTCCAAGGACTTTATCACCTAGCCTTGCAACACTGCAACCCACTTAGCTGACACCTTCACTTCTTAGTGAGTCACTCTAGTTCCTCGAGACATAGGACTCCATTTTGCTGAACACAGAACTCCGTCTTGAGACTTGCCTCAATACAAAGATTACAAAAAAAATCCTCTGGAAGTGAACTCCCCTCCATTGACTGATCTTTAAAACCTTAATCCTCTTCCCGGCAAGATCTCAACTCGTGCTTTGAATTCTCGAAATCTAACTATTAAGGATATAGCTTCATTCGGATTGAAGCAAGTAATATATAATGACATTGAATGAAGAGTCATGTCACCGTAGGGTCATGACTCTACGTGGCATAAAGCCACGTAGAAGTCATGCCCCTACGTGGACATGACTCTTCATCCTTTTATTTATAGGCATTGACACTTGCTGTGAACCGAAACCAATAACTGTGGCACTTTCACAAACCAGCAAGCTGAAAATATTATCATAGAAGATTAATAGTTAGAGTTATATATATATATATATATATATATACACATCAGAGGTAAAACATATTCATTGCAGTGATCTTATTAAAGTCTATCCTCACTACATATTACCAGACTATTGTATTCTCTATCTCTGATCTAAATTCCTTAACATGGTATCAGAGCTAGTCTAGGCTAGGAGCCCCAAGAGGTGTGGCTTAAGGGGGGGTGTTGGTGTTGGAAATAAGCCACACCCGGACCGACAATGGACTGGTCCAAGAGGGGCCAGTAGCTCAGTGGTAGAGCACTCCAGCAACGTATGGAAGTTCCTAGGTTTGAGTCCTAGCTGGTCCATGTCTCAACATGGTATCAGAGCCACACTCGGACTGACGATGGATTGGTCCAAGAGGGGCCAGTAGCTCAGTGGTAGAGCACTCCAGTAGCGTATGGAAGGTCCTAGGTTCGATTCCTAGCTGGTCCATGTCTCAACATGGTATCAGAGCCATGTTGGTAGAGAAATAATAAAATAGTGACACCTCTTTTCTAAAAAAAATTCAGAATTGCACTCGGAATCAAAGGAAAATCAATCATGGAGTGGAGGATAGACTCGAAGGCGCATCCAACTTCGTCTCATGGAGAATTCGAATAACAACAATTCTTCAAGAACTCGAACTAGATGCATACATAGAAGAAGATACTAAGATGCCCGAAGACGAGCCAGAGAAAACAACCTGGAAAAGACACAGCAACACGGCTAAGAAAATCATAATTGATGTTGTTAAAGATCACATTCTCCTAACCATCTCAAAACTAACTTCAGCTTATGATATGTTCAAGGCCATTCAAAACTCATATGAAATAAATAATGCAAGCAGATTGCTCACTTTAAAACAGCAATTAATGCATATCTACATGAACAAAGGAGAAACAATCACATCCTATTTCATGAGGATTTCAAAATTAAAAGACCAATTGTCAACTATTGGGAATAATATAGATGATATGGAGCTATCTCTAATAGCACTTAAGGGATTACCATCCAGTTGGGAATCCTTTATTCAAGGCATTAGTGCTCGTCCGGCACTACCAAAATTCGATCAACTCAAAAATGATTGTACTCAAGAAGAATCTCGACTAATCACAAGAGGATTGGATCCAAACAAAGGGGGAGAAATTCAAGCACTACATGCTAACACAAGCAACAAAGGGAAGAAAAGGAAGTTCAAACAAAAGAGAGGAAGTAATCACAAAAGAAAAGACTTCTCCAAGATTCAATGCTACAAGTGTTATAAATTTGGACACACTCACAGGTTCTGCCCAGAAAGAAAGAAAGCTCAAGCAACCATAGCTGAAGTCAAGTAAGTAGAGAATCCTCTATTTTTCTTAGCCTTATCAAGCGAACTAAGCGCAAACAAACATATGTGGATAATCGACAATGGAGCATCTCGACACATAACCGGTTTTAGAGATCAATTCGAAACCTTTGAAGGCCACTCAAGTGAAGAAGTTACAATAGGAGACAATTCTACCTATCCAGTGAAAGGAATTGGGACATGCTCAATTCAATTAAGAACAGGAGTTACATTACAATTGAAAGATGTTCTTTTTGTACCAGATATCAAAAGGAATTTGGTCTCTATTTCAGGACTAGCTGATTAAGGATATCGTGTCACCTTCCATGAAGATAAAGTTCTACTCTGGCCTAAAAACTCTAACATAAAGAATGCTATTCCTATAGGATCTAGAGATGATAGTTTATACAAATTATGCAATACTCAAAAACAAGCACTAAATCATGAAGTATCAAACTCTAATGAAATTTGGCATAGAAGATTAGGACATCTTCGATTAGTGCCCTACCTTCTATAGGAAAAATTACCACAGGATTACCCAATCTAAAATCTGATCATATTGGAACTTGTAAAGGATGTGCTCTAGGGAAGAACTCAAAAGGGTCCTTTCCCTCAAGTGAGCACAAATCAGAAGTTGTACTAGAACTTGTCCACACTGATTTGTGTGGTCCAATGTCATTACCATCACTAGGGGGATTCTTGTATTATGTGATATTTGTTGATGATTACTCTAGGAAAACTTGGATCTATTTCATAAAACTCAAAGAATCAAATGAAGTGTTATTGAAATTTAAAGAATTTAAGGCCCTAGTGGAAAATCAAACTAGGAAGAAAATAAAGACTCTAAGATCAGATAATGGGGGTGAATATATCTCTGAAAATTTTAAAGAATTCTGCATTTCTGTTGGGATTAAGAGGGAGTGTACTGTACCTTATAATCCTCAACAAAATAGAGTTGCAGAAAGAAAAAACAGAACCATCATCGAAGTTGCTAAAGCCATGATGCATGATCAAAATCTACATATCTCATTTTGGGCTGAAGCCTCAAATACAACTGTGTACATTCAAAACAAATGCCCTCATTCAATCCTAGAGAATATAACACCTGAAGAAGCCTTTACAGGAAATAAACCAGATTTAAGCCATCTAAGAATCTTTGGTTGCCACGTGTATATTCACGTTCGTAAAGAAAAGAGAACCAAACTAGAACCCTCCAGGAAGAAAGGCATATTTGTTGGCTACAGCGAAACCACTAAAGGATTCAGAGTCTATATTCCAGGATGAAGATCCATTGAAATCAGTAGAGATGTCAAATTTGAAGAAGATGTTGCTTATAAACTATCTCTAAGTGCAGAAGATGATCTAACCTAAGAATCAGATGAAAATCCTACAATTGAAAATCAGAGGGAGAATAGCATAGAAAATCATGAACTTCAATCACCTAATTTCAAGAATGCTGAAAATCCTAACAACAAGAAAAGACCACTATGGGCAAGAAAGATGATTGAAGAAAATAATGTGGAACCCGATGAAATCTTCAAAGAGAATAAGAAAACAAGAAGTCAATCATGCTATGTTGCCCTCATGACCGAACTTACAAACTCTGAACCATCAAATGTTGAAGAGGCTTTAACATGTCAAGCTTGGAAAGATGCAATGATTGAGGAATACCAATCTATCTTAAAAATGATGTTTAGGACATTGTACCTAGACCAAAAGACAAATTAGTTGTCTCATCAAAGTGGTTATTCAAAATCAAATATGCACCAGATGGTAGTATTGAAAAACACAAAGCCAGATTCGTTGCTAGGAGGTTCTCTCAAAAGGCTGGAATTGATTACAAAGAGACATTTGCTCCAGTTGCCCGATATACTTCTATAAGAACCGTCATTGCCATTGCAGCTTCCAAAGGGTGGAAGATACACCAAATGGACGTGAAGACCACATTTTTGAATGGTGTTAATGAGGAAGAAGTATATATAGGACAACCTGAAGGCTTTTCTACACATGATAGAAATCTCTATGTGTGTAGACTAAAAAAACTCTCTACGGCCTTAAGCAAGCTCCCAAGGCATGGTACGAAAGGATAGATAGTTCTCTCTCCAAACTAGGATATTCCAAAAATGAAGCAGACTCTAACATATACTTCAAAATATCGGATGGTGACATGTTAATACTTGTTCTCTATGTTGGTGACTTGTTGATAACAAGAGAAGATCACCTCATTGCAAAATGCAAACAAGATCTTGTGGCTGAATTCGATATGAAGGATCTAGTTCTACTGCACTATTTTCTGGGCCTAGAAGTATGGCAAAAAGATAATTATATTTTCCTAAATCAAGGAAAATACACCACTGATATCCTGACCAGATTTGGTATGATAGATTGTAAGCCTCTATCTATTCCAATGGAAACAAATCTTCATAAGCTCAAAAGTGAAGCAGTAGATTCAGAACCTACAAATCCTACATACTATAGACATATTATTGGATCTCTTATGTACCTGGTAAACACTCGCCCTGATATTTGTTAGGCTACCAATGTGTTAAGTCATTTCATGTGCGAACCTAAGAAGATTCACCTAATGGCTCCTAAGCATATTCTGAGATACTTGCGTGGCACTATTGGACTTGGCCTGAAGTATAGAAATGCTGAGATACAGCTCCAAGAGTATTCTGATTCCGACTGGGCAGGAAGTTCCATTGATCGTAAAAGTACAATGAGGTGTTGCTTTAGTCTTGGATCAGCTATGATATCCTGGTTTAGCAGAAAACAATCAGCAATTGCTCAGAGTTCCACTGAAGCTGAATATATGGCTGCCTCCATGGGAGCACGTGAGGCAGTATGGTTAAGGAAATTGCTAGTTGGACTATTTGGGAAGCCCCTAAACCCCACTGTGATTCACTGTGATAATCAAAACTGCATCAAACTTTCTGTAAATCCAGTTTTTCATAATCGATCCAAGCATATAGAAATCCCATACCATTACATAAGAGATATGATAGACAGAGATGTCATCAAATTGACCTACATCAGCACTGAAGAGCAGTGCCGACATATTCACCAAACCTCTTGCAAAGTTGAAAGTGGAGTACTTTAGAGGTAAACTTGGTATGACTAAATTATAATGGAAATTTCTGATATTAATCTTAATCATATGTAATTGATATATTCATGAATATCTTGAATGCAATATTGCATGTATGTGTTATATCATGGAAGGTGACGACCTTTCATGTGATGTAAGTGTAAGATTGCTATTGTAAGGTGACGACTTTCACAATAGCCTGATCTGTTATCAAGATTGACTACATTAAGTTGCTGTCCCAGAATGTGCCAGAAATCTAGATACTAAATTTGCTATGATGAGTTATTGAATTGTTATCATTAAATGATTGTTCTGAAATATGTCGGAAATTATGATAACGATCACATTATGATTGACTACATTAATTTGCTGTCCTGAAATGTGTCGGATATCATGATACTAAAATTATTTCACCTGTGATAATGACAATGTTACAATTGTCACTAGAATCAAGGTTGTAATCTGATAAGACTTCAAGTAGTTGTTGTCCCAGAGTGTTGGATATCAGATAATCCATCTCTCTGAGATATGAAGTATTTCACTAGTAAGTGTTACTAAGTGAATGATCATGTCAAATGAATGTGTATATCTAGAATGTTGTTCCTTAAAACTTAATTATGAAATTCAATCCTCTTTTGCTAAGAGAGAGTGTTAAGGATGTAGCTTCATTCGGATTGAAGCAAGTAATATATAACGATATTGAATGAAGGGTCATGTCGCCCTAGGGTCATGACTCTACGTGGCATAAGCCACGTAGAAGTCATGCCCCTACGTGGACATGACTCTTCATCCTTTTATTTATAGGCAATGACACTTGTTGTGAACCGAAACCAATAACTGTGGCAGTTTCACGAACCAGCAAGCTGTCGATATTATTATAGAAGATTAATAGTTAGAGTTATATATATATATATACACATCGGAGGTAAAACATATTCATTGCAGTGATCTTATTAAAGTCTATCCTCACTACATATTGCCAGACTATTGTATTCTCTATCTCTGATCTAGATTCCTTAACACTAACTCCCTTTGAATGGTAGGAGTGTAATCGACGGATGAATCCATATCCATAAGAGCCTCCTTCTCCTCACTAACTAATCTCCAAGAATCGTCACCTTAAATAATGAGGTCTTCAATATATCTTCAAATAATCCAACATATTTTTGCTCCTCGATCCACCCAACATTTTAAAAGAGATTAATAATAGTTCATGAAATCAAACTACCCCGATACAAATGAAGCATGTAGTCATCTAGCAAATATCATTAGATAGAACAATTAAAGGAATGATACAAAATAGAACTTATCTTTGTGTATTCTGATATATCTTCCTTTCGACTTCACTCAATTTCTGCTCTTAGAACTACACTACAGATTAAAAAGACAATCTGCTCAACTCATATTTCAGACACATTATGCAGACAACGTATTCGATATAGAATCGAGTCTCTCACTAAATCAAGACATCATCACAGTTATTAATTTAGTCTCCCGCCCAAACACAATTGCTATTCTCCTTTCATGTCAAAGCTACACTCATAAATGATGGTTCCAAATAATAATTGACAATAGAATTTGGAACTACCTCGATGCATGATACTTCTGCCAATGAGTAATTCACAACCCATCCCTTCAAATAGTCAAAGCCAAAAGAATATCTACTCCCAACTGGTAATATTGCGATTGAGTGATTCTTGACAAATTTCCGATAGCAGAATGACACCTTCAGATTATTCCCGGGCATTGGCAAATAAACACACGAAGATATGTGTTGAGTGTCGACTTAGAGAGAACCGCACCAATATGGATATGAGTTTACGCATACCCGCCACCATTCAAAAGAAACCATCAACTTCTATATGCACAATCTGAGAATTATCTCCAGCATCCATACATAGCACGATTTCGATGCAGCCGTTACTGAGAGCATGGCGGAAAATGGATAAGGCGAATTTAAGAAGACTGAAATAAATCTTCAAAACTTGAAGGCTTCCACTGCTTAGCCAAATCTGATCAGATCTTTTCTAAATCCGCTCTGATACCATGTTAGTTTAGGATTAGAAATGCAATAAGCAGAAACACAACACATAGAACAATGAACACAGTATTATACCCTAGGAAAACCCTCCTCGAGGGAGAAAAACCCAGCAAAATATTCTCTTATAATCAGAAAAAATAAATGTAGAAATAGCACTCAACAATCAAGCCCTAGAAAGGGCGAATCTTATACAATGAATCTGCACTTGTATATAATACAATTTCTTTAGATGCACAAAATATTTAACTCTTCTCCTGAAGTTGAATTTGCTGCTCTTGAAGGGCAAACCTGTTGCTGAAGATATTTGAATTGGAATGGATTGAATGATAATAAAATAAGGAGACACCTTCTCCTATATATGCAAGCTAGTTATCTTTCTTTCTAGGGCCGACCTAGAAGAGTACAAGTTTTATTTATAAAACAAAGGCCGACCTGCCTTGAGTTGAATATATTTAAGGGAATATATCTCCTGAAGCTACAAAACACTAACACTCCCTTCCTCCAAGGAATTTTATATTCCTTTTTCTCTTCCCAATGTACTTGGGGAACTCTTCCCCATGTACTTGTGGGGTGTGGAGACAAGAAATGCCTTTATGACATATCTCTTGGATCCCACACTATGTCCTCTCAATCCTCTCCCACCTTTCTTTCAATCCTAGCCCTCCATATTGGTCCCCTCCAATCTATAAATTGGAGTTTCCTCACAAATCATCCACTTTTCATGCAATGTTATGCTGGCCTTTTGAGTTTCAAATCCATCCCTTGCACCCTTACTATGTCAAAAGCTTGTCATAGCTAATCCATCATCCATCTCTCTTAGCCAATATCCATCATCCTAATCTTGTGTAGTGGAGAGCAATCCACAATCCACCATCAAAGGAGCAAATCAAATCAAATGGAGCAAGGGTGCATCTTCCACTTCATCTAGTTCAATCAGAGGAAGAGTGAAGAATCAAGGTATAATGATCTTTTGTTTGGTTTGAATGCACTTTGGTGTTTTATTTGTGGTTTATGCAATTGATCATTAGAATTATATTTTAACCTCTTCAACCGACTAGGTTCGTGTAGGTTCTAAACACAAATCTTGGATGACAAGATGGCAACTAGGTCTAATCCTTACTCTACTACCCTCGTGAAGGGTAGGGCCGCTTTCAGAATGGAAGATGTGTGGGGGACTGCCATGTCTATGGTTGGGTGGAAAAGCACTTGATGATGCTCTCCCTCTTATAGACTATGCCGAGGCTTGTTACAAGTTACTAGAAGGAAGCTTAATGAATTGTAATCTCTAAACTTTTATCATTTTCCTTGATAGAATAAAATTATTTATGGAAATCTTTTTCTTGTTTCAAGCAAACGAAGTATAATTCTTTAACTACTCATTAAGTTTAACTACTTTTTCAGTTGAATTAGCTAGTTTCATTTTCTGATAAAAAGCAGTTAGTTATTATTATTTTCAGCTGAAGTTGAAGTTTGTTGCTAACTCATTTATAAAATGATAAGCTAGTTCACTATTTTCCTTTATTGTTAGTTAGTGGTTGTTACATATAGTATCAAAGCTACCAGGTTCAACACTAAACCTTGGTCTCACCACCTAAATCATTTAAAATTGAAACTAGTCCATCAATGTTTCATAGGATGTGGACTCGATGAACTCCAAAGAAGGAGGTCCATAACCTAGGGTACGCCCTTTTATGGAAACTCAAACTTAAACACGATTAATCATGCTATACCTTACTATCTAATACTGAAACTCTAGTTGAAGCCATTGAATGACTCCGGAGAGAGAGGCGAGAATAGACGGCCTCTAGCAAGAAGGCAATTAAAGCTTCCATTCTTAAGGAAAATGAAATGGAAAACAAACCATTAACTGAGAATCCTTCAATGAAGGGAGTTGAGCTAGAAAAACCCAAACACTGTCGCATACCCACTTTGGGATATAGACTTGTTCCCTATTTAGAATTTAGGGATTAGAAAGAACCTATCAAGGGAAGTGATAGCGATTCTTAAGTAGAGAACCATTTTTTTTGTGATTCCTAAGAATGTAAAACATTTTTGTCTTGAGCAATATAAGCTGAAATTTTGGTTGTGAATGCATTATAAGATGTGTGTTTTCCTTTACTTGTATTGATATGGATAAATGTTCTAAATTAAAAAACAAATCTCCCTAATAAAGCAATCTAATTTAACTCCCAGTAGATTAAAACCAAAACATGGATAATTCTAGAAATAAACATGGAGGATCAGAGGAAGCCAACGATCCTATGGCCAAGTTGAACCAGGTTTTGAAAATTATGTATGGAACCCAAGTCGGGCTTGTTAATCTGGAAAGAAGAGTTGCAGATCAACAAGGGGTAAAGGATGAGGAATATGATATCCAGTCATGGGGAAACTTCAATGGGCAAGAGCATACTAGGCTGAGTGAACAAGAAGAACACTCAAAAACCTTAAACATGAATAACAAGAAAAACTAGTCAGCATATGAACTCTCAAACGACATGAAGAAGATTAAACCACCAAAATTTGAAGGCTCTACATCAGGAGACGCTACTGAAGCATGGCTCATGGAGATGGAGAAATACTTCAAAATCCGAAACTACTCCGATAACTCTAAGGCAGCCTAGGGGGCCTATCAACTGTCAGGAGAGGCAACAACATGGTGGGAGAACAAGAAGGTAAAATTGGGATTAAAAGTAATTGAGATCACTTGGGGGCAGTTTATAGGCATCTTTAGGCAAAGATGGCTTCCATAGTTGTTTTACAATCAAAACTTGTTGGATTTTCAAAACCTAAGACAAGAAGACTTATTTGTAAATAAATATTGAGAAAAGTTCACCAAATTGCTTTAGTACATACCTCAATTTCAGCAAAATGAGAACTTTTGCATTAGGAAGTTTGTCATGGGACATAATCATCGGATAGGAGGAGCAACAGATGTGCTTACACCACGAACTATGGATGAGGCTTATGAAAAGGCTATCAAGCAAGAATAGAGGTTGAAAAGAGATGACTCCTCCCGAGATTGAAACTGCAAGAAGGTTAACTGAAACCAATCATCCTAGAACCTCAATAAGAAGGGATTCGAAGAAAACAAATCAGATTTCAAGGAGGACAGAAAAGGATTCAATAATAATAGGAAGGACGAAGATTTTGTAAACAAGGGAACAGAAAAGAGAGGACCACCTGGAGGATGTTTCAAACTTTCACCTATGGTGGGGATTATTATGTGAATCAGTGTCCAACTAAGAGACAAGGCGATTAGCATCAACAGAATCCCTTACCCCCTCAACAAACGGCATTCCAACAAAGGATTCATGTAGCAGTGGATAACAAGCAAGCAAAATACCAAATTACACTTATAGAGATGACATGTATGCTTTACAACAATTCCATATCTATTCTAAAAGACACTAGCACCACTAAATGTTTTATATCTCCTTGTTGCTATGTAGGTTTCCCAAGAGAATTGGTTATATGGCTAAATCCTGGACCATAGAATATGCCAATCAAACAAGAGCTCGAGTAGAGCGGTGTCTGTTCGAAGCTAGGGTTGAACTACTAGGGTTCAGTACAGAGGTCAATCTCTATGAATTGGTTATGGGAGCATAGGACTTAGGTAGATTGTTCCTCAAAGACAGTGGAATGTTTAGATGACCTAGGAAACAGAGTGCATATTCAGGGAATTCAACATGGAATTAAGGTGTGACAAATCTCCGCCATGCAGTTGAAACTAAGCAAAAAGAAAGGGTGTCAAATGTTTGTGGTCAAGATGGAAGAGACTAGGGAATTTAAAGAGACTGTACCATGGTGACCTGATGACGTATGAAATGGACATGCATAATGAAGAAAAGGGTGTGAGAAAGGAAAGGAAGGAGGAGACTTTTGCTGAAAAATACACATACCTCCAAGACTATCAGAATGTTTTTCCAGAAGAGTTGTCGGGATTACCACCTAAGAGAGTGTTTTAATTTTCCATAGACTTAGTACTAGGAGTTGAGCCTAAGTCCAAGGTCCCATATCGCATGGCAACTGTGGAGTTGATGGAGTTAAAGGCTCAACTATAGGAACTTATCAGCAAGGGATTAATTTGACTCAGTGTATCAACAAGGGATTAATCCAACCAAGTGTAAAGAAGAAAGATGGGACTTGACGTCTATGCATTGATTATCGTATGTTGAATAAGGTCACCATTAGAAACAAGTGCTCCTTACCAAGAATTGATGACTTATTCGACCAAATGAGAGGGGCCACAGTCCTTTCCAAAATTCATTTGCGGTTAGGATATCATTAATTGAGATTGAAGGAAGAAGATATTCATAAGACAACATTTAGCACAAGGTATGGGCACTATGAATTTACTCTCTTACCATTTGGGTTCACCAATGCCCTGATAGCATTCATGAACTTGATTAAAAGTGTGTTTAGAGACTGCATAGACAAATTTGTGTTAGTGTTTCTAGATGATATTCTAATTTATTTGAGGAATGAGGAAGATCATCTACAGAATCTGCAAATAGTTCTACAATAGTTATGGGAAAATAAGCTTTATGGAAAGTTATCCAAATGCACCTTCTTTCAAAAGGAAGTACAATATCTAGGGCATATCATTGCAATTGAGGGAATAGCAGTAGATCCGACAAAGATAAAAGCCATAGTAGAATGGTCAATTCTGAGGAATGTACAGGAAGTGCGAAGTTTTATGGGAATGGCAAGATACTACCAAAAGTTTGTGATGATTTTTTCTAAAAAAGCACATCCTATCACTACCCTTTACAGAAAGGGGAAAAGATTTGAATGGACGGAAAAATGTCATAATGTTTTTGAATTTCTGAAACACAAGTTAACTACACCAATTTTGAAAGTGTCAGATCTTGAAGGTCATTTTGTGGTTATTACAGATGCATCCGGAGAAGGGCTCGACGGAGTCCTTATGCAAAATGAGAAGGTGTTAGCTTATGAGTCTAGGAAATTAAAGAATTTTGAGAAAAACTATGCACCACATGATCTAGAATTGGCATTCATTGTACATGCTCTTCAAATGTGGTAGCATTACTTAATGGGAAAAACATTTGAGCTTAGCTCAGATCACCAAGGATTAAAAAAGATATTCACTCAACCTAATTTAAATGCTTGCCATAGAAGATGGTTGGAGCTAATCTCTGATTATGATTTTGAGATCAGTTATATCAAGGGCAAGGAAAACAAAGTAGCAGATGCCTTGAGTCGTCGAAGACATTTGTCATCTATAATAACTGTGAACACGGATTTTAGAGTTCAAGTTCTATAGAATCTTAAAGGAGATGATTATTACAACCAAGTTTGAGAGGCTCTACATGCCAACCCTCAAGATCCCACATATGAAGGGTTCAACAATGAGTTAGATGGACTTTGAGATACCAAGGAAGAATGTATGTTTCGAACTCTCTTGAATTAAGGAAATTAGTTTGGAAGGAGGTTCGCTCGACACCATTATTTGGACATTCAGGTGTGACAAAGATGTTGGTAGATATAAAACCTCTATATTATTGGAAAGGAATCAAGAATGATGCTACAAGATTTGTGGCAGAATGTTTCGAATGTCAGAAGGTGAAGACAAAACACCAACATCCAGTAGCATTACTGTAGCCACATGCCATTCCATATTAGAAATGGTAGATCATCAGTATGGATTTTGTTCAAGGTTTACCCATGACAAGAAATAGACATAATGCAATCTTAGTGGTGGTGGATAGACTTGCCAAATTAGCACATTTTATACAGGGAAATTCAACTGATGGAGCACCTATAAGTATAAATTGATAGTTAGACATGAATGATTATTTTGGCAATGTCTATCTTTTCTTTATGTAAGTATATATGTTATTCATGAGAAGATAAGATTGGTCCAACTATGAGACAAAATTGGTAGATTTGGAGGCAACAATTAAGGAATGAGTTCTAATTAAATTTGGACTCTTCCACCTCTTGATGGTATCATGGATTTGGAGTTATTATAGTCAAGGAAAATTGGAGAAACTTATGGAAATAATATATGGTGATTCATGTCTCAAAATATGTTGATAATTAAATAAGCTCTAGGAGAATAAGGAGGATCTAGAGCAGAGGAAAAATGGCAGGAGCAGGAGGCGATGGTGAAAATTCTCATGGCGAGCGTGGTACAAGCATATCCAAGGCTCAGGAGCAGATCCAAATTGGACGAAATCAGAATTTTGATCGACAACAAGGAGGTAGGAGCGCTCGATGGAAGGTGACTTCATGGAGCGATGAGATAGAACAAGCTATCCTGATGGAGGCAATTAGGGATAGAGTCAACAATGGATGGAAGGCATATGGCAACCTGGGTCGCGATTCGATGAAAGATGTCAGGAGGCAACCGGACATGGGCACTAGATAGATTCATTATACCAAGTTGGGAATGGACGACAACCGATGCACCCTAGAGTCCCAAGAACTTCAAAAATCAGAATGGGTATGCCAGTAAAGAATCGGAAATTTGTTGGTCCTCCTTGGATTCCGAGCATGAATTGAAATGAAGATTACCGTGCCAAGCATCCCACCAGCAAGTGGCCTGCCAACTCGCAAGAATGGAAGGCTAAGGGTTTCCAAAGAGGAAAGAATGGGTGGTTCAGGAAAATGCCGACCTCGGAAGCGTATGTGGCACGCAATTGGAGATCGAATCTCTTCAAAGCTGGACCTTGAAATAGTCGATCTGAACAGAGCATGGATTCGAATTTCAATGGATTTAACCCCCCCCCCCCTTGCGATACGAAATTGGAAATTGGTAAGGATTCTTTGAACCCCTAATCAATTGCTATTGTAGATGAAGTAGTGATGCAAAATAAAGAGTTTATGGAAAAATTCAAAGTTTTTCATCAAATGGGGGGGATTCAGATGGAAGAGCTGTGAGCTAATCAGCAACTGGTGCAAGGAGCAATGGGGAGCGGGCACATTGAGTAAGCCTGTTGCAAATGGTTTTTACCTGGTTACCTCGGCATCGATGGAAGACAAGCAGAGGGCTCTCAATTCTGCCCCTCTTTTCATGAATGGGGCCCAGATGCACCTCTTTGATTGGAAACCAAGATTCAATCCCAAGACAGATATAGTCCCTGAAACTGCAGTATGGTTCCGCATTTATAACCTGCCATCGGAGTTCTGGGGTGATGGAGTCCTAAAAAGTATTGGCAAAACACTTGGTAATTTCCTATATCTGGACAATCCTTTGGAAGATCAGACGATGGGAACTTATTTCAGGATCTGTGTGAGTGTATCCTCGGAGGCAATGATTCCAGTAGAATTTGAATTGATGTCAGAAGTAGGCAATTGGACACAGTTGATTGATAGGGAGGATAAGCTTGACTTATGTCCGCATTGCAGATCACTGTCCCTGTAATGTCCCCCCTTTGAAATAGAATTTACTAATAAATAATAAAAATAAAATTAAAATATTAAAAATTAAATTATAATATAAAGAATATAATTAATTAAAATTTAATTAAGTTAATGAATGGTTAAAAGACATGGAAGGAAAAGTTGTGACTCCCTCAACAATAAGATATAAAAGGGAGAAGAGAACCTCATTTGGGAAGGGGATAACTTGGAAATCAGAAGTGCAGATCTGATTTAAATAAGAAGTGCAGGTTTGATTGTGAAAGGTTGTGTCCCTTTCAAAGGGCGGAAATAATGAAGAGTTGCACACTTTCAAAGGGTGTTAATGGTGAAAGGGTGTGTCCCTTGCCAAAGGACATACATGATGAAGAGGTATGACCTCTCCCTCACATTGAGAGATATAAAGAAAAAGGGGGGAATAGTGCTAACAGGGATAGCCACGTTGGAAGCAAAAACCGTGGAAGGAGTAGAGCGTACCCAGCATATCTAGGATACACCACCGACAAGTGAACAGTAAGTGGCTTGCCCTAAACCATAGGAAATACTTCATGAATAATGTCGTGGAATTCGAATCATACCGCAAGATAAATTAAAGCAGAATAGCTGGTAAATAACAGAGATACATTCTAAATTAAAATATCAAAGATGCATTTAGAATCAATGTTGCAGAGATACATTCAGAATTAGCATAATAGAGATGCACTCAAAATTGTAATGACACTTCTAGAGACAGAGATACACTCAGGATTATAATATTATAGTGATATATTAGTGATGTTAAATAACAATTACCGTAAGATTGTAGAGATACACTCAGAATTAAAACAGAGGAAATAGAGATTGCTTCAAAGGCAATTTATAGAGCTAGGGATCATTGAGGCATTTCAGAGCAGAATTATATTTAAGTCCCTGATAATGTCTACGATGATTGCTCCTTTTAAAGGAGCCATAGAGACCAGAGGGCATAATTGAATGCCAAGATTCCAAGAGGAATCCAGAGAGAGATTCATAGGGAATCTCTTAGAGACAATATATATTATATTGTAGAGGTTAACCATATGCATATGTTAGAGATAGAGAAGTTTGAGCAGGGGTGGGATCTCTGCCAAGCTTTGAGAACATTAATGATTTCACTCATTAATAGAGATCCCAAATAGAGACCTTAGGAGGACGACATCCTGGGTTGCTCCTAACTGAGAAATATTTCTCAATAGAGGGTTGGGTCAGTCCAGGTAAGGTCCAACTGAGTATTGTATCTTTTTTTATAGATACAATAAATCAGTTAACATTATTTGTTAAATATGTAGAATAACGTATAGCATTCTTTCTTGTATAATTGCACAAATAAATATATATGTTTAATTATCTTTCATATTGTTTGTATGCTAACGTTTGTTTGCAAACTTGAACACCAAATAATCCAATCCCCAAGTGGGAACATTATAGTGGTATCAGAGCTTTGATCTTGCCATCCTGCAGGGTAAAGAGGAATCGATGAATCATTATCGTTAATAAGAAGGAATCTAACAATACAAGTATTTGTGTGTATGCATATATCCATGTGTATGCTTCATGTTTTTATGTGTATTCTCCATGTTTGGTTCATGCCTGATATGTTTCTAGCATGTTTATTCCATGTGTGTTTCCAAAGCCATTTCATATTGGAAGCCATTTTGAACACTCCATGATCATTGCTTGAGGACAAGCAATCTTGGGTGGGGTGGACTGTAATGTCCCCCCTTTGAAATAGAATTTAATAATAAATAATAAAAATAAAATTAAAATATTAAAAATTAAATTATAATATAAAGAATATAATTAATTAAAATTTAATTAAGTTAATGAATGGTTAAAAGACATGGAAGGAAAAGTTGTGACTCCCTCAACAATAAGATATAAAAGGGAGAAGAAAACCTCATTTGGGAGGGGGATAACTTGGAAATCAGAAGTGCAGATCTGATTTAAATAAGAAGTGCAGGTTTGATTGTGAAAGGTTGTGTCCCTTTCAAAGGGCAGAAATAATGAAGAGTTGCACACTTTCAAAGGGTGTTAATGGTGAAAGGGTGTGTCCCTTGCCAAAGGACATACATGATGAAGAGGTATGACCTCTCCCTCACATTGAGAGATATAAAGAAAAAGGGGGGAATAGTGCTAACAGGGATAGCTACGTTGGAAGCAAAAACCGTGGAAGGAGTAGAGCGTACCCAGCATATCTAGGATACACCACCGACAAGTGAACAGTAAGTGGCTTGCCCTAAACCATAGGAAATACTTCATGAATAATGTCGTGGAATTCGAATCATACCGCAAGATAAATTAAAGCAGAATAGCTGGTAAATAACAGAGATACATTCTAAATTAAAATATCAGAGATGCATTTAGAATCAATGTTGCAGAGATACATTCAGAATTAGCATAATAGAGATGCACTCAGAATTGTAATGACACTTCTAGAGACAGAGATACACTCAGGTTTATAATATAATAGTGATATATTAGTGATGTTAAATAACAATTACCATAAGATTGTAGAGATACACTCAGAATTAAAACAGAGGAAATAGAGATTGCTTCAAAGGCAATTTACAGAGCTAGGGATCATTGAGGCATTTCAGAGCAGAATTATATTTAAGTCCCTGATAATGTCTACGATGATTGCTCCTTTTAAAGGAGCCATAGAGACCAGAGGGCATAATTGAATGCCAAGATTCCAAGAGGAATCCAGAGAGAGATTCATAGGGAATCTCTTAGAGACAATATATATTATATTGTAGAGGTTAACCATATGCATATGTTAGAGATAGAGAAGTTTGAGCAGGGGTGGGATCTCTGCCAAGCTTTGAGAACATTAATGATTTCACTCATTAATAGAGATCCCAAATAGAGACCTTAGGAGGACGACATCCTGGGTGGCTCTTAACTGAGAAATATTTCTCAATAGAGGGTTGGGTCAATCCAGGTAAGGTCCAACTGAGTATTGTATCTTTTTTTATAGATACAATAAATCAGTTAACATTATTTGTTAAATATGTAGAATAACGTATAGCATTCTTTCTTGTATAATTGCACAAATAAATATATATGTTTAATTATCTTTCATATTGTTTGTATATTAACGTTTGTTTGCAGGACTTGAACGCCAAATAATCCAATCCACAAGTGGGAACATTACAGTCCCACACCCCGGACAGTTGTGATTTCAAGGTTTCTATAGATGCTCATCACAAAATTGACCAATCCTTTCTTGCCAGTGCAAAGGAAAGATAAAGCAAGGATCCACTCACTGACATGGAGAAAGAACTGATAGATCTAATCTGGCCAGAGAAGGTTATTCAGGAAATTGGGAACTTGGAGACGGTGGATGCAGATCCTAAAAAATCTAGTCCCAACCCTCCGAGGACATAGAGGGCACTCATATTTGTGTGGAGCCACCAACACAAACAGTTGGCTCAGGGGAAATTGAATAGGAGATGTCAAATTTGTTCAAGAGGCGATTGGACCTCCGCAGGATGATTGGATTGGGAGAGAGAACCCGAGCTTATTAGAAATTTCATTGCCTAATCTAGAGGATCATTTTGAGGAAAAGATAGCTCAGCCCATGGTGAGTAACCTAGGTAAAGACCCAGAGATGTCTGATCCGGGGTTAGGAGAGAGGCAGAATCAAGAGGGTCCAATTGTAAATGTGGAAGTTGAAGATGAGATAAACACAGACTCGGACATGGATGATAGCTTTGAAGAGTTTCAGGTTGGAATTCTAAAGGAAAGGGGATTAGAGCAATTACAATCCTCTTTGAAAACTCCCAAAATCAGATCAAACAAGCAAAGGGTTCGCCAAACAAACAAATCCAAATTGGCAATGGCTGGCTATGTGAAAGGGCTGACCAAACTGTTCCAAACAATTCTTAGAAACGGGAAGGAGTTACCCCTTCCCGAGGAGCCATGAGGATGCTAAGTTGGAATGCTAGGGGCTTAAATGCCCCTATCAAATGGCGTTTTTTCAAGCACCAAATTGAATCAAGTATGGCAGACTTACTGTTGATTCAAGAAACCAAATGGAATAAGAGGAGCAGGAGAGGAAGATGAAGTTTTGGAGGCAGTGGGAGGGTGTTTTTGTGGAATCTATGGGAGCTCTAGGTGGAATAGGCTTTCTCTAGAACCCTTCAAAGGCTTGATGTTCTATGGTGGAAGCCCACAGCAATTGGATGATGGTAGTGTATCAAGCTTTCAAGGATAATCAGTGCTGGAAGGTAATTAGTGTGTATGGACCCATTGCCACACCAGCTAAGAGGGAAGCTTTGGCACGATTTGTCTAGGAAAATCAGCTCTGAAAAGGATGAGAAGATTATCATTAGGGAGGGATTTTAATGCGACCCTCAATAGCTCGGAGAAGATGGGAGGTTCTATGGTGAAGAATCGAATACAACAAGACTTTCAGGAATTTGTTGACTCCAACTAGCTGAGGGAGATAGTGAAAAATAATGGCAAATATACTTGGACCAATAGAAGGCAAGGTTTCACTAGCATAGCCGAAAAATTAGACAGATTCTTTCTTTTTGGTGATTGGTCTAAGATCCCAGGTCTGGTGGAGTCTTCAATTCTCCCATTCAGTGGATTGGATCATTTTCCAATCCAATTGGTCTTTGCTTTAGATCCATATTCTAGTGGATCCCTTTTTAGGTTTGAGACGATGTGGATCAGGGATCCATCCCCTTTGGCTTCATTGAATCAATGGTGGAAGGAATGTAGATTTGGAAACCATTCCAAGATGTTTATTTTTCATAAGAAACTCTCATAAATAAAGACTAAACTCAAGGAGTGTGTTGAGACATGGACCAGCTAGGACTCGAACCTAGGACCTTCCATACACTGTTGGAGTGCTCTACCACTGAGCTACTGGCCCCTCTTGGACCAGTCCATTGTCGATCCAGGTGTGACTTATTTCCAACACCAACACGCCCCCTTAAGCCACATCTCTCGTGTGCTTGGGGCTCCTAGCCTGGACCTAGCTCTGATACCATGTTGAGACATGGACCAGCTAGGACTCGAACCTAGAACCTTCTATACGCTGCTGGAGTGCTCTACCACTGAGCTACTGGCCCCTCTTGGACCAGTCCATTGTCGGTCTGGGTGTGGCTTATTTCCAACACCAACAGAGTGGAACAGGGTATACTTCAAGAACATCTTCACTGAAAGCCAAAGGATTGAAAATGAATTAAGGACTCTAAATGAAGTTGTAATAGATCAAGGTATGAGAGAAGAAGAGTTCAGATTGGAGCAAGCAGAAATCTTGATCAGAGAGGAATAATTTTGGAGGCAAAAGTCGCGTGAGCTCTGGCTCCAGGAAGGGGATAAGAACACAAAAAAATTTCACAACTCTGCAGTCATAGACAGAAACAAAAACAAAATCTTGGAGTTGATTAGAGAGGATGGGATTGTCATCTGCTCCAAAGATCATATCAGTAGAGAAGCAGTGGGATACTTTCAAAATCTTCTGAATCGAGGATATCAGAATATCAATCGGGGAGCTATAAGGAGTGATTTTCTCAATTAGATACCAAGCATCATCTTTGAGGAGAACAGGGAGAATTCCAGGCCTATATCTCTAGAGGAACTCAAAAAGGCTACTTTTCAACTAGCCCCTAATAAGGCCCCTGGACCAGATGGATTTCCGGCTTGCTTCTATCAAACCTTTTGGGAGATCATTAAGGATGATTTACTCAAGGCTGCAGAGGAATCTAGAAAAAAAGCAACGATTCTGGGATCCATTAATCATACTTTTTTAGCCCTTATCCCTAAGAAGAAGGATGCTTCAAGTATGAATGATTTTCGACCAATTGCTTTATGTAATACATGTTACAAGATAATCACTAAAGTAATAGCAAATAGATTAAAAAAGGTACTGGAAAAGATTATATCGGAAGAATAGAGTGGCTTTGCCCCAAGTAGGTCTATAGCAGAGGGAATCATTGTTGCCCCTAAAGCAATTCATACAGCCAAGAAGCTTAGGATTCCCAGCATGATCATCAAGTTAGATATTTTAAAAGCATACGATCTGGCAGATAGAAACTTTTTTCTAGATTAGCTGTCTAGATTTGGTTTTGATCGGCCTTGGATTGAATGGGTTAGAGCTTGCATTGAAGCCCTGAAGTTCTCTATTCTTATCAATGGTTCGGCCAATGCGTACTTCAGCTCTAGCAGGGGTTTAAGGCAAGGGGATCCATTATCTCCATATCTATTCATTATAATGGCAGAGGCATTAGGAAGGAGTATCACGGCAGCAAGGGATGGGGGCCTGTGGAAGGGCATTGAGGTCACCCCTGACATAGAACCAGTCAACCATCAGTAGTTTGCGGATGACACCATCCTCTTTGGAGAAACATCTAGAGGTGAAGCAAGAAGTATCAAAACCATCTTGGATAAATATAGTGAGGCTTCTGGACAGTCTATTAACTGGCATAAATCTGAAATATTTTTCCTCAATGTCTAGTCGGGCCTTCAGTTAGACATTGCAATAATACTGGGACTAAAAGTGGCACAATTCTAAGGGAAGTTCTTAGGCCTACCTTTGTTTGGAGGTATCATCAAAAAGAGCTATTGGGACAGATTGATGAACTGCAAGAAGAAGATGGAGCTTTGGAAAGGGAAATGATTGACCTCGACAGGCAGATTGCTCATGGTGAAGGTTGTTTTATCGGCTATCCCAATCTACTCCATGACTTGTTTGAAACTTCCGACATCATTAGAGGACAACCTCAATTAGATTCTAAGAAGATTCTTCTGGTCTGGTCCCCATGAGGATCAAAAACATTCACTACTCGCTAGGGAAAAGGTTTGCAAACCTTGGAGTGCTAGCGGTGCTAGGATTCAGCAACTTAAAACCATGAATCTGGCCCTTGGGGCTAAGCTTACTTGGATCATGACCAAATCAAACCTGAAGTGGGTAAGAATACTAAGAAAAAAGTATCTGGATTCGGATGACCCCCTCAACATTCTAAGAGTTAGAAACCCTCCAAAAGGTTTGGCCATTTGGAATTTTATATGTGAAAGTGTTATGCATTGCACACGCTCCCTGTTGCCGACAGGGTCCCCCTTCCTATTTTGAGCCTTTCGTCTTTGCCTTGCTAAGTTTCGCGCAGAGTGTCTCGCATTTTTTCGAGCTAGTCTGCGACTGGTCTGTAAAGTGATGATGTCAAGGAAATGATCCGATGAATCCATCTGGCTAGTCTAGCCCACGGGCATGAATGCCAAGAGTTTGTTCGAAATTTTGAAAATCGCCTTGGATAGGCATAAGTTGATGGAAATTGGCGAGGCCCGCCAAGCAAGAGCAGTATGTCTAAAGGTTGCACGAGGACCAAAGTCGCTGTTTTTTTCGCACGAAGAGCTATGAAGTAGATTGTGTAAGGTTTGTCTCCGCGATGTTTGTGGGATTGGAGTAAAGGATGATTTTCGCCTGTTGATGAAGGATCGAATTTCCTGACCAAAATGCCAAGGCTGCGAAACTTGCCCGAATACCTTGAAATTCTGAAGCCTCCGAAATCCAAGTTTGTAGACCTGGCGAAAACTGGTCTGGAGTCTGAAATTTTGCTTAAGTTCCCAAAATCGCCTTATGAACCGAATTTCGGACCCAGAGGCCAAAGGTTAAAATTTCACAAGGTTTAAAAGGTTGCTAAAATCGCCCAGGGGGCCGAATTTCGGACCTTGGGGCGAAAATTTCGAAATTCAAAATCTATTACTTGGTCTGAAATTCACTTGAAATGCTCAAATTCGGACCTTGGAGCGAAAACTGGAGAATGTAAAATGCTTTTAAATGTTGCAAAAGGTGGCCCCAGGTTCGAAAAACACTTAAGCGTTCATTTTCGGACCCTGGGGCAAAAACTGGAGAATGTGAAATAAGGCAAAAATTGCAAAAGCTCCTCTAGGTCCGAAATTCGCCTTAAGTCCTCATTTTCAGACCCTAGGGGGTAAATGGGAAAGTGTATCGAGTTTGAAAAAACGCGTTTAGGTCCGAAGTTCCTTTTAAAATTCACCAAAAATGTTATAAGGTCCGAAATCACTTAAAGTCATTTTCGGACCCTGGGGCGAAATATGAAAAATATGAAAAGTGTCGAAAGTTGCAAAAAGCTCCTCCAGGTCCGAAGTTCGCTTTAAAACCCCAAATTTGGACCCTTGCTCCGAAATTTCAAAGAGCATCGATTTTGCATAATACATCTTTGGGTCCGAAATTCACATTAAATCCTCAAAATCGGACCCTGGAACCGAAAGTGAAAGGCGATGAAATTAGCGAAAACATCCGATAGCCCCGAGATTTGCAAAATCATTCCCTAGGTCTGAAATTTCGATATATACAAAACGCTAAGAACTCCGAAGTTTGTCTCAAAATCGTGAAATACACTTCAAAACGCCCAAAGCTCCAGCAGGTTAAAATCGCGAACTCTCCAAATCACAGAAGGTGTTAAAGCTCCGAAGTTTGAAGGGGCGAAAGCATGCAAATATAGGCGTTTTGGTCCGAAGTTTTGAAAATTCGCGAAGCATGCTAAGTGCTCCGAAAGTCTTCAGTTCGAAAACCCCAAGACCCCCGAAATTCGCCAAAGGGTTGGAAATCTCCAAGCTCGCAAGGGACGTTGAAGCTCCGAAGTTCACGCGGGCTGGGTAAAGGCAAAATTTAAATTTCAAAGGGCCTCCAAAACTCTCCAAGGTCCGAAAATAAGAAGATAAACGCCATTCAAATCTGATAAACCCGCCCCCTCCACGCTGCTGCATTTCATAAAGGAGACCACGTTCGATTTTGTAAGGCAAAGGAGGCTCATTTCGCGCAATTCAAGGTAATTCAAGGTAAAACGTTGTATAAACTCTTCCAAGGCATTCGAATTCAGATTGCCAATTGCCCAGGGTAAAAACCATTTAAAATGATAAATTCTCCTTCGTCCAATAACCGCGAAAAATTTAAATCAAAGAGATAACCGTTGGAATTCAAAACTTTGCAGAATCGTCCATTCGTCTTCACGCGACAAAGTCGGGCAATCTCTCGCCATCCACTCTCATCAAGTAAGTACGCTTTGTCTCGTATGATCATCTGAAATACTTATAAATTGAATAGACAAATGCGTGAAATTTGATCAAAATGCTTGAATTTTTGAAATCTGCATCTCTTTCGCTTGTAAAACGTTGTTCAAAGTAGTCAAAATTTAGAATTCACTCCTAAGGTTTCACCAGAAATTGCATTTTCAAACTTAGGAGAACTTTTCATGCTTTGTCTCTGTTGAAAATTAATTCAAAATCCAGAAAGCGTTAAGTATAAATTCGAATCAAAAAATCTTCATGAATGCTGTGGTTAAAATTGATTAAGCCCTTTTAGCTAGAAATGTCGCTCCATGTCCAATCTAAATTTTAAATTAATCCGAAAATGCTGGAGTATTTTCTATCTAACCCGCCTTACTTCTTTTGTATCACCTCGTAATCCGCGTCCGGCTGTGCAAGATAAATGCCTAAATCGGCGGTAGAATCATAAAAAATGCCCGCTACAGCCGACACATTGCGAGCATCCAAATCAGAGATCCCGCGCAAGGTAGAAAGGATGAAGTATCAATATCAGAGGGGACGATTGAGGGAGTCAAAAGTGCAGAGCGTCTACGACAATGTCGGTGATACCGACCTTGGCCATATTGACATTCAAGACTTCAGGAATCGGGTCTTCTCACCTAACGCATATGGCAAGCCTAGGTAGATGGTGGAAAGTGGCATCGCCCAAGCGGCAGGATTTCCTCCAGCAGTACAAAACTATGAGCTAGTGGTAGAGGCTACCCGACATTATGAGCCAAATTCCAGATTGGTGCTCCTCGAGAACATGACCATCGCCAACTTCACTCCCGAGGCCATTGGCGATGCATTTGACATCCCCTTTCCAAACAACCCCACAGCTACAACCATAGATGAAGCACAAGGGGCATATGATATGAATCCGGCCCGATGCAAAGCGCTGATCAACGAAGAATGGTACAAAGAGAAGAGGCTTTCAAGTGCCAGAATTGGGAAGAAGACCCCACGAAGTGATTTTCATAATGAGCATGGGGATATGATCACATTACTCAGCCGAGTCATGGGACTTCCTAAGTCCAACTACTTTGAAGAGTGGATGTTCTATTTTACAGAGCAGGTCTTCGCTGGGAAGTCTAAGTTTGACTAGGCCCAGATCATAAGCGATAACATCCACACTCAACTGATTGAGCTCGAAACGAAGAAGCACTTCACCATGACCTCTTATTTGGACTATATGTTCGCCAAGAACTAGCCACTGCCAGGATTGATAATGAAAGATGAAATCGGGAATGGGCCTGGTCAGGTGAAGGTCTATGATTGTTACCCGCAACTGCACTACCAAGATATAGCTCAGAGGGAAAAGAGCAGCCCAGCTTATGTAGTTGGCCAGTATGAGCGCGTCAATGACGCCTTCACAATGCGCTTGGTCAGGCTAATGCAAGGAGGATTACACATAAGGCTCTCAGAGCAAGCTACTACCCTAGTACAGAGTTATGGAGCCTGGTTCATTCAGTTCCCAAGGTTCTCCTACATCCGAATAGCTAGCTTTGATGGTGCCCCTCTCCGACTTCCACGGTACCCAACCGACAAAGTAATTCTTATGGAGGTTGCAAGGCAGTCACGCCCGGCTGGCATCTTACTCCGAGAAAGCAAGCAAGCTGGATTCACATTCCCTATGATCATAGGCAACCATGATGTCCACTTGAAGACCCCTACCCTAGCAGAGGAGTCCCTTGCAGAGTTGGCCTCTTATGGCCTACAGGACCATTTTCCAAGAAAATATTTCAATCATGATAATCTGGCGAAGAGAGCCTATGGTAGGCGGTACAGAGCAAAGAAATCAGTTGAAGACTATTGGAAGAATTGCTCTGATGAATACGAGGTTAGGAGGCAGGAATATTCTAGACTAAGTGTGCAGCAAATGCGACTCTTTGAATACCATCGGGTCCCAGATCAACTCACAGATTCGGGGAATTGCCTCCAAGTCCGAGAATTTGAAGCAGTAAGGCATCTCTTGCCAGGCGTTGATTGGTCCCAAGACCCAATCACTGATTTTGAGGCAGTCATGGCAGCCCCAGCAAGGTACACAAATCAATGGTTACATCAATAGATTGAAAGGCTAATCCATGAGGGAGTCCAGTTCACTTACCACTTAATGGGCAGCCTCGATTCTCAGTCTTCAGAAGATGAAGGAACGTCTAGTGCACCCCGGGAAGAAACTGAGAAACTAGAGAAAAGAAAGAAGGCTAAGGCTTGCAGAGGGACTCGGACATCCAAAAGAACAAGAAGGGGAAAGATTCCTATAAAGAGACCAAAGGTCACTTCATCTTCAAAAGACCCCAGTTCGTCCGACAATGTAGTAGAATTGGATTGTATACCGGCTCCGTCTTCCCAGAGCGACATCGATGCATTTGAAGCCAATGATCCTCCTGCGCCCGATGTGCTGGACACTGAACTAAGAGCCCTCGAATTGACCGAGCTGGGCAACCAAATAGAGGAAGGAGAGATTCCATCCACCCAGGCGGTCAAAGTGCATGAACCTACTCAACAGAGCCGTCATGAGTTGCTGCTCCACAATACAGCCAAAGATGACTCCACCGTCGAAGGAGAGCAAAGGATAGATGAGACTCATGAGCTCGAAAGAGTTGAAGAACAACCATCACATGAAGATGTCAGGCAGTTGTTCAGCGAAATAGGGGAGAATTCAGCTGCAAGCAAAGAGCTACACACCTCTTTCACTCCTCCAGTAGCAGAGCAACTGCGAATCTGTGGTGAGTCGGCTGAGAACGTTAGAGAACAGAATGCAGACTTAACCTTATTATCAGTCCAGACAGTGCCTCAAGAATGGTTGATTGCTAGAGCCCAGCGCAAGGCCGCCACCAAACCACCTATTGATCTAGAGGATATTTTCTCGTGCATGAACCAAGCAAAAGCTAAGGGGAAGAAAAAGCCCAAGGCATATTCCAGAGTGACCAAAGACGAGCAAAGGAACTGCACTCTCCACATTGCCACCCCGCCTATAAACAAGCCAGCAGATCAGATTACACTGGCAGATTATAGCATCACAACTGTCCCCATCGGACGAGCCACTAAAGAGCAAGAAAAAGAAGAATTTAAGGATTCAGTGCAGAATATACTCAGGCAGCTCGAAGAGATAACAGCTGAAAAGGACATGTATAGGGCTCGTGCTGAGCAAGCCGAGGGATACATCGATCAACTCCTAAGGCCACTACACAATGCCTCCGAATCCCATATTCCCCCGACGGCATTGGCGCAAAGGACCACAACAGAATTTGAAGGAGTACGGGACACCGCAAAGACCGTCAAGGAATGGATAGAAGACATCAAGAAAAGGGGAGAGCGAATCCTTAAGGAAGTAAAAGAAATGGCCCTCCATCGAGACCTCACTCTAGTCAAGTTATTAGAGGTAAAGAGGGAATCCCTTCACATGCACGAAGTGGCAGCCACTACCCTTCCCCTCATGAGAGCTCTTTTTTGGACGCGCAGATTCCTACATTGTCCGCCATCCTAGATCCTCATAGCATCAGTGTTCTTAAGGAATGGTACTGGACTATCACCATGAAGAACGACACCAAAGAAATTATTGACAAGGAGAGTGACGCATGTGAAGTGATTCTGGGAAACATGCAAGAACTAGGTAAGACCATCCTCCAATCAATGGTTTCGGGATGGATAAACGACTTGTCCGATAATGCGATCTAGCCGGACTGGGAAGAAAGATTGGGAATGGATAGGATTACCTATTCCACTAAGGACTTGAGTTTTGCTGGTCAGTTCCATTCAGACATATTATGCTTTGAGCGTAATCGCTCCAGCTGGAAGGACGGTTTAAAGCACGTGGACCAGTATCTCGAAGGCATGCAATACAAAATTCGCCATCCTCCCATGCCTCCATTCAGTCTACTCTTCCAGTTATGTATCAGGTTCCAAGAATACATTTGCGAGGAACGGGCAGCAAGTTGTGATTTATGGCAGGAATACTTGCATGGCAAAGATCAATTTCTAGAAAAGGAGTGTGAGACTGAAATAGAGAAATTAATTTCTCAAAAGTGCTTTTTTCCCTCTAAATCTTAAAAGTGCACTTTTGCACCAAAAAGTGACATTTGACTTTTGGTCAACAAATGTAAAACTTTATTGATGCATCTTTTGGATTATTTCAAATTGCTGTAATTATCCCTTTTTGGGTAGTTTGTTAAATTATAGTCTCAGTCGTAAACTAAATCTGTTTGTATCAATGCACATTCTGTTATTTACGATTTAATAAACATTGGAATTTTGTTAGTGTTAACTAACAAATTCACTTTGCAAACGTTAAGGTTGGTTAAAGTTATGAAATGCCGGTGTAGAGGATCGTGGCTCCACACAGGGGTCACGACCCTATGTGGAACCACGTGGTTCCACATAGGATCGTGACCCTCTGTGGGGGCACGATTCCATGTAGACAATAATATATATACGCCATCCTTCCTATTTAACGGGGTGTTCGATGTGGATAAGAAAACCAAAAGACACCGGTGACATATATATATACATTTGCCTTCGTACCTACAGAGGCAAATCAATAAGAGACATAATCGATTTTCATTTCTTCAATCTGACTCTAACATATCAGATATTGAAGCCACAGCAAATCTGATTGCACAGAAACAATAACAGTCTATTTTACATTTACATGGTATCAGAGCCTAACTACTTAAGATCCGAATAGACTAAAAGCGAAGTTTACATTGCAAATCGAAGATTTCTAAAATGGCGAACACAATCAGATTCGAGGATAGACTCGAAGGTGCACCAAATTTTGTGGCTTGGAAAGTCAGAATTATGATAGTATTAAAAGAGAACAAAAGAAATCAAATTCATAAAAGAAGACAAGCTCGAACCTGCAGACGATCCTGAGAAAACTATGTGGAATGAAGGAAATGATAAAGCTGTAAAAATCGTGATAGATGCAATAAGGGATTCACATAATACCACTTATATTAAAATATGACAACGCTTATGAAATGTTCAAAACCCTTGAAAGGACGTATGAGATAAACAATCCGAGCAAAACCCTAGCTCTAAAAAGACAGTTGAACCACATAAGTATAAATAAAGGTGAAACAATAAACTCATACTTCATGAGGATAGTTTGACTCAGAGATCAACAGAAAAAACTTGATTATCATGTCGAGAAGCAAGAACTATCAATGATTACTCTAGATGGATTACCTGAATCCTGGGAATCATTCAAACAAGGCATAAATGCAAGGGATACATTTACAGAATTTGATCGACTAAGGGATGACTGCCTCCTTGAAGAGTCAAGGCAAATGAAAGGGGGAAATCACAAAACTAAAGATGAGGACCTCCACATTCTGAATACCGACTCCCGTAAGAAAGGCAAGAAGAGAAACTTCAAGAAGAGAAAATTCCATCATGGGAAAAGCGTGCATAAGAAAGACATGTCAAAAATCCAATGTCATAGATGTGATCAGTACGAACACATGTCATTTAATTGTCCTGACAAAGTAAAACAGCAGGCATCATTCGCCAAAGTAGAGAGGAACACAGAACTTGAATCTGAGAAATTTGTATTATATTCAGCACTATCAAGTCAAGCTTCAAACAAGTCTAACACTTGGGTGATAGACAGTGGATCGTCAAGACATGTCACCGGATTCAGAGAATTACTAGACTCAATGGAAGAGGGATCAAATGAAGAGGTAACAATAGGGGATGACTCTGCACATCCTGTAAAAGGTGTCGGGACATGTACAATCAGACTGAAGTCTGGAATCTCAATCCAACTCACCGGGGTACTATTTGTACCAGGCATCAAAAGGAACTTAGTCTCTATCTCTGCACTTGAGGATGACGGATATAGAGTCTCATTCATAGAAGGAAAGGTAATGGCATGGCAAAAAACATTCACCTTCAAAAGAGCACAAGTGATTGGTTACAGACAAGGACACCTATATGAATTGTGTAATGAGCCAAATCAAACCTTACTTCATGAAGTCATAGACCAAGCGGAAATTTGGCATAGAAGACTAGGGCACTTACATTTTCGTGCTCTACCCTCTATGGAGAAATTAGTCATAGGACTACCTAAACTAAAGCCAATTCATTCAGATGTTTGTAAAGGATGTGCACTAGGGAAAAACACAAAAAGCTCTTTTCCTTGCAATTCTAGAAAAACTAAAGAAATACTAGAACTAGTTCACTCTAACTTATGTGGGCCTATGTTTGAACCATCACTAGGAAACGCATTATACTATGTAATCTTTGTAGATGATTTTTCTAGGAAAACTTGGATTTATTTCCTTAAAAGTAAAGAGTCTGAAGATATTCTTAGGAAATTTAAAGAGTTCAAATCTATTACAGAAAATCACTCTGGTAGGAAAATCAAAACTCTGAGGACTGACAATGGTAGGGAATACACATCAAAAGTATTTAAAGAGTTTTGCAAAGATGCTGGGATTAAGAGGGAGTTCACTGTACCTTACAATCCTCAACAAAACGGGGTTGCTGGAAGAAAAAATAGAACAACAGTAGAAGCGGCAAGGGCTATGTTGTTAGATCAAAACCTAGAAACTGCACTTTGGGGAGAAGCCACTAATACCACTGTATACATTCAAAACAGATGTCCTCACTCTCATATTGGTGACAAAACTCCTGAAGAAGTCTTTACTGGAAATAAACCTGATATTAGCCATCTCAAAATATTTGGATGTCCTGTTTATATTCATGTACCTAAGGAGAAAAGAACTAAATTAGAACCTACTGGACAGAAAGGGATTTTTGTAGGATATAGTGAAACATCTAAAGCCTACCGAATATTCATCCCTGGTCAAAGACAAATAGAATTAAGCAGAGATGTCATATTTGAGGAAAATATAGCTATTAACAAAACAAGGAGTTCCATCACACCTAAAATCCCAACTAATTTCATTAACTTGGAAGAAAATTCTCTTTTTGAAACTCAGAGGGAGCATCTTGAGGATAACACCTTGGAACTTGAGAACACTGCAACAGAGAATCCCAGGAAGAGACCACTATGGGCCACTAAAACAGTACAGGAAGTAGAATCCTTTGCAGCACCTAGAGGAACAATTAGAGAAAGCAAAAGACATTCAAAGTTTTCTAGCTATGTTACTCTAATGACAGACCTCATAAATGCTAAACCTTCAAGTGCTAGAGAGGTTCTTAAACAGCAAGTATGGAAGGATGCCATGATAGAGGAATATCAATCTATCTTAAAGAATGATGTGTGGAAAATTGTGCCTAGACCTAAAGGAAAATCAGTTGTATCTTCTAAATGGCTCTTTAAAATTAAGCATGCTGCTGATGGCAGTATAGAAAAACATAAGGCAAGATTTGTTGCTCGAGGCTTCTCACAGAAGGAAGGAATTGACTATGAAGAAACATTTGCACCTGTTGCACGATACACTTCTGTCAGAACAAACCTGGCTATTGCTGCATCTAAAGGATGGAAAGTTCATCAAATGGATGTAAAAACTGCATTTTTGAATGGAACAATTGAAGAAGAAGTATATCTAGAGCAACCTGAGGGATTTGAGGTAAATAATGCTAAAACACATGTATGCAAGTTAGAGAAAGCACTGTATGGATTAAAACAAGCTCCTAGAGCATGGTATGAAAGAATTGACAGTTACTTATTAGAGATAGGTTTCTCTAAGAACATTGCTGATCCAAATCTATATTTCAAAATAATCAAAGGTGAAATGTTGATACTCATATTATATGTAGATGACTTATTAATTACAGGCGAAGATCATCTCATTGCAAAATGCAAACAGGAACTAGCTTCAGAGTTTGAGATGAAGGATTTAGGTCTACTCCATTATTTCCTTGGATTAGAAGTATGGCAAAAACCAGATGGTATTTATCTAAACCAAGGTAAATACAACATTGACATTCTGAAGAGATTTGGAATGATGAATTGTAAGCCAATGTCATCTCCTATGGAAACAAACCTACATAAACTAAAAGAAGCTATAGCAGATTCCAAATTTGCAGATCCAACATTATACAGACAGATTATTGGATCATTAATGTACCTAGTCAATACCAGACCTGATATATGTTATGCAGTAAATGCACTCAGCCAACACATGGTTGAACCCAAAGAAATACATTTGGTTGCAGTAAAGCATATATTGAGATATCTACAAGGTACCTTGGACTATGGACTGCATTGAACCTACATGGATACTCTGATTCAGACTGGGCTGGAAGCGTGATAGATAGGAAGAGCACTTCAGGATGTTGTTTTAGCTTAGGATCAGCTATGGTATCTTGGATCTGCAGAAAACAATCATCTGTAGCTCAGAGCTCCATAGAAGCTGAATATATAGCTGCATCCATGGCAGCTAAGGAAGCCGTATGGTTGAGGAAATTGATAGTAGGACTGTTTGGTGAAAGTCTAAAGCCTACTATCATTCATTGTGACAATCAGAGCTGCATTAAACTTTCAGTGAATCTAGTTTTCCATGATAGATCCAAGCACATTAAGATCCCATATCACTATGTAAGAGACATGACAGAGAGGAAGGTAATAAGACTGGAATATGTCAATACAGGAGATCAGATAGCTGACATTCTCACCAAACCCCTAGCAAGAGTGAAAATTGATCACTTCAGGAGGTATCTTGGTATGGTTAAAATGTAATTGATGTCCAAAATTATGTAAACTTCTTAGTCATATATTTGAGTATATGAAGTATGTAACCTTTCCCTGTGTTCATTCCTAAAGGATGACGATTCTTTAGTTAATGAACCCTTGTATTTTAACATTATAAGGTGACGATCTTATAAATGTTTGAAAGATCATATAAACTAAAATCAGACAATTTGAATATCAGTAACATGATAAGTTATAGTAGACATTATGTAAGCAGATTAATGTCAGTGCACATACTATAACAGGGATATCAAAGTGAGTATATCCTTAGTATCACAGGATGATACTTAAACTTGGATATCAAAGTGAGTATATCCTTAGTATCACAGGCTGATACTTAAACTTGGATATCAAAGTGAGTATATCCTTAGTATCACACGTTGATACTTCACACCTAGGTGATGTGATTCTCATGAGATTAGTGATGAGCTCAATTAAAATGTTAGGCCTATACTACTAAGACTAAGAGGGAGTGTTAAATTATAGTCTCAGTCGTAAACTAAATCTGTTTGTATCAGCGCACATTCTGTTATTTACGATTTAATAAACATTGGAATTTTGTTAGTGTTAACTAACAAATTCACTTTGCAAACGTTAAGGTTGGTTAAAGTTATGAAACGCCGGTGTAAAGGATCGTGGCTCCACACAGGGGTCACGACCCTATGTGGAACCACGTGGTTCCACATAGGATCATGACCCCCTGTGGGGGCATGATTCCATGTAGAAAATAATATATATACGCCATCCTTCCTATTTAACGAGGTGTTCGATGTGGATAAGAAAACCAGAAGACACCGGTGACATATATATATATACATTTGCCTTCGTACCTACAAAGGCAAATCGATAAGAGACATAATCGATTTTCATTTCTTCGATCTGACTCTAACATATCAGATATTGAAGCCACAACAAATCTGATTGCACAGAAACAATATCAGTCTATTTTACATTTTCATAGTTATTGCCCATTTTGGGGTGATTGTTGATATTTGCATCCCATTTATGGGTATGGGCAGCCATGCTTTATGGATGAATCTGGGCCACTTGTTTAGATTAAATCTAGGCCATTCATCCTTTTTGGAGTCTATTTAAGGGATTGGTTTTCCCTTATTTTTGTAAGAAGTTCTTGGATTGTTGCAAAAGCTCTGGCGAAATTTACAGGAATTAATGCAAAGAATTAAGACTGTTTTCAAGTTTCCTTGTGAGTGCATGGTCTCCTCCTTCACTTAATTTAGAAATCTTTCAGTTATGTTTATTTCTTTTGCATAGCATTTACAAGCAAGCATCTGATAGAATCCTTGCAGTCCACACCATTATGGAATGGCTGGTTGCCTTTCTTTCTGCATGGTTAATCTGGACCTTTCATGCTTAGTTCGGTTATCAAACACATACTATGAATGTAAAAGTTCTAATACTGTACTTGATAACATGAAAATCTTGTTTCTCCTTTGAAAATTGCACTGGATTTATGCAAACATTGTGCTTAAGTAGCTGGTGATGTTTAATCTAGTTTCTTGGAGATGTCTGTCTGCTTGACTGAATTTGCTATCTTAGTTAGAATTTACATTTCATGTCTCTCTCTCTCTCTCTCTCTCTCTCTATCCTTCCCTCCTTTTTCCCGTTTTTTAATCCAGAGAACCTGAAGTCCCACCAAAACAGTATCAAATTAACCGAAATCATTTGATAAAAAGATTACAAAAGTTCCAGGGAACTTATCTATAAATTACCCATTCAACGTAAGTCCCCCTTGTGTTTCCAGCATAAACACATCAAGCCACTGAGTAATCCCGTAGTCAAGACCTGACAAAAGAAACCTTGAGGTTGTCCCCTTTGATCAAATATAAAAAATAGCATTAGGGACTTCCTTATCTCAAGAGAGGATAGGATACTCAGCTGGTTATTCTATTTTGCGTTGGTCGTATGGAGTTTGCAGCAATGCGATTTTAGACACGTCAACAGAAAGCAGGGAGTTGGTGTCCAAATATATCACTTAGGAAATACGTAATGGTCAATCGGCTGATTTTTGGGAGGATTCATGGGATGGTCACAAAAAGCTTGGGGTGGATCACAGCTTGAGGGCGATCAGAGCAGCAACCTCCAGGGTATGGGGGACTAAAGTATGCAACTTTGGAGAGGTGGTCAATTATGATGGAATTGAAAAATGGTGTTGGAAATCCTTGGATTCCATTGATGCTCCCCAAAATCAAAAAGACACTTTAGCCAACATTCTCAAAGATAGATCCATACCTGTTTCTCAGGAAGAAGATAGAATAAAATGGTGTGCCTCAAAAGATGGGGAATACAAGGTAAAACTTGGGTATAGGCTAAAAGAGGCTGCTTTGGAGGAAGGTCATTGGCCAATCATAATCCTTTGGGGCAAAGACGTTCTTCCTAAAGCCGGGGTATTCTCTTGGTTAGCCATTCAGGGTAGGATTTTGACTCTGGATAGACTTGCCAAAATTGGGATTTGTGGACCTAGTAGATGTTTGTTGTGTAAAAACAATGTAGAAGATGTTGATCACCTCCTTTGGGCTTGTCCTTACCCTCAATATTGCTGGAAATTCTTTTTGGGAAAGCTAGGCTTTCAGCATGTGGAACCCCAGAGCATCAAGGATTGGTTCGTATCTTGGCCAACAATGATGCCTAAAGGTATGTTCTACAGTATCTGGTCTGTTCTCCCCTCCGCAGTCATATGGGAACTCTGGAAAGAAAGGAATAGGCGGGTCTTCAAGGATTAGGCCATGCCGCGGGATATTCTTGTGTCAAAGATGGAAGCTGCAATGGTGGAATTGGTAAATGAAGCAGCTAAAAGGCATTTCAATAAGTCCAATATTTTTACAAATCAAGACAACAAGCTGAAGAAGCAATTATCGGGTCTGATGGTTCCCAAGGGCTATGAGTTGGTGCAATCGGTTGTGGATGAGAAATGCAGGGCTACATGCTAGCATGCTCCGAAGAAGGGATGGATCAAAATAAACTTTGACGGAGCTTCCTTGGGTAATCCAAGACATGCGGGTGCTGCTTGTATTGCTAGAGATGACCAAGGTCACACTATTGGGATATCGGCTGAATACATTGGGAAGACCACTAACAATATAGCAGAATTTTGAGCATTCTTGAAAGGAGTGGATCTTGCTAGGAGGTTGGGGGCTGAAAAAATATATCTTGAAGGGGATTCTCTTCTAACGATCAATGCAATCAGGAATTAGTGGATGGTGAGCTGGCAACTTGAGCGATGGCTCATGCCAATCACAAACGCTTTAAAGAGTTTTGAAGAATTTAAAATGTCATATTTATCGAGAAGGCAATGGGTTGGCAGATGACTTGGCCAAACAGGTGGCAGAGCAACAAAGGAACATTGAAACTATCCATACTGAAAAATGATTTGGATTTGACAGCAATAGGTTGTTGCAATAATAACGAGGATTGGGTGGTAGGTGATGGGACAATTTCCAAGGAAGTTGGCAAGTGTGGATATGACAAGTACTCAATAACCAAGTGACATGTTCGAGCCTATAACCAAGTGGCAAACTATCTATTACACAAGATCAACCAGATATGTGGTTTGTACTCGAATCGGTACGATGCCTAGGTGGCGACGGCCTAAGCCTTCATGTTGTAAGGAGGAATAATAATAAATAAAGGTTGCGTTCAGGATATATTTTGAGTATGGGTTGAGGTATGTTTTCATTATGATGGGCAATCAATATGACTCGCAGCCTTTTTCGGTGAAGGGGGTTATATATTTGGCAAGTATGGTAGTAACCACATCGCATATTTCCCTTCCTCTGAGAAATTCGGAAGCTGTAGGTATGGACACCCCAGTTCATTTGGAATCAACCAAGCAGCAAATGGCATTTCTTGCGGAGATCACGAAGAAACGAAACCTGATGGTTTTGGAATCAAAGCACCCATTGATTTTGCATGCAGTTAGGAAGATTCTGGGTTCAAAGTTTCTGTGGGCAGCGCACAAATACAGAGTGAATTCAAGCATCCCGACCATGTCCTTGGCTATTTGCATTCAGATGGGTGTTTGCAAACCCAGAACGAAGGTTTGCCAGATGATTTTCAGAAACACCTTTTTGGGGGAAATAGATGCGATCTTGGACAACATAGATGACCAGAATCGTATTTCGTTGGCCCATCAATACTACATGACCCGAGATGTAGGGGGGAGACGAGGAAATTTTGCATTCTGTAGACCATGGAGCTGGAGAAATATAATCAAGGCCATGTGGAGAGAAACAAAAATTTGACCTTCATTTTTTTTGTTACTGGCAATCTGGCAAGGCTGAAAGGGTTTGACCTAGGAAAGTATGTGAGGGAGGAAGGTTTGTAGGGTAGGCAGGATATTGTGGTGGATGACAATGGGGTGGTTGCAATAGGCAATGACTGGGGTCTGGGGTCTGGGGCATGGGGAGTTGTGGATTCCTAATGACATGAGGCTGGTGGAGGAAATTGCGGCTAGAGAGGCTCATGTGGACTGCGGTAGAGACTGCCCAATTGTTGCAAAGGCCCTTGCTGCTCAGAGGTTTTATGAAAGCATCCCAAGCCCCTCGGACAGTGAATGATGGTGTCTCTTCCCTCAAGGTTTTTTTGTCTTCTCGTTTACTTCTATGGTGTTTTTATTACTGTTTGTTATGTCGTTGGTAGATAGTGCAATGTTGATAGGGTGTAGGACTCTGAGTCCAGATTTTGTATCCCTGGACAGAGCAGGTATATAGACAGTTGATGGTTTTTTTGCTGTTTGTACTTGAAACTGAAAAATTTTCAACCTTTTGAAGGAGGAAATGGTATATAAACACCTCTGGCAAATGTAAAAAATTTATCATTAATACAGGTGCTGACCTATCCAGCTATTTACTTGCTTAAAAAAAAAGACTGGTCCAACTATTTTCATAAGACCAAGTGGATGTAGGATAAACGACGCCCTCAGGAGGTAAGGAGAGTATCATCAAGGAGAGGATTGCAGATTTCGGAAGAGACCAAACATGCCATCGATCCTTGAGTCATAAGATAAGTCGTTAAAAGTCGGTTGCCACCTTAGCATTTAAGGAGGTTGTCTTACCTTGTTAGTTAATAGGCAGCTAGCCTTTTACCTTTATTGTCTTTAGAGTTTTGTGTAAACTTCTAATTTTAATGAAAGATATAGCTGGATCATAATTTTCATCTAGTCGTTAAGCGCATTAATTTAATATATATATTAATAAGAATGGAATTCATTATTATTAATTATGATGTCAGTTAAGTCAAGCTTGCATATTAATGAATTAGTAGTGAATGGTGTGACTCATAATACCGCCACCTTCTTGATGGCATTACTTTAACTCATTATGATATATTCGCTGAGATCATTGTCTTGGGATTATTTTTCCATGCTCGAGGAAGAAGAACATCATCATTATTTCACTCTGTGAAAGTTCAGGGACATTGTAATTGAATTTGGATATGCATTCTTTGGGAACATAGTGAAGGTACCGCTCTTTGTCTGCATAGAAGATACAAAGCATGACTGCTATCAACTTGCATTGAATCACAACACTTAGCTCATAAATATGGATAAGGGAATTATCTACATTAGATAGTTCATCATTTTAGAATCATGGCATTCTGCAATAGGGGTGAATGCGAGGGAAGAGGATTGTTCATTCCTTTGAAGAAAAGTGTATTTTTTTGCATCACCGAAATATAGGCATGATTCATCTTCTTTTCTTAGATCTTTTCTGAATTGATCTTGCATTTGTTCGATATCGTATGATTGGAAAACATTATGCACATACTATTGATTGCTTTTGTAATATACAGAGTAAACTTTTACTCATTAAATCGAGCTTGCATGCATGTGGATGGGAATCAGTTTGCATCAATAAAGAAACTAAATATATATGCAAATTTGAATTCACTTCAATATGCCGCTTGCATACCTCAGCCATGGTAGAATAGAGAGGCATGCACAAAACTCTGCACAAAAATAATAGTGAAATCGAGAAAATTAAATTTGCACGGTAGGTAAGCTTGAATGAATCTAATACTTTAAATCCTTAATAAATGAACAATTGGGACCACTGTGAATTGAAGTTAATCAGAAGTTAGATGGATAACAATAGATACCTAGGTCTCAAGACTAGTTCATAATGTTTATAGATGCAAGCTAGAACGGTGTAGGCTTAAGTAACCAGAATATTGACTAAACCAAAGTTTACCTAATCAGCTATACATGTTCAGGAGAACAAGAAAGCTAAAATATTTGTTAATGGGATATCTTGTAGTCAGTTGAGTTAGTTATGAGTCTATGGTTACAATCGTGGTCTAAACTTTTATGGCACAATACTATGAAGGTCATAATAACCATGAATGTTAGTTGACATGAGACTGTATGCAATTTAATGATTAGAAACCAATGGGTTAGTTGAACCTAGATGTCATGATTTCAATGGATCAATTGATCTCTAGATGTGCAAGTCGAGTAAGGATGGTGATTACTAATAGCACATTGTCGTGCTAATTAAATTGAAACCTTGGCCAAGGTGGTGCTCCTTAAAGCATGCAATCGTTAGTTCACAAGAACCAGATACACCTGCTAGTCAAATGGTCATAGTAGTTAGGGGTAGCTATAGTGTGTGATTGACTAGGTTTGTGTAGGTTCTAAACACTAGGCTCAAATGGAAAGGATGACAACTAGGTGTAATCCTTACTTTGCTACCCTTGCAAAGGGTAGGGCTGCTTCCAGATGGAAGATGTGCGAGAGACTGCCAGGTCTATGGTTGGGCGGAAAATCCCTTGATGATGCTCTCCATCTTCTAGACTATGCCAAGGCTTGTTATAATTTACCAGAAAGGACGCTTAATGAATTGTAATCTTTGAACTTTTGTCTTTTTCCTTGATAGAGTGAAATTATTTATTGAAATCTCTTTCTCACTTCAAGTAAATGAAGTATAATTCTTTAACTGCTCATTTATAGTTTAACTACTTTTTCAGTTGAATTAGCTAGTTTCATTTTCCGATGAAAAGTAGTTAGTTATTATTCTTTTCAGCTGAAGTTGAAGTTTGTTGCTAACTCATTTATGAAATGATAAGTTAGTTCACTATTTTCATTTATTATTAGTTAGTGGTTGTTACACACCCCATCTTGCTCAATTATTGCTCCATAATTGCTCACCTTGCTCCCCCATACCGGGATGGTCTCGACTTTAATGGCTTCCAAATTAGGATGATTTGCAATAGGTATCATTCCCTCTAATGAATCCATCCAAAAGGAGGCACTTTGGCTATTACTAAGCTCTCATGTGATATGCTTTGTGATTATGTCTTTGCATTCCATTATGTAGTTTCAAATTGCTGAACCTCTTGGAGGATCCCTCGTAGTCAAGATTGGAGTTAGTTCACCCAAGTCCAAGTACTTCCTTCTAAGAATCTTGATCCATTTTTTATTCCCATTTGTGTACGAATTCCATACTAGTTTCGCTCCCATAGCTAGGTTCATGACTAATAGATGTCTTATGCCTACTCCACCCACTTCTTTAGGAGAGCATATCTCACTCAATGATATGAGTGGAAATTTTTGTTGTTCTCTTGTTCCAATCCAAAAGAATCTTCTCATAATTTGGTTTAGAATTTCCTCCACAGCCTTGGGAATCCTTAGGCATGGCATAGATTATATCAGTATGGCTGAGAGTATTGATTTGAGCATTAATATTCTACATGTTGAGGTGATCCATTTTCCCTTCCATGTCTCCATCTTGTTTTTGTAGCAGTTAATTAGGTTCTCCCAATAGCTCTTTTTATTTATGGCAGCAAATAGTAGCATTCCCAAAAATCTCCTTGGGAAGTTGGCAACCCTCGGATCCAAGAGTTTTGCAATGTCCCTTTGTAAACTAGGTTGTGTGTTGTGGAAGAATACTTCCGACTTCCTCCAGTTGATTCTTTGGCCCGAAGCCTTGCAATAGCTGTCCAAGAATGATCCGATGACTCTAGCCTTTGTTCGACATGCTGTGACAAATAGTATTGTGTCGTCTGCAAACTGTTGGTGAGTGATTGGGTCCAAACCCATGGTGATAGTCATCCCTTTCCATCTTCCATTCTCCTTAAGTTGGTTGATACTTCTTAATGCCTCTTCAATGATTATGAATAGGAAGGGAGATAATGGGTCTCCTTGTCTGAGGCCCCTTGAAGCAGCAAAAAATCCATGTGAAGCTCCATTCACTAGGACTAAGAATGTTGGGGTGGATATGCAACTCTTAACCCAGTTTATCCATCTTCAATTCAATCCAAATCTCTCTAGAACCTCCACCAAGAATTGCCTGTCCACCAAGTCATATGCCTTTAGTATATCTAGCTTAAGGATCATGCTTGCCATTATTGCTTTCCTTGCCAAGTGTATTGCTTCATGTGCCACAATTATGGCTTCCACAATCAACTTGCCCAAAGAGAACCCACTCTATTCTTCTAAAATGACCACTCAGGATTTTCTTCATCCTATTTGGTATAATCATGGTGATGACTTTATATATCGTATTGCATAGAGCAATGGGCCTAAAGTCACTCATAGTTTGTGCATTCTTTTTCTTGGGAATGAGGGCCAAGAACGTATGATTTAGGGCCCCCGGGATGGTCATTTTCTTCCTTGATTCCTCTGCCACACTTGTCAAATCATCCCCTACAATCTCCCAGAAGTTTTGAAAAAAGCTAGCTAGGATTCCATCTTCCCTCGGGATGGTCATTTTCTTCCTTGATTCCTCTGCCACACTAGTCAAATCATCTCCTACAATCTCCCAAAAAGTTTTGAAAAAAGCTAGCTAGGAATCCATCTGGTAAAGTGGCTTCCCTGACCTCCTCCTTCGTGATTTCTTTGTACAAAGCATCATTTTTCTCATCATTTACTAGTGGAGGGATGGTGTTGAGGATGGTTTCCCTCTTTGATCTATGCTCCTGAACCTCTTTGTTTCGTATTGCCTCAAAGAAACTGACTACTTCCCTGTTAACATCCTCCATGGATTGCACCATCAATCCTTCCCGATCTCCACTATTCTTTTCCTTTTCTTATTTGCAATTGCCGTTCTGTGAATTTTTTTTGTATTTTTATCTCCTTCCTTCAACCAAGTTTCTCTTGACTTCTATCTCCAATAGCATTCTTCCATAGCCAACAATTCTGATAATTCCTCCTTTAGTGCTTTTCCATTTCATTTTCATCCACACTCATTCCTCTCTCTATTAAAATTTCATTGCGTGCCGCTAGGTCCTTTGACTCTCTCCCTTTTTATGAAAATTTTCTTGAATTGTTCCTTATTCCACACCTTCATTTTGTTCTTTATGCAGTTTAATTTCTTGCTCATTTGATAGAGTTTGGAATGGTTTCTGATCTTGATATCTGCCCACCAACTTGCAATAATATTCTTTATATTTGGGTGCCTTAGCCACATGTTTTCAAATTTAAAAGGACTATCATTAGGGGGATCCTTTGGCCTGATAATAAGTTGAACGGGAAAGTGATCCAATCCCATGTAGAGAAAAAATTGTGGCTTCTTGCATATCCACTTGATTACCCCATTCCCCTATCAGCAGGAATCTATCTAGCCTCTTTGCAATACACATGAATCCTTTCCTTCTGTTAGTCCACATGAAGATACAGTTCTTTGCTTGTACATGGCTGAGACGGTTGTGGTCCACAAATGCCTAGAAGTCCTCTAGATGTTTATTATATTAGTTAGACCGCCCCTTTTTTCCATATTGTTCAAAGTGGCATTGAAATACCCTCCAATAATCCCTCTCTACTTTGTAGTTTGATAGTTTATTAGACAACTGTTGCCATACCTCCCTTTTACTGGTTGAAATCAGCCTGTACACGTTGATTATGAAGATGCTCTTATTCTTCAACAAGATTTTGCATCTTATCATAATCTGATTTTGGTTATCTTCTACCACTCCCTAAATAGTGAGGGGATTCCAAATTATCCCCAAACCACCAAATACCCCCATAGAACCTACAAAGTGTCTTTTCTATTGTTTCTAGTTGCTTAGTCTTTTGCAACCTTCTCCATTGCTCTTTTTCGTCTCCTGTATTAAAACTATATCTGCTTTTGCTTGGTTGGTGCTTGACAATGTGCCATTTGTTAGGGGCATCATTCCACATTAGGGCCCTCATTGTCCCTTGGGAAGGAGTATATCCTTCCTTGATCTCAATTTCCTCTTCCCCATGACTTTGGAGACAATCTCCAATTTTGCCTTGTTGGTTTTTGGTCCCTACTTTCCTTTTTGTTTGATGCTTGGTTTTTTCAACTTTGATTGGGTTTGTTCTAGCATTCTTTCCTCCACAATTTCACCATCCTCTTCCTCACATCCTCCTTTCGATTTTGTCTTCATCTTCCAAGTCTAGGAAGTTTGCTTCTTTTAGGAGTTCATTAATTATGAGGCCTTCAAATTCTTGTTCTTGTTCTAAATCTTCTTTTTCCCTGTCTGCTTCCAACAACCCAACATTCTCCTTATGGTCTTTGCAATCAAGTTTGCATTCTCCTCTATAGGTTTTGGTGCCTCTATGGTCTTTCTTCTAGTTCTACTAGGTTAGTTTGGCTTAGGGTTATCTCAAGACCCTCCTCTATCCTGGTATCCTAATTGTTATCCTTGTTTTGATTATCCTTCCTCTCTTCTCCCAAGGTGAGTTGGATTGGGTTTTCTACTCCATTTGTCTCTTTCCTCTGTTTTGGCGGGGATTTGTTGTGACGTATTCACACATCGCCCCATTGCAAATGGGGACCCCTGCTTTTTTTTGCTCTTTAGGGTTTGTTTTCTGGGTCTTTTAGGGTTTAGTCTGTTAGCTTTTGCATGGTGAGTGATGTCAAGAAGATCACTGGATAGCAAGCTCTGCTTGAGCTAGGGTGAGTCAGTTGATGCTCCAAGTTAAGGGCGTTTTTCAAGGTCTTCCTTAGGCTTGGTTTTGCTGGTGGTGTCCCGTTTGAGTTCGAGGAAGTCAGTAAGTGGTTGAGCGAATTTGGCTAAGGAATGGAAGGAATGAATCAAAGATCTATTCTAGGACAAAGCCAAGCCAGTTTGAAGGTAAATTGAGCCTAGAAAGGAGAATTTCGCTCCTGACCCTTCCAAAGGGTCCAAAGCGGAATTCATGTAAAACCCTATTTTCCACAAAAATTGGAGCTATATGTCAACCTAAAGGAGAAATTTGCATGATCATGAGAAAAGGAGGCCTAATAAAGTTTGTCCAAGGTGTGAGGAGGAGAAAATATGTGAGAAATTGGCTCAACAGGTGATTTTCGCTCCTGACCCTTACAAAGGGCCTAGAGCGAAATCCATATTTCCTCTATTGTGCTTCTTAGCTTGACCAAGTTAGGAGCTTCTAAGGCATGGTTTGGTAGGTTTTGGTGCATATTTGCCTTGAAGAGGAATTTTTGGACCTCAAGATGATGAAAGCTAGCCTCAAATGAGAATTTCGCTCCTGACCCTTCCAAAGGGTCCAGAGCGAAATTTTCCCTTTCTGCCTTCCTTTGGCCTTAAAACCTAGTCTGACCCTGCCTGGACCCAGTTGGGTGATGGAATGTCTTGATTGTGAAACAAGGAAGTTAATTTGATCAAATTTGGAGGAAAATGAGATAAACCAAGGTGAGAAACTAGCCAAGAATAGGGATTTCGCTCTTGACCCTTCCAAAGGGTCCAGAGCGAAAATCCCCTTAAGCATCAATTCTCACTTGTCGAGGCCAAGATTATAGTTTCCTTAGGCATAGTAAGGGCAATTTGATACATTCTAGCCCTAGGGAGTGATTGATGATGGATAAGATGAAGGATTTTAGTCAAGATGATGAATTTCGCTCCTAGCCCTTCCAAAGGGTCCAGAGCGAAATTCTTGAAAGCTCTCATTTTTCCTTGGCTAAAGTCAGGATCTTGATGGAGATGCATGAAGAAGGATCTATGTTTGCCTCTCAAAGAAAATTGGAGTTGAAAAGGTCAAGAATTAAGCTCAAAAGATGATTTTTGCTCCTAACCCTTCCAAAGGGTCCAGAGCGAAAATCTTTGTAGCCCACATTTCCTTCCCAATTTTGGCTAAGTGTTGCTTTCTAAGGCATGTTTGAGGATGAAGTGGTATGTTCTTGCCTTGAGATGGAGTTGGTTGATTTTGAAGAGCAAGATTTTGGCCTAAAGGAGAATTTCGCTCCTGACCCTTCCAAAGGGTCCAGAGCGAAATTCATCATAAACCTCATTTGTTACCTTGTTTGACCTTGAAACCTTCTTCCTCAGGTGGAAAATGATCTAAGTTTGCTTCTTGAAGTGGTTTAAAGTTTGAAAAGAGAGTAATCTAGCCTAGAATGAGATTTTCGCTCCTAACCCTTCCAAAGGGTCCAGAGCGAAAATCCTCTTAAAGCTCATTTCCTCCTAAGATTGACTAAATTTTGATTTGCAGGGTATCTTGAAAGGAAGGATGGACATCTTGTAGCCTTTGGAAATTTTTGGAAGCATTGAAATGTGAAGGATTTTGGACCAAAAGATGAATTTCGCTCCTGACCCTTCCAAAGGGTCTAGAGCGAAATTCCTAAAAACTCTTATTTTTGCATTGAAGGAGGTCAAGTCCTTGGTTTTTTATGGCGTGGATGGAAGTGAAGTAACTTGTCTTTGCCTCTTGAGGTTGTGTTTTGAATGGGAGAAATGAAGAATCTAGCCTAAGTCAAGATTTTCGCTCCTGACCCTTCCAAAGGGTCCAAAGCAAAAATCTTCCTAAAATGAATTTCTTTCCTTGTTTGGCTAAAATTTGATGTCCAAGGCATGATGAGAAGGAGAATGAACATGATCTAGCCTTTGGGAGTGTTTGGTAGTTATGAAAATGAAGGATTTTAGCCAAGAAAGGAAATTTCGCTCCAGACCCTTCCAAAGGGTCCAGAGCGAAATCCCTTATAAGCCTACCCTTTTGACCTTTCCTGGGCTTAAAACCTTGTTCCTAGGGCGATGAAAGATGAGATTCTACCTTGCAATGAAGTTTCAAGTTGAAAGAATGATGATTTTTGGTCAAGAATGGGATTTTCGCTCCTGACCCTTCCAAAGGGTCCAGAGCGAATTTTCTCAAAACCTCTCTTTGCTATCAATTTTATGCTAGATCAAGTGTGAGCTAAGGTAAAATCAAGGAGGAGTTGCCCCTAAAAGTGACTTTAAGTTGCTAAAAACCATTTAAGATGAAGGAATTGAGCCTAAAAAGTGATTTTCACTCCTGACCCTTTCAAAGGGTCTAGAGCGAAAATCCTAAAAACCATCTTTTCTTCCAAAATTTGAGCAAAGTCAAACGTGGACAAGGGTGAGAGAAGTCATTTGGATTGCCTTAGAGTGGATTTTGGTCACCAAGAATGTAAATTTTGAAGCCAAAATGAGAATTTCGCTCCTGACCCTTCCAAAGGGTCCAGAGCGAAATTCCTAAGATCACCCTTTTTTCCTTGCAAATCAAGTCAAGATTTTGATTTTTATGACCTAGAGAGGAGTGAGGCAAGGTGTTCTAAGTCTTGGAGGTGATTTGAAGTTGAAAGGATAGGAAAATAGCCCTAGAATGAGATTTTCGCTCCTGACCCTTCCAAAGGGTCCAGAGCGAAAATCCCAAAATCTACCTATTTCTTTCAAATTTGTGCTAAACCATGCCTAGACCAAGGTGAAAGATGCCCTTGAGATTGCCCTTGAGTTGATTGTTGTCTCCAAAAATGATGATTTTAGGCCAGAGGAAGAATTTCGCTCCTGACCCTTCCAAAGGGTCCAGGGAGAAAATCCTTCAATCACCTATTTTGCCTTGTAAAATCAAGTTAAACTTGGGTTGGATGAAAGAAGAGAAGTGTTTCCTTGCCTTGTGAGGTGGATTGAAGTTGAAATGATGAAAAAATGAGCTACAAGCAAGAATTTCGCTCCTAGCCCTTCCAAAGGGTCCAGAGCGAAAAACCCTAAAACCACCTTTTCCTTCAAAACTTGAGTGAAGTCAGGCCTAGACTAGGGTGAGAAAACTATTTGCAATGCCTTGGAAAGATGTTTGACCTTCAAAAATGTGAATTTTGAGCTAAAATGAGAATTTCGCTCCTGACCCTTCCAGAGGGTCCAGAGCGAAATTCTGGATAGGTCCTGTCCCTGGGGAGAACCTTGAGCAAACTTCATTTTGATGTCTTCTTGTTGATGGTTTAAGGTATAAAAAGCTATGTTAGAATAAATATATTATGTGTCCTTAATCATCTTATGGTTTGTCTTGTAGATGAAAGAAGACCAGGCCAGATCAAGGACGACCTCCACAAGACCAGGCCAAGACAAGGACGACCTTCTCCAGTCCAACATTCCAAGGAAAGGTACATCATCCATCCTGCACATCAAAGACAAAGGAGTTTAGAGCGAGGGTCCGTTGGAGAAGCAGACAGTTTCAGAAGAGTTAACTAAAGTTAGCTTCTCAGCATCACCAAATTGAACATCAATCAAGTGTCGGACAAGGTGGCGTCCCAATCATCACTCCTCCATGTCAGATTGGTCCACCCCAGCGTGTCCAGATTCAATGTACCTGGCTCATCAAAATGGCACAAACTTTGATGTACCTACCCTGGTTATCCATTGGTTGATTATTCCAGAGAAGACATGTGTCCAAATAATGCAATTATTTCATTGGTCAGAATTGAGTTTGTTGTAACAAACCCTAATTAGGGTTTTCATTGTAAAATCTCGGCCATCGATCTCAATTTGATCTTAGCCATTGAATTGTATTGAGGGCGCTATATAAGTCCTGGCTCCTCATTTGTAAAGGCTAATAGTTAGTCAATGGTTAGCTAATAGACAATAGTTAGTCAATAGTTGATAGTAGGTGAATAGTTAGCTAATAGTGAATAGTCAGTTGATAGAATAGCAATTAGAGTAGAATAGCAAGAGAAGGCAAAGATTGTTGCCAAGATGTTGTTGTAAAAGACTTGTAAAACTTCATTGAAGAACTGGTGAAATCTATGGGTCGATTCAACAATTTGCATGGTCTTTATACTTCTCAGATTTGATTTCATGCTATTAGATGAGCGGAAGAAATGTGTTTGATTGATGGTGAAATTTGTATATCCATACTACTAGCAGTTTGTTGATTGCAGACTTGCCTTGTGTAGTCAACTGGAATCATTCAGCTTAAGATTAACTTCAATTGTCGCTTCTTCACTGATATGCATCAGCCTGATGGTGTCTATGCCTGTAGCGATGATCCGAACATCATAAAGCTTTCCTCCGAAGATCGTACTAACCTTGTGGAGATGGTCCTGAGATGTCAAAACAAGACTTAGTTAGAATTTCACCAAAGGTTATTCATTGCTCCTACATTCTTAGTGTCAGAATTAGATCCTTTCCTCGCCCTCATCCTTTTCCTTTTTTTTTTCAAGATCTAGACTAGTGAAATCCTGTGTTCCAGTAATATTCAAAGCGAATCAGAGGTTCAGTCATCAAGTGTAAGTCCCCTTGTGATTCCAGCAAAAATCACATCATACCACAGAGAGCTTATCCACGAGTAGAGAACCTACATACAAGAACCTTGGAGTTGCCTCGACTGATCCTTCGGCGAGATCTTCAGCAGTCGGGAAACTTTGCTCAAGAGAGGATAAGGTACCTTTAGGTATTTTATTCTGTGTTTGGTTGTGTACAAAATACACATCAACAGGACCCAATCTTGCCCCCTCTTGTCTAATCTTGGTCATTTTTTGATGACAGTTCCCCGATTGTTATCCTCCGCCTCTTTTTCTCCTGTGGGTGCTTATCTTCTTGTTCATATGTGTCTGCCTTGTTGGCAGTTACAGAACTCCAACACTCCATCTAACCATGCCCTTTCGATTTGCATTTGGGGCATAGAATTAGACTATCCTCCCTTTCTACCTTTTGCCTCCATACACCCCATCCAGTGTGTATTTCAATTTCCTGTGGGATCCAACGATAAGGCATTAGGTTTAGGCATATTCTTGCGTAAGTGCTGAAGCATCTATCTTCTAACTTCCTATCCACCTGGATGAGTGAGCCTATGTTTTGTCCAATCTCTTTCAAGATTTATTCTTCCCAGTATTATGTTGGTAGGTGTTGACGTGTATTTTGTACACCATCATACACAGAATAAAATACCTAAGGGCATCTTATCCTCTCTTGAATAAAGTCTCTAACTGCTGAAGATTCGCATGAAGGATCAGTTAGGATGACTCCAATGTTCTTTTGGTAGGGTCTCTACGTGTGGATAAGCTCTTCGTGGTGTGATGTGATTTGCTGGAATCACAAGGGGACTTACATTTGATGATTGAACTTCCGATCTGCTTTGCTGGAACACAGGCTCTGACTAACTTAGATTTGAAAAAATGAAAAAGGATGGGGCGAAGAGAGGATCTAATCCTAATACTAAGAATGTAGGAGCAATGATTTGATTTTTGATGAAACTCTAACTAGGTCTTGTTTAGACATCAATGGACCATCTCCACGAGGCTAGTGCGATCTTCTAAGGGCAGCTTTATGATGTTCAAATCATCACCATAGGCATAGACACCATCAAGTTGATGCATATCAATGAAGAAGCGACAAATTGAAATTGAGCTTAGGCTGAATGATTCCAGTTGACTACACAAGGCAAGTCTGCAATCAACAAACTGCTAGTAGTATGGATATACGAATTCCACCATCAATCAATCACATTTCCTCCATTCATTTAATCATCTACCATCTAGGATTGAAGACTCAACAAGAAACCATGCAAATTGCAAGAAACGACACACTTCACCATTACTTCAATGAAAATGGAGTTTGTTTACAATCGATGGCAACAATTTCTTGCCTTGTCCTCCTATTCTACTCTAATTGCTATTCTATTTCTATCTTCTAACTATTCCAACTATCTCCTAACTCTCTAGCTATTGCTAATTAGCCTTTACAAATGAAATGCCTGGGCTTATATAGTGCCCACAATACAATTTGATGGCTTAGATCAATTCAAGATCAATGGCCAAGATTTTACAATGAAAACCCTAATTAGGGTTTGTTACAACCATTACATAACTTTTAATGCTTGACCAATGATAAAATTGTATTGCTTGGACACATGTCCCTTCTAGAAAAAATCGACCAATGGATAGCCGGGGTAGGTACATCGGAGTTTGTGCCACCTTCCATGAGTTAAGTACATTGAATCTGGACATGTTGAGGTGGACCTCACTGATTGGAGAAATGATGACTAGGACGCCACCTCATTTGACACTTGTTTGATACTCAATTTGGTAGCGTTGAGAAGTTATCTTTGATTAACTCTTCTAAAATTATTTGCTTCTTCAACGAGCCCTTGTTCTAACTCCTTGTGTCCTTGATGTGCAGGAAGATGATGTACCTCGCCTTGGAACGCTGGATTGAAAGAGGTCGCCCTTGTCCTGGCTTGATCGTCCTGGCGAAGACCGTCCTTGATCCGGCTTGATTTTCCTTGATGAGATCTCCATTTGATGCCTACACAACATTTCAAAATTAGTAACATGATTTTGCAATGAATAGCATAGATTAAATTAATTTTTAGGAAACTTCATAATAAATCCTTGAGTTATTATTTCCTAAAAAAAGATTGAGCTACTGGAATTCAAAATTTCAAAATTCAAATTTTAAGGTAATGACGATCAGAATTCAAAACAAGGGATCACATCGCCATACCTCTCTTGAGAGCTAACTCTAAAATGCAAAATAAAGGAATTCGCCTAGGCAAAAATCAAAATTTGAAGCTTCAACGTGATCTTGAAGGATAATGAACGTCCTCTTTGTCAATTCGCTACCCTTGGGGATATCTTTGATGTGTTCTTCAATGTCCTTGGCAAGTTCGCCTAACTTGAAACTCGAACTCCTTTGATAATGCTTGCACCTTCCCTTTGAAATTCGCTCCTCCTCTTGAATGATAATTTCGCACTTCCTTTGTATACTTCAAATCGCACTTGATTGTAGATGGTAAAAAATGATGATGAAAAAATGAAAATTCTCACCTCCTTTATAGGCGCTTACACCACCCACTATCATATAGGCCGACTTTTGTAAAAATAAAGCAATTATAAACGATTTTTTAATAAATAAGAAAGGCCGACCTTCATAAAACAATAAAATACCAAGCGCTCTATAATAATTAATTAATTTGCCATCGTTTTTAATTAATAAACTTCGATTTTTTTTACAAGGCAAAAATTAATTAATATTTAAATGCAATATTTAAATGCTATTTTTAATTAAATTTTCAATCTTATCGAATTTTCTAGCATTTAAATAAATTCAAAAATGTGTTTGAGCGCCAAATTTTGAAGATGAACAATACATACCTCATCGCCCTGGTCCCTGACTGAGGGACAGGAGCGATCTACCTTCTTGGTCTTGATTCGTGCAATTTTGACGTCCAAAGTATTTATTTCCACGTTGAATTAGACATTTTTGCTAGGATCTTTGAGCTTGATTGACTTGTTCTTGCAAATGAATGTCCTTTTGTGGTGATATCGCCCTGGTCCCTTGGAGAGGGACAGGAGCGATCCTAGTGTTTTCTCCTTGTCCTTGCATCTTCGATCTCAAATTTCCATCATAAGGTGAATAATAACATTGTTTCTTTACTCCACGCTTGTTTTTCTTGACTTCTATAAGGCATATTTGATGTTAGGAGGAATATTGCCCTGGTCCCTTGGAGAGGGACAAGAGCGATCTCTATGTCTTGGTCTAGATTTGCCATCTTTCAATCTTTGTTCTTCGTTCATTGCCTTCCAAATAGCATCCTTGACCTTGCCTATCCTTGCCTTGTCTTGGTTTTGACGGAACATGAGTGTTTTAATGAAAATCGCTTTGGTCCTTGTCCAAAGGACAGGAGCGATATAATCTCTTTAGCTCAAATAATAACCTTTTGACATTCAAAACCCTTGTATATCATCTTCAAAAGACACCTTAGACCTTGTATGACCTTGCAAAACATTGACTTAACGTGATTTTTGCATGAATTGGCCAATATATTCAATATCGCTCTGGTCCCTTCCTGAGGGACAGGAGCGAACTTCAAGATTTTGAGCTTGTCATTGTTTTTACCAACTTGCAATTACCTTCAACGCGTAAAATGAAGTCCTTTGATCCTTCTTAGTCGCTTGATGCGTGATAAACTTTCAAAATTTATGCCTTTATGGAAATATCGCTCTAGTCCCTTCCTGAGGGACAGGAGCGAATTGGGATATTTTAGTGCAAATCTTTCAATGTTGGCGACCTTTGATGCTTTGTGCTTGATTGGAACACTTCGAAACATCCTTGCCACCTTGTTTTCCGTCTTAGAGTATCTTGAATTTGAAGAAGAGGCAATATTATCATTATATCGCCCTGGTCCCTTGGAGAGGGACAGGAGCGATCTTGGTCCTGTAGGCATCATTTCAATTTATCACCTTCAAAACTTATCTTCAACAGATTCGTAATGTACCTTTTCACTCATCCATACCTTGGAAATCTTTCAAACTTGGCAAAAAATTTGTCTAAGACAAAAATCGCTCTGGTCCCTGCCTGAGGGACAGGAGCGAACTTGGGCATTTAGGTCCCTTGTTGACGTTTCATAATCTTCAATTTATCTTCAACGGGCTCAAGTCACATCTTTTCTTGCCTTCAAACCAAAAACTTGCTTGATCTTCGTCCAGGACATGCCTTATGAAGGATTTCGCTCTGGTCCCTGGGAGAGGGACGGGAGCTACAAAGAACTTCGCCCTGGTCCCTAGCTGAGGGACAGGAGCGATTTTTACATCTTGGGTCATTCTCCTTCACGACGGTACTTCAAGTTATATTCATTTGATAAAATGCATCTCCTTGGACCTCTTCAAATCGTCAAGTCGTCAAAATCCTGCAAGGACAAAGCAATATTTGATTTTAAGCTCTGGTCCTTCACTGAGGGACAGGAGCGAAATTTGCTCTCTAGGCCAAATCGTTACAATTTTCATCAAAAAAAATCTTGGCTAAGGAAGATATCATCTTACTTAATGCTATGAATAAAAGTTAATGTCCAAAAAAAGGTCTAAAATTGTGCATATAAAGAAAATCGCTCTGGTCCTTCAGTGAGGGATAGGAGCGAATTTGACCTTCTAGGCAAAAACTTCATCATTTCGTTGTTTTTGATTAAGTCTGGATGCTCTATCATGCTCATTTCGTCCTTCACCATGCCTTTGATGTCTCAATTCGTCCAAACAAGGTCAGGAATGGCTCAACTAAGCATTTTCGCTCTGGACCCTTGGCGAGGGACAGGAGCGCTTCGCCTTGGTCCTCCTGGGAGGGACAGGAGCGAAATTCGCTCTGGTTCCTCAGTGAAGGACAGGAGCGAAATTTGACTTTTCGAACTCTCTATCAGGATAATTTTTATGGAATCTTTCTTATACTTTAAGTTATATTCCATATATACTTTCAGGATGTTTGAGAGTGGTTTCAGACCTCCAGGAGTTATATTGCAAAATCTAGTTTTTGGAGGTTTTTTCAGTTTCCAGACTTAGTCAAATTCAGGATCAGGACATTCCAGACTTAGCCAAATTTTCAGGACATTCTAGACGGACTTGCTTATCCATGTGATCACCTGGGCGACACTCAAAATGCAAAGGCTAACTGACAAAACCCTAAAAAAACCCAAAGAAAAAACCCTAAAAAGCAAAAAATCAAGGGTCCCCATTTGCAATGGGGCGATGTGTGAAAACGTCACAACAGTAGGTTATAGAGACAAATGCATACTAGTCCAACTTCCACCTTCTCCTTCCAAGGATCAAAATTAGGGAACCATTCTTTCATATATATGCATGTTTCGTCCATCATATAGGGCAAGTGATTTAACATAATCCATCTATCTCTTTGATGTAAAATTTGCCAGAAAGAAGTCATTGGGTAGTGTTTTCAATTGAATATTGATGGCCCCAATGTTTGTCACACTAGCTCCTCATCTTTCCATATGTCAGCTAGCCACCTCCCATTTTATGAAGAGCCCAACATCCTTCAACCTTGCAACTGAATTTTCTTCTAAGAAAACCAAAATGTATTTTCCAAGGGGTTTGTTTGGGTCTTGGGACTCACCTTTACGATGTGTCGTATTCAACTATGGGGTTGTCTCCAGGTGTAACGCTCCTTTTTCTTTCCATGGTCTTCTTGTTCTTCTTCCACTTCTCTTTCGGTTGGCTCATGGTTCCTTTGTCTACCAATTCCATGAGGAGTCTATGTTTGTTTGCCCCTTTTGCTAAAACCGTCCATACCTACGATTCACCATTTTGCCTTTGTAGTTAGGGTTTCTAGCATATCCTTCGTTTGCCCTAAGTTGAGCATTGTCTCTCCTTTGCACCTGGTTTTATCCTTGTTGGTCCCTTGTCATATTGTAGCCCCTTTCGACATTGTGATTCCTGTCGTCTTTGCCCCATCTACTTGATTGCTCCACTCCATTCCTCTCCGTAGGTTGATAAAATCTTGGCTCTGGAATCGGTAGATCTTCATCCACCTGCTATGACCACCATCTAGGCCACTTGCCCATATTCAAGGGTTTGTTTCTTTGTCCTAAAGGGATTCAATTTGCTCCTGTGAGGATTGTCGCACGCACCTCTGGCCTTGGGTAGAATCGCCAATCTCTATACATTGCCATTACTGAGCTTGCTCTACATTTTTTTGCTCATTCTGCAAATTAAGATAGGAGTATTATTATTAAATAATAATGATATATTTAATATAATAAATATTATATATATTAAAACTATATAAATATAAATATATTTATACAATTAAAATATTGTAATTTTATTTATATATATTTAAATATATTTATATTAGTAAAATAAATATTAATATATATATAAGTAAAACATATACTTTTTATTGTCAAAAATAAATACTTCATGATTTTAGTACAATCTTCGTGTAACGGAAGTGATATGGCAGGGTATGATTAGATGGTTCAATTTTTTTACTAGTTAATTTACACAAATATACTATGTAAGGATAATAATCTTCATCATGGCCAACTTCTCTAAAATGATGAATAATAATCTTAAAGTTTACATTAAAGATTTAAACTTTGATGTTTTGGTGCCAACCTTTGAGTTCAATTATTATGTTGGCCTAGTTCTTATGGTGGATATGAAAAACAAAATAAAAGATACATTTATCTATGAACAAAACAAACGAGAATTGGACAAAATAAAATAAGACAAACAAAAGAAGGCAACGCTTGACAAAATAAAATAAGGCAAACAAAAGAAGGCAACGCTTGATTAGAAAGAAGAAAAGTTTGGGGAGTTAGTTTTAACAAAAGGACATATCCTTTTAGAAGGATATCTCTCTTCTAAAATATGCATCTTTTCATGTGAAGATAAAGATATAAAAGAAAATCAGATTGCATAAAATTATTGAGTGTAATAAAAAAAGAATATATCAAGGGATTCGTGTCTCCTATGGGTTGGTGCCTACAAAGTTGTAACTGTAAGAACATTTTATAGATAGGCAATATTGTGCCACGGTTTTCTCTCGTAAGGGTTTCCACGTAAATATCATGTGTTTGTGTTCTTCTCATGTGCATAACTATTGATATTGAGTAAATGATATTATTGTGATTGATAAAGTTTGAAATTGGGAAAAAGTTGTATTATACTAATTCACCGCCCCCTGGACCCCCAATATAATTGTGTGTTTTTCAATATTATGATGCACAAAGACTTCATTGTCTTGAAGACATCACCACTAGATGACACACATGAGGTGAATCATGATATACAATATGATGGATCTAACTACTTCACTGTGGAGCATTTTTGCAAAGATTCACCAGCTAGATTGTAATGTCCCCTTTCAAGCACTTGTAGTATGATGTTGTCATTAGCCTATTTCTCCATGGTCATGTAGGCTAACCAAGACATTTAAGGGATCTTGAGGATATTTGGCCTAGTTAGTTTCAATTTCAGGCAATTTTGAGGTGTTTTGGTGTGGTTTTGGGATACTTACTATTTATAGTAAGTCAATTGTGCCAAGTGAGGATCATCAATGATTCATGGATAACATCCTATCAATGGTAATTGTTGATATGACTAGAGATTTTAATAATCGTTTGTGATTATTAATTTATTTATTAATAAAGATAAGTTTTAAAGTTAAAATTAAAATATTCAACTTTATTGATGTGGGGACTTAAGTTAAAGGGAAAGTTATTTAAATATTAAAAGTTCCCCTTCATTAAAGGTATTTGGAGATTTAAATATTAAAAGGGAAGTATTTCTTTTTATCCCACATTGGCTAGAGAATTATGTGGGCTCTCCTGGGAATGGTATAAAAGAATCTTGAGAGTTCATTTTCAGTATGCTTGGTTGAATTGATAATTTGTGAATTAATTGGAGAGTTCATCTTCAAGGGTTTTTGAGGACGAAATCCCTCATGGATGACATTCTTCTCGCTGTTGCAAGATACAGTCAAAGGAATTAGTGGTGTTTCTACTTTAGGAGACACATTGAGTTTGAATTGAAAGGTATTTTCAGATTATAAGTTGTATTTCCAGGTTGAGTTTATTTTATGCATGCATATCCTCTCAAGCTAGAGGAAGGAAGTCATGAGGGTTAAGAGATTTGTTGCTGAATATTTTACTTGGTTGTACCTTTATTACTGGAGTTGTAACACATTCCTAGGCCATACCATATTCTTGTCGAGTCATACTTTCTCATGCTATGACTGTACTAATCCTGCTGAGCCATACAAACTATTGTAGCCATTCCATGAGCTTCTTTCACAACATTGGCTGGGGGTGATAAGGTTTGAAGAGGAGGCGGTTGGGTCTTGTTGTGACGTTTTCACACATCGCCCCATTGCAAATGGGGACCCCCTTCTTTTTAGGCCCTCCCGGTTTTTTGGCTTGCGTTTTTGTGGTCTTCTCGTAGCAGTCTTGTCAATCTCTCTGCTTTGCAAGTGTTTGGGGGTCATATTGATTAAATCTGTTTTTTGTTTGAGCGAATTCGGCTAAGTCTAGGACTCGTTTTGTGAATTTTAGGGTTTTTGCCTTTTGTCCTAGATTTTAGGGGTTTCTATTAGGGTTTTGGAAAAACTGAACATACAATTGGAATCAGGACCCTTCAAGGAACCTCCCAGTAAAATTTGAGCCAAAACGGAGCAACTTTCTATTTTTAGAAAGTTCCTATTTTTTAGGGATTTTACTAAGTCTCGGATTGGTCTAATTTTGCCAAAAATTAAACTTACTATTTTTAGTAAGTTCTATTTTTAGTAAGTTTCTATTTTTAGTAAGTGCTTTTCTGACCTATTTTGCCCAAACCTTGACATTTTGAAACACTTACTATTTGGAAAAATCTATTTTTGGCAGGTTCTTCACAGGGAAACACTGAAAGCCTAATATCTCTGAAGACTGAACATTCCTGAAGACCATTTCTAAATCCGGAAGAGTCAGAAGGCAAACAATTTGGGTCAAAAAATGGTTAAGTTTGGAACTCCTATTCCAGAAGAGGAAAGCATGCAAAATCATCCAAGTCCAGAAATTCACATCAATCCACCAATGTCATCCTGATCCAAAAATGGCCTGAAATTTGAGTAAGTCTAGAAATTTGGAAGATCTTCCAAAATCCAAAATTTGCATTATGATTCCTATGGACCTGAAACCACTCTCAAACATCCTGACAATATATATGAAATATAACTTAAAGTATAAGAAAGGAAAAAGACATATTGAAGATGCCACTTATACTTAAATGTTATATTTCATATTTATATATCTCCTGACGAAGAGCCTGAAATGATGGAAAAATCCATGAATCCATGAACAGGGCCAAAATGCGCCCAAGACTGGGCTGGGGCGCTAATTTCAAAAATGCATTCACAAGTGGAAAAATCCACTAGTCCATGGACAGGGCCAAAATGCGCCCAAGACTGGGCTGGGGCGCTAATTTCAAGAATGCATTCACAGGAGGAAAATTCCATGTATCCATGGACAGGGCTAAAATGCGCCCAAGACTAGGCTAGGGCGCTGAATTCAAGAAGGCATTCACAGGAGGGAAATCAATGAACCCTTGGCATCGTGAAAATTTCACCCAAGCTAAAAATTGAAATTTTACCTAAGGCACGGAATCCAAGGAGTCAAGGAGGAATAAAAAGCAGAATTCCCCTCGAGCAAATTTTTGATTATCCTATTTTTAGACACCAAATCCCGACCAAATGTGGAAAATTTTATAGATTCAGAATCGGGGTGAAATTCTTCATCCAATGAACCTGGCTCCTAAATTTTAGGAGGATCCCTAAAAAATAGGGATGTTGAAAAAGAGACAAGGACAATTCACAAAGTAATGGAAATTCCTTCCTTCAGGACATAATTCCAGGAAAGGTGAAAAATTGACTAAGTGTTGGAAGTTCCTTCCTTCATGACAGAGTTCCTGAAAAACGTGAAAATTTGGCTAAGTGTTGGAAATTCCTTCCTTCACGACGTAATTCTTGGAAATGTGAAAATTTGGCTAAGTGTTGGAAATTCCTTCCTTCAGGACAGAATTCCAAGAAAGATGAAAATTTGGTTAAGTATTGGAAATTCCTTCCTTCGGGACAAAATTCCAAGCAAGGAAGAAATACAGCCAAGGATGAATTGAACATAAAATTTCTAAGGCAAGGAAGGAATCAGGGATGAACTGAACAAGAAATTTCCCCTCCAAGAAAAAATTTGAAAAATCCATTCTCGGGCATCAAATCACATCCAAATTTCAAAAGTTTTACAGATTTGGATTCATAGGAGAATTTTCTCTCTCCTGGACCGCGGATCCCTAATTTGGAAATTTTCCTAAAAAATAGGAAATGTGCAGAATTGATGAAAAACCTTCTCTGAGCAAGGAAAGTTGAAGAGACTTCAAGAAAATTCTTCCTGAATCAAATTTTCCCTCTCCAACAATTCCAGATGTGCAGGAGCAGATATACGATGGCGGTGTCCACTTGCATGGCGAGGATCTATTGAACACATGGCAGTAGAGTGACGCATTCATTACCGGAATATTTGACCAAATGGCGACCCGGTCATTGCATGTTGAATTTATGGCAGATTCCTTTTGCATGCAGTCGCCGCATGTGGAAATGATGGATCATTTATGACATAGTGGGGTGATTTTTGCATGGATGAATATTCAACGCATGTTGGATGAATTTGAAGGAGGTGGTGCATTTAATGCGCAGTGGATGCTATTTTGGGTACTTTGAATTAATTGTATATGGGCATGATGGGTTATTAATTGGAGATTCCCACCTTGTTGCATCATGTGTGGAGAATCTTTTAGGGAAAACCCTAATTAGGGTTTGCACGTAATCATGGCCCGAGGCCTATATAAAGGGGTGACCCCCTCATTTGAAAAGGGAGGGAGCTTTGTATGAAATTGTTGCGATAAGTTTTTGAGAAAATAATAGTGAAACATTGTTCTCTGATGGTGTCCACTTGAGTTATTTTTTCAAAACTTGCATGGTTTCACCTTCCTCACTTAGGTTAGAAGTAGTAAAGTGCTTTGATTTCAATGGAGAATGTAATGGTGTCTGATGAATTTCCATGGTTCATACTTTTTGTATCTTGCTGATTGTAAGTTGCAGTGTAAAGTTAGCCTGAGCCACTAAACTTGTGCTAAGTTCGGTTGTGGACAGTCGTTTGGATTGCGCCGTTTTGGGTGTTCAAATGCACTTTCTCGATTTGAAAATCCTTCAATATCCTTAGAAGATTGCACCAGTTCTTGCGGAGTTATAGTTGAACTTGGCGAAGCAGAGCTTGGTTTATTTGGAATTTGTCCACCAGAGCACTATTCATTGTTATCACTGCCCTTAGGAGTAGATATAGATCCTTCTAACCCTTTCCCCTTTACTTTCTGTTCATTTTAGTTCATTCAAAGCAATAGCAACGCAGAATTGCCATATCCGATGATGGAGTTCCAGCCACAACAAAGAAGTGAAAGAACGATGCACACGTAAGGCCCCTTGGATTACCAGCAATCACATCAGCCAACTGAGTCACGTCCACGCATTGAAGGAACCTTGGAGCGATTGTTTGAACTTCTTGCAATCTTAGCATGCAATCGTACTTTGATCAAGAGAGAGTGAAGTGATCGTTAGGCAACTTTATTCTGTGTTAGACGCGGTCATAAAAAACACGTCAACAGGTCTGAAGTTCAAACTGTAAATTGAAGGTGGTATCACAGTTATTCCATACAACCGTACCAATTTTGAGATAAATGAAGGTTTAGCCTAGGATTTAGGAAGAGTTAATGCTGAAATATGGACTAAACTCTACATTTCCAGCGTAAGCACTTGTATTGGTATGTTAAATTGTTTGTAATCTCTCTTATTTGGAACAAAATGGCGTTTTAACTGAGTTCTAAATTTCTGGAAAATATTTGATGAGTCATGTTTGTATTTCATGCTATATAAATGTTTCTATTCATGTCTATATTTGCAAACCTATTATGATAAACCAAATCAGAAAATAGTGCATTTAAATCAACACAAACTTCCAAGAATCAGTCCAAACTCAGAAAAATCTGACTACAAGGTGAATGCATGCCAAGTATTTGACAAAATGCGAAACAACTCAAACTGAAAAAACACAGGCCAAATTTAGTAGATCAAACAAAGTTTGTGCCAGTCCTTTGACATGACAGACTTTGGACTTCTGCATTACTGCTTAGGTGTTGAGGGTTGGCAGACAGATGGTAGTATCTTTATCTCTCATCGAAGTATGCCAAGAATCTACTAGATAAGTTTTGGATGCATGATTGAAAACCTACATCTACACCTATGGAGAAAGGGTTGAAGCTGTCAACCAACTTGGATTGACCTGTGGTGGATGAATCAGCGTTCGGGCAACTAGTGGGCAGTCTCATCTACCTCACCGCCACTAGACCTTGTTGCAGATTTTGTCATTGATGTAAAGGATGGTTGTCATTATTCAATAAATGAGCTTTTGGAATGAAAAATGTGTTGAGCTGCTTGCGCTCCTTGTCTTCTTGGTTGAGTTGCCTACTTGTCTGCTTGAGCTGCTTAAGCTCCTTGCTAGTCTACTTGAGCTACTTGGTTGATTGCTTGAGCTGCCTGGTTGGTTGCTTGAGCTACTTGGGGGTCTACTTGAGTTGCTTGAGTGTCTATTGAGCTAGTTGGGTGTCTACTTGAGCTGGTTGGTTGTCTGCATCAGCAAGCTACTTGTCTTCTTGTTGTGCCATGTGTTAGATATATACCATGTCATCTTTAAATTGTCAAAGGAGCTTTTAATATGTGTTTTGATAACGATTATTCAGAGGGGTTGATATTTTTTATGAAGTTTAATGCGATGGGAATTTATCAACATATTAATTTTTGGAGTAACTTATTCATCCTCTTCTTATGTGTTGACTTCAGATTCTTTGTAACACCTTAGTAAATGAGGGCGGTTTCAGACCTTTTGTGGTGATGACTATTCGTGGCGTTTCTTTTTAAAAGCGCTGAGAATTATTTATTAATATGGAGCATCGTGGCCCTAACTTGGTAGAAGTGTAACCAAAATTGTATCTGCTCTTTTAACTTTGGTAAAGCAGAATCATTTCTATATACAAAAAAAATTGGGCGAACAATTTTTCTTTTGGATGTGTTCGGTGAGCTGAGTTGGAAAGTGATGTTCTGTTGAATGGGCATTCAAAATACAGTTTTTTTTTTGGTTAGTGCATGAGGGGTGTTTTGAAAACCGTAGACGTTGTGGTGAAGGATGTGATGATGCTTTTTTAACGTGGATTTGGAAGTGCTTATCAGCACATATTGGGGGTGGCTTATTATTTTTCATGGTGAATGTTTCTAAGGAGCTTTTTGAGTCAATTATCACTGGATGTTTTTCTATCAACTGTGATGTTGAAATATTGATTTTGGTGAGTAAGTTGAGGGTGATGTGAAGCTTTCTCCTATGTCTGTGACGGATTTCATGAGTGTTGGATGTAGACATTGAAGGTAAAAACAACTATTTCTTTTGTGCATAACTGTTTTGGGGTGTTGCAATCCTTAATGTTTGAGTTGTGAAATTTGGATAGTGTTGACAACTATGGACTAGAGTGAAGTTTATCCATTGGCAGATCATATTTGGTTAAATAATGAACATATCAGCAATAGCTGTGAGTGCATAGAGTATTGTCATCTTTTAAAGGTTGAGTCAGGTGGATAAAAGGATGAAGATGTGATCTTAGTTACAGAGTGCTGAATATTTTTTCTAAGCATTTTTAGTCTTGCTTCTGAATATTTTTTCTAAGCATTTTTAGTCTTGCTTCTGAATATCTTTTATATGGGACATGTTGTATATTTCTTTCTCTTGATTGAATTATGTTCTCAAAAAAGTTTATTGAATCTTGTATTTGAATTTTTACACAATCTGGAATCGGTGCTTCAGTAGAACAGAGAGTTAGTGCTCTCCATTGTAATTCGGGTTGGTGCCCATTTATGTTAACGAAAGCTATTTGATGCCATGGTTTTTTATCCGAAAAGGTTTTCCACGATAAATCCTAGTGTTTGTGTCTTAATGGTTGTTCTCTTTATGCTTTATGTGGTTTGATGCATCTATTGTTTTAAAAAGTTCTGAAATGCTAATTCATCCCCCCTCAGTATTTCCTATGTGCTTCTCAGACCTGGCCTCAAATATGTTGTAAGCTACATCTTTCACTTCATGACAGCCCCAAAAGCTGAACACTGGGTTGCAGCGAAGCGTATGCTGAGATATGTGAGGGACACTTTTGACTTGGCATTCTATATGGTAGAAGCAAAAAATCCTAGACTCATCGGTTTCACAGACTCAGATTGGCCAGTTTTTGTTGATGACAGGAAGTCTACATCTGGGTATGTCTTAAGTCTGGGCACTGGTACAGTCACATGGACTAGTAAGAAGTAGCAGGCAAAAGCTCTTTCCTCAACCGAAGTAGAACTTTGGGGAATCGTTAAAGCACCTTGTGAGGCAATTTGGCTTCAAAGGATGCTTTTTGACATGCAAATGTCTCAAGCAAGTCCTTCACCCCTCTTTTGTGACAATCAAGGGGTGCTCAAACTTGCCAAAAATTTAGTTTTTCATGAACAAACCAAGCATGTTGAGTTTCATTGTCATTTCATCTGACATTTTGTCGAAGATGGATGAGTTTAGTTGCAATATGTTCCAACTAAGATCAAACTGCAAACATCCTCACAAAGTCTTTGAGCTTGAACAAGTTTGTAAAATTTAGGGGGCAACTTGGTGTAGTTGACAGATTGACCATTAAGGGAGGGTATTAGATTAATATTTGCATTTTTAGTAAATAGTCAATTATGTATTATTAATTAGTTCAGAATGTTTCTAAATTTGCTTTCAGTTTTCGCTTGTTTCTTTTAGAAACGATGCTTTGTAATTGCCTATATGTACATTTCATTCTTTGAATAAGATTAAGCAATTACCATTGTTTAACAGAAAATTGCAAACTTTGGGCATTTTCTTGTATTTTATTTTAACTTTATATAATAAATATCATATGCACATTGACTATGAATTATGAAAGTAATTAAATTTTGTTAATTTGTCCAACTCTCATATGAGCTCTCAATTCAACTCTGATGTCATGTAATAAAGATCTATAATGTATGTGATGAATTCTTTATCAATATATCATATAAATATTTGAAAATTTTCCTATATTTTAAAAAATAAGTTTTTTTTTTTTTAATAGTTCTCCCCTCTGTCACCCCCTATTATCGCCTAAAATGGCTTCCAAAATATCTATCCCTGAAACACATCCCCCATCAACTCCCGTTGCTTCTTGGAAACTTGGTCTGGCATAGTTAATTATGTCTTTATAATTGAGTCAGTGAAGGATGCATATTAAAGCTTTAAATCTTTAAAAACCTCTATATTTCATGTTTTTTTCAATTTGCCAAGTCTGAATACCAGGAACAAGTTTCAGTAAAATATCAGCCAATTGAGTCCAAGTCTTGTAGCTGGGTGCTTAAAATAAAGTCAATCTGAGTTGCAGTTAAAACTTAGAATCTGAAAAAATCAATAACAAAGTTCTTGATAGACAAGGAACTGCATGAATCCTACTCTACATAACAAAATAAAATAGAAGAAAATACTACTCTCATACAATTATTTGCATTATATGTACACATGCATCTTGTCTTGCTTGAAATTGTTGGATTAAAAATGAATTTTCTAATTCAGAAATGTTTTCCCACTTTGGAAAGTTGAATTAAGCTACATGATTCTTCATCAAAAGCAACTCTCTTCAAGTAATCTCAGCTAAACAATTAAGATTAGTTGTCACATTTGACAGTGGCTTCCATTTCATTTTTTCTAGTCGCTTGCACCAACCTGCTGTACATCAAAATTGGTGAGAATGCATATGTATTTCCTGTTTTTCAAAGCTTTTATTAATGCTCCTTGCATGGACGATAATATCAAACAATCTTCATTGAGATACTCTTAGTGCCACGATGGAAGAAGAGATTCTTTGCACTTAATTTGACAAAGCTTATGCTTCTCAAAACAGAAATATGAAAAAACTGAACAATGCACAAATCTATACAGCTAATTTTTAGAGGAAATGTAATTGCAAAATAAAATATATTTGTAAGTTTAAGTCACAAACACACATCATGTTTGGCAAAGTCATTCCATTTAAAATAACGCCTCTAGATGGGTATAAGAATTTGTAATTTGTGTCAATTTTTTGTACATGTTAAGTATTTACACCTCTGCATTTGAGGGAATTCACTTTCCTTTCCTACACAGAACATTGACTTCTCATCCTCGGTTGGAAAGATTTTTTTCTTAAAATGACATCAATATCCGTTCAAAGTAAAAAAGCATCAAACAGCTTCATTTGGATTGAAGATATCAATATATGATTAAGCTGAGACGAGTGTTTCCAAAAGGTATTCATGAGACAAAGTACTTCAATCTAGATGTAACATGTGTTAAAGATATGTGATTCAATAATATTATCTGGCTTTGAGCATAGGAGCTTAAAAGGTTCTGGTTACCTTTTCAATTAGACCATGCACCCCTGGATATGATGGATCTGAACTTGTTCCTCCTTCGGTCTGAATTATGTCTACACCTTCTGTTTCCAATGATTCTGCTAAAGTCACCTATTGTCCAACAACTTGGATTGTCATAAGAATTGAAGAGAGCAATCTACTAGAATAATGAAAACCAGTGCCACACAAGTATCTGAACAGAAAGCTATAACCAAAATTTCTTGGCAATGACCTGGTCAGTAAGGCTCAAAGTATGTGGCACAGTGACAGAAAGTACAACAGATGGAAGCAGTTGTCTAGTCTTCATTGTCAATTGCAATATCTGCAGGAAAATAGTTAATACTTACACCACAATTATCATGAGATATACATTTAGATATCATATTCATCTTGAAGATGTCAAACTACCAAATATTTGTCTGTACGGTTACCCAGGTTTACCACTCCAAGAAAAAAGCTGAAATAATAAGAATATCATAATTCCAACAGAACATAGCAGGTTCCTCGAGGCCATAAGAACCATTCTATAATCATGAAATGAGTTGTACAGATAAATATGTGTATCATGGTTCTATTGTGCATAGACAGAACAAAGTCTATAGAAGGTTTTCTTTGGAATAAAATGCAAATATATTGACTTCAAAAGAAAATAAAACAGAACAAAAAGTATTTAGAATTGTCAAAATAGATTACCAAATACAAGAGCTGGGAAGAAAAAGATATAAGAAAATTTGCATGCTTTGCAAACTTTCACATTAGACTAAAACTGAATACCATTATCCTTTTTCTTATCCTACTAAAAGCACCATCAAAGGAGCTATGCATGTGGCCTCAAAATGGTTCATTTAAAAAGTAGGCATCAAATATCTAGGAATTGATGCACTTGTATGCATGTTTACAAAATGCTATTCAAAAAGAAACAATCAAAGAGAACCCAAAAGCCCAAGCTTGACAATTGTCATACAACTCTACCAAGCCTGGTCCAGACTATCTATCCAACCTTGTAATCTCCTCTCTTGTAGTCTTAAAATTTCATTGACATGCGAAGGTGTAGGCCTGTACAATATAACCCAGATAGATATTCCATCTTTTCTTTAGTGGTATATATAGGGACAACATGAGTAGCTAGGCATTTGAAAGTAAAATGGCCTAGGTAAGAGACCAAGAAGTTTCCTGCATTCCTCTTTTGTGTGATATCAGTTAACACAAGTCTTTCAAGGGCCTCAATCTATTTCTCAGCTATCTCCATTCTTTTTTCTGATATTACAGGTCATTTTCTGATCCATATTAACTCCTAGCTTATGAAATTTAGAAATCAACCAGAATTTTGCAATGTCCCCAGTTGGAAATCCTAGGAAAAGGATGCAATTTGTTTTTGTATTTTCCAATTAAAGAAAACTGAAATGAAATGCAAAATAATGTAAACCCTATGCTACTATAATAAATTTTCAGAATTTAATTCAACACCTATCACCAAAAAAATGACAAATAACACTAGTTGATTATACTTCAAATCTGCCCCAGAAATAACAGTGATTAAGAATTAATTATAGTTTTGGAGTATTAATTAAAAAATTCAAATTTAAGTGGCCAACAAAACCCTTAATCAGCAATAGTGAAATTGGTGTTAGAGGGCAATTTTGTCCTTAAATAACAGTCAAATTCAGATTGTATCAAACTCTAGAAATTGTCTGGGTGCAAGACAAGTTCAAGCTCAGAGCTTGGGAGTCTAAGTCTGAGACTCGGCCAAACTCGAGGTAGCCAGCTCAGGGACTCGCGAGTTTGGCAAGTCTTGCAGAGTACTTGCTGAGTCTTAAAACTATGCATGAGATACCTGTCAACTATATAATACATGCACCACCTTGCATGCAAATACATAGTAGTTTTTCAGGTGATTACCAAGTGGCAATTGTTGAAGGATCACCTATTTAATGGCCTCATTAGAAAGCATTAGCTTGTTTTGACACAATATGGTAGATGCTTTTGAAATGATACCTGAGCTTTCATGCATTCAATGATTACAAAGATTAATGAGTATAACTGTTCAGTCCTATGTAAAGGTTACTTTTTGTTAATGGTGTTCCATAGTTAGCATGCATGTTACATGTAATGTCCCCATTTTAGGTTCCTCTAGCACTACAGTTGGCTTTGAACTTCTTGGTGGGTATTTGTCTTGCCCAAGGGTTTATTTGATGTTCTTACCACTGAACTCAATTAGTCTTGACACTTATGTCCCTTTTGGGGGTGATTTCCGACTTCTGCTGTCTTCTCCAAGAATATTGGAGAGGGAATCTATTTATAGCAAGTCACCTAGTTGGCATTGTTTCTCATTTCCCATCATCAGGATCTCTCCAACGTAGTCAAATTTCAATTCCGATGCTTTTTGACAATTCCGCAAAATGGGTGCATTAATGGCTTGATTTCAGTCATATTACTAAGTTTGTTTAATATTATTTAAATTATTTAAAATGCACCTTAGAGTTATAGCTCATCAAAACCAAGATAAAATGTTTTAAATCATGGATGCAAAAAATAAGGACCTCGCATATAAAAATATTATTATTTTAATATTAATGTCTTTACAAAGCTATAATGAAGTTTTAATTAAAAAGTGAATTTTAAATTGTGCTTTTTGAAAGTTTGGTGGTAAAAAGTATAAAAGGCATTTCAAGGACTCATTTGGCATTATGTGGATTATCACATTTTCTTTGGTGAAACCCTTGGGGTTTGAAGCTTCGACTCAATTCAACTCAACCTTCTAGAGGACGAAAACCCTCTTAGAGAAGAAAAGTCATAATGGTGAAAGATCCACCCTGGTTATTGCACTGACATCCATTTCAGAGTCTTAGTTTATTCAAAAAGGTATATTCAGATTTGATTGAAGTTTATTTTGTGAACTATTTTTGAGATTCAGGATAGAAAGAGTTTTTTTAGGGTTTGGAGTCTTTGGACCAAGAAGATATAAGTTTGGGGAAACAAGAATTTTTCTTATTTCCAATACAAAGTTAGGCTGAAGTTTATATTTGGATTTTTTTCTTAAGGGAGAGTAAGATCTGAAGGTATAAGTTTAGATGACTCGTTTTGCATAATCATTTGGTCAAAACGGGTAGATGCAATTGCATCAAGACCCGTGGCTTTGTTGGAGGATTTAGAAGGCCTTTGGATGCTAAATTTGATAGTATTAAGGCATTTTTGTTGTTATTCTATCTCCTCTTGGCTGTGGAAGATGAGTCTGAAGATAAAGTTGTGATTTTTTGAGTTGGGGACAGCTTTAGAAAGAATTCACAGGTTAAAGATGATTGGCTAGGTGTTAGAACTTAGTGCTTAAAGACAAACAAATTAAGAGGTTGAACCAGCTTATGTGGGATTGTAAAGAAGATTTGACAACAATGCAGCTAGTTGAAAAATAAGATATAGTTCCACGGAGTTTCTTGACGGGGGGATGGTGGGACGGTTTTCGAGGACTAGGGGACCAAGGGCATAAATTTGGGGATAGTGAGGGGACGGCGGCGGAGCTGTGGTGGGGGGGCAGTCCTAATATAAAAATAGAGGTGAATTGAAATCTTCAAGGCAAAATCTGCAATATAACATCTCTATGAGTGCCCCATGAAAAGCCAACTAGTTTTCACGAAGTTAAAGGTTGCAATCAATATGTAATAGCATGTTCCATATAGCAAGTGACTCGGCGGCATCCCTGGCAAGGGTAGCGGAGGTGGCAGAAGTGGTGGTGCTATGTGTTGACGTGGCTAAAATCGTATTGCTACAACTCTCTCTGGCCAACGCAGAATAGAATGTTCTTGCTGAGTATCCTATCCTCTCTTGCGTAAGGAATCCCTAATGTTGTTTTAATTGATCAATGGGGATAACCTCAAGGTTCCAATCATCAGGTCATGACTGCGGGATAGCTCAGTGATTTAATGTGTTTGCTAGAAACACAAGGGGACTTACGCGGTTAGACAAAATTAGCTTTTGATAGCCCCTAAGACTCTACAGTCTTGACTTCATCAAATTGTTTTTTAACATGATGATGTTTTGGACTTCAAATTTAGATTATAAACAAAAAAAAAAAAGGAAAAAAGGGGAGGTAGAGGAAGAAAGAAACTAACTAATTTATCTAGAACAGCATATTCAAGTGAATAGATGGAAACCTTTTAAAAACCAGATTTAACTTTGACAGCTAATATAGCACAACTATGTAAAATCTGATGCAATCTTCAAGGGAAACTAGATTTCAAGCTATTAAACATGAATACAAAGCTTTTACATCCATTCATTCAACATTTAATAACAGAACTAAGCATTTATCTGAGTTCAAACTAACCATACAGGTGGAATGGCAATCAGGTAGTCCTTAATGATATGAACAAGATTTCTATCAAATATTGACCTGAATACACTATCTGAAAACAAAATACATAGCATAAATTTAAATGGTGAAGAAGGAGACCATGCACTCACATGAAATCATGAAAGCTTTAACTTCCATTAATTCTGTATAAATTTCAGCAAAGTTTCTGCAACAATTCTAGAACTTCTTACAAAAACAAGGGAACTACAATCCCTTTAAATAGATTTCCAAAATTGGATGAATGGCCCAGATTTAACCTTACAAGTGGCACAAATTCATCCTCCAAGGAATGGTTGCCCATACCTATCAATAAGGAACAAATATCTCCTTACCAACTACCAACTAACTAATAACTACCCAACATAAAGTTGCCCCCCAAAAAGTGCATCTGCACAGAGCTCAAAATTTGCAATGAACTTGGGTAGTTGGAAAGAAATAACTAACTCTGGAAATGCACTTTTTCTTTTCCCAAGGTAGATTCTTTTTCCAAAAATTCAATTTCCCCTTTCAAATAAGCCTTTCCTATGTCCCGGTTTTCTGCACGCTTTGCCCAAACATATTCTTGGAACCTTATGCACATAGGAAACAATTCCTTACTAGGAGGAATGGGAAGATTATGCATTCTGAAATGGGTTCCCTCACGATAGTTGTCCACGACTCTAAGCTCCTCGAACCATTCTAGTCGATGAGCTTCCACGTGCAGCTTGTTGGCGAATTCTATGTCCTTCGTTGAGTATGTAGTTTTATCAGTCTTTAACCTGTCATTCCAACGTGATACTACATCGCCACCCTCCATGCCATCCTTCCAATCGGTGACCAACGCCCTGAGGATATTTTCACCGATATTCTCGACACTAGATAAGGCTTTCTTGCATTCCTCCTGTACTTTGCCGATGTTGCCCTCCATGTTATTTTTCATGCTAACAATCCAGTACCACTCTTTAAAAGTGTTGATATTATAGGGATCAAGGATTGTCTAAAGCGCGGGAATCCGAGCGTGAGTCCAGAATAGATCCTTCATGATGGGTAGAGCCATACCAATCGTCTCCTGGAATTGGAAGTATTCTTTCTCAATCTCTAGCATCTTTACGCAGGTTGACTCTATATTGATTGCCATGTCGCGTACATCCTTCATTATCATCTCCCCTTTAGCCTTAATACCCTTGATCCATTCTCTAACCGCCTTGGATATGTCACGCACTCCTTCAAACTTAGTTGTAGTTTTCTATGCCAATGCCAATGGAGGAATGTGAGATTCAGCAGTATGTTGCAGCGGCCTCAGCAAGTGATCTATATATGCCTCGGCTTGCTCAGCACGATCCCGATAAATATCTCGTTCAATGGTTATCTCATCCAACTGCCTAAGTATGTTTTGTATAGAGTCCTTGAACTCTTCCCTTTCCTGTTCCTTGGTCGCCTTCCCCAGTGGGATAGATGTAATGCTATAATCAGCCAATGCGGTCTGTTCTGCTGGTTTTTCCTTAGGCGGAGCAGCAATATGAATCGTCTGATTCCTTTGTTCATCCTTGGTGATCCTGGAATAGGTTCTCGGTTTCTTCTTTCCTTTGGCCTGAGATTCTCCCATCTAAGAAAATATGTCTTCTAGGTTGATGGGCGGCTTGACAGTTGATTTCCACTGGGCCCAGGCTAGCAACCATTCGTGAGGGATGGTTTGTCCTGAGGTGACTACCAATTCCCACTCTTGTCCTCTGAATGCCTCAGTGGACTCACTGCATATCCATGGCTGATCGAACGTAGAAGGTGGATTAAGCGTTGTATCTTGTCCTTTGCTCACAGTTGAATTTTCTCCCACTTCACTGAGCAACTGTTGTGTAGCTTCTAATAGCGGTTGCTCCTCAGTTTCATTGGGTTCTTCGGTTCTATCTTCCTTGTTTTCTCCTTCAACTGTGGTGTTATCTCTGGTATCACCTTCCTCTTGTTGCGCCTCATGTCTGCTCTCCTATGTGCGCTCTTGTATGATAGTCCTCTCATCTGGCATAATTTCTCCATCCTCAACCTCATTTTCAGGCTTCTCCAAACTAATGATCCGCGTCTCTGGTTCTTTCTCATTGGACTGCTACGGATCATTCTGCGAAGGCGGGGTAGGTAGATGATCAAGTTCAACTACCTCATCATCTGAGTTGGGGTCCTTAGATGAAGTGGCGACTTCTGGCCTTCTTATTGGGATCTTTTCCCGTACATGGGCTTCGAGTGATTGATTGGGGTTCCTCTTGGTCCTTTTTGATGTACGGGTTCCCCTACTGGCCTTTTCTTTCTTTCTTTTCTTCTCAATCTTTTCAACCTCTTCCTCCCTTGGCACACTTGATGCTCCTTCGTCCTTTGAACACTAGGAATCAAGAATGTCCATCATATTAAATGTGAATTGGGTCACCTCATGGGTTAGTCTCTCTATCTGTTGGCATAGCCAGCTATCTATATATCTCCTGGGACCTTCCATTATGGCTTCCAAATCCGTGATCTGGTCCTGGGCCCAATTAATGGATGGTGGGAGGTCTTTGACTACTCATAATCCTAGGTCTGCAAGCAATCTCCATAATTAACTACTTGATCCGGGACCCGGCGGTACTCGAAAATTCTCATTTGTTGAATACTCAACCTTGAGTATTCTCGTCGGCGGACCTCAAAGTCATCTAGGCAGTTAGTCCAGTAGTCTTCTATGGATGCTTTACCCCTATAGTGTCTTCCATAAGCCTTCTTACCTAATCCAACAAGGTCAAAGTACTTCCTGGGGAGGTGCTCTTGTAAGCAATATGATGCTATCTCGTTGAAGGATTCCTCGACTTGCACATAGTTTTTGAAGTACATATCATTTTTCTCTATGACCAACCCTGATTGCTTCTTCTCTCTGAGTATGTGTCCAACTGGGTGCGCCTGTCTTGAAACTTCTAAGAGGACCATTGTATATGTCGGATAATGGGGAATTCAAAATGGAGTTCCCTCAAAGCCTGAAATTCTGATATGGGAAAAATGAGGGAACTGAATGAACCATGCTCCATACTTCCATATCAGTGCAGTAGCCTGCTTTGACAACCTTATTTGCAATCCCCCTTGCATCATCCTAACCATGCGCATCATGAATGCATCATTCAAGCGCTCATACTAGCCGATTGCATAAGCAATGTTGTTTTTCTCCCTTTGAGCTATGTTGTAATAATGCACTAGGGGTAATAGTTGTATACCTTCCCTGATTTGGTCCATTCTCAATCTCTCCTATTCGGATCAACCCTGGCAGCTGCTGATGTCTAGCAAACATGTAGACCAAGTAGGAAGTCATGGTGAAGTATTTCTTCTCTGCGAGCTCGACCAACTATGTATGAATGTTGTCACTAATGATCTAAGCCCAATCGAACTTAGCCTTTCCATTGAAGACCTGCTCGGTGAAATAAAACATCCACTCCTCAAATAGGTTAGAGTGGGGAAGTCCCATGACTCGGCTAAGCAATGTGACCATGTCTCCATATTCGTCAAGGAACTCGCTTTTGTAGGTCTTCCTGACAATTCTAGTGCTCGGAGCTCTCCTTATTTTGAACCATTCTTCATTTACTAGCACCTTGCACTTACTGGGATTCATATCAAAAGCGAGTTGGGCATCATCTATGGTCACCGCGGTGGCGCCTTTAGGAAGCGGGATGTCAAATGCTTCCCTGATGGTTTATGGAGTGAAATCAGCCATTACCATTCCATTTGCTACCACCATTCTTGTTTCCGGTTGATAGTGTTTTACCGTTACGGCCTCAACCACAAGCTCATAATTTTGTATTGCCTATGGGAAACCAGCAGCCTATGCAATGCTGCTTTCTACCATCTGTTTGGGCTTTCGGTATGCATTTGGAGCATATACCCTCTCTCTGAAGTTTTGAATGTCTATATGCCTGAGGTCCGTATCTCCAATATTATCACAATTGCTCTGGACCTTTGACTCTTTTATCACCCCCTGATACTGATATTTCATTTTTTCAAGCTTGCGGGGAATGTCGACTCTAGAGGTTTGTGATGTCCCTGGTGCGTCAGGTGATTTGGAAGACTCTGTCACCTGATTAGGCATCTATCCTGCACACCCAGACACCAATTACGAGGCAAGTTTTAGGTGAAAAACGCGGGTTAGCAGGGCCAGAAGTTGGTGTTAGCATTAGAATTGTTGAATAGCAAGATAATCAAAATTTGAAAGTATGTTTAAAACATGCTATTTGAATGCTTTGAATCCTGCTTTGGGGGTTAAATGCAATTTCGATTTGACAATTTTGGTTGGTTGGTTGGTTGGCGTGAATTTTCAAAAGATCGTTGCTCCTTATTTTGCTGGTGTTGAAAATCGCAAATGTTTTTGGTTTTCAGCGTTAAGTTTTCAATTTGTTTGCTTGAACGTTTTTGAATATGCATTTGGAAAAGATGACTCTAAGCTTTGCAGCCTTAGAACAATATCCTAAATTTGTCCAAGTCTCAAATTCGGGCTAGAGGGATGAATTTGGCAGATGGTTGTTCCTTCCTGGGTGTTAAGTTTTCGAAATTTATTTGAATTTGCCTTGCATTTTAACCCTACTTAAAACATGATCATTCATATGCAAAATTATAACCACAGGAAGGGTAAATTTGATCTTACCTGAGAATGAACCAAAGCGGTTGATTGACTACAAATGGCGAAGAAACTAGCACTTGAGAGCAAAACCGAAAGTTGCAAGTGCTTTCTTGAACAATGTGATTCTTTATTTCTTGGTTATGAATGCTGGAATTTGGCAATGTTTGAAAAAATTGTGATTTTTCTCTGCTTCTACTTTAAACGCCTATACGAAACTCGGGATTTTAATGAAAATGCACAAATCTCCCTTTTCTTTTTGGCCTTTGCTTGATAGGGGAGAAAATCGAGGTTCAGAATGGAAATGTGTGAAGAGCACACGATTATACTAGGAGGGGGGGGTGAATCAGTATAATGAAACTTTTTCAATTTAATAATTATATGATAGAATTGATTATCCAAAAATAATTATGCACATGAACACAATAAATTTTAAGTGGAAACCCAATGCGGGAGAAAACCACTGAAAAATAAATATTATATATATTTATGTTTCCTCTGTTACAATTTTGTGAGCACCAACCCATTGGAAGCACCAACCCCCAATCTCTGTTTTGTGAGCACCAACCCACTGGAAGCACCAACCCCCAATCTCTGTTTATATTTTTATAGTCAACGCATCTACGTACTTCTGAACTTCTTTCAGCATTTACATATCATTTCTCATATTATTTTATTCACGTCAATAATTCTGATTATTATTCTGTTGCTATCTATTCACACCATTCACTTCTCTTTTTATTCTTCTCAACTCACACCCCACATATATCCTTCCTTCGTATTTTTCAGAATTATATCTGCATTAAAGAATTCACACTTTGAATCTGCAGATATATTAATTCTTTCTATCGCACATACTATATTCCTTGCCCTTCCATACACATGCATTTTTTTTTTTTAATAGCTCCAGTATTTTATTTATATTGTTTCGGACCATTGTATCTTCGGATAGAATGTCACGACTTTTCATTAAGTCGTCGTTTTACTTTATCGGAGACATTAATATCTTTGGTTATGTTTGATTAAAGTCTTTATTGCCACCGAAAAAGAAAAACTTTATTTAAAACACCACCGATAAATTTAGATGCTTTATTTTAATAATCCCGCCAATAGTTTATAACAAGCTTCTTTATAATTATCGTAACTAAAGTCACGATGCTTTTACTTGTCTAAAACTTTGATATCGCAACATTTTTTAATTATCGGTCAAAGCATTAATCACCGTAAATTTATTCATTATCGGTTTTGATAATATATTAAGGGATTACGATATGGATCGTATTTTATTTGCCTGTGATGTAATCTTCGGTCTTCAACGTTGGAAACACCCTTTGTGTATTTGCCGCTACAAATAAATAAATCGTATCTATTAAACGATACATATCTGAGCAAATATCGTAAGAAACTTCTATCATAGATTACTGCCGTGCATAGAGATTACGGTCTCAAAACTACCACACCATCGTTTTATCTTTATTTCCACATTCTCCGTAAGGATTGAGATATAACTCTACATATTATGTGTTTGCTTGATGGATTCTAAAACTGTTTTGTTCCTGCTGAGTGTATTGGCATGGGATTATCTTTTATATCGTTTTTACCTCTTCAACATCAATGACAATTTTTCTTTCAATCTCCCCCTTTGTCATTGATGGCAACCTTTCAATGCAGTTTGCTCCCCCTCAATCCAATACTCCCCCTGTCTCCAATTTCTCCCCCTTTGACATCAATGGCAAGAGATTTTTTGCTATTTGTATCCTGCCCTTCTTTAACGTATGTTTCATACGAGGCATTTACTGAAAGGATGAGAGTGATATTACTCCCAATTTCTCCCTTAGGTACTCAAAAGTCTCTTTTGGAAGAGGTTTTGTGAAGATATCTGCTAACTGCTCTTTTGTTGGAACATATTCCAACTTTACTTGCTGCTCAAGAACTTGTTCTCTTAAGAAATGAATCTTGATAGGAATGTGTTTTGTCCTGGAGTGCATCACTGGATTCTTTGACATACTGATTGCACTTGTATTATCACAATAGATAGAAATAGGATGATCATATTCAATCTTAACATCTTGCAAGGTTTGTTTCATCCACAAAACTTGCGTACAATATGCTGCTGCTGCAATGTACTCTGCCTCTATAGTGGATAGAGATATTGAAGCCTGTTTTTTGCTCAACCAAGATACAAGGTTGTTGCCAAGGAAAAAGGCTCCTCCACTAGTGCTTTTGCTATCATCCTTGTCACCTGCCCAATCAACATCTGTGTATGCTCTCAGAGTGAAATCATCACATTTTGGATACCACAATCCAAGATCCATTGTACCCTTCAAATACTTGAAGATTCTTTTAATTGCCTGTACGTGTGTTTCCTTTGGTGCTGCTTGATACCATGCTGCTACACCAACTGCTTGCATTATATCTGGCCGGTGGCTGTCACATATAAGAGACTTCCAATCACGGATCTATATAGAGTCTGATTTGCATCAGGGGATTCATCATTTTTACTAAGTTTGCAACCAGTGACCATAAGAGTACTGATAGGATGGCAATCCTCCATTCTAAATTTCTTCAACATCTCCCTAACATACTTAGTTTGTGAAAGAAATATCCCTTTATCTGATTGTGAAATCTGTAATCCCAAGAAGAAAGAAAGTTCTCCAAGCATAGACATCTCAAATTCTTTTTGCATGTTAGAAGCAAATTCTTCACACATTTTATTCTTACTACCACCAAATATGATATCATCGACATAAACCACTACAATCAGTAAATGATTACCTTCACACTTGAAATACAAATTACTGTCTGCTGCTCCTCTTTTAAACCCTTGTGTTTGTAGGTAGTTGTCTAATCTGGAGTACCATGCTCTGGGGGCTTGTTTGAGGCCATAGAGTGCCTTTTTCAATCTGCATACATAATCTTCCTCTTCTGACAAGATAAATCCTTCAGGCTGTTCAATATACACTTCCTCTTCTAAATCACCATTTAGAAAAGCTGATTTCACATCCATTTGGTAGACTTTGAAACTCTTATGACTTGCAAGAGCTAGAAACATTCTGATGGCTTCCAACCTGGCAACTGGGGCAAAGGTTTCTTCAAAATCGACTCCTTCCACTTGTGCATAACCTTTACATACAAGCCTTGCCTTATTCCTTGTAATTTCACCATCCTCATTCATTTTGTTGCGAAAAACCCACTTGGTTCCAATGATATTTTTGTTTGAGGGTCTTGGAACTAGCTCCCATGTGTGATTTCTTTCAATTTGGTCCAACTCCTCATTCATAGCATTTACCCAATACTTGTCTTCACTAGCTTCATCAAAATTCTTTGGTTCTATCTTTGAAAGTAGACAGAAATGAGCATGTTCTGTGGTGGTAGCCATTCTTCTCCTTGTTTGAATGTTTGTATCCAACTCTCCAATAACCAAGTCTTCTGGATGATTTTTCTGAACAAATTTTGATGGAGTTTTTGATGGTGTTTTTAAAGGTGTCTTTGATGGTGCTTTTGATGGAGTTTCAAAACTGTCTTGTTCCTCATTTTCACTTTCTTCTTTTAATTTTTCTTCCTCACTTTGTTCCTTAGGATGATCTTCTATAGCTTTCTCAAATTGTCTTCCTTCATCTATCTTCACATTAGCACTTTCAACTATCTTTTGAAGTCTTTTATTGTAGCATTTATAAGCTTTGCTTCTGGTGGAATATCCAAGAAAGATTCCCTCATCTGACCGGGCATCAAACTTTCCCAAGTCCTCTTCATCTCTTCTAATGTAGCAAGTGCTGCCAAAAATCCTGAAATAATCAACAGTTGCAGCCCTTCCTTTCCATAGTTTGTATGGTGTTTTGTCATTGTTCACCCTTATTTGCGCTCTATTCAATATGTATACTGCTGTGTGAACTGCTTCTTTCCAAAAGGTGTCAGCAATCTTTGATTCATTTAGCATAGCCCTTGCCATTTCCTGAACTATCCTGTTCTTTCTTTCAACAACTCCATTTTGTTGTGGAGTTCTTGCTGCTGAAAATTGTCTTCTTATTCCATGTTCTGTGCAGAAATCTTCAAACTCATTTGAAGTGAATTCTCCTCCTCGATCTGATCTAAGACACTTGATTTTGGCATCCATCTCATTTTCAACTAACACTTTGAAAGCTTTAAACTTTGCAAGAGCCTCAGATTTTTCTTTTAGGAAGGCAACCCAAGTCATCCTGGAATAATCATCTATAAGTAGCATAAAATACCTTTCACCTAGCAAACTTTTTGTTCTGGTTGGTCCACATAAGTCTGTATGTATAAGCTCTAGAGGTTTTGATGAAGAGTATTCTTTGGACTTAAAGCTCACTCGAGTTTGTTTTCCAAGTTGACATTGCTTGCAAATGACATTGGATGGTTTTGTAATCCTAGGCATATCCCTTACTGCTTCCTTTTTGCTGATTTTGACAAGATTGTCAAAGTTAAGGTGACCTAGTCTTTTGTGCCATAGCCAATTTTCATCTTCCTAAACAAAATTGCAAGTTTCTTCATTTATTTCATTTAGAATATAGAAGTTATTTGCCGTTCTATGAGCATTTGCAATAATTCTTCCATCCTTTTTAATCTCACATCCCTTAGACAAGAATGTTACACTATGTCCTTGCTCACAAAGTTGACTAACACTTAACAGATTTTCTTTTAATCCTTTAACATATAGCACATTTTCAGTTTTAGTCTTTCCATAATATAGGCTAAGTGTTCCTTTACCTTTTATTTCTTTTTTTGTGTTATCACCAAATCTTACTGTTCCTTCATCTACTGGTTCAAGGAGATGAACTTGTTTTTGTCCCCTTTCATATGCCTTGAACATCCACTATCTACATACCACCTATCTTTCTTGTTCTTTGCATGAAGAGCTATTTGAACAAATAGGGATTCTTTATCTTCTAGTTGTTTTTTCTTCCAAGTCATTTTAGACGTTTCCTCCCTTTTGATGGGTACATCTTCCTTTGTTGGTAAACTAGGAAAGATAGTTCTGCAAAATCTGGCTGTGTGTCCAAAGTTGTGACACTTATAGCATATTACATCATAATTCATTAGAGGAGAAAATGAATTGTGGTTCTTTGGAGTAAAATTAGAAATATTTCTAGTATGACTCCTACAATGTATTGCTTTGTGACCAAACTTATAACATGAAAAACAATGTCCTTTGAATGAATAATAATTATTAGTTACATGTGGTTTCTTTAGGTGGGATGTTTTCAACACATTAGTGGGAGGATGAGATTTATGAGTATCATTCTTCCTTCTTTTATTTTCTACTATCTTCCATGACTCATCCAAGGTTTTTGAACTAGTAGCTTTGGCTGTTTGATCTTCTTTATGTCCTAGACCTGATTTAATGAAAGTAGGTCTTTGTGTTTTGAGAAGTTTATCCATTTTCTTGGTACTGTCTTCAAATTTCTGAAGTTTCTCCAAGTCTTGTTTTAAGGAGACGATTTCTAATTCTAATTTACTGCATCCTTCCTCTTTACTTTTAAGCTGATCTTTTATCTCTTTCTCATTCTTCTTTGCTTCCTCTAATTGTATTTTTAGGTCTTTAATGAGCTTGCTTGACTCTTGTAATTTTGTCTTATATTTTGAAACCCTTCCTTTTAGCTTTTCATTTTGTTCATAAGCATAATGTAACTCTTCTTCTAGATCTACATCTTCTTCATCACTCATAGCCTCTTGATCTTCTTCTTTTTCATCTTCATCATCCTCAACTTTCATTGCCATGAAAAGAATTTCTTCTCCATCACTGTTGGACATATCTTCAGAGCTTTCTTCTGATGAACTAGAGCTTTGTTTAGAGTAGAAGCTTTTCTTATGCTTTGAGTAATTTTTCTTGAAGTATTTCTTTCCTTCTTTCTTTGGATAGTTCTTCTTTTCCTCTTCACTACTATCGCTTTCATTTTGAGGACACTTTGAAGCATAGTGCCCTACCTTACCACAATTGAAACATTTAAATGGAAATTTGCCTTTATATTTGCCTTTGCCCTTTTTGAATTTCCTCATGAAATAAGCTTCAGCCTCATCTGATTCACTGCTTGAGCTCTCGTTTGGTACATGGTTTTTGTTTTTGCCTTTCTTTGATATTTTGAAAGCTGCTTCCTTTTGAGAGGGTTTGTCTTCTCTTCTCATTTCATAGGCTGTGAGAATTCCAAAAAATTCATCTTTTGTCAATGTTTTCAAATCCTTCATTTCTTCTATGGCTGATACTTTAGGATCAAATTTCATTGTCAAAGTTCTTAGCAATTTCCGAACAAGGAGTGTGTCTTCAACTTCTTCTCCCAATGCTGTGATTGCATTCACAATTTCATCCACACGCAAGAAGTAGGCAGCGATGTTTTCATCTTCCTTCATTTTAAGACTTTCATATTTCATTCTAAGTGATTGAAGCTTGGCTTCTCTTACTTTTTCATCCCCTTCATAGATACCTTTTAATTTGTTCCATATCTCTTTGGCTGATTTGCAATGCATAACCTTCATAAATTCGGAATCTGCCAAACTGCATAGAAGGGCATGTTCTGCTTTAGCATTATTCTCACTTTTCCTCTTTCCTGCCGTATCGGTCGGAGGAGTTGACGGAGGTGTGTACCCATCCACCACGGACTGCCAAACATCATAGCCAAGTGTGTTCAGATAGGCTTTCATTTTAATACTCCAAAATGCATAATTTGTCCCGTCGAAGATTGGATTTCTAACTGCATAGTTATCCACCATTGTGCTCTTTTGGGGATCTACCTTCAAGCTGTAAGGCTATCTCTGAAGGAACTTGCTCTGATACCAATTGAAGAGAACACGATTATACTGAGAGGGGGGGGTAAATCAGTATAATGAAACTTTTTCAATTTAATAATTATATGATAGAATTGATTATCCAAAAATAATTATGCACATGAACACAATAAATTTTAAGTGGAAACCCAATGACGGAGAAAACCACTGAAAAATAAATATTATATATATTTATGTTTCCTCTGCTACAATTTTGTGAGCACCAACCCACTGGAAGCACCAACCCCCAATCTCTGTTTTGTGAGCACCAACCCCCAATCTCTGTTTTGTGAGCACCAACCCACTGGAAGCACCAACCCCCACTCTCTGTTTATGTTTTTATAGTCAACGCATCTGCGTACTTCTGAACTTCTTTCAGCATTTACATATCATTTCTCATATTATTTTATTCACGTCAATAATTCTGATTATTATTCTGCTGCTATCTATTCACACCATTCACTTCTCTTTTTATTCTTCTCAACTCACACCCCACATATATCCTTCCTTCGTATTTTTCAGAATTATATCTGCATTAAAGAATTCACACTTTGAATCTGCAGATATATTAATTCTTTCTATCGCACATACTATATTCCTTGCCCTTCCATACACATGCATTTTTTTTTTTAATAGCTCCACTATTTTATTTATATTGTTTCGGACCATTGTATCTTCTGATAGAATGTCACGACTTTTCATTAAGTTGTTGTTTTACTTTATCGGAGACATTAATATCTTTGGTTATGTTTGATTAAAGTCTTTATTGCCACCGAAAAAGAAAAACTTTATTTAAAACACCACCGATAAATTTAGATGCTTTATTTTAATAATCCCGCCAATAGTTTATAGCAAGCTTCTTTATAATTATCGTAACTAAAGTCACGATGCTTTTACTTGTCTAAAACTTTGATATCGCAGCCTTTTTTAATTATCGGTCAAAGCATTAATCACCGTAAATTTATTCATTATCGGTTTTGATAATATATTAAGGGATTACGATATGGATCGTATTTTATTTGCCTGTGATGTAATCTTCGGTCTTCAACATTGGAAACACCCTTTGTGTATTTGCCGCTACGGATAAATAAATCGTATATATTAAACGATACATATCTGAGCAAATATCGTAAGAAACTTCTATCACAGATTTCCGCCATGCATAGAGATTATGGTCTCACAACTACCACACCATCGTTTTATCTTTATTTCCACATTCTCCGTAAGGATTGAGATATAACTCTACATATTATGTGTTTGCTTGATGGATTCTAAAACTGTTTTGTTCCTGCTGAGTGTATTGGCACGGGATTATCTTTTATATCGTTTTTACCTCTTCAACATCAATGACAATTTTTCTTTCAATGTGCAACCTAAACTTTGGGACATTTCAAGTTAAATATGCCTTTTTGCATGAATTGAATTTCGCGATTTTCAATGTGAGAAGGGTATTTCGGGCTTTTTGGCTTTTGCAAGTTTAGGCATTTAGCGTGGAATGAGCTATTTTATGAAATTCAGGCCCATTTTGATGATTTGGCCAATTTAGCCTTCAATGCCCCATATTTGCAAATTTCAGGCTACTTAGTTGAAAAACGTGACTTTGCCTTGGGCAACTTTTCAAAATATGTCAAAACGCTGACTTCCTCCAAATTTCAGGTGGTTAGCTTAGAATGCGCAATTTGAATTCACTTCGCTATTTTCGGCCATTTAGTAATGCACGATTTTGGCTTAAGTTTATACATGCCCTTTTGATGAATTTCAGGCCTTTGATATGTTTTGCGCGACTTTTACTAAACATTTTGAACGCCCCTTTATGGCAATTTCAGGCCTTTGGGGCCTTTTGCGCGATTTTCACTTCTCAAGTTATATCGCCTTAAGTTTTCAAAAACTTCACGCCTTTTGGATAAGAATGGGCGATTTCGCTTCTAAATGACCTTTTTCTTTTAAATTCGGGCTATAGAGCCGAAATGTGTGATTTGGTCTTTGTGTTAGAGTTTCCTGTTAATAAAATCAGGCCTTTAGCCTAAAATGTGTGAAATTCTCTTGAATCAATTTAAAATGCCCTTCCTTTTTCAGCCATTTTGATCATTTTGGGAGATTTTTGCTAAAAATGCCCCCTTTGATGATTTCGGGCTTTTTGACTATTTTGCACGGTTTTCACTTCTTTCTCCTTTTGCCTAAGTCTTCAAATCCGGGCCAATTAGCCAAATATATAAGAATTTACTAAAACGCCTTTCATTTGCAAACTTCGGCCTTTAGGTGAAAAAGGTGAGAAATTCTTTAAAATGTCTAAGTTACATGTTAAATTTGAGCCTTATGATCAAAATACACGACTCGTTTAGCAACTAAGTCTTTTAAGTTAAAATGCCCCCTCGACCATGAAATTCGGGCTATTGGAGTGTTTTGAGTGATCTTCATTTCTCAAGTTTAACGCCTACCAGGTTAACTTGGCTATCCGGTTTAGATGTCAAATCGTGCCTCCTCACTTTCAAAGTGTGAATTCTTCAGAATCTAAGACTCGGGCTAGCTCAATTTTAGGTCCAAATCATCGTCTCAAGCTCAAATTCCTCGCTATTGCAACCTACTCTGCTTGGCTACAAAATTTCACTCAGGACCTCAACGAGGTAACAAGACGAAAGGGGGGACCCTGTCAATGACGGGGAATGTGTGCAAGGCACAACACTATGGGGGGACATTTCCCCCAAGTCCCCAAGTCTTGGAAATGTCCCCCTATAGGGGATATGGTTTTTTTTTGTGGGGGGCGCTGACGCATCCCTGTGGAATTTTGTCAGGCAATACAAAAAGGACAAAGTGAGTACATAAGACAATTTTAATGTCGTGGAGTAAAAAGGAATCTCCCATAGTAAGAAGGTTTCTGAATTCATTGAGGAAGTCATGCCCTTTAGAGTTGATGTGGGATTTCAGAAAGTGGCTTGATAGGTTCTGAGTCTTCAAAGACAGATAAAAAGTTGACTTTCCAAGTATATTGCTAGCTGCCAACTTCTATAAGGGGGACATGTGGTTAAGAATCCATTGCTGGAAGCACTAAGGTGTGGACGTGGGAAACTTCTGCAGTCTATTTGGAGCTTTGAAGAAGCATTTCAGAGGTTACATCACTATCTCAATGTGATGCCTTCCTTACTGTGCAATTTGTTTCGTATGGAGGTTGACTGGCCATAGTATGGGATGTAGAACTGTGACAGAAGAATGAGCAGACCCAACAAAGGTGTGGGCCATTTTTTGAGCTTATGCATGAGGAGTAGAAGTCTCTTATATCTCCAGTCCTTGCCTATATGACTGCCATATAATCTATACTAAATTCTGTCCAATAATGCAAATTACAGGTTAGTGCATAGGAAGCAAACTTCACTATTTTATTCATGGTAACTAGTTGCTGTTCAAAATTACAGGCTGTGCATAAATCTGAGCGGCCTGTTCATGTGGTTTGCTGTTGTTCAATTACTAAAGGACTGTATGTAAATCTGATAACAGGTCATAAAACTAAAAACTCTCATTTTACCTCTTTGAAAAAATATTCAGGTGTCTCATTGAATGCAATTGCTCAGTTTCAGTTCTATTATATTTATCTGCCTTTTCTCTTAAATCTTGAGTGAATTGCCATTGAATTTATATCCATATATCTATCATTGAACTCGGCTCAGCAAACATACGCTGTCATAAATGCAATCTGAAAACTTATAACCAACACACAAGCAAACTGTTTTGACATAATGTCTAATAACTGAGTTTGGAGGGAAGTGCAAAAAAAATTAGGGGTGGAACCTTACATTACATTTCTTTCATGGCTTGTTGCTGTTTAGGTGTCATAAGACATCTTCATTGTGTGCATATTGTATCTAAGTAGCTGGACTTGTCAACTTCCACATGTATTGGGTGAAATTTGTTTGACTTATTCATTTAGCTGTACAGACAATAAAAAAGAGCGGCAAATATGCAACAATTTTCTTGGGAATGACATCAAGCAAAATAGATTATATATATTTAATACTCACAGGTGATGCTATGTTTGATTGGAAGAAGTACTTAAAACATTATAACATCCATATAGGTTAGTTGAGCTAAGATTAGCAGCAGTCGTACAAATTTGCCTTTGTAAATTTACCTATAAGTTCAATTTCACTAGTCAATAAATAGTCTTAATAAATTGGATTCTTGTTTGCAACACTCATTAAATCTATTAAAAGGTTGTCTGCCATGATATCGTTTCCTTAAGAACTTATATGAATGACATTAGTGCCAATCTCAATTCAAGATTAGGCCGAAAAAGTGACAAAGGTGAACCAACAAAAAGAAAACAATCTTCAAGGAGCTAATTTGGACCCAAAAGACCTGTACTAAAATTGCATACAAAGTTCAATTATATTGGCCTTGTTGACTGATATGCAAAAGAATGGCAACATTGATGAGATTAGAAATGCAAAAGTGTCAAATATTCCTAAAACTGTGCTTACTTCTATATCAGCATTTTCCTAGTATTTATATTTCTTTAAAATATTAAGAGAAATGTTCATCTTTGATCATGTACTGAACAAAGTTCCAATCATTGATGGAATTTTAAACCCTTGTTTGGTACAGATATATGAGCACCCCTTGTATGTAAATCAGATCACTATTAGCCCAAAGTCAAACCAAGCATCATCTTGCCCTTACTCGTGATACTTTATGCTAGGCTTTTAGTATTATATCTTAAACCAGGATAGTAGAAAAAATTCAAAGAAATATGGATTGAATCACTTTCCTACAAACTCATTATCACATAGAAAGTAAGCAATAATCAGTTTTGACATACCTAATATACTCCTCAACAGATGTTTAGCCACAAGTGCTCTTTTTGCACTAATTTGCATACTTCTTTAGATTAAAAAACTCATTTGAAATTGAAGCAAATATTTTTGAATGTTTGCTAAAGATAGGTTAAATATGATATCAACTGTCATACAATCTGAATATGAATTTGATCAATCGTTTCATGAAACATAATGGTTATGATCAGAAATTATAAATTTACATATATGATATTTGGCAATATGTGTGAATAGACATGACAAAGACAACATTCAAAGTACCTCCTCTGGAGAAAATATTCTTCCTGTTTCATAGAAGGAATCATAATTTCCAATCTCAACCTGTACAATAAAAGCCAAACATCAGTCAAGAAAAGTAAAACAATCACTACCTACTACACTAGTTATCTTTCAGGTTGATGTCTCTGTTTACATCAATTTAAAGCCGTTTTTAGTGTAAGTTGCTATAGTACACTCTCATAATAAATTTGTACAATCTTTGATACAAAGTAGCATTTTATCATAAACATGTCATGTACTCTACCATTTGAGCTCCTGCTTCTACTGCATTGACAAAGGCTTCAGGCTCCACTGCTGAAACACACACCTACACATGAAAACAAATCAATATAAAAGGAAGAATTACACATCTATTTGAGAAGCTTAAGAAATTCAAAAACATAATTGGGTGAATGAAAATTCAGAATTTTCAATGTGTGAAAGAAATTGAACTTTATAAATTTAGTTATTTGCAACTAATAGTACCAAAATAATTTGATCATAATACATTGAGAACATCTCCCATTTCAAAACATTGTGAATTACTCATGAGTTATGCAAGGGCGGTGAATCACTCACCCAAAAAAAAAAATTTGTTTGGCTGTTTAGAATAGATGCCATCTATGAATCTGTTTTGTAGAGCTTACTTAAATTATGAAATGAATTTGCAAAACTCCACTTTCCAAGCTTCGGGATCTTGATGAATAATTACATTTTGTGCAGAATATTGAAAGCAAATAGGATAAATAGAGTTGCAGTCTATGCAATTGCATTGGCTTACAAACTAATATTTTGCTAGGTTGGTCATTGGTCATCGCTTGGCTATTAACTATGCCTCCACGTTCTCCATAGTTTCCAAACTTAGTATTATCTAAATGCATTTTGAATATATAGAGAAAAAAAAAGTTATATAGGCTAAGGGATGAAAGAAGAGAAATAATAATAATATGCAGGTCATGCAACTGCAAATTCCTAATCTAGTAGTCATCCTAACTCCTATCAAATATGCTAGTTGTGCATCTGTAAATTTACGAATGATTTGTAATTTTTTTAGTATGTTAAAAAAAATTAACCACTATTTTTGTCGTTACCAATATGTAGGTTAATATATAATCACAATGGCATCTGGCTTTACATTTGGTTCAGACTCAACAGTGCAAGACAGCCCATTAGAAAGAGAGCCCCTCATAGCCATGACCCCACTTGGAAATATGACAGTAACGAGACCTTTACAAGGGAACATTATTTGTACCTGGTGCACGAAGAGGCTTAGTGGAGGCATCAATCGCCTGAAATACCATCTTGCAAGCATTCTTTGCCGTGATGCCAAGGAATGTCCAGCATCCCTTGAAGAGGTGAAACAAGAGATGATAGCCCTTCTTGCAGCACTACATAAAAATAAATTGGAAAGAGAGAAGACACAAGCAGCCATACAATAAGCCATTGGTCCTAATTTTTCAAGAGACTCTAAGGTGGATATGCAAGGTATTTGGGGCTCTAGTTGTGGTCATGTATGCATGTCCCATCCTCCTCGTCCATTTCAAGTAAAGTCCACTTTTCTTGTGCCTCGAAATGAACTAGGATCATAACCTTCATTGGAAGCTACTGGGTGGAATAGGTAGGTGCACAAAGAAGCAAATAAGACTTGTGCAAATATTTCGTATTATAACAACCTTCCCTTCAATGTGGCAAATAGTCCATATTGGGAGTGTTTGGTGATAGCATTGATAATAGCAAGGAAAGGGTACAAGGCTCCCACTCCAAAAGATTTAAGTGGCTAGTTTCTCAAAGATGCTATTGTAGATGCTAAACAAATTGTGGAAGATGAAAAGGACCAATGGCAAAAGTTTGGATGCTCAATTCTTTCAGATGGGTGGAAGGAACCACACTCTCATCAATTTTTTAGTTTCTTCAAATGGTGCGAAGGTTTTTCTAAAGTCAATAGATGCCTTTGACATAATAAAGAATGCAGACAATTGGAGCTTGATATTGGAGGAGATTGTTTTAGAGGTGGGCATAGAAAATGAAGACCAAGTTATTACTAACAATGTAGCGGCATATGTAGCAGTTGGAAGATTGCATCAAAAGAGGCATTCAAACACTTTTTTGGATCCCTTGTGCAACTCATTGCCTTGACCTTCTTTTGGAGGACATAGGCAAAATTTATTGGGTGGAACCAATTGTAGAAGCAAGAGATATAACAAAAAATATATATAATCACCCATGGGTTCTTCAACTAATGAGAGATCACACCAAGAGGGTAGAGCTTGTGCGATTGGATGCTACAAGGTTTGCAACTAATTTTCTAATGTTGCAAGGTATTACCAATTTATTGACTCCCTTCAAGAAGATATTTGTGAGTCAACCATGGGTAGACTCAACTTATTCAAAGAAGGCTGATGGAGAAAGGATCACAAAAAAATATTTTTTGATTGTGATTTTGCAACTACAGCTATAGAGATTGTTAAGGTAACTTTAACTTAATTTTATATTCAAATTAAATCCTTTATTTTTAAGCTTTAAAAAAAAATTGCTCTTTTTGAAAAGAGGGTAAAAATTTATTGAATCAGAAAGCACAAAGGAGCATACAGTAAGAAACAATAGGCTCCCCAACAGGCCACCAGAACTACCCTAACCTATCCTCTTCAACAATCTTATTAAGAGTCTGAATATAAACCCGAGGCAAATCATCGCTGCTCCCAACACTCCAGCCAATCATCTTTTCAGAAGCCCACTTAGCAAGACAATTCGCTGCTTTATTCCACTCTCTGGGAATATAGCAGAAGGAGACTGAATCTAAAGAATCTATCAAATTCAAAATTTGTTTGCCAACAACAGCCAGATGCCAGTCCACACCTTCCAGTTTCCGTCTATTCAACATGTCCATAACAATCTAAGAATCTGACTCACAAACAACCTTGCTCCATCCAAGAGTACAAGCTCGCTCAACAGCATAGAGAACAGCCAAAGCTTCCATAAAATTGTTAGTATGATATCCCTTGTAAGCAGAAAAAACAAAGGTTATGTTCCCAAGGCTATCCCTGCCAATTCCCCCTATTCCCGCATTTCCTGGATTTCCTCGAGAAGAGCCATCAATATTAATCTTGAGAAATCCAAGGAGGGGAAGAGACCACTTACCAGTTCTTTGAGCCTTCTTCTTGGCATAGCAGTGGCTAACCTACCTACTCATAAGACGAACACAATTAACATCCCCCAAAATGTTCAAATTTTGAATAACAAGAACGTCACCTGGATCCACATTAACTGAGAGGTCACACTTTGCCAGTGAAATTTCTTGTAGCATAATAATTATTCTTTGCCAAACCTGTTGAACCAATATCTTCTTATCTTGAAAAATCCTGCGGTTCCTTTCTAATCACAGTTGCTAGATAATAAAAGAGGGACCAATATCCCAAGCTACCTGGAGGAAAGAGGTTTTAGCTGGGGGTCTCCCAAGGCTGTTCCAAAAATCCAGAAGGATATTAGCATGAACACAAGCATGTTTCCAAGCACCCCACCAGAAATGACAAATTTGATTAGAGAAGTCATGCTAAAAGAAAAGTTGAGAAGCATGTTCCTCACATTTGTTACACAAAATGCATCTGGAAGGACCATGAAATCCCCTTTTCCAAAGATTTTCCTAGGTTAAACACCTATTTTGAACCACCAACCATAAGAAGAAGTTACATTTGGGCCATTAGAATCTATTTCAAACCTATTTCCACCAAGGAGTAATCACCCTGCCATGAGTTAGGCAGTCCAACTCTGAGTACCCTGAAGAAACAGAAAATTTCCCTTTTGGGTCAGGCCCCTAGGCTAGAACATCTCGTCCCCTTAGGGAACTACAAATTCTTCCTACCAAAATCCTTGCTAACTCATCCCGAGACTCAGCAGACCCTCCCAAAGGCCATTCATGAGGTTCTTTCCAAGTAGCCACTTCCCTTGATCCAAAACTCTGGTACCTTTTAAAATCCTCAACTCTAGTCCACCCCACTTCAAAAAATCTATCGCCCAGAGGCTGAAGCTGTGGGAACTGGGAAAGGATGGGAGGAAAGCCATTCCAAGAATCATGCCAAAAGAGGGCTTCAGCTCCTTTGTTACAAATCCAAAAAAGACCCTACTTTACAACCTGAGCTCCTCTTATGAGGGTATACCATATCATAGAGCCCTTACCTGTCATATTGCATCTAGGAATATACTCTTGACAGGTGCACCATCTCTAGAAAAGCTTGCCAACCAAAACACAACTATTCATACCTGCTTGTCGAAGACCAAGACCACCATAATGTATTGGTCTACAAACGGAGTCCCATCTTACTAAAATCCACTTTGAAGAAAGCAAATTACCAATCTAGAGAAACTGTCTGGATAACGAATCAAATTCCTCAATGAAGCTGACAGGGGCAGTCTACACAAAAAATCTATAGATAGGGAGAACCTAAACCACAGTCTTTAAGAGAATCATTCTCCCAGCTGAAGACAACCATCTATAAGTCCAGTGACTTACCTTCTTGCGAAGCTTATCCAAAACAACTTGCCAACAAGCCTTATTCAGGAGGTGATCAGATATAGGTATCCCAAGATAAACAACAAGAAGAGCACCAACCTGAAATCTAAGAACCCTGGCAATCCTAGCTTGAATAGCAAGATGCGTGTTGAAGAAGTAGATAAAAGACCTATCTTCATTAATCTGTTGTCTAGAGCCTATCAAGTAGATATCTAGAGCCTTCCTAATATTAGTAGCCTCCAAAAGTTTAGCAATGCCCATTAGAGTTGTTTCATCAACAAATTGAAGATGGGAAAAGGGGGAAAGACCATTGCCCCAATCCCAACCTTTAATCAAACCATGCCTAGCTCTAGAACCAATTAGTCTTCCAAGACCTTTCGCCATAAGGACGAACAAGTATGGGGAAAGAGGATCACCGTTTCTTAAGCCTCTTGAAGCACCAAAAAGTTTAGTGGGCACACTATTGATGAGAACAGAAAAGGACGGGGTTGAAACACAACTCATAACCCAGTTAATCCAGTCCCCAACAAAACCAAAAGCTTCAAGAATTTTGCGAAGAAAACTCCATCTAACTCTGTCATAAGCCTTGGCCATATCCAACTTAATGAACATAGCTTTCTTCTTTGATGATGCCATAGAATGTATCGCTTCAGAAGCTATAACAATCCCATCGAGAATTTGTCTACCAGCAACAAATCATCCCTGTTCCTCAAATATCAAATTAGGTAGCCACCCTTTAATTCTATTTGCAATCAATTTTGTAATAATTTTATAGATCACATTACACAAAGCAATAGGGCGGAAAGAGCTGAAAGAGTTGGCACCCTCCTTCTTGGGAATAAGGGCAAGGAAAGTGGCATTCATAGCCCTTAGCATCTGCTTGTTCCTGTAGGATTCCTACACCACATCCAAAAGATCCCATTTGATAGTCTCCCAGAACTCTTGGTAGAATTCAATAGGAAAACCATCTAGGCATGGGGCTTTACCCTTCTTCATTCCAAACACCACCCCTTCAACCTCCTCCAAGGAAATAGGTCTACATAGATTCTGATTCATTTCAGCTGAGACAATAGAGGGAATACAATCAAGAACTAATCTTTCTTCCAGACTAGCTGGAGCAAAGTCATTAGTGAACAACTCCCCAAAGAATCTAATAGCCTCCTGAGCAATCTCCCTATTAGAAGAGAGATGGACACCTGTTGACGTGTCTAAAATCACTGAACTTGCGACTTCATCCGGCCAACGCAGAATAGAATGTACTCGCTGAGTATCCTATCCTCTCTTGAGATAAGGAAATCCCTAATGCTGGTTTTGTTGATCAAAGGGGATGACCTCAAGGTTTTGATTGTCAAGTCTTGACTGCGGGATTACTCAGTGGTCGATGTGATTTGCTGGGAGCACAAGGGGACTTACGATTTGCAACAAGCTGGTCTGCTGCGATTCTCAAATTACGTAATAAAGAGCAAAAGGAAAGGGTTTAGGAGACCTAAAACTAACAAGATTGGTATGCGGGTAGACAGATTCAACATAACCAATCCCTGCTTGGCTAGAATAGCTCACAACCTTGTAGGAACGGTGCAATCTTCAAAGGGACTTGGAAGATTTTCAGACTAGAGACGCACAACTAAGCACCCAATTCTAGCGCAGCTCAAACGGACACCTGCAATTAAACTAAGCACAATTAAAGGCTCAGGTTAACCATACAAAAGGATACACAATCAGTATATCCTCAATGGTATGAGCCTGAATCTATCAAATACCTACACACCCAAAACAGAAAGATCTATCTAAAATGCTGAAAGAAACCATGCAAACAGGATGAAAACAAGACAATAAACACCAAATCAATATTTATATATTGATTTCAACTGCCTATTACAACAATTTGTGCAGCATCTCTATGCTACTGCTTAAAATCTAACCTATTCTAACTCTAAAATCCAACTACAAAATTCTCTCTAACTGTCTAACTATCTAACCATCTCCCTCTTTACAAAAGAAAGGCCTCTGCCTTTTATAGATTTTACAATACGAACCAAAGGCTAGGATTAACTGCATCCAAGGGTCTTGATCTGCCTTCCAGAAACTAGCAGCTTTAACCCATGCCCATTAAATTCTCACTCATCCATTCAACCACAATTCCAACTACCTGCCACTATTTGGCTTTAATCCAAGTCTATCCGATAGTTGGACATAACTGACCTGTGTCCCCTCTACTTTAAAATATCTAAGTGGGGCCTACAGGCAGTTTACAATAAAACAATTTCAGTTCTTAAAACTGAATTCCTGGAATTAAATCCAGTTGTGTGCTTTTTCTCGAGAAGGCATAAACTTGCAGCATTCAGAGTGTTCTTTGGTCTTTGGTCCCGATGGTGGACTTCATCTTTGTTCAGTAGCATGCTTCCCAATGCTCGGTTGCTCTCACGTTCCTGTAGTGTGTTCCTGCATCCTCTTCTTCAGTGTTCAGTGCCTGGCTCCTTGACGTTTCAGGCTTTCTCCTGGTTCTTCGATGATGTCCTACGACCTGCGAACAACAATTTCACTTTAATAAATTAATTTGAAAAATTAAAATTAATTTAACTAATCAAACATTAAATTTCTAAACGTCTGGCTTCGTCTTGGTGAAGATCTCGATGAGATGTATCTTGAAATGTCGTTTTCTCTTCGAAAATGAAATCTGATCCTTGGTCTTGATGGTGTTTGGGCAATCTGAATCCATTGAAGCTTCTTGGCTCACTGGCAAAAAAGTGATCTTGCCTTCTGCATGATTTTTGCCTTAGGCATTTTCTCTTCTATGGTGTCTTGGGCATTCAGAAACCTCCTAAACCTTCACACTTCTGCGTGGTTTTTCCTTGGTGAGATTTTCGCGGATGGAGAGGGGAGTTTGGCGTGATTGTAATGCTTAACTTTTGATACTTACACCTCTTCAACCCCTATAAAAAAAATGCGACTTTCGCCCTTTGGCTCAAACTTCGGCATTTAGACATGATTTGCAAACTCTTCATTTTCTCTTGGAATTGCCCTTCGGAATGCGATTTTGGCATTACGCGAACTTCGGCAAATCTGTCTTTTTTCAACTTTTTGAAAAATCGCAACTTACCTCTTATTGGAAATTCGGGGCTTTAGAACATTTTGCAAGTTTTATAAACTTATAACTTTCGCCATAGCTGCCGAACTTCGACATTTCTGGAGGGTTTGAAAACTTTAATACTTAACAACAATCGCGATTTACCCCTAGATGCCGAATTTCGGGGTTTGGATGGAGTTTGCAAACTTTACGAAAATCGCGTTTTTACCTTGGTATGCAAACTTCAGGCTTTCAGTTGCTTTTGCGAGTTTAAAACTTTAAACTTTCTATCATTCTTCTTCCAAATCGCACTTTTCGGGGATTCTAGGGGTTTTGCCAATTTTAAAACTTCCCAACGTACCCTTATTATGCGATTCCCAGCATTTTAGGGTGGTTCTACAAACTTTAAACTTTCCGCACCTCTCTTTGAATGCGGATTTCGGTGATAATGAGTGTTTTGCAAACCCTTTTCACTTTCGCAATATTCCCCTCTGCTGCGATTTTTGGGGTTTTTGAACCATTTGCAAACTTATAAAAAACTTTCACTTACCCCTTCGTGCGATTTTCGGCATTTGTGAGGACTTTTCAAACTTTAAGCTTTTCGCACCATTCTCTTGCAATGCGAATTTCGGTGATTTCAGGGGTTTTGCAAACCTTTTCAACTTTCACGCACTTCACCCCAACTTCGGGTTTTGGAGGTATTTTGCAAACTTTTTTAACTTTCACATTCCTCCCTTATAATGCGAACTTCGGGATTTTGGAGTGTTTTGCAAATTTCTTTCCCTTTCGCACTTTTACCCTCTGAAATGCGATTTTCGGCATTTTGAGGGGGTTTTGCAAATTTTAAAAACTTTTCAACTATCACTTGTCCCTCATTGTGCGATTTCTGGTGAATGGGAGGAGTTTGTCAAGTTTTACCTCTTGTATTTTATCCAATACTGGCGAATTTCGGGGATTTCATCCATTTTGCCAATTTTTAGAAACTCATATAATTTCCCCCCCTTAGTGCGAATTTCAGGATTTGAAGGAGTTTTGTCAGTTTTTTTGTTTTTTGTTTACACTTTGCATTCTTTATCTCCTTTGTATCCCTTGGCGACAATCGGCATTTCAACATCATTGCAGGCTTTAACTCTTTCTTCACATTTAGCCGACTTTGCGAGAATTGGGGAGTTTTAAGCTCACAATATGGCCCTAGAGGCTGAATTTGGTTTTAGCGGCACTTGACCCTTCATATCCCCTTCCTCTTCCGCAAGGACAGAAAGGCACAAACTGGGGGGTCCCTGTCCAAGACGGGAATGGGTGTGCGATTCGCACAACAACACCCTCCTAAGAAATGAGGGATGTGATAGCATTATCATGTCTCCTATCCTTAACAGAGTTGTGAAAGAACTTTGTGTTCCTGTATCCTTCCTGGAGCCAATCCACTCTAGCCTTTTGTTTCCAGTAAATCTCTTCACGAATTTCCCATTCTTCTAAATCTCTTACAGCCAAGGCTTCATCTCTATACAATTCGTCAAAAAGGCCTTGATCTCTAATTATGCGAGTTATAGTGTCAAGACGAGATAGTTCTTGCAATTTTTCCGAAAAGATATTGCCAAAGCATAACCTATTCCATCTTTTGAGCTTATACTTAACATATTGAAGTTGTTTAACAAAAGAGAACATTGTAGTACCATAAGCCAGTATCCCTTCCTACCACCATTCTAACATGAGGTCCTGAAGAGAAGGATCACGAAGCCATATAAGCTGAAACTTGAAAGATGGGATTTTTGCAGCCTGAAATTGAGAAGCATTAAACTTGACCGGCCAATGATCAGATCCTCTCCAATCTAAAATTTCAGAACTAGTTGTCCAGTTATCTCCCATCCAATAACAGGACACCAGAAATCTATCCAAACGCTCTACAATGGCTTCTTTTCCACATCTTTTGTTATTCCAAGTATACATACCATTAGAGGGCTTTACATCCACCAACCTCAAAAACTCATTGTTATCCCTTAGTAACTCTGCTAAAGGATCAAGCCTAGAAATTTTGCCCCTTTTTCCCTCCAAACATAATATAGCATTGAAATCTCCCGTTATAATCCAAGGATGAAATGGGGCAAGGGAACGGACAAATCTGATATGAGACCATAATACAGATTCTCCACTTGCCTAGATATGAAATTTATGATGATGATTTTCAAAGAAAATCATCATAAATTCATAATAGTTATTAGTTAGTAGCTAGCTATTGTCTCCACTATCTGACTTTGCATGATAATGCCATTTTGTAATCCATACGTATTCAAGAATTAAATTTCATGGAAAAAACTTCCTCATGGTTTTTTAGACTCGTTTTATACATTTTGTAATGGAACTTTGCAATTAAAACAAAAGTGTTTTTATAATAAATTTTAGTACTTTTTAAGTTGTTGAATTATTGCCCAATCAAAAATTTTGGGCTTCTTGTGTACTCTCCGAGTCCAAGTCTGCAAAAGATGTCAAGTATATTATACATTTCCAGATTGTCCTTCCATCCCTTTCTCTGCACTAGCTATATGGCAGTTAGGGAATTTTGCAAGTGAAATAAAATATATTATCAATATATGTTATTGCTTTTTATGCTTCGAGCACTACAAGAAGAGAAGGGTTGTGTTTCCTCTCTAGACACTCTATTATGTCATTGTTTCAAATTGATAGATCAAAAGCTCTCTCAACCTACCTTTTTACATATCAGTAATTTGAATTCTTATGAATGGATTTTTCTAGCAGATCAATTGGGAGGAGAATTTCAAAAATAAAATAAAAGAGGATGAATTTGCACTTTAAAACCTAAAATAGAAGGATAATCCCATCCAAGTAAATCCGATGAAAAAAATTTCAAAGTAGCCGGAAACTCCTTTGTCCCTCCTTGGGCACACGTATCCCAGTATCCAAAACGAATACGTATCCAATATGGCCCGGATACGTATCTGATAGCGTACCCATGCATGCCCAAAAAACCTTGATTTTCCAGCCATGCAGAATACTATGTGATTTGATTTTTTAAAAAATTTGAAATAAATCTTCCTAAATTTAATTTAAAAAAACTTCAGTCATGCATTTAAAAAAAAATTGGTATAAACAAAACATACACCAAATGAGAAAGACAAATGAAATGTTTTTTCTGTTTCAGTGACCCATTTTGGGGGTTATCTTCCAGTGCACTCTACTATTTTTGCATGTTGTAAATTGTTAAATCAACTTATAATTATTTATGTAGCAATTATGTGTCTATATTGCTTTTGAGTAATGAAAATCTCCTCCAATAACTTAGAAAATTGTGTTAAATATATGTGTATGTGTTTTATATGAATAGCGTATACAGCCTTATCCATAATGGGGTTCTTAAAAAATGATTGTATTCATACCCAATACCGTATCCATATTTGTATCCATATCCATGTCCATGCAACTTTGAAAATTTCATTTGGGGCAGAGAAAAACTTTCATTGTAGGTCTGAAATGGCCACAAATATGCCTCTTCCTATGATTATGAATAATTCCATTTGAATTCTATATATCTAACATTTATGAACAAAGTTTCAAAATTGTGGAACCTTGTCAAAAAGGAAAATGCAGAAGTTTGTGTCAAAAATTTGATTGTTTGCAAAAGGCAAATAAGTTTTTCTAGATCATTTTTTGACATTGTTTCTTTCTTGAAGATGTAACAAAATGTGTGGAAGAAGAAATAAATGGAAAATAAGTAAACTGATTTCTAGTAAGGAAAACTTGGGCATAATTGAGCCAAGAAGAAAATCCACTTCTATTTTATAGAAACGAGGTAATGTGTCGCACAAATATTTCCCCTCTTACTTTGAAATCTTTAATGTTTCCGTAAATATTTCCAATCAAAATTATATAAAAGAACAACACATGAGTTGTAAAAAGGGGACAAATAATGATGATGTACCTGTGTGATTGAAGAGGACCAGTTGGACCTTCACAAAGGAAAATTCTTAAAATCTAATTAAAAGAGGCAGAAATTCAACCTGCATTCTTATTGGGAAGAAAGCACATAAAGAAGTTATCTTTCAACCACCCTACAGGCCATGCAATTTCAAAAATGCATTTGCAGAAAATCAGGAAGAGAAATGGAGAGAAGAAAAGAAAAATCAAATGAGGAAAATGGGGAGAAGTCTGGGAAGTTAGAATTATCATTTGCTCCAGTCCTTGAAGTACACACAATGCTTCAGGATAATGTAGAAAACAAATATGAAGCATTCATGGATGCAATTTCACCTTGCCTAGGAACCACCAGCCATTGGTTGTGCAGGTTATTAATAATGGTGTTGATGCAACCTAAGTAACTAATTTGCACCCTATTGTCAGTTTCAAAGATGGACAAACTATTCTACCTATCCATAACTTAGCTATCTGACACTAATGAAATCTATCCATTTTGGCTTCCACATCATGAGTAGTGTGATATTGTTGATACATACATTCCATTTGTTGGCCATTGAAAGATCCCTAATGGATCCCCTTGCTGATCTGCTGTAGTTTTTAAATTAATAAACTATATTTTCTTGTGATTCCTTTGATGGTTTTAGAGAATAGACAGAAGTTGCAGAAGGTTTGTTTCTTTTTGTGTTTTTTGATAGTTTTCAAACAAGTAATGAATAATGAACAGTAAACATGAAGGAGACTGAAAATAAATAAGAACATACAGCCAAATTCAGAATTGCTACAAGCTGTACCAGACAGATTGCTGATTTGTAAAACCAAATAATAATTCCAATGCTGATCCAAGGAACTTACATCCAACAATGATGCCAAACTGAAAGGTGAATAGTGATCATAAATCAAGAATACCTCTAAGGCTGAATACATGCATTCCTTACATTCCATGTGGGATGTACCTGCTGCAAATGGCGGCCCTAAGGCTGCAAGGATCACGCCCAAGTTGAAGAATCAATCTACCATGCTGAAACCCTTACTCTGCAACCTGAATCCACAATGAAGAATGGCATACTCAATCTCTGTCAACAATGCACTCTGCCTGAAGAATCCAATGCCAATAACTGTTGAGGGCTACGCCCCAGCCAGTCCAGATCTTGGGGTTTGCGTCCCAGATGAAGAATCGCCCACTCAGAGCTAATTCGCAAAAATAAGTTTGATTGTGTAAAAAGATAATGAACAATTTGGTCTTCATTTCCTTATATCTCCTTTCCTTTCCAAGCCAAACCCTAAAAGGGAGTAAAGTTGGCGCATTATGAAAAGAGTGTTATTTTCTAATTATGGCGTCAACTATAGGAAAATAACACTAAATTGCAAATAAATAGCTTCAGGCATCCAAAAAGACTCTAGAAGGTGAGAATCATGTAGCAAAGTTCAAGACCTTTCCAACGAGCTATAACACATAGGCATATCAACCCAGATGAAGCCAGAAATCCCTTATTACTCCGAAATGACTAAATACATAGCCTTATTTTAATTTATTTAATCGCAAACTTAGGAAATATTTAAATATATTAAAATATCTCCAGATATCCAATAATAGCCCAAAATGACCAAACAATCATGAATATAACTGTCACCTATCTGTGACCGATGCCGGAAAAGTTGAACTAACTGGCAGTCCCATCCCTAAAATCTAGGGATGCTCCAAGAAACTAGGAAACACACCCAAACTTCCTGAAACTGAAACCATGACATGGTCCCGTGGAACCTCCAATATGGGAACTGTCACACCCTCCTAAAAAATAGGGAATCTCCCTAAAATCAAGGAACTGCTCCAAATGGCCCTCAAACTGCCTGTAAAGCCAAAATCCAATCACTATATGAACTGAATGAGTCCCAATCAACCTTTGTTAGCCTACGAGACTCCAATGATAGGCCAACTCCTCTGTCTCTGACGTCCACTCTAGAAAGGGGACATGACAATCCTCCCCTCTCGGAGTTGCTTGCCCACAAGCAACTGAAACACCAATCCTCCACCATCCCAAATAAGACGTAAACAAATCATTGCATGTAACTGTTGCTCATCTCTGATATAAACAACATGCAATACCCCGGTCTGGAATGGCTCCTCAAAATGCTGAAGCACCTGTGTTGTCAAATCAACACTGCCTGGGTCATAGAGCGAAGCATAGCTCCCATTGAATACCTCAAGAGAGCAATGGAAAACTATATCATCTCCATAGATCAAATATCCATAAATGCCAAGATCACTAGTGTGTCTGTGATCACCAACATGCATAACATCCGTCATAATATCCAATGAATGCCAATCCATGGAAGACCCTCTGTGATCTGACCCCATCTAACACAAGTGACACACAACTGCCACACACTGTTGCTGATGTGCCGGAAGATCTAATGTCAACTCACTAGACAATGTATAATACTGACTAAAATCATCACTGTCCAGGCTGGCATCTAAAAATATTTAATCACCAACCAGCAATGAAACAATCACCCTGTCTAGAGAATCAGGTGAAACTGCCACATCAACTGGCTCAAAGTACTCACTAAGAGTAACATCACATAACTCATCCACGTCAGCTATCTGATGACAATCAACCTATGGATCAACTGTCGTCCCACTCTGCTCAATAAATTGAGATGAATAGTGAGTAAACTCCAGCTCCATCGTCGTGAAATTCCGAACATACCGTCCAAGTGTCAACAACCACTGTACACCCACGACTACATCTATACATCTAAAGTGAAGCAAACCATGTAGGATCCACGAAAGAAAGGTACTACACATATCTATACCATGATCCCACACAAACCACCTGTAGGACATAAACTGCTCCTGCTGCTCTCCTCTGATATAAATGCCATATAATCTTAATATCTGGAGCAACATACTATAATCCCTATAAGATGCTGTATCAAATGAATCAACACCTGGATCGCAAATAAAACTAAATCCACATCCATCTGTCATGAAGAGACAATGATAGTAAGAGGCATCCTCGATACTGTGTCTCTCTACAGCCACTGTGAAACTCTCACACCTGTGATAACCATCCACAACAACACACCTACTAATCCATGCATCATCCTTCCCCGATGATCCTGGATGAAGTCTCTATGTCAAGGAGATGAAAAACTCTGACGGTCGCTGCCCATCATAACGGTTGATTGTTTGCTGATCCCGCAAACAATCCATCCCAAACTGCTGGATCAAGTGCCTACAATCAATAACTCTATCCTCTGAAGATGGGAGAGCACTATCGCAACACGGATAGTATAAGTCCCGAACCAACTCACATCTGCGAGCCATTCAATCATCTACAATCGGACTAAAAGAGAAATGAAGTGCACTCCTTGCGAGGTAATCTAAATGGACTCTCGTAAGCTCGCTCAATGGCTCTGTGTCATAATCTTGTCCATCAAACTCATCATCACTCCCACTGCTCTCAAACCATGAATCCGAAGACAACTCATATGTCTGAGATCCAAAATCCAAAATACACCTCAACTGAGCACTGTGGCTCTGCGGTGAAACATATTGGTTTCCCTTGTTAGCTGTAAGAGGTGTAAAAGAAGATTTGCTTTCCAGAGAAGGAAACAAGTCAACAGGAGTAATATCGTGAGTCAAATCACAACTCTCTGGTGAATCTCGTAGTGTCACAGTAGAACACTGTTCTGTATCTATCGCTGATGATGTCTGTGCCACTCTCAATCTATCAGAAAGCTCTTCCAATCTGGAGTTCGCTTCCTGAAGGGACAACTGGGTATCCTCCCATGCAACAACAGTCGCCTCAAGCTCCTGAGAGAGGATATCAACTTCCTCCTCTTCCCTCAACAAAGCACCATAACTAATAAAATCCCTCTGAAGGAGATAATCTCGGTCAGCCACTAACTATAAATACTCATGCTTCAGTATCCCAATGGCTCCATAAAGAGCATGAAACTCTGGTAAGGAAAAATCACTACTGCCCTGCTCATCAATCATGAGGGTGCTCCAACTATGTGTAGCCAACAACTGGCGAGCGACATCGAAATGCTCAATAACTGTGTCTATGCTCCTGTCATCAACCTTGAGTTGTCCAATCAGGTGATGAGGAGTCCGAGAATGTTGGCTCTCCTATAACTATACAAACTCAAAATCTACATTGTGGAAAGAAGTTGTATCTATATCCTGTACCTCTCTGTAGTCAACATCGTGTATGCACTCGGCCATGGATACAACCTCATCCAAAGTACTGCTGCTCTGTGCCTCTAAGAACACCACATCCGTCAACGATGATACTGCTGAAAATGCACTGTCATCACTCTCTTCTGCATCCCATGTGTCTGCACAACCCACTGGCTCACGATCCTGGGGTCCAATGCTACTAAGAGAACATACTAGGCTGGATTATAAGGTCTGATCTATAAAATCAGAATCATCATGATATGAGTTCTCAACATTCAAAGCATCATTGGTACCCGAATTTTGAATACCTTCATGTGACAGCCCATTGGCACCATCTTGTACAAGTGTAGACATTGATACCTCAAGCTGATGCAAAGGTACCTCACTGCTGTCATGAAAATCAGAATTGATAACCTCTAACTCAGTTGCCTCTTGGGAAATCCCCTGCACGGAAGGTGAGGACAATTCATTATCCAAAGTTGTCCTAATGTCTCCTTGAGTTGAATCTAACAAAACCATCACATAAATTCTTGTCCCACTCATCGGAACTTGAGGGCACCAAAACATTCTTATGTAGAGGTATATTACCCCTAAATGAAAGTTCTTTGTCCATTCCTAATTCCTGCACCCTTGATTCTTCTTTCCTTCTTTGCCACTGATCTGAACTTGTAGCTACCAAGTTATCTTCGTCTGCTCCGGGTACACCCATAAATTGTGTGAAGGAAAGGAGCTCACGTAGCATCTTAGGAAGAGAACAATACTGATGATAGCTGCTCATAACTGTATCATTAAATATCTTGGCAGGAGGCATCCTACTTTTACGTGTTGGAGAAGATGAAACTTTTGAGTGCCCAATTTTTAGTTCTAGCCATGGTATTTACCTGTAACTAAACTGATATCCCAACGGATCCCGGAGATCAAAATAAAGTTTGTTCTCCACAATTTTGGGACTTTGGCCAACGTATTGTCTTACCAGTTGTCAACTATAAGCATAAATGTGTAGGTTGACAACTACCCAGTTGCTGATATGAATTATCAAAACCTTCTATCCAATACCCAGATGTGACAATTTCTCATAAACCCTACAGGCTGGCAGGATGTAGGCTCTGATACCACTGAAAGATCCCTGATGGATCCCCTTGCTGATCTGCTGTAGTTTTTAAATTAATAAACTATATTTTCCTGTGATTCCTTTGATGGTTTTAGAGAATAGACAGAAGTTGCAGAAGGTTTGTTTCTTTTTGTGTTTTTTGATAGTTTTCAAACAAGTAATGAATAATGAACAGTAAACATGAAGGAGACTGAAAATAAATAAGAACATACAACCAAATTCAGAATTGCTACAAGCTGTACCAGACAAATTGCTGATTTGTAAAACCAAATAATAATTCCAATGCAGATCCAAGGAACTTACATCCAACAATGATGCCAAAATGAAAGGTGAATAGTGATCATAAATCAAGAATACCTCTAAGGCTGAATACATGCATTCCTTACGTTCCACGTGGGATGTACCTGCTGCAAATGGCGGCCCTAAGGCTGCAAGGATCACGCCCAAGCTGAAGAATCAATCTGCCATGCTGAAACCCTTACTCTGCAACCCGAATCCACAATGAAGAATGGTGTACTCAATCTCTGTCAACAATGCACTCTGCCTAAAGAATCCAATGCCAATAACTGCTAAGGGCTACGTCCCAGCCAGTCCAGATCTTGGGGTTTGCGTCCCAGATGAAGAACCACCCACTCAGAGCTAGTTCGCAAAAATAAGTTTGATTGTGTAAAAAGATAATGAACAATTTGGTCTTCATTTCCTTATATCTCCTTTCCTTTCCAAGCCAAACCCTAAAAGGGAGTAAAGTTGGCGCATTATGAAAAGAGTGTTATTTTCTAATTTTGGCGTCAACTATAGGAAAATAACACTAAATTGCAAATAAATAGCTTCAGGCATCCAAAAAGACTCCAGAAGGTGAGAATCATGTAGCAAAGTTCAAGACCTTTCCAAGGAGCAATAACACATAGGCATATCAACCCAGATGAAGCCAGAAATCCCTTATTACTCCGAAATGACTAAATACATAGCCTTATTTTAATTTATTTAATCGCAAACTTAGGAAATATTTAAATATATTAAAATATCTCCAAATATCCAATAATAGCCCAAAATGACCAAACAATCATGAATATAACTTTGTCACCTATCTGTGACCGATGCCGGAAAAGTTGAACTAACTGGCAGTCCCATCCCTAAAATCTAGGGATGCTCCTAGAAACTAGGAAACACACCCAAACTTCCTGAAACTGAAACCATGACATGGTCCCGTGGAACCTCCAATATGGTAACTGCCACAACCTCCTAAAAAATAGGGAATCTCCCTAAAATCAAGGAACTGCTCCAAATGGCCCTCAAACTACTTGTAAAGCCAAAATCCAGTCGCTATATGCACTAAATGAGTCCCAATCAACCTCTGTTAGCCTACGAGACTCCAATGATAGGCCAACTCCTCTGTCTCTGATGTCCACTCTAGAAAGGGGACATGACAGCCAGCTACTAAGTGCTTCCTATAAACTATCTGAAGCATAGTCCATAGACTTGGACTTAGAGAGTACTCGACAAGCCCAAAATTTTCAACTTGGCAAATAATCAACAAAAACTCGACAACCTAGTACAAAAAATTAATATTTCTTTAAAACCATATTTTTTTGCAAAATTCAATTACAAAATGTATTAAATTTAAAATTGACATCTTCAAAGAGAAAATGCATGGTTTAATAGGCAAACAAATTGCAAAAACGTGTTTTAACTAGCATTTTACCCGTGTTGGCATTTTTACCCACGGTTTTCCTATGTCTATAAAAAATCGCAAGTTGAACTTGCAAAACTCATTGAGCAAAAAAAAAAGAGTACTTGGCAACTCAAAGAGTACTCGTAGAGTTTGCAAACTATGATCTGAAGTACTCCAATTAAGGCTTGAAGAATTAAATAGATGGTGTTGTGAGCTTGAGGATTATCCCATATATCGAGGAAGCGAAGAGGATCAGGAATTGCATATGCAGAATTTGCCTTGCTCCTTGATCATTCTTCCACTTTCTTCCATCTTAACATAGCAGAAAAAATCAGCAAGGTGCATGAATCCATGGGGACATGATAATGGCGCAAATAAAATGGTGCTTAAATAGAACAAGATAGTTGAGACTAAGTTATGACCAATTTCAAGAGCTTGGAGTGAATTTTTACATGGCCTCAACCTTTGATTTACATGTATGATGTAACTTATAGTTCCCTTGAATAAAACAAGTTCTTCTCTATGTTCCACCAATTTTTGAGGATGCGGGGATGTGGGGACACATTTCGAAGATGGGATTTTTTTAGGCCATTTTTAGGGAGGACAAGGGACAGCTACATGTGTGTGTGTGTGTGGAAATTTCAAATATTCATATGATGATATTGATAAAGCATTCATCATATTGACATATACATTATAGAATCCTTAAAGCACAGAAATAGAGTTTACAGAGAGTTGATCAAATTAATATTTAATTGCTTCCATAATTCATGTCAATGTGCATATGATATAAGATTGGAAAATGGTAATACTCCATACACCAAAATGCCCAAAGGCTACAAGTTTGCCCTACAAATGTCAAAATGACAAAGTCACAAGTGTCAAAACTGTAAAACATGATGATTGAAAGTGTGATGGCTGCCTCTAATCTATGTTGGTTTTTCCAACAGCGCCTTCAAACCCTGCTGCTTTGTCTTTCTAACCTGGCTAAACAAAAATTAATGTAAAAATGGAGTCAAATGCTACTCGTGGAGTGTTATGTTTAGTCATGTTAGGGTTAGAGGGGTGTGGAGGCCACAAACATCATTTAATTTTTTATTTAAAGATGAGAATTTTTTTATGTTTTTTGAGCATTGGAAAAAAGGGTACCACCAACCATCCCCACCAAATTTTCTAGACGTCCACCAATTGGGGATGTTTTGCTTTCATTTTTTTTGTGGATGCCTTGGAAATGAACCCAAGCCATCCACCATCCTCAAGACATCCTCGGAGCAAGGACATGGCCTAAAATCCCCAGGGATGCATCCCCATGTATCCTTGATCTTTCTACTTATGTGTGTCAACAAACATTTTTCAACGAAAAATAAAAATCGTTAACTTATGCTTTCATTGCTTGCTTTCAACAGTCGCCTAACTGATCCCATAAACAAGCCTTGTGCCTCAAAGAATTTTCTTCAAAGCTTCAAGAGATATGCTAATATTATTGTAAACTGTGGCATTGGATTGGCAGTGCCATTACAGTCGTATGGCAATATTCTTTGCATTGCATTGGCCACGCAGTACCATTACAGGCTTGAGCCATTACAACTACAAGTTCATCTTCCAAATATTATTTGAGAATCAATAATAAAAGGTACATGTATAGAAAATCATTGTCTTCCCAACGATTATGTGTTGTAAACTCATGCCAATAGATTGTAAGAGAGATTGGGAAGTACCTGATATTGTCGCTTCTGTGAATTTGCCTATTCTATCTGAAATAAGACACTCAGTGTTATTTCTAAGACATGCAATTTTGATTAGAGAAGCACCATGTTTTTTAACCCCTACACTATTGACATAGTTGTGTTTCCCATGAGAGTGAGTACACTATTGCTTTTTGCCAACAAGCAGCCCCATCAGCCCACTTGGTAGGGTGCCATCCTACCAGTACTGATGCCATTTCACAAACTATCCCTTTACTCATAGCATTAACAAGTCCATGGGATGGGACAATTTACCTCTCCTTGACGTGCACCATCATGATTCTATTAGATGCCCCTTCAATAATGGGATAATTAAACTGCCCATGGGCTTGAGTCATATCCCATAGATTTTTCTTAGAAACACTATACTAAGTTTCAATAGCAAAATATGGCACTGTATACGTATGTACAAAAATCATGAAACTTACAATAAAGGAAACACACCCAAGGTTGATATCACTATCAATAGGACTTTCAAATAAGCCCAATGCCAGTTCACAGTTTTTATCAAACTTTGAACAAATTCAGCTTGTGACTTCACGTGTACAAAAACTGCAACCAACAACAACAATCTTGACCAAAAAAGCATGCTCTCATTATTGGTCTAAAAATTAAAACCATTAAATGGATTATCTCCATTGTTGATGATATGTCCTAATTTCAAATTTAATGGAATAGATGTTTGTACAATTTTTAAAAAGAAAATAGTAACATTGAGAATTTCTTATTCATGAAGAGCACAGGGTTAATAGCATTGTGTTAAGAGTTCCCATCAAAACATAAAGATCTTTAAAGGAATATCAAGAACTGCTATTTCATAAGAGCAAAACAATGTCACTAAAGCATTTATCAAATTTGGTAAACTTTTTTAACATTTTCTTTCTAAAAGTGGTACTTACTGGAAGACAAGTCAAGCTAATTGCCAATTTTACAAGCTCTGGGTCACATGCAATGTCCACATGTGTTGCTCCTCCCTGTCAAATTCAACGTAAGAGCTAAGGAACAAAATGCTAAGATCTATACCAAAGTGATAATATAATAATCCAAAATAGTGTTGTGTAACCTTCACAAAGCAAAGAAATATTTGTAAAACAGTATTCAGATTTCTGGCCAAGACATAGACCTACTGTGAAACTATATGCAGAAAATCAAAAGAATTACTTGAACATTTCAACTTAAAGCAGAGATCCATAGTGAGAAACATGTTCCTTGATAGAATAAAAATATAGATAACAGATTTCAATGATTGATCTCAAGATAAAACATACCATTAAGAAAATGGAAGTCCCTTTCCTCTTCCACAAAGTGCAATATATGTTAGTTACAATAATGTTCTTAATTTCAGAGATTTTGATAGAACTGGTATCGATCTACTTTTCATGTCCCCTTTTTCAAGCAGAGATAATTAGAAGCACCTTAGCCTATTTCCCATAGGCAAAAGGGGATGATGAGGGAAACATTTTTTATTAAATAATAATTTTAGTTGTCCTAGTCACTTAATAAAAGGATTACTTAAAATTTATTTTTAAAAGGTCAATAAAGTGTTGCTAGGATAGAGGGCCAAAACTAAAGCTTTATTAAAGGCTTTTCTAGATGCTTTTAAATAAAGTTTTGGAGGGAAAAGGGAAAAAGAATATAGTATTCAATTATTTCCCTCAAAGAGTATATAAAAAGAGGAAATAGGCATAGAAGAGGAATCATTTATTGCATTGTTATCTAAACCCCTTCTTTGAAGATTGAACCCTTATTTTTAGCTTTTTGCTTATGGACGAAAATCCTTTTAGTATCAAAATTTGGAGGACAAAAACACTCTTATTTATTCAAGAAGTTCCATTCAGGAATTGCCGTAGTGCTGAAAACATGCAATTTGTGTTGGTTTCAAAAAATAATTTGAAAGTAATTTTCAAATTTCAGTTTGGATTCTGGTTTTTGTAATTTGGTGAGTAAATATACCAGTGAGTTTATAAATATTATATTTATTATTTGTGTGGGGTGTTTCCAAAATATTTTATGTTATATGATACTACTGACAAATATTGTAATGTACCCAACCATACGGTACCCAAATTTCCACTTCACGCCACGTACCATTGAGATGTACCGGCGCTCTCTTACGGCACACTACCCGAGGGCAAAGTACCCAATGGAAATACCCGAGGGCAAAGTACTCGAGGGAAGTATACCCGAGGGCAATTACCGAGGGCAATACCCGAGGGCAAAGTACCCGAGGGAAGTATACTCGAGGGAAAAGTACCTGAGGGAAGTATACCCCATGGAAGTACCCAAGGGAAATTACCGAGGGAAGCACTAGAGGGCAAAGTACCTTCGACACCTTCAGCCCTCAATCAATGGCACTTGACACCCTTCAGCTCCGGATGTAAAGTTCCACTCGTACGGAAAGTAGGTCGCACACTTCGTACGACAATATTACTTCCACTAAAGGATCCAACCATAGATAATTCCCTTGTCGATAAGATTATTGCAGATATGGGAATGAATTGTCAACACAAAGTATACACCAACGACATTGAATGGCCAAGAACTAGATATTTGTAATTATATTCCACATGGTAGAGATAGATCCGACAATGAAGTACAAAGTGAAATATCAAAAATGATATCTCCAACAACAGACTAGGGTGGTTGCTAACCACCGAAATTGCGATTACAGAATAGGGAGGATCTTGCACCTCCAAAACTACAACAGTGCCAAACTCCAATTGGAATTCGCAGATACAAAGAAAATATAAAATTCACCATGCCTACAACTATGCCAAACTCGGCCTTATAAATGGGCTCCGGGAAGTTTCCCGAAGGAGTACAAGCAGGTCGACAATAGTTTATTATTTTAATAATTTGGGCCCCTTTATTTAATAATTAAATAAGTCCTTATGATATTATTTAAAATTTAGGACCACTTAATTAATTAACTTAATTAAGTCACTTTATTAAAATTGGGGACATTACAGTCCTCGCAGCCCAAAGATTGATTGCCCTCAAGCAATCCGTAACTATCTACCATCTGACAAACTCCGAGATCCCAGACCATGCGTGGATACTGGTAGCCATATCTGCTGAAAGCTTGATGCCGCACCATGACTAGGAGCACCACCTGCAAATCCCCAATCAGCTTGCGCTGCTCCACTCTGATATAAACATTGCCCTGCTCAGAGTTGAGGAATAACTCATCAAAATCTGTAGTATCCCTACTAGTTAGAGATCATTATCTTGCAACAGATTGTTAGAACACAACAAAAAAATATAGATAACTAATCTAATGCAATTAAAGTTCAATTACACCATTAACACTAATTTCAATTCTTAAAAAGGATACGAGTGCAGCAATGGGACATGTCCTTAGGCGGCTATGGGGCTCGCCTTCTTGGAACCCATCTTGGTTCCAAGCCATATCAGGAAATCGAAGGTTATTTCGATTCCTGTCTTGGATGTAATTTCTTACACCCAAGCCATCCAGGAAATCGAAGGTTAATTCGATTCCTGTCTTGGACGTAATTTCTTACACCCAAGCCATCCAAGGAAGACCCTATGTCAATTCCTTGCCTTGGATGATGCATCTCATCATCCAAGTCCTCAGAGGAGACCGGCCAGATCCGTCTCTTCTTGGATGAACTTAGTCAACCAAGCCATATATATGCATATAGATATTCAGTATATATACTGCCCTAGGGATTATCATAATCCCTCCCTTAGACTAAGGGAGTTTCCTCCCTATAGCCTCCAACATGTAATCACATTTATAATACATTTTTGCATTTTATTACTATTTTCCATTCCATAATCCACATTTACATATTCCTGATTTAACATGTATTCCCTAACATATATTCATAAAAATGTTCATTAACCAATATTCACATTTATTTCTTAACATATATTCCTACTATTCATTGATATGTATTTATTACTTATGTTCATACATATTCATTAACATATGTATTAAAATATTCATTTAACATATGTAATAAAATGTTCATTATTTATATTCGTTAATATATATATTAAAATATTTATTATATTTATTAGCCTTTGTAATGATTCTAGATATACATACGTATTCTACCTGGGTACCTATCTTTATTAATATATTCATATAAATAAACATTAGTGATACATGTAATCATAAATATGCACTAGTATATATGTGTGTGTGGGGTACACACGTCCACACACATATATATCTTATGACCCTTACCCTTCTTACCTGTCTGCAGATCGAAGTTGATGTAGGCATTCGCAATCTGCAATTGTCGTTTGTAGACGGGAGTCCTTGTTTGCCTCGAGCCTTCCTTGCTTCCGCAGTGGCCGTTTCTAGACTTCCCTATTTCCTCCCCATGTGCCTCCCCCTTTCCCTTTCTCTGCGGTGATCCTCCCTTAATATCCCGTGGAGGGGAAGGGTCGCATCCCCCCACGGGGTTCCTTCTGCAGGAAGGGGTGTGGCGATGGTCGCAGCCCAGGCTGCAACCCTCGTCCCACCACTTCCCGCGGGGAGGGGCCACCATGGAGTTAGCTCTCCACGTGGGGGGGGTTGCCTCCACGTAAATATACTTTTACGCAGTTTACTTTGTCCACTCTTTGCTCCATTTAACATGTGTTAATATTAAGTATTACATTATTTGATTTTCTTATTATTTAATAATTCATATTTCCATCTTGTAATATATTTAAATATATTAATATTTTTTAATAGTTTATTTTATATATTAATTTCATTTAATATATTAGTATTATTTATTAACATATATTGAATAATTGACTTTATCACATTTCGAGTATAAATATTAATATATTTATTAATTAAATAATTTATTTAATAAGTAAATAAATTTCAAAATAATCATTTGTTAATCATTATATTAATCAATAGTAATACTTGCCTCATTTAGGATATATATATACCAATCAAGGAGGGGACATGACAATCCATCCTTCCCGAAATCGCTTGTCCTCAAGCAACTAACAATTTTCTCGAACTAAATCATCTCTCAATAAAAATACAAGGTATACATATGTAAAGGTATGAAACACATGAAGTTTTATGCACAATACCTGTATTCACCATATACGGAAATACACATGGTTATGAGTACATTCAAGGTGTGCAACATATGTAATACCCATGGATATAATTAAGGCATGCAACACACATGAAAATACATGTAGTATATGGAGTAAACACTCGAATTTGCTTAAGTAACAGGTTATTCACCTAGGCATTCACTTAGGCCAAGAAGTGAATGTATATAGCCCATATAAATCCACTTAAGCGTGGGATATATATCTAAACATAAGTATGAGTCATATATGGAAGTATAGGTGAATCATCCACAAGAATTCATTCAAGGCATGAAGTATGTACATAAGATACGTAGGGCTTGAAGCAGTACCATAAGGTACCACGTATGTATAAGAAAAGGCAGTCATGGTGTGATCGTGCTACAGACACATCAATCATCAGGCACACATAAAGACACAAGGCATACATGACAACATTGAGCATTCTCATAGACGTACGAGACACCTATAATGAAAGGTTATAGTATTATCAAATATGGTGAATATTCGTTAATCTGTTGGATGCTTAGTTCTCATAGATTGCTCGAGTCTCCCCTTCCTCATTCTCCTTTACCTCACAAGATGGTAGATTTAGTGTGCCGAGGGCGCATGACATAGTCTACATGAGGCTCCCCCCAAGGTTTGCTACCTGTCTTAGGACATTTTCGCCATGTGACCGATTTACTCTGCCTTTCCCCTACACACTCCCTATCTTTGCAAGCATTAGAGAAAGGTGAAGAATCAGAACATTGAAATCATTAGTTTAAGAATTCAATTTAATAGGACACTATTGTAATTATATTGTCAATTATTTACTACAGGCAAGAAGTTTTCAAATGCATACACATGTGAAGCACATAAATACAAGTAAGGCACTCAGTGCAAACACATGCATTCATGCCAATAGACTTTAAAGCCGGAAACATGTGCATCGGTACGTAGAACACGAAGCACATGAAACCTTTATGACATGAGCCATTAGGTAAGGAACATACATGCAGAGTAAATTTGGTGTTTCTTATTTGAAAAGTGCACACATATTAAAGAGTAATATTGTAATTTTGTCCCACAGGATGGCAGGAACTTGCTCTGGTACCACTTGTTGTGACCATTTCACACATCGCCCCATTAAAATGGGGACCCCCTCTTTTTGCTCGGTTTTGCCTGTTTCTCTCTCTGCTTTTAGGGTTTTGGGTTAGTGAGTCAGTCGTCTGGATTAGGGTTAAGCCTTAGGGTTTCCGTTTTGGTGTTTTTAAGCCAGAATCCAGTCCAATTTTGAAGATTGTTGAGCTTCCTCTCGTAGAGTGCAATTTTGAAATAAGGTGAATCTGTCAGGAGGTCAAGTAAGTCTGTCTAGGTTTAGTCGGAATTTTGAATGCAAATCCAAATTTTGCCTAAAAGTGTTAATGATGGAATTTTGAGATTTTGTTTGAGTGATTTGGACCAAATTTTGGAAATTTTGATAATTGATCCCAGGCATTGGAAATAACCTAATTTTGCCTTGTGAAGTAACTGAAGTCTTAAAAACTTGATATTTTGGCCTGTGGAAGCAAAATCGCTCCTGTCCCTCAGTCAGGGACCAGGGCAAAAATGATATTTTATGCATCCTGGTTATTAATTTGTTTCATTTGTCTTGTGCAGGGTCGCCAGGAGATGCATTTGAACACGAATTGAAACCTTTGAAGATTTTGAGATTTGAAAATGGCGAATTTTTTGGAGTTTTAGGACAAATCGCTCCTGTCCCTCAGTCAGGGACCAGGGCGAAATGTCTTGTCTGGACCATTCTGACTTCATTTTGATCAAGCTAAAACGTCAAGGACGTGATGAAAGATGGAATAAACGTGATGGAACGCCAGGACTTAGTCATTTGCAACAGAAGTTGAACATTTGCCCTCACGAACAAAAATCGCTCCTGTCCCTCACTGAAGGACCGGAGCTTGTTTCTCAAAATTTTACTGTCCTTGCAGGATCAAGATGAATTTTGGATTGGAAGAGATAAGGGGAAGCATGTTCTTTCCAATGAATATAATTTGAGGAAATTTGCAAACATGGAAATGTGCCAGGAGCAAAAATCGCTCCTATCCCTCACTGAAGGACCGAAGCTTAAAATCCAATATTGCCTTGTCCTTGCAAGATTTGAACGATTTCGCGATTTGGGGAGAACAGAAGAGATACATCTTATCAGTTGAATATAACTTGAAAATTTCATCATGAGGAAAATGGACCATAGAAGCAAAATCGCTCCTGTCCCTCTCCCAGGGACCAGGGCGAATTTTAGTGGTAGCTCCCGTCCCTCTCTCAGGGACCAGAGCGAATTTCCTTATAAGGCAAGATTTGGGCAAAGATCAAATAAGTTTTAACTTTGAGGCAAGCAAAGGAGGCGTGATGAACCCGTTGAAGATAATTTGAAGATTGTAAAACGCCAAGTGAGGCCTATGTTGTCCTAGGCGCTCCTGTCCCTCACCAAGGGACCAGAGCGATTTCTTCCCTAGACAAATTTCTCGCCAAGATGAAACGAATTCCATGTCAAAGGTGAATGAAAGGAAGCATGACAAGTCCGTTGAAGATAGTTTTAAGCATTGGCAAAAAGTGATTGAGCCTACAAGTACAAGTTCGCCCCTGTCCCTCAGCCAGGGACCAGGGCGAAATCAAGGTTATCTAACATTTCCCTCCAAGTTTAAGTCACTCCAAGTCAAGGTACAAGGAGGCAATGATGTTTGGAACGCCTCGACGAAGAATGAAGTTGCAAAGACTGCCTAATATGATGAAATCACCTAAGTTCGCTCCTGTCCCTCTCCTAGGGACCAGAGCGAAATCTCTAAGTATGCTTAAATTTTGAAGGCCACGTTCGTTTCAAACGTTCAAAAGGGAGTAAGGAACACCATTTTATACTTCGAAGGCAATTGCAAGTCGATATAATCAAGGATTAGCACAATGAACAAAAGATCGCTCCTGTCCTTCAGTCAAGGACCAGGGCGATATTCATGAAATCAATCTTTTTCTTCCTAGACCACGCCAAGGCAAAGTTTCACAAGATCGAATATGTCTTTGGAAGGATGATGGACAAGGAACCAAACGTCAAAAGGTGATCAACTGGAGCAAAGATGCAAAATTGCTCCTGTCCTTCAGTCAAGGACCAGGGCGATATTCATTAAACTAGTCATTTCCTTCAAAAGACGATAGCAAGGCGTAGTCATGCAAGGTCCGAAATGTCATTAGAAAGGTGATGAACAAGGAGTTAATGTTAAAAGTTGACAATTTGGAGCTAAAATACAAAGTTCGCTCCTCTCCCTCACCAAGGGACCAAGGCGATATTCACTTAAATATCAAAGTGGCCTTGCAAAGGACAAGTTAAGTATGCGTAGAATGAATAGATAAAGTTATTTCTTGCCTTGTGACATAAGTTGGTAATTAAAATGATCAAGGATCAAGGAGAAATACAAAAGTTCGCTCCTGTCCCTCACCAAGGGACCAAGGCGAAAATGGTCTAGGGGACATTCATTCAAAAGATTGAATCGATCAAGCTCAAGGTTCCCCAATTAAAATGCCAATTTTGATGTAGAAGAAGTGACTTTGAACGTAAAAGGGCGTGAAAATCAAGAGCAAAATGCTAGATCGCTCTTGTCCCTCTCCCAGGGACCAGAGCGATGTGGTTTGTACCCTTTCACCTCTCATGTTTTGGCGCTAACACCATTTTCAAATTATTTCAAATGCTAAATTTCGATAAAATGGGCATTTAATAAGTGCGCACAAGACATTTAATTAATTAATTTTGCCTTTTAAAAAATCGAAATAATTAATTACAAGGCATTTAATTAATTAATTATTAATTTAAATAAAGAAAGAGCACTTGGGTTTATTTTAAATGTTTTGCAAAGTCGGCCTCCTCTTTTAATTTAAAATTTTGTTATTATTTGACTTATTTCCAAGTCGGCCTATGTGCAATTAGAGGGTGAGCGCCTATATAATGAAGATGTGATATCTCATTTCAAACCATCATATTCATCCTTTCATATGCGAAATATCAAGAAGACAAAGTGCGAATTTCATCAAGGTGATGCGAAACATCATAAAAGGGAGTGCGAACTTAGGTTGGAGCTGAGCGAACTTGCCATCATCACGTTGAAGACCCCTAAGGTTGGCGAAGTTACTAAGGAAGGTGTTCGCTTGGGGAAGATCACGTTGAAATCTTCAAAACTCCAATTTTTGTCTAGACAAATCGCCTTATTTTGCATTTTTAGAGTTAGCTCGCAAGAGAGGTATGGCGAAGATCCCTTGTCTTAATTTTGAATTTTGATCGTCATAGGTTTAAATTTTGAATTTTGAAATTTTGAAATTCCATTAGCTTAATCGAATTTAGGAAATGATAACTCAAAGACTTATCATGAAGTTTCCTAAATTCAATCTACAATCTAATCTATGTTTATACATTGCAAAATCTATTACTTATTATGAAATGTTGTGTAGGTATTACGATGGCGACCCCGAAGGTGGGAGCATCCACCAGTCGTCCAACTCTTATGAAAGAAGATCAAAAGAACGAAGAACTGGAGACCAAGATCGTGTCTAAGTGGAGCAACATTGGAGATACCAACTTGGGCAACTTCAGTGTGAAGAAGTTTCGAGAGGTCCCTTACATTGGCAAGCCATCACCTGTCGCAAGGAGAATAATTGAAAGTGGCATTATCAAGGCGGCCAGCTTCCCTCCAGCAATCCAGTGCCATGAGTTGATGATCGAGTGTGCTCGCCATTATGATCCACAATCCAGATCGATAGTGTCCAAGGAAGGAGACACTTTTGCTTATCTTTCAGAGGAAGCTATCAGTGAAGCTCTTCACTTGCCAGAACATAAAGATATGATTTATAAAAGCATAGAAGGAGCCAGGTCCATGTACGAAGATGATCCAGATGCTTGCCTAAGCATCATCAACAAGAACTGGTTACTCAAGAGTCGTCCTCGCCTGAGCAAGATTCCGAATACACCACACAGGATCGATTTCCAGGAGGAATACAGAGATTTGATAACACTGCTCAACCGAGTCACAGGAGCCCCTCAAGCCTTCTATTTTGAGAAGTGGATGTTCTACTTCATCCAAGTGATAGTTCAGGGAAAAGGAACAATTCATTGGGCTAGAATTATTAGCCATTGCTTGGACGTACAGTTAAGGAGACTGAAGGCTACCAAGTCTTTCCACATGAGTTCATACGTCATATATGCCTTGATCAGGAGCTTTGAGTATGCAGGACTACCTCACAGAGGAGTAATAGGAAGAGGACCCGGCGAGGTCAGAGTTTGTGATTCTTATGTTCACTTGCATCATCCACCAGGAAGTAACTACAAGTTAGTTAATGATACCTTCACGATGAACATCACCAGGATATTGCAAGGTGGGATTCACAACCGGTTATCTCAAGATGCACAAGAGCTTATAAAGAGGTACGGTGCATGGTTTATCCAATTCCAGAAATTTACATATATTAGAGTTCATGGATGTCCTTCACCCCCCTATATGTTGCCGAGATATCCGACAGACAGAATTGTGTTACTTGAGGTAACAAGACAGTTGGCAGCTTATGTGAAAGCATTCAGACACAGACATGGAAATGGAGTTCCTGTGCCTATCATATTGGGCAATTCAGTTGAGGTATGTCCTAATGCTCTAGCCATGGATGATGTAGAGAAGGAGTTAGCTTTATATTCATTTTCATTCTTTGCCTTGAGAGAGAGCTTTGATCCATATGGGTATATAGAGGAGACGGTCGGAAGAAAATATAAACATGAACCTCAGGTAGAAGACTTTGTGATGAATCTCTTGGATGACCTTGAAGTGAAAAGAAAAATGCATTCTAGATTGCCTTTAGACTTCATCAAGAAATGCAAGATTTACAGAGTGGCCGACCAAGCTCAGGACAGTGGCAGACATCTTCAATCATCTTATGATCGAGAAAGCAAATCAGTGAGGCTAGATTGGAATGAACCCGAGGTTGTGGATCTAGATGCTTTGATGGCTCCAGTCTTGTCTTGTACTCGCAGATGGGTTGATGTGCAGCATCAGAAGTTGAGAGAGCAAGGTATATCTATGACTTTCACTTTGGAAGAGAAACCAGTTCAAGTCCCAGAAATACAAGCGAAGGCAACCTTCGAAGTGTAAGTGAGGGCAATCCCCATCCAAGAGGCTCGAAAAGGAAAGAGAGACCTGAGAAAAGAGAATCTTCCAAGAAGAAGCAAGAGGCCAACCGAGATCGTTCATCCGGCACATCTTCTCGACCTGAGAAGAGGACACTTGAGATAGAGGAGTCTATGGAATCAATGGTACAGAACGATAAAGAAGGACAGGCACCTCGAAGGTCACCAAGTAGGTCTCTCCAAGCTAATGAGCTACATGAAGATAAGGAAGATAATGAAGTAACGTCTCCTCTCAGGGAAGAAGAAACATTGCCCAATGAGATACAGGTTGGAGAAACAAGATCGGCCATCCCAGATTGGTTAAAGGAAAGACTTACAAGGGTAATTGTGATCGAAGACGAGGACAATGTGATTGATTTAGAGAGCCTTGTTGGAGATTCTCAAAAGATGACAGAGAAGAGAAAAGCTACTAAGATGTCCAAGATGATCAGAGATGAGACAGGATCCAGGAAATTGCAGATAGCTACACCGGCAATGGACAAGTATGAAGGTGAGATACTCCCAGAGGAATATGATGTAGAGACATTTGAGCTTGGTCCACCCACAGCCGAACAGACGTTGGATGATGCCACTGATTCATTTGAGGCACTTAAGGACAAACTTAGGGAAGAAATGGAAAAGAATAGGAAGCTTGAGCGAGAGGTCAGTGCTTGGAGAGGCTACTTTAGCCATCTCAATCAGCCTTTGAGACGTCAGGATCCAGCAGTATCTCCTACACAGGCACTTCCCCTTGAATCAGTTGGCGAGGCAGAGAGAGTCAGGAGTTTGGTTCAGCTTATGAGCTCGTGGATTGACAAATCCCATGCAGTTGCTATTGAATTTGCAACAAGGATGATGCAGACCATTCACCGAGCTATTCAGGTTCTTGAGGTCATCCACAACTTGATGATAACTGTAGCTGCTTTTGCTCATACTAAGGATGTTATCATTCCTGTCCTGCAAGTAATCAGACAAACATCAAGGAAGGTTCTAGTGCAAGAAAAGATAATGGATGGAGGACCTCATAGTTTACTTCAGTGGTCGACTTTACTCCAGATGAAGGAAGTTCTCTTCGAGGACATCAGTACTAGATGCAATCATGTTGAGGAGGTTATCCACCCGATCCAGGACAGAGTGTTTGAGGTACTACGTACTATTCTTGGCAGGAGGATCGAAGTTGAGACAGATGTGGATTTGCAGGAATTGGAAGATAGAGTCAAGGTCATCTTTTGCAAAGATGAGAATGTTATTACAAATGAGCAACGAGATCAGATGTTTGCCACCATGCTCCTGATTGAGAAGACCAAGGAACTTGAACCGGAATGGGACGCTGCTCTTCTCAAGGCATTTGATCAGGTCATCCACTTAGAAGAACGAATGAAGAATCTTCCCGAGATTCCCATTGCTGAGATCGAAGGAATCGTATCTAGATTCATTGCATATGCTAAAAAGGAGCATTGGAAAGGGAATAAGATTCTAGATGAGAGGTTGTTATAGATGATGTGGCACCTTAATTGTCATTGGTCTATGTCTCCTAGATTTTTGTGCCAAATTTAATATTTGGCTATGCATTTAATGTTGTGCAATAAAAGGGGAACTTTTGTAATAAAACCCTAATTAGGGTTTAGGTGTCATAATCTTGGCCATTGATCTTCTTTTGATCTCGACCGTTCATTGTAATTGAGGATGCTATATATACCCTCATTTCTTTTCATTTTGTAACTAGAACTAAGAAACTAGAGATTAGATATCAGCATTAGTGATTAGAGATTAGCAATTTGATAGAAGCAAGTATTTTGTAGCAAGATTGAGCTTTGAAGAAGGAATTTCAAACAATTGTTGTTCATGATGGCTTTGAGATCAATAAAATATTGAAGTTATGGTGTTTTATTGCAATTCTTGTGGTTATCTTCATGGTTGTTCGTTTTCTTGAATCATTCTCAATCAAAGTAGTGTTTTAATTTGAAGGACAAAGTGTTGGACTTGATCGTCGGTGAGATTCACTTTCCAAACCACTAGCTTCTTGCTGATTGTAGGAACGCCTTGCGTGGTCAACTGGATCAAATTGAATCACTTAAACTTTCAATCATTGTTGTATCTTGGATATGTGCCTTCGTGGTAGTGTCTAAGATCCTTGATGAATTGAAAAAATCATTTGTTACCTTAGAAGATCGCATCAATTTCAATTGAGTTGTTACTTTATGGCAATATTGAAGTTGGTAGAATCTTGCCAAGTCTCGTCCACATTGAGTCATTCTTAGGGTTAGATTAGACTAGATCCCTTGCAAGCCCTACTCTTTTGATTTTTTTTCGGAATTCATTAGTATTAGGAAATCTTGTTCCTGCATTTCGGAAACGTAAGGCCCCTTGATGAAACAGCAATCACAACGACCACTGGTGCTTATCCACACATAGAGACCCTACTTAAAAGAACATTGAAGTCACCCTAACTGATCCTTCTTGCGATATCTTCAGCAGTTAGAGATTTTATTCAAGAGAGGATAAGGTACCCTTGGGTATTTTATTCTGTGTATGATCGTGTACAAAATACACGTCAACACCACTATAGTATCCCTACTAGTTAGAGATCATTATCCTGCAACAGATTGTTAGAACACAACAAAAAAAATATACATAACTAATCTGATTTGCAATTAAAGTTCAATTACACCATTAACACTAATTTCAATTCTTAAAAAGGATACGAGTGCAACATCTTGGAACCCATCTTGGTTCCATGCCATATCAGGAAATCGAAGGTTAATTCGATTCCTGTCTTGGATGTAATTTCTTACACCCAAGCCATCCAAGAAATCGAAGGTTAATTCGATTCCTGTCTTGGATGTAATTTCTTACACCCATGCCATCCAGGAAATCGAAGGTTAATTCGCTTCCTATCTTGGGTGTAATTTCTTACACCCAAGCCATCCAAGGAAGACCCTATGTCAATTCCTTGCCTTGGCTGATGCATCTCATCATCCAAGTCCTCAGAGGGGACCGGCCAGATCCGTCTCTTCTTGAATGAACTTAGTCAACCAAGCCATATATATGCATATAGATATTCAGTATATATACTGCCCTAGGGATTATCATAGTCCCTCTCTTAGACTAAGGGAGTTTCCTCCCTATAGCCTCCAACATGTAATCACATTTCTAATACATTTTTGCATTTTATTACTATTTTCCATTCCATAATCCACATTTACATATTCCTGATTTAACATGTATTCCCTAACATATATTCATAAAAATGTTCATTAACCAATATTCACATTTATTTCTTAACATATATTCCTACTATTCATTGATATGTATTTATTACTTATGTTCATACATATTCATTAACATATGTATTAAAATATTCATTTAACATATGTAATAAAATGTTCATTATTTATATTCGTTAATAAATATAATAAAATATTTATTATATTTATTAGCCTTTGTAATGATTCTAGATATACATACGTATTCTACCTAGGTACCTATCTTTATTAATATATTCATATAAATAAACATTAGTGATACATGTAATCATAAATATGCACTAGTATATATGTGTGTGTGTGGTACACACGTCCACACACATATATATCTTATGACCCTTACCCTTCTTACCTGTCTGCAAATCAAAGTTGATGTAGATGTTCGCAATCTGCAGTTGTCGTTTGTAGACGGGAGTCCTTGTTTGCCTCGAGCCTTCCTTGCTTCCGCAGTGGCCGTTTCTAGACTTCCCTATTTCCTCCCCGTGTGCCTCCCCCTTTCTCTTGCTCTGCGGTGATCCTCCCTTAATATCCCGTGGAGGGGAAGGGTCGCATCCCCCCACGGGGTCCCTTCCGCAAGAAGGGGTGTGGTGGTGGTCGCAGCCCAAGCTGCGACCCCCGTCCCACCACTTCCTGCGGGGAGGGGCTACCATGGAGTTAGCTCTCCACGTGGGGGGGGTTGCCTCCACGTAAACATACTTTTACGCAGTTTACTTTGTCCACTCTTTGCTCCATTTAACGTGCGTTAATATTAAGTATTACATTATTTGATTTTCTTATTATTTAATAATTCATATTTCCATCTTGTAATATATTTAAATATATTAATATTTTTTAATAGTTTATTTTATATATTTATTTCATTTAATATATTAGTATTATTTATTAACATATATTAAATAATCGACTTTATCACATTTCCAGTATAAATATTAATATATTTATTAATTAAATAATTTATTTAATAAAAAAATAAATTTCAAAATAATCATTTGTTAATCATTATATTAATCAATAGTAATACTTGCCTCATTTAGGATATATATATATACCGGTCAAGGAGGGGACATGACAAAATCCAACTTGCTTTCTTCATATAGATGCCACTCACAAGGAGAGATGACAATCATGCACACCTCATGCCCAACCAAAGGGTAAACTTCGTATTCAACCAACTGTAGAGATTGCTCTTGTAAGGGATCATTGCTAGAGTTCGCATCTTCATGAAGTTGATCAACCATTGTTGGCTTGACAAAATTCATACAAACATCTTCATCCTTGCAGTTGTCATGAAAGTTTAAGTGTTCTCCACTTGAAGGGTTACAAGCAGGTCAATAATAGTTTATTATTTTATTAATTTGGGCCCCTTTATTAATAATTAAAATAATTAATTAAATAAGTCCTTATGCTATTATTTAAAATTTAGGACCACTTAATTAATTAACTCAATTAAGTCACTTTATTAAAATTGGGGACATTACAAATATATTCATATTGTTCTGATTGTACCACTCTATGTTGTTTTGTTATTAATGGTCGTATCAATTGATATTTCCTGCCATACCATATTGGTAGCAGCCATACCATATGTTGTTGTTTATAATTATAAAGAAGGACTAATGTTATGCTTTGAATATATTTCAGCCTCAGGTGTCATACCATATCCTTGGATCTATCTTACTTTTGGAGATTATATTATTTTGGTTTGGTTGTCATAATATACTTGATAAAGGAAGGTGCAGCATATTGCTTGGGAATATTTTATTAGAGCTGTCGTACCTTAGTTTGTTTGGTTGCAGCATGCTGATGTCTTCAATCTATTAGCTGCTAAGGATATTACAATATAATATTTGTGGACTGGCTGTACCATTCTAGGCATCTAATTTCAGGTTCACTTCAGTTGTACTTCGCTACATTAATGTGTCCGTAACCATCCTTCATTGTTGTCTATTCATTCCTGAGTAAGAATTGGCTAGATATTATCATTCATGGTGTTTTTATTCTTTTGGCAAACAATGGGATTTTTATCCTAGCCCAAGTCAAAGGGAGGTCACAAGGGGGACCTCCTCCCCGATCAACATATTCAACTCAAATCAACTTAAAAGCCACAATGGAAGTCCAAGAGCCACCACTTAAAAATCCAACACTAGATGTTACTTTGGGGATTCGAACATGGATCTCCATCTTGAGAACCTTATGGCCTTGCCATTAGAGCACAATCCCATTGACATTATTCATGGTGTTATTGGCTATATCAAATTATTTCTTTCAGCATTCTATCACTCTTCAGATGGCTGCATCGAAAAGGTTTCAATAGTTTAAAGTTCTGGTGCAATATCAACAGTCACTAAGATTTCAGTTTACATTATCTAGGAAGATATAACAACCACCCCTAATATTTTTTATTTTTTTGGGTATTCCCAATTAATGGACCCACGATTAGATCCAAAGATGAGTATGAAAGTCACTCTCTACTGTCATAATTTTCTGCTATAAAGTTTTAAAGTTGGGTTCACTGTTGTTCATGAATCATGGGAAAATTGTGCATTCAAGATAGCTTTCAGCTGCTGTTAATAATCAACCCTCATTTCTTAATTTTCCTTGATAATGAAATCAATGTCGTAACATTGCAAACAATTTACAACAGTCAAAAATACTGGAACACCTTTCAATAAATTGTCATTAAATTCTGATATGGAGTTCATACATTGTTTCAATCTGCTGTTATAAATTTCCTAAGAACATACATGCAACTTGGGACCCAATTTTCGAAGAAAACGTTAACAATGATTATTCAAGCAAGTGTACCTTGGAATAAATTATTATAAGTGTATCCAAATCCATCCAAAATGTAAGTAGACTGAGAAAACTCTGCTGTTCTGGAATCTGCAGTATAAAACAGCCTTCATTGACATTTAAACCTTCTCTGGAAATCATTTAACATCACCCAACTATGGTAAGTCATTACATCACCTTCCCATTTCCATTAATACCTCCAAGAAGCAATGCTAATCATTTCTAAGCCCACTCTCTATGGACATAGATTGCTGGGCAGTCATATGGCCATGGTATGAGGCAGGGCTCAACTGAACATTCCCACAAAACTCATTCTGCTGGAAATAAACCAAGCCTAAACTCCTACCAATGATTACCAATGCATAGACGCCCCTTCTTGATCCCAAAATACCTCCAAAGATCAAGTTGATAGCCCTAGGTTTCCAACATCCACCCCCTAGACAGGTACAGCCTATCCAGAAATTCAGTCTGCAACAAAAGCTTCTAATAATTGGCTTTAACTTGATTGCCCTACTATAAGGAAGCAAACCCAGGAAGCATTCAGATTTTGTGAAACATCAGCATCACATTTTCAGCATAAAATGGGTGGTATGGCCCTCCTAAGGTAGCTGTACGGACAGGATAAATATCTCTGCAATATTACCATCAGCAACTCCAAAAATCAACACTCAGCATTACCCAAAAATCAAACTCCATCTGCCCATCAAACACCTTGAAAATATTCATTTTCGAAACCCTGGCAAGCAAATTCCATTAAAAAACAATGTACTTTCTGAGTGAAAATACCAAACCATCTAGAGTGGGTCTCTCAACATCGAAACCAGCAAGATTGAAGAGGATTTTCATCTTCAATAATGCCTAGAAGAATCTTTTGTTTATTCCAACTACATCTCCTTATGTGTGTAAACTCTAAATGAGAGAAATGAGAGCCAAAACTCCAATTTATAGAGTTTGGAGGGAATCAGGACAATTTAAAATTTAAATATTTTATTTTCCCTCGAAAAAGCCCCCATAACATTTTAAAACAACTTCAGTCCCCCACATCTCTCCTAAGCATCTAACTTGAGGAACAAAGAAACACTTTTTTGATATTTGAACACTACAGTGAATAATAAAACATCACTTTATTACTTTAGTGCAGATATTAAAATATTATTGACCAACTTACAGAAAATTCACCAAGACACCAAAACCGGTGATTGATCATGCCGGAACATAGCTGATGCTAAAGGATGATGATTGGTGCTGAAATGATCACTAACTATAAATAGCAGTGTTCTCCAAGGATTGAGGAGAACAAACCCAAAAAAAACCCAAAAAGAATGATGTCGAAACAATCACTTACTATAAATAGTATTGTTCTCCAAGGACTGAGAACAAACCCACAAAAATCTAGAACACTACAAAGAGTGTTGCCGCTATCCTCGAAGCCAATAGGATGCCATTAAAACCCTGAAACCGAGCCAATGCTCACAAAACAAGAAGGCATAAAAATGGGGGCATTACAGAAGAGGCAGATTTGAATTTCATGTTGCTGTTTACATCAGAGATACTTCTATAGCAGCATATTAAATTAATTCATATTTGTGTTAGGCAATTGTGTTGATTGGATTCAATCACTATTTCTGAGCATAAAATATTTGAGTAATAAATAGAAATAATGAGTGTTCCATAATGTCCCCTTCAAAGGCATAAGTAATTGATGGAGACCCTCAAACTATTTTAATTCTTATAGGCTAATTGGGATATGATAAGTGAATAATTGGCAGAGACCCCTCCAAAGTCCAAACCAACTTCATCTTGAAAGGAAATAAGGTTGGAATATTTCAAATCTCGAAGATACAAGTGCAATAACCTGCTATCTAACCTAATTCATTTTATAAATGTTGATCAAAATATAAAATGCCTTCTGAAAAATCAGTTTTCCTATTGTCAGAAAATGCTCATCGGAATCTAAAAATTAGTGTAACAACATACTATCCAGCCTAGTCTCATCCTTCAAGCATCTTTTAAATTAATTTTCATGTTCTTGGAAGCTTCCTCATTAAAATTAGATGTCACTTTTTCACTAAATGCACCAAATTATTCCTATAGATGTGATCAACCCTAACAACCCTTAACCATATTTTCCAAGCAAGGGACCATATACCTGTCCATGCTAGTAAAGACCGCAAACTTCGTGATAAATGGCTGATTTTCAATCTGTGGCTTGATAATGGATAGCAATAGTAAGCTTGCTGCCAGGTATCTGTTGGCAATTTTTGTGCCAACCTTAACAGGGAACAAAGAACAAAGGTCTCGCAGGATAAGGTCATGCGGGATAAGAAATAACGATAAACATTTTGCTTATCCCGTGGGGTTAGAAGCAGCGACCCGCGGGATAAGAAAATAACAAAGGGCAAGGAAAATTTTCCCTTATCCCGCGGGATAAAACAAATGCAGCAAGGGTTGCGCGGAATAAGCTTGACGTGGACAAAGGATAGGTTTTCCCCTTATCCCACAAGGTGAAAAGGTCAACAAGTAAGAAGAGAGTCAGCCTCTCTTATCCTGCGAGGTAAAACAAAGGCATCAAAGGTGACATGGGATAAGAGAACAAAGAGAAAACAAAGGACTTTCTTATCCAGCGCGTTCCCACGGGATAAGAAAATAAAGGTAAATCAAAGAGACCCTTATCCCGCGGAATAGAACAAAGACAAGGGAGATGCCGCAGTATAAGCAAACAAGGAAGACAAAACAAGGAACGCTTATCCCGCGAGGATAAAAGGGGATAAGAAGGAGCTCGCAGAATAAGAGATAGTGAAGGCCGATAAAGGAAAACTCAAGGAGGCTTATCCCGCGAGGTAGAACAGAGAGTGGAAAAGGCCCGCGGGATAAGAAAGTGAGGCAAAAAAAAAGAAAGCTTATCCCGCGAGGTAAACAGGAAGTGCAAAGGGAACCGCGGGATAAGAAGACAAAGCAAATCCAAAGGGGATGGTTGTTCCCCCTTATCCCGCGCGATATGCAGGGTTGCTCAGCAGTCGAACATAGTAAGTGAAACGTGAACCCGAGGTGCCACGTTAGCCAATTGCGGCCGTCAGATCTTCATAAAGGCCCGATCCGACGGCCATGTTTTAATCTTCTATTGGGCCTGTTGGATGCTTATGTCGGGAGATCTCGCGCGTCCATCTTCGCGTGAATCTCTCAGATTGACGGTGGACATTTGATTTTCTCTGTGTCGTTGATTTTTGAATGCTCTGCAGGAGGGTGGTTGTCGACCTGATGGTCGAGGACATTCTTTTCTCAGTCGGTGCTCGGTTTTGGGCCCGATTTCAGTGCAACCACCGCATTTCAATGCCATAACTCCAGAGGTGACCCCTGCAAGCCAATTTTTGACACCACCCATGCCCTCTTCAATGTAGTTCAGAGACTTTTGGGCTCTGCAAGTACACAAACACGCATTCAGATGCAAGGTTTTCCCTGATTTGCGGGGATTTTTGTTTCTTCAAAGGCAGAGGACGCTCTCAGAGCTGTTTCACCATGCCATCAAATCTATTGATCCGATCTCTCTCTCTCTCTCTCTCTCTCTCCTCTGATATTTTTGTAACCAAACCCGGGTGGGGTTAGGGTTTTCTCAAATGAAATCATCTAAGTTATGCCTGATCTATAAAAGCAAATCTGTAACATTTTGATCAGATCTCCTTTTTTTTTCTTCTGCAGAACTCTTCATGTTTCTCTACACTTGTAAAAGTTTCCTTGCCTTCTCATGAATAAAATTAGTCAATTTGCCTCATTTCATTTCACTCAATGTGTGCAATGCCTTACCTCTTTGTTTGAATACATTCTTGTTGGTTTTCCTGAGTTGTAGGTGTAGTGTTGATTCCTCTTTGGGTGGCACCTGTGAATTGGTTTCAGTTCCTCTTGCCATTTTCCAAATTCCAACCTTCACTCACATTTAAGTGTCCAATTGGGATAGGAATCAATGCATACTTGGGGTAGTTTTATTGATGTTCTGTGCAGTCATAAGCAGGGGAGATCATCATTTCAGTCTGGGTGCAAACCCTTTTTCCCTTCTTTCATGCATTCCCTTCTCTCTCTCTCTTTTCCTGAGAATCAATAGATTAGTTTTACCAAGTGTTGGGTTGGTCCAACACTCTGCATTTCATATTGAAGAGGAAGCCAGCCTTCTTCGAAGACTCAACCTCACAACAGCACAATGTCCCACACTTGAGAGGTTGTTTCCATGTTTCACAAGGTTGGTGATCTAGCCTGATCACCAAGGGTGCAAACTTTTGTGACAACAGTATCCTCTGGGAGTATATTCGTGTTTCATCATCCATCCACTATCATATTTGTCAATGTTGTCCCCATGGATGATAATATGTCTGTCATCCTTGATTATCAAGGTTGTGGGATCAACCACTTGTTCATCACCCTTAATTTAGGTTCCTAGATCAAACCATATCACTTGAAACCTCATTGAATTTTTCTAATTATGTGCAGGAATTTTGTCACCCATATCAACAACAGATCTGCAATACTTTAGTATCACCTTACCTGAGTGACAACCCAATGAAATTAATGGAATCTTGTTTGCCATAACATTTATAGGTTAATCTCGTCATTTTCCATTGTCTTCCTATTTTCATACATGCCTCTACCATTCGTTGTTTCTTGATTACCAAATCTCGATATTGTGCTTTCTTTGCTTGAACTTTGTTAAAATCCATCACTTCCTTAACTTGAAACAAAAGCATGTCTCTACTTTGACAATTATTGTCATTGTTAGTGACTTGTTTAAATAGATATTGTGCTTTCTTTGCTAGTACTTTGTTAAAATCCATCACTTCCTTAACTTGAAACAAAAGCATCTCCCTACTTTGACAATTATTGTCATTGTTAGTGACTTGTTTAAATAGTGTTTTCCAGTTATTTCTGTAATCAGTGCAAGATTCAAATGTAAGGTCACTGTCATTTGCAAGGATGATGATCACCAAAAAATAATTAAGCACTGATTCCTATGAGGTCATCATCAATTCTTACAATTAACATATTCATTTATTCCATCAGCCTTGGACATGCTTCCTTGTTATCCCAATTCGTTCTTCCAAAATGGGTAGACATTACCTCTTAAACTTTTCATCTTGCTTCCTGTCACTCATAAGCAAGTATTACAACCATTGCATGGTTCCATGGTATTACAGTATTAACTACCGCTTTCCTCATCTGAGAAGAGAAATATTCATTTTTGTTGCATCTACTTGAGGGTTTCCTTTCTCTTTAAGGATCTCTACAGTTTATTTTGAAGGGGCTATATTTCTTCAAGAAGTTTTTGTTTCCTTGTTGTGACTTCATGCAAAAACTTTCTCTATTTGTTCTGCTAGTTGCATAGACCTTATCTCAGACACACGTTGCATTTTCTATTTTTTCTTCTTGTAATTAAAATAGGTTGTTCCTTCTGCAACCTAAATAAAAAATTCTTCAATGTCCCTGGCATATGTCACGTTCAAGCTATTCTTTTCTTCATAATTCCATCCTACATATAGGCACTTGACCTCCTATTCACTTTCAACCTGAATATTTACAAATCAATCAAAAAAAATGGCAATAAATTTGGTAGATTGGCCACCAACCAGTCAAAATACTCATTTTACACTAGGTTATAACCTGTCTCCTGCTTAGAATGGGAAAAATCCTCTGATTGCAATCTTCTAGTGTCCTCTACAAATAGGTATTCTTTCATTTAATTTACTTCCATACAATCCAACTCCCTAGCCATTAGTAGTTGTCTTTACTTTTAGAAACAAAATTGTTTTCCATTGTCACTTAATCTCATAGATGAATACCCTATGACTGCTTCATTCTGACATTTATGAAGCCAAATCTTAGCAACGACACCAAATATGTTAAGTATACTGTAACATCAAGAAAAGCTATTCGAAGGACCAAGCATTATATAATGTACATTGAACACACATTACTAGCATATGTATTGGCAACAAAAATAAGCAAGGAATTAGGTCCCTAACAAGAAGAGTTACAATGGCCCTTGACCACTTGATGACCCACCTTTCACAATGGACCTCAGAAGATGGTGCACACTACAATGTTACATGAATCTTGTCCTTCTAGGAAAATAATAGAAAAAATAACAGGCTTAACTACATACCTTTTGTGCAGCAATTACCACAGAAGCAACAATTTCTTTGTTGAAGTTTCGAAGACCAGAAATAATCTGTGGCAGTAGAGCTGTGCAAGTTAGTACAGTCAAGTATAAGTAATATGAGTTAAAAGTTTTGTATTAATAATTCTCAGAGTGAATGTTCAATCTTTCAGGCACCTTCTGCTTTCTTGTAAAAGAAATTCATTGCTTCCTAACCTTTCTTTTTTCTGTTAACAATTTTTATGCTTCATTCTAATTATAACCAGTTAAAGACACTCAACAATAACTTCGTTTTCTATAAGTACTTGAATGAGATACCGTTGTAGATATTATAATAAATCAAGATACCTCAGATGCATTGCAAGAAATATCAAGTGAAAGTAAAATTAAGGAAATGTGATTGACGTGGAACCATTCCATATTTGAGTCTTAGCAATCAAGGTAAATCCTTCTTAGGGAAAATTAGGGAAAAAGTTATTACATCAACTCCAAAAAAATTGTTAGGTTAATTCCTAGGTTTCAAATCTAGGCTAGTACTGCTTCCAGTTTCTCATCGGACTTATATGAACCTAACCCCATGCTTATTTTGAGGACTGCAGAATGACATTCCTAAGAGTAAATCCTGCCAAAGATGGGTATATAATAGTGGCAGGAGATAAAAGTAAAATTGAGTTTGCTTCCAAATGCATTTTTTATTTGTACTTTAGTGCTCAGCAAAAATCTGTAAGTTGTAACTTTTTTATTCACAACTTTCTGCCCAGGAAGATAAAATAGAAAATTACGCTATCAGCTTCTTTTACTTCATTTTTTAATTTTTTATTTTTGTATATTAGCAAATTCCAATAATAATATTATCTTCATGTAAATCTCTATCAGAAGGTAGGCCATTGCCCAAAATTCTAAAGAAAGTATATTATTTACATCACACTTATGTTAAGCATATCAATTTTAAAGAAATATTAAAAAAGGCAAACGGTATCAGATTGTTGCCTTAAAGGTATTTACGGTCCATGAAAATTGGTATGAATGGCTTTGGAAAAAACTCTGCAAGTTTATCTTGGATCAATGTTTCAGATCACACTCCACAAACACTCACAAAAATTGATGCAAAATAAAATCATGCAGTTTTTGTCAGAAGCATTCATGCTTTAATATCAAAATGTCTATTGAATTCACTGTTAAAGCTAGCATCGTAATGGTTATCAACAAAGATAATATCACTTTGACTTCAACCAGCTGAGCACATGTCGAAATCTTATAAAGGATAAGATTCATTACGATGCTTAGATCAACTCAAAAATATGAAGTGCCATAGGGTGTTGATAACTCCACAGAGCAGTCAATAAAACAACGTCCATCAGGTATTTTGTCAGTTTTAATAGTTCAGAGATGTTCTATCTAGCACTTTGCAGTTTCTCCTTCCACTTGGTAAGTTTCCCTGTCACAATTCCTATCAAGGATGAAAATATAATCCTTCTTAGTCAACATTTTAGGCCCGTCACTTTGAATTGTTTTGAATTGTTGTATAATCCAGAAGATCATGTAATTAACTTTCTTAATTAATCAAGAAAATTATAACCCGAAGGAAAATCAGAGTGAGCTTGTCAGTATGTTGGTTAATAAATTGTTCATTGACATTAAACATTGTTAACCCGAAGTGAAAGAATGTAGTTCCATTGAATCTCAAGACTTAAAAGTATTCCCATGGAACAAGGTGTCCAAACATACATGTAAATAATTTGAACATGTAACCATGATACGTATGATTTTATGTTTACTGCTAATGATGATATTCATTCACTGTAAGCCATAACAATTCAATTAAAGAACTAATTTATTCTTAGAGAAAATAGAGGAGTCTATCTACGATATTTACATGCTTCCATTATTGACATGTTGAGCTTGCTTAAACGATGAACAAAGCTACTAATAGTAGAAGGTAAATGTTCAAAGAGATGATTGGGTGCTTTCAAAGTACAAATAAAGTAGGCATGGAAAAATATTGATTAAGTTCTAATGGGTATAACAAGACTCCCCTGAGCAGTCTGTCCAGTAGCAAAAGTGCCAATTGCACAATGCAGTATCCCCTAGGAAAACAGATAGAAGCAGAAACATAAAGATTACAAAACTTAATGTCAAGGACCATTTTTTATTCCTCAGAGCATGCACCAAAACAAGGCAAACTATCATAGAGAATATTGGCATGTTTGCCATCCAACTTAACCACTCTGGAAATGTGATATTAATGGTTTATGTTTGCGCTATGGCTCCATTATTCTGCACCACTGGACAATTCTAAACATCATAAACCTGCCATACAAGATCCCACTTTTATGGCCAACACTTGTAATCCACGCGATATTTTATGGTAGCTAGTCAGCGGTTCACATACTCAACCATAGTTTGACATGCACATGATAACTGTCAAGTAGCAAAAGTGCCAATTGCACAGTGCAGTGTCAACTAGGTAAACTGATAAAAACAGGAACATAACGGAGATTGCAAAACTTATTGTTAAGGACCACTTCCATAGAGCATGTACCAATACAAGAAAGACTATCATAGAAAAGATCGGCTTGTTTGTCATCCTACTCAACCACTTTAAAAATGTGATGCCAATGATTTACGTTTGCACTATGACTCCTTTATCGTGCACCACTAGACAAATCTAAACATCGCAAACCTGCCATATGAGAGCCCTTTTTTTATGGCCAACACTTGTAATACACTTTATATTTTATGTTAGCTAATGCTCTTCCAAAAAACTTGTTCCCTGAACCTCAAGAGCAGACATTGACAATAGTTGGCCATTATATCTTAAATGTGAACCACTAGAAAGATCCCATTATAAAGATGGATGATAAAACAAGATCTCATATTAAAAGTAAAGCAAACAACATAAAGTGATTCCATGGACCTAGGGATATGTCACCTATCCATCTTCTTGGCATTCTTACTAAAACCACCCTAATAGGAAAAAATACAATTACCTTAACAAGCATCTCAAAGGAACCACACTCTCAATGTCAGCTTCCTTGCCACTCAATAGTTAATTAATGGCTCAAGCATGTCTCATCCCCTACATCATAACTCGATAATGACATGTAAACTCCTCTTGATCAAGCTTACAACTTGTAAACTGGATGGAGAGGAACTGCCTATCCATCTCAACCGTTGTTATTGAGGTGATGGTATACACTCTTGTACATTTTAGGATACATTTTTTCATATTGAATAACTGCTGTTGCACATTCTTATAGTTTGTCTTTTCCTCCAAGTACCGATGCACAAGTAGTTAGGTGCTGTTTAAGTATCTTTTAGGTAGTTGTGTGTCTTTTGTTTTGTTTGCTGATCAAGAAGTATTCACAGCTGTTGTCATTTCTTGGCTTTTCCTTTTCAATTTGTTTCAGGTCTTCTATGACTCCTTGCCCAATGGATAGTACAAGGCCACTAGTCTTACATGCTAAGAAGGCAAGCATCCCGCAAAGGTCGCAATGATGTTAAATTTTTTTGGTCCTATCTTGGTCTAAATAGTCAATAGATGGTCACCATTTGTGTTTTAGGCCTCTAGAGTCCTAGGTTCATGTCAAAAAAGCATAAATCATTTGCAAAAAGTTTTGGGTGCCAAGGAACTGTAAAGTCTAAAAATAAAAAAATAATCTACAATACTAAGTCTCCACGCCCAAGAGAGGGAAAGAGTAGTTTTTGTCTTCCTTTCAAAGTTTTAGGTAACCCTACTCATGTTGCATGAGGAATATTAGATTTTTTTGTGTTGGCATTGCAGGAGCTCCCATGTTGGTGTAGGAGAAAACAAAGGTCCTAAGGAGGGGCACGTTGTAGAGAAAATGGAGAAGTGCTACGCAGTCGGGAAGTTGAAAGAGTTTCAAACACTCACATTTCTCATCTAGATTGCAAATCTTTTACCCATTTCCTTGCATATTCTGCCAGGTATACCTTAAAATATGCCTTATAGTGGTTTGTGAAGAAGACATGGGAAATGTTTCAGAAAATTCCAGCTTATAAGGATGGTGTGGGGCCTGGTCTTTGTAATGTGGTCTTTCATTGAACAAAAGTCATCATGGGTTAAACATGTATAATGTTGAAAAATTATCCATCTGCTTATGAATCCCTTAATGTTAAAGTTGTTAGGAGAAATGTGTTGCTCATTAATCTTTTCGACCTTGAAGGTCCTTCTCAGTTTGGAAGGCAGTCCATGATAATATGGAAACTGATATGAAAGTGTGTTGTGTTGTGCACACACTCCTCGTCTCCGACAGGGACCCCCTCCTCTCTTTTTGGCGGCTTTGTTAGTGTCCTGAAGCAATTTTGTCGTTTTGAGAGAGAGAGAGAGAGAGAGAGAGAGAGAGAGAGAGAGAGAGAGAACTTGGAGGTGTGTAGAGACTCAAGGATTCAGGTCCAAGCATATGAGGAACTAAGTAAATGAAGAGGAGGGAGAAGGGCCTTCAATGGACAAATTTGACCGAAAGATGGACAAGGAGCAGGGTTATGATAGCTTAAGGTATTGATCAAATTTGGACTTGAGACTGAATTTTGGGATTTCCCTTCATAACTCGATGATATCACTGCAAGTTGGAATAAGGCCTTAATCCTTTTGGCCTTCCTAACACCGAGGTTGACACCAAGTTTCATCTTTCACCCTACAAATTTCGGTATTTGCACTAAGATTTGGAAAGATTATTAATCCTAAAATGTATCCTAGGACCGAACTTTAGCCCGAATTTGCAGAATCAGCTGATGATGTGGTCAAAACCTAGGACATTTTAACATTAAATCCATGTTGGTCGTAAAATGGGCTTTGTAATACTTGTTAAGCTACGTTGGTTAAGTATGTTAGTGTCATCGAGGGTAGTTGTCCGTTGCACAACGGTTCCCTACAGGTGGTAACCGCAACCCTCGACCGTGTCTTTAGATATGCTCTTGTACTTCTTGTTGGATGCATGGATGCAGGGAATGATTATTGTACTAGACATTTTGGCATTAATGGAAGCATTACTCTGAGTTTCTGGTTACTATTCTATCCTATGGTTATCATCTGACTGTTGATATGCAATATTAATAACACACCCCACGGGGTAAACATTTGGCGCCGTTGCCTAGACATACTCGGGAAAGGAAGGAGCGGATGGCGTACAGACACGATGGGACTAACCGTTGGTGAGATTAACCCAGAGGTCGACGACGCACAAACAGAACTCTACGATGGAGAGGACACTGCAACGAGGGAATTCTCAATCCTGCTTCAGGTGGCCATCGAGACCTACTTTCGAAGAGAGGCCACGGAGGCTGAAGTCCCAACAAGTGTCGTGTGGACCGCACTGGAAGTTAGCCCCGCAGCAAATCGGTTGATGAACCACCTCCCCCAGTTGCTTGCACAGGCATCACTGGCACAGCGAACCCGCCTGGAGGAGATTGCCTGTGAGGAGCGACGCCAACAAGTCCTCCGACAGTATGAAGAAACAAATCGTTGTTGGGAACCAGAGCGTGATGGCAAGAGGCGAAGGGGAAATTGAACCCTGAACCTCCGGGAGGAATAAAGCAATACTGTAATAATCCCGACACAATGTTGACATAAATTGTGGCCGAAAGGGAAAATAATAAAAGTTTTTTTGTTTTGTGTACATGGTGTGTGCTTGCTATGTACGGAAGTGATTTATGCCCAATATACTAAATAAGGACAAAAATAAAAAGATACAAAGTGACGAATGGGAAGTGGCACAAAGAGCATTGAATCTCAGACAGCAGATAGAACGAAGGCATAGGCTAAGCCAGCTTGGGGTTGCCCGAAGGGAACCCAGGAGGTGTCACGGAGGTTGCAGAGGCAGAGATAGAGGGAGAGAATTACACTCTCTACACTGTCGTAGGGTTGCCCGAAGGGAACTTAGAAGGAGTCACGGAGGGTGCCGAAGGAGAACTCTACAGTTCACCAGAATACCACCGTAGGGTACGAAGTCGCGAAGAGTTGGTGGAACAAACAAGGCGAAGTCTAAACCTGATTGACGCTACCAGAGACCTACTAAAGAACTTGTCCATTTCAGAGGACAACCGGAGGGAGACAACCAACCGAAGGGAGACAGCCGAAGGTGCCGGGGGAGCACAAGGGTACCGTACGGGAGGCAATTATTTCGATTCGGGGTCAGCAACCTTCTCCGGAGGACCCACGAGTGGAGGGTCAGGTGCAGGAGGCGAAGGCGAAGGATCACTAGGTAAAAGCACACAAGGCACCGGAGGAGCAAGTAAACAGAAGCTGTCGAAGTTCAACGGCGATGGGAAGGAAGATCCCGTCCGCCATTGCCGCACTTGCGAAACCATATGGTCAGTGAATGGTGTTACCGACCAGGACGAATGGGTAACACAATTTCCAACAACCTTAAGGGGAGTGGCCATCGACTGGTACTCCGATATGGATAAGGCCAAAGTCGGCACATGACCCAACCTAAAGAAGGAGTTCGAGATAGAGTTCCGCCTCCTCAAAGACGACAATGAAATAGTAGCCGAAATCTATTTCACAAAGCAAAACAATAACGAGACGGTCCGAGCCTATAGCCGAAGGAATCAAGGAACTGTTGGGGAAAATGGAGAGTCAATCGGCGGATGGGTTGAAAAAGAGATGGTTCGTGGAGGGATTGAAACACTCCCTTCGGAAGAAGATGAAAATTGTTCCACCAACCTCGTACGGAGATGCATTTAATAGAGCGATGGATCTCGAGAGTGAGACCAAGACATCCAAGAAGAAAAAGAAGAAGGATAGCTCGTTCGAGGATGATGACTCTTCTGAGGGAAGCAGCAATGATGGTGAGTCTGGCAAAAAGGTGCAAGCCCTGCAGAAGGACATGCTGAGGATGATGAAAGAGTTGAAGGTTATGAAGGGAGGTCCGAGCAAGACTGACAAAGGGGAGCTTTGGTGCAAGGAATGTAAGACGGACGGCCACACGAAAGGCTCCTACCCAAAGAAGGCCTATTGTGATCTATGCTAATTGATGGGGCATCCCACCAAGGAATGCCCCTACAACATGAAAACACGAAACCAACAAGTATTGCTTACGCAGGAACAACCAACTACATCAAGCGGTACCGGCAGCTCCCAGGCGAACAACAATGCAACATCGGGAGGCTACCGAGATAACCGGTGGGGAGGACAAAACAACAATAACAACAATAACAATACAAGGAGCCGCATCCAATACGACTCCAAAGGCCGACCGATGATACAATGCAAAGCATGCAGCCAGTGGGGGCACTTCACCCGAGACTGCCCGAAGGGAGAGGCCACACAATATTTGTGCAAATGGTGCGGACCGGGAGACCACGAAGACGCCACCTGCCCGAAGTCCGGCATCAACTTGCTCAATATCGAGGAAAACAAAGAAGAGGAAGTGCTGGCCATAACCCGCACCCAAGCCAAATAAGCAACGTGCCCAAACCCGGAGATGGAGAAGCGAAGGGTATAGGAAGCATGGGAAGAAATTGAGAAAGAGATACGAGAGAGGGCGAAGGCGAGGGGTACGGGGTACTTCCAGCCAACCAGAGGCAGAGGAGGCTATACTAAATCAAATTTTAAAACTGGAGATGCCTGTGAAGGTAGATGATCTCCTCCAGACGATGCCTCAATTACGAACGGCGTTGCTGAATAATCTCTCCCAACCACACACCAATACCAACCACCACATGGATGTTCCTGGGGGGTCTGCAATAGACCCCAGGCTGCTGGCAGTTAACACTGGAAGGAACCCAACCATTGTAGAGATGGGTATCTTTGGCACCATTCTAACCGATACCATCGTCGATCGTGGATCGGGAGTGAATGTTCTTCCAGAAGAAACCTGGCAAAAGCTGGGGAAGCCGATGCTATGGCCATCTACATTCAATCTGCTGGGAGCAGATCAGCATGGAATCAAACCCATTGAGACACTGATGGGCCAGCAAGTTACCATCGGGGCGCAACCCTTCATACTGGACTTCATGGTAATCCCACTAAAGAAAAAAGGGTATGATGCAATCTTAGGGAGAGGGTGGTTGGTGGCAGCCAAGGCCACCCACAACTAGAAGAAGAACACTCTGTCTATGGAGAATGGAGGAAGGAAGTTTATCATAGACCTTGGGACGCAGTTGGTTAGTGAGGAACTGGCATCATCTTCGGAATCGAAGGGTGAAGGAGAAGGCGACCTGAGGGACGAAGGACGGGGCTGCATGGAGCCCAATGACGAAGGGATTCTCAAACTAGGAGAGTGCTCTGAGGATGAGACGCAGTCATTGAATGGGCTCTTCCACTGGCAGATGGAGGATTACGAAATGTTCCAGAGCTACAGGCTTGAAGTAGAGGAACCAGAGCAAGTAACAGAGGAGGTGTACCTGCCGGAATATAGAGAATATTGGAAGGGAGACGCCTGTGTGAGTGATACCACCGCACACCAGTTCCCAAAGGAAGAACCCATCAAGTATCAAGAGGTAAAATTGAAGGAGACAAACCTCAGTGACATAGACAATCCCAAGATCATTCGTGTTGGAAACGATTGAAACCCTATGCAGAAGGCCGCTGCCTTCAAAATCTTTATTCTTCTTCTTCTTCTTATGTACGGGAAGGAGACCGTGGTCCCTGTAGAATTTATGGTTCTAGGTCTTCGAATGGCCATTAAAAATAGACTTTCCATCAACAGGTCCAAATTGAAACCCTACCACGAGAAGCGCGCAAGGGACCCGAGAGGCCGGAAGGACACCCGAGAGTCTGGAGGGGGACCCAAGAGGATGGAAGGGGACCCGAGAGGTCGGGCAGGCGACTCGAGAGGCACGGGACCAAAGCGGGAGACTCTCGAGTGAGGCAAACCGAGAAGGATGAAGGGCGATCCCAAAGGCATGGGACCCGAACCGAAGACTCTCTGGACAATAAGATTAGGAAATTAAATCCTCCAGCCGGTCTCCTCCAGTTATAACTGAGATACAAAAGGAACAAGAAATCTCTAGCCCAGCAACCCAAATACCTCAAAATCAGCAAACACCACCATTTCCTCAGAGGTTGCAAGCTAAAGAGATTCTACAGGAAGATGAAGTAAATTTTGATATCATAGATCAGCTGAAACACGTGTTAAAATTCCATTGTTTCAAGCTATTAAGGATGTCCCTATTTATGGTAAGGCAATTAAAGAGGCATGTTTAAAGAAACCTGGTAGAAAGAAAAAGGATCCGCAAACAGTGCATGTAATGGATCAATTGGCTGATATTATGTTAGGAAAGGTTTCAATTCCTAAATATGTTGATCCTGGTAGTCCTATTGTGAAAATAGTCATCAATAGCACTCAGATAAAGAATGCTTTAATAGATTTGGGAGCATCCATCAATGTAATGACAAGAGATATTATGCAAAAACTTGACATAACCAGTCTCAGACCTACACCTATAGTCCTGCAACTTGCTGACAGTTCCACGGTTCGGCCTGATGGTATGATTGAAGATGTAGTTGTTACTTTGGATTCTTGGGAATATCCAGTAGATTTTATGATCCTGTCTCCTAAAGCCACATTGGGAGGATATCCGGTTATTTTGGGAAGACCTTGGCTTGCTACAGCCGATGCATATATTAGATGTCGGTCAGGGGATATGACTATTTCAGATGGAAATACAACCAAAACTTTGGCTCTGTATTCTCCTGCTCAGCCCCAACTTGATCAACAACAAGCCGTTTGGCCTAACGTGGGAGAAGAATTAGAGGAAGGAGTCGACTATGTCAATCATCTTATGATGATTAATAGAGAACCATTCATACAACTTCAGGATGATGATTCCATCCTCTATAAAATTATGGTAAATCAATTAAAACAAGAGCAGCAGTCTCAGGAGTTAGTACCAAATATTACAGCATCATATTCTCGTGCAGCCACTGATATATTGCATACCCTGTTGCCGCAGGAAGTCTGCACTTCTCATCTTTTTGAGGCATCTCAGGTTGATCTTACTGTCAAAGTGGAAGTTGATCTAAACAAATATTTGAATATCAACAATCAACTCACAGAGACTCAAAGAATAACACTGGTTGACTTGCTTAAATGTCATCAACACGCTTTTGCGTGGGATTACAAAGACATGCATGGAATTGATCCTACAGTTTGTACCCACCGTATCTACATGAAAGAGGACTATAGACCACTTAGACAGCCACAAAGAAGAATTAATCCTGCATTAAGAGAAATAGTTAAAGAGGAATTGCAGAAATTATTAAATGCTGGATTTATCTATCCTATATCGGATAGTCAATGGGTGTCACCTCTAGTCATAGTTCCAAAGAAAGGAGGTAAATGGCAGGCATGTGTGGATTACAGAGCTTTGAACTTAGCAACCAAGAAGGATCATTTTCCATTACCATTTGTGGATCAGGTATTAGATTCCTTTGCAGGGAAACGGTACTTCTCATTCCTGGATGGATTCAGTGGCTACAACCAGATTCAAATTGCTCCCGAGGATCAGGAAAAGAGTACATTTACTTGTCCTTGGGGAACATATGCATATTTTGTTCTTCCTTTTGGGTTCTGTAATGCTCCAGCTACTTTTCAAAGAGCAGTGATAAGCATATTTTCAGATATTTGCTAGGACAGCATGGAAATCTATATGGATGATTTTACCACTTATGGTTCAGAATTTGAAGAGGCATTGAAGAATCTGAAGAAAGTTTTGCAGCGATGTGAAGACTACAATTTATCATTGAACAGTGAAAAGTGCTTCATGATGATGCAAGAAGGCATAGTTCTTGGTCATCATATCTCTATAACTGGAATACAAGTTGACCCAGCAAAAATAAAAGTCATTCAAAACCTCCCTACACCTATAAAGCAAAAGGATGTCAGAAGTTTCCTTGGTCATGCTGGATATTATAGAAGGTTTATCAAGGATTTCAGCAAAATTGCAAGACCTTTATATTGTCTTTTGACCAAGGATATGGAATTTAATTGGACTTCCTCATGCAATGAAGCTTTCCTAAAGCTCAAACATGCATTGACTCAAGCACCAGTGCTCAAGGGTCTGAACTGGTCCTTACCTTTTAATATTCATACAGATGCATCAGATTATGCCATAGGAGCAGTTTTGGGACAAAAGGTTGACAATTTGGAAAATGCAATTTATTTCATCAGCAAGAACATGCAGGGGCCTGAGCTTAATTATATTGTCACCGAAAAGGAGATGTTAGCAGTTATATATGCACTCAACAAATTCAGGCATTACATAACAGGATATCCGATATTTGTGCACACTGATCATACAGCAATCAGATATCTCATGAACAAACCTTCAATTACAGGAAGATTGGCTCGCTGGTTACTATTGATGCAGGAATTTGACATTACAGTTGTTGATAAACTAGGTAAATCCAATGTAGTTGTAGATTATCTTTCTAGGCTTCAATTGCAAGATGATCCTACAGCCATAGATGATGCTTTCCAGATGAACATTTGTTCCTGATAAAATCACACACTCCCTGGTATGTTGATATTGCAAATTATTTAGCTGCTAATAAGATGCCAACTCATTTTTCTCTTAAAGAAAGAAGACTCTTAGTTGAGAAAAGCTTTAATTTTTCATGGATTGTTGATTGTTTATTTTATACTGGACTTGACCAAGTCATGAGAAGATGTGTAAGAGAGGATGAAACATATGATATCCTTCATGCATGTCATGATGAGCAATGTGGAGGACATTTTGCTGCTAAAAGAACAACACTTAAAATACTTGGCACAGGATATTATTGGCCAGCATTGTATAAGGATGCAGCACAATATACTAGAAAATGTGATAGATGTCAGCGCATGGGTAGGCCTACCAGATCTAATGAAATGTCATTATATCCCCAGATATTGGTTGTACCATTTGATAAATGGGGATTAGATTTTGTTGGGCCGATTGATCCTCCTTCAAATGGGAAATCTTATATTCTAGTATGCACTGATTATGTCACAAAATGGGTGGAAGCACAAGCTATGACACATGCAAGAGATAATAAAGTAGCTGAATTCCTCTATGAAGAAATATTTACCAGGTATGGAGTTCCAAGAGAGATTGTTTCAGACCAAGGACCACAGTTTACTTCCACATTAATTGCAACATTGGTTAATGAATATAATATTAGGCACAGGAAGTCTACCCCATATCATCCACAAGCAAATGGTCAAGTAGAAGTCACAAACAGGGATTTAGAAGCCATTCTTACCAAGACAGTAGCTCTTCATAAGAAAGATTGGTCACATAGACTTCCTGAAGCCATTTGGGCATACAGAACAACATGGCAGACACCAACTAGTTTTACACCTTTTGAAATGGTGTATGGAAAAACAGCAATGATGCCCATTGAGTTTGAGCATAAAACTCTTAGAACAGCTTTGCAATTGAATATGACTCTCTCTGAAGCACAAAGAGACCGCATTTTGCAATTAAATGCTTTGGATGAGCTGAGGAAATTGGCAGTCCAACATACAGAACTTATTCAAAATCAGCGAACTAAATGGCATGATAAGTACATAAAGGAGAGAAAATTTAAATCAGGTGATTGGGCATTGCTATATGATTCTCGATATAAAGATACTATGGGAAATCTGCAAACAAGATGGTTGGGCCCATATGAAATAGATGAAGTTTTTACAAATGGAGCAGTTCGCTTAACCACTATAGATCCAATCAGATAAAAACTTCTAGTCAATGGTCATCGACTATGCCTGTAACATAAGCCTGCAACCAAAGAATAGTTCCTGCAGCAATTCGCCAGCCAAGATAAAACAACAGTTCCTGTAGCAACTAGAGAAGTTCCTTTAGCATCTGGCAAAGATACTCCTGTAACAATTACTGTAGCAACTGGAGAAGGCATTAAGGACGCGATTCCTGCAGCTTATGCAGGGAGCGTTCTTAGCCATCAGCGTTAAATTCTTCATGCATGCTTTCATAATAATTATTTCCATGCCTTGTGGAAATATTATTCTCCGATAATAATTTTTTCGTACACATCATCCTGTTGACGTGTTTTTTATGAATACGTCGAACACAAAATAAAGTTACCAACGGTCACCTTACTCTCTCTTGAACAAAGTGTGATTGCATGCTAAGATTGCAAGAAGTTCAAACAATCGACTCCAAGGTTCCTTTATGCTATAGACGTGACTCAGTTGGCTGATGTGATTGTTGGTAATCCAAGGGGTTTTACATTTGCATCATTCTTTCACTTCTTTGTTGTGGCTGGAACTCCATCATCGGATATGGCAATTCTGTGATGCTGCTTCTTCGAACGGACTAAAATGAACTGAAAGAAAAAGGGAAAGGGTTTAGAAGGATCTAAATCTACTCCTAAGGGCAGTGATAACAATGAATAGTGCTCTGGTGGACAAATTCCAAATAAACCAAGCTCTGCTTCACCAAGTTTAACTACAACTCCGCAAGAACCGGTGCAATCTTCTGAGGATGATGAAGGATTTTCATATTGAGAAGGTGCATTTGAATACCCAACACGGCGCAATCCAAACAACTGTCCACAACCGAACTTAGCACAAGTTTAGTGGCTCAGGCTAACTTTACACTGCAACTTACAATCAGCAAGATGCAAAAAGTATGAACCATGGAAATTCATCAAACACCATTACATTCTCCATTGAAATCAAAGCACTTTATTATTTCTACTCTAAGTGAGGAAGATGAAACCATGCAAGCTTTTAAAAAATAATTTAAGTGGACACCATCAGAGAACAATGTTTCACTGTTATTATCTCAAAACTTATCGCAACAATTTCATACAAGGCTCCCTCCATTGCCTCAAGCCATGATTACATGCAAACCCTAATTAGGGTTTTCCCTAAAAGAAACTCCACTCCAGATGCAACACGGTGAGAATCTCCAATTAATAACCCATCATGCCCATATACAATTAATTCAAAAGTACCCAAAATAGCATCCATTGTGCATTAAATGCACCACCTCTTTCAAATTCGCCCAACATGCGTTGAATATTCATCCATGCAAAAATCACCCCATTATGTCATAAATGCTCCATCATTTCCACATGCGGCGGCTGCATGCAAAAGGAATTTGCCATAAATTCAACATGCAATGACCGGGTCACCATTTGGTCAAATATTCCGATAATGAATGTGCCACTCTACTGCCACGTGTTCAATAGATCCTCGCCATGCAAGTGGACCCCGCCGTTGTATATCCGCTCCTGCATATTTGGAATTGTTGGAGAGGGAAAATTCGATTCAGGAAGAATTTTCTTGAAGTCTCCTCAACTTTCCTTGCTTGAAGAAGGTTTTCCATCAATTTTCACCATCTCCTATTTTTTAGGAAAATTTCCAAATTAGAGTTTCAAGTCCAAGAGGGAGAGAATTCTCATACGAATCCAAATCTGTGAAAATTTTGAAATTTGGATGTGATTTGGTGTCTAAAAACAGGATTTTTCAAAATTATTCCCAAGGGGATTTCCTGCATTTCCATTCCTCCTTGACCCTCAAAATTCTCCTTTGACTTGGAAATTTCTATCCCGGACTTTCAAACTTAGGCATGGAATGTGGAATTCAGCTTGGTGAAGGAATTTCATTATTTACATGCCTTAGAAAATTTTCAACTTCCTAAGTGGGCCTGGAATTTTGACTTTGATAGAGGAAATTCATTCTTTCCATGTCCTTCCTTGATACCTGGATTTTCGCGTGCCTCAGACAAATTTTCAGTTTTCCAACTTAGGCGTGGATTTCACTCTTCATGGCGGAATTCATCATTTCATGCCTGATTTTTTTTTTCCTCACTTAGCCATTTCAACATCCTTTCCTTGGCCAAGGCATTGATCCTTCCATTCCCTAGAATCTTGAATTTTCTCCATCTTCCATGCCTTGTGTGTTTTGGCGCCTTAATGAACCCTTGGGCGCAAATTCTCCATGGAGGAGGAATTCATGAGTTTGAGCATTCTTCCATGCCTTCATGGATTTGGCACCCCATCCTGTTCTTGGGCACTAATTTGCTTGGGTCATGGATTTTCATTGTTCTTTCATTTTCCTTCATCTCTCTTGTTTGGCACCTTGATCATGGCTTGGGCGCTATTTCACCTGAGGAAGGAATTCACAACTTTTCCTTCCCTCCTTGATCTCGTTACTTCAGTGCCCTACCTAAGTGTTGGGCGGAATTTTGCATTGGAGGAGGAATTTTGTCAATTTGTGAATCCTCCATGAGACATCCATTTTGGCGCATGTCCTTGGCCTGGGGCAGAATTTTGCTATGGAGGAGGAATTCATCAATTTGAGAATCCTCCATGAGACCTCTGTTTTGGCGCCCTGCTGAGTGCTTGGGCAGATTTTGGCCATGAAGGAGGAATTTGACGTTTCTACCAATTCAAGACATGTATATATATGAGATATAAGTATAAGTGGCATCTTCAATATGTCTTTTTCCTTTCTTATACTTTAAGTTATATTTCATATATATTGTCAGGGTGTTTGAGAGTGGTTTCAGGTCCCTAGGAATCATAATGCAAATTCTGGATTTTGGAAGATCTTTCAAATTTTCAGACAGTCAAATTTCAGGCCATTTTTGGATCAAGATGACATTGTGGATTGATGTGAATTTCCAGACTTGGATGATTTTGCATGCTTTCCTCTTCTGGAATAGGAGTTCCAAACTTAACCATTTTTTTTAATCCAACTTGTCTGCCTTTCGACTCTTCCGGATTTAGAAATGATCCTCAGGAACGTTTAGTCTTCAACGTCTTCAGAGATGAACTTGCCAAAATAGATTTTCCCAAATAGTAAGTGTTTCAAAATGTCAAGGTTTGGGAAAAATAGGTCAGAAAAGAACTTACTAAAAATAGAAATTACTAAAAATAGTAAGTTTGATTTTTCGCAAAATTAGACCAATCCGGGAGGCAGTGAAACTTACTAAAAATAGACTTGCTAAAAATAGTAAGTGCTCAAAATTCGCTCAAATTTTACTGGGAGGTTCCTTGAAAAGTCCCGATTCCAATTCTAAGTTCAGTTTTTCCAAAACCCTAAAAGAAACCCCTAAAATCTAGGACTGAAGGCAGAAACCCTAAAATTGACAAAACGAGTCCTAGACTTCATCAAATTCACCCAAACGAAAAGCAGACTTGACCAATATGACCCCCAAACACTCGCAAACTAAGAGAGAGATTGACGAGACTACTATGAAAAGACCCAAAAACGCAAGCCAAAAGACCGGGAGGGCCTAAAAAGTAGGGGGTCCCCATTTGCAATGGGGCGATGTGTGAAAAGGTCACAACACATCCCATTTCATATCTTTATCTATCACTTCATTCATTTCACATCATCTCATTTCACCCCCCTTTTTAATAGCTAATAGTTTCATGCAGCATTAATTAGTACGACTGCAAGTATGTACATTGTTTATTTTTTATTAATTATGCATTTATTATTTCGCTATGAACATTGCCTATTTTAATTTGCATAATCCGCGTACCCTTCCCTCTGTCCTTTACCGCATGTGTGGACACGTGTCATCATAAGTTGGGGGGGGCTGTTTTATGGTCCGATTTCCAAGTCAAGTAATTATCCGTCCTTGTCAGTAATTTGTTTTGATTTGCCTAACATCATTTTTGAATAAGACATTCTGTGGCACGAGTGAGCAATTCATCCTACCGTCGAAATCAATGAAAGGGACTGAAAGTAAGTAAAGTATTTCAGAACAAGTATTTTCAGTTCTACAGGTTATTTTAGTCCCTCATTCTGCTGTGGAAATTATTTTGAGAGCCGAAATAGTCATGGGAGGAGCTCCTATCTGCCATGAACCTGTAATTCATGACATGTTGATGCAGGATGTCCAGTATGACCATTACTTCTGTATGTATGGGTGGATTGATTATTTTATGAGAATAACGGATTTCAATGAAAAAATTGCCTATGAATTCATGTGTACATACAACGAAGGAGAGGCCTCTGTCAAGGGGTTAAGAGTCATTGCCACAGAGCAACGAATAGCTGAAGTTACTGGGTTGCTGCAGGAAGGAGAATTGTTTCCTGAATCTAAGGATGCGAGAAGCGCTAGGGAAGAGTTTACACACCCAGCAGATGGACCCCTAAGGGTGGACAAACAGGGAACCAGACCGATATCTCTTCCAGCAGAATGGCCCGAGGTGGCATTGTATGTGATGAAATACATTACCTGTGATGGAAGGTACTCAAATTTGCATTCGATCCATTTTAAATTGCTTAGTCATTTATGGCATGGCCGAAGGGTAAATGTTCCCAATTTTCCGTATCATCTTATTTCTATAAGTGCAAAGGAAACACAGAAGGGTGGAAATCGTTATGTCAGTCATCATAGCTTGATTAAATTGTTGGTAGAACGTTCTCTCGGAGATGTTTCTCAAATGGCAAGGGGAGCATTCAAAGATATACTGCAATTTAGGGAGGAAAATGTTCCTGCTGCAGAAGAATTAGCAGCCCAAGAGGAAGATATCGAAGAGCCCTCATCCCCTAGGGTTTCTGCGGAGAATGAAACTCCTATTGCCAATGAAGCCTTGATTGTTGCAGAAGAAATGGTGATTGAAACAAATATTGAGCAGCCCTCCACTCATTTTCAAAGTGGAGCGGCATCTTCTAAAAGGAAAGGGAAGGAAATAGAGACAATTGACGCAGAGGAAGAAACCATAGAGCAACCTCAAGCAGCGCAGGTTTCTCCTGCAGCTAAAAGGTGTAAGGTAAAAGAAAATTCTCCTGCAGCAACACCTCTTGTAGAAACTGTTCCCGCAGCCACTCCGAAAATGTATGCAAGAAGGAGTCGGTGGGGTAAACAGAAAATTCAAGCAGCAGGGGATGTGGTGGAAGTCATTTCCGTAGAAACATCAGAAGAAGGGCATAAAAGTCAAACAGAGATTAAACCACAGGAATAACATGGAGCCGACAAACTTTCAAATCTAGCACATGTAGCAGAACAATTTGGAAAACCGGTTGAAGAAATCTCACACCCTCAGGTAATAGCTAACAGGCCTCCTTTATCTCTCACTAGTTTATCTATTGCACTTACATTTTATAGGCAATGGGAGATAGAAAGAGCTACGTTACATGGAGTTATTGTTAAACAACATAAAGAAATTAAAAAGAGGGATAATCGGATTGTGGAATTGCAAGCTAAGGTTGACACAATTGCCAGTATGGTTCCTGAGTTGATGCAATGCAGGGCTCCTCCAAGGGTTTATGCTTTATATCTAAAAGAGCAGTATTTAAGTTTCAAGCTAAACCGCATTGTTAGGGATCTTAGTCCTTCTCTAGATACCCCAAAGGAATTTTATAATGTTTATCAAAACTCTCCTACAGCTGTTAAGAATTTCTTATGTGAATTTTATTTGCATAATTATGCTGTGACTTCTGACAACGATTGGAATCCCTTATTATACATTGGTGACATTCAAATAAAAGCATTAATGTCATGGATACAAAATGAAATCAGTATGAGGACTCAAGCTAAAACATATAGAAATTTGGAATTTGATTGTCCATTACCACTCAGAGCTAAAGCCAAAAATCCATGGCTTCTTTATTATGACTAGTAGAAATTGTTAACAAGACCTAATGTCAGGAGCCAGGTGTTACCGATAAGAGAGGAAACATTCTAGGAATATGAAGACTTGATTAAAAATGAAAATGCAGCTGCAATTGAATGTTTGGTTCAGCGCTGGAATAATCTCCCAGAAGACCTAAAACAGGGTGAACCCCATTCACTACCTAATTTTCATGCAGCTACACAAAGAGCTCCTAAGTACATCCATTTGGGTAGGGCAAAGAGCAATAACTAGCTACCCTTGATATTTCAGCCACCTATCTTTATGTGGCCATTAATGAGATGCACGGTTACAAACAAACCATATGAGGAGGCCACAGAGTAAGCCAGATGGGCTAGACTGGAAAAGATGAAGGGGTTTTATTGGAACTTGGCTACAGGAGGAACAGGACAAGGAACTATTGGCGACTTACGAGTCAGTGCCCGGATCAAAAATTTTCCTCTTGCTGGAGGATCAGCAAGACACTAAGTTGGGGGCATGATGAGCTGAGATATTAGCTCTTTTATTCCTAAAACTCATAAGTTTTTGCCATGTTTTAATTTGTATAATGGGATAGTGTAGACATCTAAAAAGGGTCAACGCTTGCGGAGTCATACTTTAACATTTGCGCATTGCCTTATTTTAGGGTTTTTGCGTCGCATTAACGTTTCTTCTATGTTGCGCACTTGGCCTTTATCATTTGTGAGCATCGAGTCCTTCTTCTGCATTCTTCATTTGTCTCGCTTTCAAATTTGGTCTTGTCGATAACAATCTTCAGTCATGATTTTGGTCGATCTTATCCTGTCGCATCAATGTGCGTGCTCATTTGGCATATTTTGACATCGTCAATTCGATTTCATTTTGGACATCGTCAATCCTAATCGATGATGGAATTAGGGTTTTGTCCTCTTATCAATCTTATCATTTTGCGATAGACTTCTCATCGATCGTTGTCATTTTCAATCTTGTCGTTTTGCGATCGATTTGTCATCGATCGTTGTCCTCTTATCAATCTTATCATTTTGCGATCGATTTGTCATCGATCGTTGTCATTTTCAATCTTGTCATTTTGCGATCGATTTGTCATTGATCGTCGTCTTTCTCAATCATTTCAATTTGGATCAATTTGTCATTGTTCCTCGTCAATTGGCGCATTTATCAATCAAATCATTTATCAGCATTGGTCCTTTGTTAGTCGTGATCAAATCGAATCGGCATCAATTATCTTTTGTCAAGACCTAATTGTCATCCTTTTATTTTCATCTTCTAGGGTTTCATGATTTATTCATTTAATCTTGTTTGTCATTTCTCCCTCTAGGTTAAATAATTTATTTATTTATCCTAAGTCTTCTTGTCACAATTAAATAGTTATTTAATTGGCTAATTAATTCTTTCCTCTTTTTGTGAATTAATTAATGAATGAAAAATTATTAATTAATTTACCTAATTTTCCAATTTACCTAATTTCTCCTAATTTCTAATTTTCTATTTTCTCTAATATTTCTCCTAATTTCATGGGAATGACATAGCAAATTTGTCATAATTTGTCATAATTTGTCAATCAATCAATTTTGACATAGCAATTTGTCATAATTTGTCATAATTATCAATCAATCAATTTTGCATAGAAAGTGTCAATTTGTCATAATTTGTCATATTTGTCATTCTTGATTTGAAATTTCCTTTCAAATCTCTTCATGCTAATCTTGTCTTTTCTCCAATTTATCTATAAATTGGATGAATTTCTTCAATCCCAATTAATCACTTTTTCAAATCGATCCCCCTGATCGATCAATCAATCACGCTTCTAGTATTCTTATGTTGTCTTGTCAATCTTGCTTTCATATTATGCTTATGCACTTGTAGGTGAGATCCACAAACAAAGCAATTTGAAGGAGAAAGAAGGACAATGGAGAATTATGAAAGAGATATTTGCATTTGGTTTGCTTTAATTTCATTTTGAATATCTTGTCTTCATATCTCTATTGAATGTTTTTAGGATTGTTGTCATTGCAATTTAGTTTTTCATGATTGAGCTAGTCTAATGTTTATATTGCTTTGATGATTTTCAAATTCCTATCTACAGATAGTATTTAAGTCATATGATGTATTAGAGTTTGACTATATGCATTCTAGATGTTAACTAAACCCATTAAATCCTGTTTTGTTTTGACCTATCATTCTTGTTGCCATGCGGATTATTCCTATTGCCATGCGGATTATTCCTGTTGCCATGCGGATTATCATAGGTGATATCATGTGTGAAATGTATAAGTGTTATGATTAATTAAAATAGATATATATGTGTGCTTGTATGTTCTATCTTTTTAATTGCAGGAATAAGTAAGATGTTGCAAAGGCGGTTATTGTGTCACGTCATAAAGGCAGTTAGAGATGTTCAAGGGGCGGTTAAATATTCAAAACAGCAAAGAGAATAATGGGTGTAAGAAGAGGCAAAGGAATAGCAAGGCGTGCAAGACTCATTTATGTTTGTCTTCAGCAAACATCAATCTTGTAATACCCCCATGCTATATTCTTGGCTGCGGTTTAGCAGAGATCCACGTTTTCAGTGGATTAACTCTGTTTGTTTTCTGTCATAAATGTTTTCTGCCTCATTTCATCGGCATGGCCTAGATTGTAGGAAGTTGTTATAGTTTTCTTTTAAATAAGAACCTACGCCTCTTCTCAAAGGTTAGAGACAGGAAGATTAAAAATAGTTGCAAAGTATTTTTAGAATTAAAAGCATTTTCTTTCATTCTATGTGTTGTATCGACCTTTGAAAAACAATGAATAAAATGATGCTATTCTGAGTATATAGAGTTATCTTTGAAGTCTGGATACACTCATCCAATAGGGCCCACTTGGTGAGTATTCCTATGCATTCATTAGATTTAGTTTCCCTTTTTGCTGCAGTAGACGTTCTAGCGATTGACTGTTCCTGCAGCCAAAGCAAACAGAGTAATTCTTGTTTGTCAGCTTTGGACTTAGTTAACAGTTCTTTAATTAGAATTTTCTGTTAATGATGAGATTTCCTGTAGCCATTCAGTTGTTATAATTCTTGCTTGCTTATTTTAAATAGGTTTAGTTGCAGCAGTAATGCAGAATAGCTATCGCAGGAACTTAGTGCATATATAGTGCAGACCCATTTCAAGTAATACATCCCTGCATTGACAAATAAATGAACTTCAGTTATGGAGATAATAAATTCACAGAGTGAATGTCCAAACTTCGGGTTGAGACTTTAGCTATAGTTATTGTTCCTATTGGTTAGACAAACACGCAGTATATTAATGCCATCTTCAATTAGTATTTGCTTGGTCACATGACATTGTTCATGACTCAATCAATAGTCCAATTTCCTAAATAGTCTCTGGTTACACCATGTTTAATTGCTAAAGCCTCTCAATCAGTATTTAAGAGCATGTCATAAGGATATAAGGGATTCACACACTAAGAATCCCTTCATATTGCTATTACAATAGTCATATATCTAACCCAGAGTTGAAAAATCATATATCAACTTTTGGTTTCAAATTCTAACTTATTCGCATTCCAAAGTTAGAAAATATGATAGCTTTTCTTGTTTTTGGATCAAACATAGGATGCAAGGGCAATTTTCGAAAGAATATATACATCTTTTGAAGTACAACATGAAAATACATTTTAAATTCTTATTCCTTTCAATCCTTGATGACCTTTTATTTCTAGGTAACTTTTTCATCCTCCAAGCCGATCGTCTTTCTATTGCTACCCTGATCAGATTTTTTTCTTCATGATGTGCAATATAAACTCTAAAGTTACTAGTTTATTTTAAGATTGGCACACATTTTCAAAAATCTGATATTATGACTATATTTTGGACTCCAATTTACAAATTATACATAATTGGGAATTATTTCATCTGTTGTATTGATGAAAATAAAATCACACAAGCAATTCTATTTTTCAATGTTTTAGATTTTTATTCTACAAATGAGGGTACACTACTACAAAAACACTCTAAAAAAGTTTTAAAAAATGCATTCTGGTCAAATTCTGCCCAAAATCCTTGAAGGACGGCAAAATTCTCCCTGGGTTTGTCCGGATTTGGCAGGGCAAAATCCACAAAGGACCGAACTAGGACTAGAACCCAATAAGAACCAAACCAGGACCTGGGGGGTGCTAACCGCTTTCTCACAATTATAATTATGGTGAGCCTAAGATACCGGTTCTTCCCCTTTTGGCCTGGGTTCGGGTCCTGGTTCTTGCCCGGTTCTGGTTCTCCCCGGGTGAACCCAGGTGGACCCGCGTGAACCCAGGCCCGTGGGTTCCCAAAAACAGGGCCCACGGTTCAAAAAAACAATAAAAAAAGACTTTTTAAAATAGTTTTTTTCTAATAAAACTCTAATTCGCCCCTTTATGACTTTTTAAAAAAGACTTGAAACTTGAATATTAAGTTTTTTGCAAATTATGAATATGATATTAGACTTAAGTTATTAGTTTACTGATTATATTTGCAATATACGAATATTTATTGGCATTGGCAATTATGGATTTATCATTTATCATTTATCATTCATCATTTATGTATGGAAAGTCACATTGTATATTTTATTTTTGTATGGATTGTATTTATTGAACATATATATAATATATGTGTATATATATATAATTAAATATATATATATATATATATGTGCATATATATATATATATATGTGTGTGTGTGTGTGTATGTGTACGGACGAACCCATACCCGTACTCGTACCCAAGAAAAAAAAAATTGTTGAATCCGCGAATCTGAACCCGAACCGGTAACTTAGTGGTGAACTCATTGCTCTTCTTGATTATGACATGTCTGCCACCTTTGGAATTCATTACACAAGGGTTGTGCAACCCCAATCTCATGTTGTATTGGTCACTTTCTTGAAATGTTCTTGGGATGTTACGTGCTTCCTCCATATGACAATTTTTTCCTACACGTCTCCCTCCTGCAACATCACATTCTAAAACCAATGATTGTGAGAATATGAAATCAAATAGGAGCTAATTACCCTTTGAAGTTTGTCACAATCTTCCCAAGTTTTGTCCACCCATGCCAAAGCTCCTGTATTTCTCATATTGTTTAAGGGTGCCCTAGTTTCTTTTGCAATTAAGCCTATAGTCTAGAATCCCAGTGATCAAATTTTGGTGTCTCATATGATCTTTTGCTTTGCTACGCATCATAGAATCATTAAAGGACATCAAAACAAACTATTTTAACTAATCATCATAAACCTGATCCACCACAAATGGAAGAGTCTTGACACATTAAACAGATTGGATAGCAAGAACTCCATGTTTCCAATAAGGCATTTGAAAGTTATCTTCTACCCATAGTCCTTGCAAAAGAAAAATATGATGGTGGCTCAAATTCAAGTTATTCTTTGAGAAATAAGGAAGAATATTGACATGCTTACAACCAGTTTTAAACTTTATGACACATTGAAACCCTCTATTTGATGATGATCCTAGGAACATCTTATTGAACACCATGTTGTGCAGATTTAAAAGTGTTTGGATATCAAAATGAAGTTTATGTTGCTTACCAGAAAATGAAATAGTTTGTATGCTCTGTGCCACCAAATAATCTTTCATCCATAGAGCCATGGCAACTCTAGAATCTTCTTCTTTATTGCCTAGAAGTTCTATCTCTTCTTTCTAGGGCTCCAACTTTATAGTGAATTCTTCAATTAATTGTTCCAATGCAAGATAAATGTCTTGCAGATCTCTCCAAGACCCGTGATATATAAATCTTTTCATATCCCTTGTTCATCCAAAGTGATGATCGAATACTCTGCCCCGACAATGCTAAGAGCTTGACGTGTCTCATCCTTAAAGAGTCCTTGATGCCCCAACCACCATACCAAACTTAGTCATGGAATCAAAATGAAACTCATTTATCTTACCTTCATCTAGCATCAAACTTCTTGGTGTGAATATTTTTAGTTGATCTTCAATTGTAGTGAGATGACAACTTGGTGAATGCATCCATTTTCCCTAAATGTCCGTGTTGGTCATGTGTGAACCTGGAGTCTCCTTCTCATTACTACAAACTAGCCCATCAACAAGGTCATCAATCTTGGAGCAAAGGAATTTGAATGTTTCTTGTTCAGCCTTTATGTAGTCAATGTGAATCCTCATGAAGTTCTCTTTAGCCATTGTTGAGGAGGCAAAAGAGTTGAAGATTGTGTGGCCAGTTTTGGGCAACTGTCTATCATGTTGTCGATCCCCATCATGCATCCTATAAACTTGACATATCTCATCAAGAGGATGTGTCAACATGTCAATCCAAACAAATAAATCACCACATACTTCATGCTTGTTCCTAGTCAAGCTTAAATGTTGTTCTATCCCTATATAGGGGATGGAAAACATACAGCCAAGGGTGGAAGTAGCTGTTGGATAATGACAACAATTAGAAAATAGAAATCAGAAATTTCTAATTTCTTCTCACCTTCAGAATGTGATATCCCCAACCAAACGAGAACCCCGGAGAGCAGCGTATCACCATGGATCAGATCAGATCAGAACTGTTATTAAGTTACAGGCAGCAACATCCTTGTACTTGATAGCAAGGAAGCAAACCAGCATCTAATCAACAACATTATGAAGATCGGTTATGGCTCAAAGATAATGATTAGAAGAATCAGTGATAACAATGCTCAAAGAAGATCAAAGGAAGACTCAAAGAACTATGCAACAGTCAACCAGCATGATGAAAATCAGACTAATGACGTCATTGTCCTTATCAGCATATCGCCCCAATGTTATCAAGAAACCTTCAACCAGATCAAGATAAGCACCCTTAGAATCAATGATAAAGATATCAAGTACAATATGATATGCAGATCACATCATTAACACCAACTGTCCTTCGATCTCAATCATATTCCAAGTTCAAAGTACATCGATGTATAAGGGAGTTAACTAATCCAATTAAGAGATAACAACAATCCTTAATGGTACGATTTGAATAACAAAACCAATCGATGGTAAATCTCGTGTTATGAAGAGGCACAATTGAGGATAATAAAGACAGAGAAACCAATCATTATTCCTTAATTAATCTCCATTCATTAATAACTTGAAATGATGCAATTAACTTGTAGGAAGAATCATGAACAAGAAGGGACAAGTCGAGTTCGGGTGAAGAGATGCCACCGCTCCCTATTGGGAGATATTTAATAAGAACCAAACTCAAATCAAAGATCAAGGAATTGGAAACTTATTAACTCTTATCCCTATATTCGATCTGCTCATTTGAGCGTCGGCCTACTTGGCTAAACCAATTGCAAGTTCATAACTCCATATTTGAGACAACACTGTTGATTGCAAGGAAAGATCGTATGTATCAGAAACAGCATGAGATTATTGTTGCAAGGTTATAAATCAATATTTGAAACAGCAACTATATCGCTATAGGTGATATTATATATCAAACATTGCATGATTTAAGGGATCATATCAAAGACAGCACTCAATATTGCTAGAAGCAATATTGTCTTACATCTCATTGCATATATTCAAAGGAATACATCAGACATGGCAATATAACAATATCGTCTTGCATATTTACACTACCGTATTTGATATAGCAGAGATCCTAGTGATCATTGCACTTAGTGCAAATATTCATCAATTCACTTAAGCATACCCTTTAATTGTACAAATCAGAGATAGCAAGTGACATTGCTTATTATTGTATCTTATATCATTGTATTCATATTCCCAATTAAATTAGTTTATTGTACAAATTTGATATTGTAACTCTAAGGAAAGCAAGTAATTGTCCCCAAGGCATAGTAATCTAAAAGGGGGCATTACACAGCGGGATATTTATATGATTGGTGGTGGTTACATTTAGAAGATTTTCCGTATGTATCTAAGTTGTCCGTGAAGGCAAAATTGTAATTGTTGTTGTTACATATGCAAATTCAGACTGTAAGAGAGCAGCAGCTGTGAAGTTTGTAAATGTTTTCTCTTGACCAATAAGAATAATGATACTTTGCCCCGTGGATGTTTCCTTGGCATTTTGTCAAGGTTTTACCACATAAATTTGTGTCTTGTGTGTTGTCTTGTTGTTCCATTTCTTTTCTTTGTTTTTACTTTGTATCTAACTTGTGCTGTAATATTTAATTATCTGGGGTTTCCACTTCTCGTTTCCTAACAAGTGGTATCAGAGCAATTATTTTTGCAGCGGTTGTGTTAGAATTTGGTGTTGATTTTTCCAGCATCAAATGGCAAAGGTTTCGAATGCTAGGTTTGAGGTAGAGAAATTTAATGGCAAAAATAACTTTTAGTTATGGAATCTCAAGATGTGATTTGTTCGTGCAACAAGGATTGCACAAGGCATTGGTAGGAAAATCAAAGAAACCTATAGATATGTCTGATGAGGATTGGGAAGATCTAGATATGAGAGCTCTAAGCACAATTCAATTGTGTCTGGCAGATGAGGTTCTTTTTAATATTGTTGGAGAGGAAACAGCAGCAAATTTATGGAGCAAAATGGAGAGCCTTTACAGGTCCAATCCTTGACAAACTGAATCTACTTGAAGAGGCAACTATACAGTCTGCGAATGAAGGTACAAAATTGTCGATCATTTAAATGTTTTCAATACTCTAATCTGTCAATTGGGTAGTATTATGTAAAAATCAAAGATGAAGACAAGGCAGTCACACTGTTATGTTCTTTGCCCAAATCTTGGAATCACTTAGTCACTTCTATTAGCTTTCGCACAACTAACACCCTTGAATTTGATTATGTCGTGGGAGCTTTGTTGTCTTAAGAGGTGCGAAGGAAGTCTAATGCAAAAACCCCCACACCAAAAGCAATGGTGGCTAGAGGTCGATCGACAAAAAAAGGGGAGAATGCGAGAGATACATCCAAATCCAAGTCAAGAAGCAAAAAGGGGAAGGGAAAATGTTGGTATTGCAACAAATCAGGTCATCTCAAGAAAGATTGTTGGAAAAGGAAAGAGGAGAATGATGGATCCAAAAAGGAAGAAAAATCAATCGAAATAGGTTCATGTATGGTTGGTGAAGTGTTATTTGTTTGTAATATCTTACAACATCAAGATAAATGGTTATTAGATTCTAGTGCTTCTAATCACATGTGTCCACATAGGAGTCGGTTTTCTACTTACCAACCTATTGATGTTGGTGTTGTTCTTATGGGAAATAATGCTTCTTGTAAGACTGTTGGAAATGGGAGCATTAGAATCAAGATGTCTGATGGTGTTGTAAAGATGTTAACAAAGGTAAGACATGTACCAAAACTGAAAAAGAATTTGATTTCCTTGGGTGTTTTGGATTCTTTTGGGTATAAATTCTCTTGTCAAGGTGGAACACTTAAAGTGTCTAACGGCATTTTATTGGTCATGAAAACTACTCAAGTTGGAAATCTTTATACGCTAGAAGGGAGTATTGAGGTAAACGAGGCAACGATGGTATCTAAAGAAGCAAATGAATATACTCCTTTATGGCATCAACAACTAGGTCAAGTGAGCGAGAAAGGGCTAAAGGTACCAATAAACTGTAAGTTACTTCCAAATTTATAATCTTTGAATTTGAATTTTGCAAGCATTGTGTCTTTGGAGAGCAATGTAGACAAAAGTTTAAATCAAGAGGTCATACAAGTAAAGGTGTTCTAGACTATGTCCATTCAGATGTTTGGGGTCCATCCCCTATAGTTTCTTTTGGAGGAGCGTCATATTTTGTGACATTTATAGATGAGTACTCTAGAAAAATATGGGTCTATTTTATTAAAAGTAAAGTTGATGTGTTTGGTGTATTCAAGCAATTTAGAGTTTTGGTTGAAAAGAGTACTAGCAGATCAATCAAGTGTTTAAGAACAGATAATGGAGGTGAGTTCACATCTTTGGAGTTTGAAGTTTATTGCAAGGAAGCTGGAATCGTAAGGCATAAAACCATGATTTACACTCGGCAAAATGGTATTGTTGAATGTATGTATAGGACACTTCTAGAGAGAGCAAGGAGCATGCCCAGTAATGCCAAATTGCAGCAAGAGTTGTGGGCAGAAGCGATTAATACAGCATGCTATCTAGTAAATCGATCACCATCAATTGTAATACATTGTAAGGTTCCTGAAGAGGTATGGATAGGTCATTCATGTGATTATTCAAATTTGAAATTTTTTGGTTGTGATGCTTATGCTCTTGTTTCTATGGATCAATGTTCTAAATTAGACCCCAAATCTAAGAAATACTCCTTTGTTGATGTAAATGTAATTCAAATTTATGTTCAAAATCTGAAGTTGTAAGAATTTAGATATTCTTTTACTTTCTTATTGAATTACTTCAATGCTTAAGGAATATATTTAATCTTTTACTGTTTGTATTGATTGTTCCTTCTTATATTGCAGATTGTTGTAGATAACATTTATTGATTTCAATGTTTACTACAGCATCCTTTATGGCAAATATATAGGCAAAGCCTTGAAAGATCAAGGCATGCCTTGACTGAACATGTCTCTTGACATGTCCGATCAAGACATGTCTTGATCAATCCAAGAGAGGTGTCTTTTCATTAAGAAAAACTGATAACTATCAGTTTATATAAATGTCGATACATAAAGAATAATAACCGATCCCAATCAGTTTATGTCTAATGCTGTTTCAATCATAATCATAACCGATAACAAATCAGTTTATTTCCAATGCAATTTAATTATCATTTTAACCGATAACCAATCGGTTTATTCTTAATGCTATTAATGATAATTGATACCAAACATGGTAAGTGTAATTCGATTATGTAAATCAAATAGAGGATCGGTATAAGAGCAAAAGCAAGTTTATAAGATAACTATTATAGTTATCATATGACAACACTAATTAGTGTTGTCATATGACAACTATAATAGATATACAAATCCGATCACATTCACAGCATAAGAAATATAACTGAAATCTCTGCATAAGAAATACGATCATATCTCGATTGATAATAGATTAGAAATGCTTGAAACATGAAATGCATATAAAGATGATTATAACAAGTTCAATCAATCATGATGTCTACCATTAGCTTGTAGTCTTATCGATAGAATAGATGATTGAATGAGAGATGAATGAAGTCTCTCATTCAATCATTTATCTTACGGAAGCTACGTAGTCTCAATAGTTGGTTATGGTGATGGACTTAAGGGATAAAGATTGTGGGATCCTACTGCCCACAAAACCATCATTAGTAGAGATGTAGTATTTGATGAATCTTCTCTAAAAAAATTGGACATTGTAGAAAATGATTTGGAACAAGAACAAGTACCACAATATCAACAAGTTCAATTGGAAACTCATCAATCTACAAAAGAGATGGAGCAAGAAAAACCTTCTAAAGATGAAGGTCCAGATTTAGAAAACATACAAGAAAGTGTGGAAACACCACAACCATCTCTAAGAAGATCTACAAGGGTCAAAAATCCTCCTAAAAGGTAACGACGATGTTGTTTCATCAATTGCTTTGATTTCTAACAATGGAGAACCAAGTTGTTATCAGAAAGAAGTGAATGGCACTGAAAATGCTAAATGGAAGATAGCAATGAAAGAAGAAATGGATGCCTTGGAGAAGAATAAGACATGGGACTCGGTAGAACTTCCAAAGAGTAGGAAAGTTGTTGGTTGCAAGTGAGTCTACAAACTGAAGAAGGGTGTTGGTGATAAAATTGTAAGGTAAAAGGCAAGGTTGGTAGCAAAAGGATATTCTTAGAAAGAAGGTATTGATTTTCATGAGGTTTTTTCACCATTTGTTAAGCTTGTTTCTATTCAGGTTGTATTAGCATTAGTTGCATTACTTGACCTTGAGTTAGAGCAACTAGATGTTAAAATAACAATTTTACATGGAGATTTGGATGAGGAGATATATATAGATCAGCCAAAAGGGTTTGTCCAAGATCACAACAGAAAATTTGTTTGCAAACTCAAGAAGTCATTGTATGGCTTGAAGTAGTCACCTAGGCAATGGTACAAGAAGTTTGATTCCTTCATGGTGAGCAAAGACTTTGTAAGAAGTGAATATGACCATTGTGTTTACTTTAAAAGTTTGTTAAATGGTTTATTCATTATCTTGGTGTTATATGTTGATGATATGCTTGTAACAAGTAAAAGCATGGTTGAAATCAATAAGTTAAAGGCTCAGTTGGCTAGGACATTTGATATGAAGGATCTAGGAGTAGCAAAACAAATTTTGGACATAGAAATACACAAAGACAGGAAAATATCCTCATAAGATTTGGTATAGATGTGAAACCTGTAAATATCCCTTTGGCTTCTCATTTTAAGCTTTCTTCAAGTTTATGTCCTAGTACTAAGGAAGAAAAGGATTATATGTCTCATGTACCGTATGCTAATGCAGTAGGACGTTTAATGTATGTGATGGTATGTACAAGACCGGATATTTCACATGCAGTTGGTATTGTTAGTAGATACATGGCAAATCCAAGTAAAGAGCATTGGGCAGCAGTGAAATGGGTGCTTCGGTATCTCAGAGGCACAAATGATTATTGTATCACCTATAATAGTTGCAGCGGTTCAATGTGTGGTTATGTTGATTCTAATTTTGCAGGTGATTTGGACAAAAGGAGATCTAAATCAGATTATGTCTTTACTCTTGCGGGTGGGGCTATTTGTTGGATGTCAAAGCTTCAAGAAACAAATAATTTATCCACAACAAAGGCAAAGTATATGGCTGTCTCGCATGCATGTAAAGAGGCAATTTGGTTGAAGGGTTTTTTTGGGTGAGCTTGGAAAAGTGCAAGACAAAGTGTTCTATGATAGTCAGAGTGCTATTCATTTAGCTAAAAATCCAACTTATCATAGTAGAACCAAGCATATTGAAATTAAGTACCATTTTGTAAGACAGGTGATTGATGGAGGTCGAGTAATCCTTGAGAAAGTTCATACACCTAAAAATTGTGCAAACATGTTTACCAAACAAGTACTAATAGAGAAGCTAAAGTTGACTGTGGCTTCTCTTGGCTTGCAAAAGGGGTGATGGTGGTTTTGGGCAGGTATCTGGTAAATTGTTGTCGAGGTGGAGTGTTGATGTGTTTTTTATGCACCATGCAACATAGAATAAAATACCAAAGGCACTCTATCTTCTCTTGATCAAAATCTCCTTGGATGCTAAATTATGTGATCAACCGAGACAACTCCAAGGTTTCTATTGTCAGGTCTTGATGTGTAAATATCTCAATGGTTGATGTGATTTGCTTGGAATCACAAGGGGACTTACGTTTTGTATGAACTCTTTCTTGAATGTTGTTGGAACGTGGGAGTTTACTTGACTTTAAAAAATGAACAAAAGGATAAAGGGTTGAGAAAATTAATCTAATCCTAAGAATGTAGATATTGATTGTTGATTAGGGGTGACCAAACCAAGCTTTGTTTTGCCATCAAGGAACAACTACACAAAGTAGGTGCAATCTCCTAAGGATAAACAAATGAATTTCATATCACCAATGCACATCAACCACATGAACAATGAGCATGAAGTATTAGAAGTTATCTTTCACATAAGTTCAGTCGACTAGCTCTGAAATTTGCAATCAACAAATTACAAGTAGTATGAACATTAGGTACACCATTTATCAACAACGATATCTTCCATTCATCTAACCAACTTTAAAGAAAATGAGAAGTAGAGACCATGCAACATGTTGAATTAACATAGAGAATTAACCATAACTTCAATGAAAACCGTATGTCTCTTACAACAAGATCTTGGCAACAATCTTTGCCTTCTCCTCCTACTCTAACTTCTACTTTTACTACTTGCTCTCTAATGTCTATTGATCAACTATCAACTACTAACTATTGATCCTCTATTAACCCTTTACAATGAGAGAGTTGATCCTTTTATAGTGCTCTCAATTCAATTGAATGGCCAAGATTAAGTTCAAATCAATGGCCAAGACCGAAAGATAGAAAACCTAATAAAAGTTTGTTACACCCATTAAATAGGATTTAATGCTTGACCAATGATAAAATTACAAAAATAGGACACATGACCGTCAAAGAATGATAGACCAATAGATGACGAGGGTAGTACATCAAACTTTGTGCCATCTTGTCGTAGTTATCCTCCTCGTTGGACGAGTCAAGTACATTGAATCTAGACACTATGACTTGGAATGATGCAATTGGGCTAATGAAGTTGAGTTGTCGCCACCTCAGCTTACTCCTTGTAACTCATCACAAGTGTTGGTGATTCAGGCATATCTCTTGATACTCAATATTTCCAAGCACCTGCAGTGATGAATGATGAGAAGCATCATCTTAGTCAAGTCAACCCTTTACCCTTGCTTTCCTATCTTGCCTTGATCAACCTAACTTCCTCATGTCGCCATGATGCAATAAAGCTTGGAATGCATTTTGCTCCTCATGTTGTAATGCTAGCATTGAATGTCATTTTGTTGTAGAACTTATCTTCATGTGGTGGTTGCATCCTTGCTTAAGTCCTTCATCCTAATGTCATGCACCTCCCTCTTGACCCTTGATGTTGATCCTTGATAACTTGAAGTCCTAATAATAGGGATGATATGATGAAGCCTTGAATGTGATGAACTCTTCACAATGCTGACTTGCCTCCCTCATTTGATGGTATCCATCTCCATGTTTCACTTTGAAGTCATGATGATTGTTGAATTCCTCCATCCATCTCATTGAATAACTTGGTTTTTTTCTTTCAAATGGTGAGGTCCTTAGCCCCATGCTCTATGTACTCGCTTCCTTGCTTTACCCATGCATCAAATCTGAAAAGAACATATTTGAGAATCAAGAGTAATGAAATATAATTCAACTTGTACATGAGATAACACTAATACTACAATTATCATGCTTCCAAAACTTGAACATGGTGATGTCACAGGTCTGATCCCACCTTTCTAGATCTGATTTTGATCACATCACTCTTACCAAATCAAACTCTTCACAATGCTGACTTGCCTCCCTCATTTGATGGTATCCATCTCCATGTTTCACTTTGAAGTCACGATGATTGTTGAATTCCTCCATCCATCTCATTGAATAACTTGGTTTTTTTCTCTCAAATGGTGAGGTCCTTAGCCCCATGCTCTATGTACTCGCTTCCTTGCTTTACCCATGCATCAAATCTGAAAAGAACATATTTGAGAATCAAGAGTAATGAAATATAATTCAACTTATACATGAGATAACACTAATACTACAACTATCATGCTTCCAAAACTTGAACATGGTGATGTCACAGGTCTGATCCCACCTTTCTAGATCTGATTTTGATCACATCACTCTTACCAAATCAACTAGAAAAAAAAATCTGATTCCAACATTACTTGGGTCTGATTTTCAACTTTTGAGGGTTAAATTTATTATTCTGATTTTTGCTGTTCTCCTAGGTCTAAGAACCTTACTTAAGTGTGATTCTTGAGTTTGTGAGGCCTGATCTTTGGGCGCATTTTAACCCTTAATTTGCACAAAAGGAAGACGTGAAATTAGTGTTTGTTTGCACAATCTAGCTAGGGCGCATTTCCTACCTTCATTTGCACAACCTAGGGCACATTTTGCCCTTTCATTTGCACAAGCTGGGTGCAAATCTCATGCTTATTTGTACAAATTTCTTCAAAGGAGGGGCGGGACACATTCTCACCATGCATTTGTATAAGCTTCTTGCTAGGGTGGAATTTTCACATTTAATTGCACAAAAACCTAAGGAGGGCGCATTCTTCATGGTCATTTGCACAAGTTTGTTGCTTGATTGAGCGCATTTTGTAGGGTCAATTGCACAACTAGGTTGATAGGTGCATTTTGACCATGCATCCATACAAAATTTGTTGCTTAGGCGCATTTTTGGCATGTGTTTGCATAACTAGGGCGCAATTTGGAAGTTCTTTTGCATATAAAGGTTACTATTTTCCATTCTTGTTTAGACAAATCACTCATTCATATGCCTAGGTTGATGCTACTCTTGCTCAATTCATCCTTCACTTGGGTGCATTTCTTGCTTCATTTGCACAATTATGTAGCTCAAAGTAAGGACCATGACTTAGGCAAAAAACTTGACTTAGTTAAAATTTTGCTTTTGCACCCTAATTCTTCAATCTTGACCCCTTATCTAGCATTGCCTTAGGTTATCTCACGTTTCCTGCTTCTCTAGCATGGGCGCAAATCCTAGGTCCAATTGCACAACCAAGGCGCATTTTTCACCTTCATACGCACAACTTGGGTGCCAAATTGAAATTGATTTGCATAAATACCGCTTGATGAGCAAGCTAGTGCTAGGACCATGAGTTAAGCAAAATTATGATAGTCAAAAATTTGTTTCAAGCCTTCATGAGTTCATCAAATTCATTCTTTGTTATTTGGATGTCGTTCATCATTAGAAGGCATTGTTGACAACCTGAGCTAACCTCCTCTCACTGAAAGGTTTAAGGACTAGGGACTAACTAGAGACCCCAAGCAACAAGGCAACAAGTGGGGGTCCCCATTTGCAATGGGGCGATGTGTGATAACATCACAACATGGAGATTGTTCGATAATGACAACAATTAGAAAATAGAAATCAGAAAATTCTAATTTTTTCTCACCTTTAGAATAGCACTTCTTCTTTGTGAGAAAGTTCCTATTTTTTTTTAAGGAGTTGAGCAGGTTATTTCTATGATTGGTGGTGGTTACATTTAGAGGATTTTTTGTATATATCTATGTTGCCTGTGAAGGTAAAATTGTAATTGTTGTTGTTGTATTTGCAAAGTCAGATTGTAAGAGAGCAGCAGCTGTGAAGTTTGTAAATGTTTTCTCCTAAGCAATAAGAATATTGATACCTTGTCCCGTGGGTGTTTCCTTGGCATTTTGTCAAGGTTTTACCATGTAAATTTGTGTCTTGTGTGTTGTTTTGTTGTTCCGTTTCTTTTCTTCATTTTTACTTGTATCTAACGTGTGCTATAATATTTAATTATCTGGGGTTTCTGCTTCCGCTTTCCTAACAGTAGCTCCATTACAATTGCAAAGTTTCTAGTTTTATAATATATGTGTTACATCCCACTTGTGCCCTAGTTGATTTTGTGCAGTATTCACGTCCTGATACATGTTAACCCTAGTGCATTTTGATATACTCGTATGATGTATAATGTGCCTAGTTTTATGCTTTAAATGATGGATTTGTTCAGATGATTATGCAAATATGAATAATGATAATTATGTTTTAGATGCTAATTTGATGTACTTTGATATAGTAAATAGATGAATATCAGTTAACAATATGATATCATGTTTCACTTTTATCATAATTTATTATTTGTCAGAACTAGACAAGATTGGATCTAACCAATTTACGTGGGCCAAGTGTGTGCAGGAGATCGTCGTCCTCCACGAAAGGAGGGAAAGTATCATCAGGTCGGGAGGTGGAAGGAAGGAAGAACTCAATGCCGTTTGGAAACCCTAGCCTAAGCCAAGTAAACCTAGGTTGATTTTGTCAGACCTTGCTAGCCAGTGCGCTAGATAACCGGGTAGGTCAGTATAGAGAAATTAGGGTTGTCACTTCTTGCGGCAATTATTAATTATTAATATTAATTAATTGTTTTATTAATTATTAATCAAGTGGTTGGACCATTGTTCTTTTATCCTATAATTATATATATAGTTATATATAGGTATATATATGTTACATATATATCCTATACGAGTACCTGGGTACGTGAGTACGTATACATGGTTGTATACGTACTACCGCAGTCAGGTATTCGTAAGGAGTATAGGCCACATATATAAATAAAAATAAATATATAATTATAGTTTAAATAAATTTATAATTATATGACAACGTTTCTTTTTAATTAAACAAATTATCTTGTACCAACTTTATTTGACATCTTTATTAAAGTGAAGATTATGTGAGGGGGAGACTAAATTTACCCTTCTAAAGTTGCTAATTGATTTACATGGATTAATTCCTTAATATTAAAAATAAAAATAAAAAAATAAATAAGTTTTAAGTAAAAGCATTTTAATTTTATAGTAGTCTAAGCTATGGCATGTTTACTCATTCTACGAGTAAATTATTATGCTATATCAAGCTATTAGGAGGATTGCTTAAGAAAAGAGTATTGCAAAAGTAAAAATCTCTTTTAAAAATCGCACATCATAATATATCTTTTATCGAGCCTTTTGGGGTAAAGAGGGGCTGAATAGTTATCGCAAAACTTCATTACAAGAGAAAAAAGATATTTTCACGGAAAAGCTTGGTGAAGAAGCCAATAAAAATTGTTGAGTGCGTGAGGGATGCAGTCACGGGAACCATGAGGCAGGTTTTGAATTCCGCCTGGTATTAGGGTGTGGCAAGCAGTAATATGTTTTAGGGTGAATACATAAACAAAGGAAGGGGGATTAAAGGGGATTCATCTTCTTCTTAACGGCAGGAAAGAGGGTTTTGCTCTGCTATTTTGTTATTGTTCAGCTCAGCCATTACGAAATATAGATGGTTTGTTTGAGAAGGGCATTGGAGTGCATTCTCTGACAAGGTTCTACACTTCTCAGGTCATGTAGTCTGGCTACCCTACGAGTTTGATAATTCTTCTTCCATTTCTCATTCAAGTTTCTAAAAAAATAGAGGAAAAGAACGAAATGCAATGTATTCTTCCTTATGTCTTGAAAATTCTGAATTATTTTCATTTAGTGGTGTGAATGTTGAAAAGTATTCTAGAATGGAGAAGGGCAAACCCTTATGCAGTCTTTAAATGACAAAATACGTAATATATCTGCTTTTTTCTGTATTAAACCAGATTTACTTACTGTTCTTGGTAAAATTAGAATAGTTATGATATTATGAACTGGTTCAGTTGTGGGAAATTTATATGTATGCTCATAAATATATATATGTATACATGGGTATGTGTATATATATATATTTATGTGTATAGATGTAACTTTGGAATGTATATGTTATGAAAAGTCGGGAAAATTATTTTAGTGTTGAAAGGCTGTATGGAATTAAACCAACAAGGTGTTTTTATTCCTTCAGACGTTATAAATCTGGAATTATAATGGGTAAACCCAACACATGCCCAAATTCCTCAATAACATTGTTCTATTTTAAATAGTTTTCATAACCAGAGTAGACAGCAAGGTCACACTGTTATCAGACCAGCATGATTAAGGTTTACTTTTATGAATGAATATATAAATATAATTATATCTATAAAAACACTATTAGGTGTGTATTTATATATATAAATATAGGTATATCTGAGTAATGATGTGCAGGCCTGGAAATTATGTTTACTCACACCATTCAGCTAACTGAAATCTGAAAATCATAAGAACATAATCAATATTGAGGTGCAAGAAGGCTCCATTTGGTCAAACTTAAACCAGAAAACCATAAAGTTTATAATCAGCAGGTCTATGTTATAAATATATTAGACACCTTTACGCGAGTACATATATCTCTAAATTAGATATAATTGTGTATAGTCAACTGCAGGTCTATGTGTTAGATTTACATGTATTTCTCAGCTGAACTATAGACTGAAATAAATCTTATCCTCTGAATCTCTGCCTTCATGAAATTTATGTATTTGTGATACAAAGGTTAAGGCTATTGTGAAGTCTATCTTAAATAAAAATAAGTTGTAAACCTTAGACATCGTGATTACTCACTGTGCATGTGAAGGGCGGGTACACGTACACATAAGTAAAAGTACTTGGGCATATACCGGCAAGTATGTACCAGTGAAGTTATAACTGGTAATATTTGACGTATATGAAAGGGTAATTGTACTCACGTGTCCGTGTACACATATCTTAGCATGCACGGGTAGACATGTTCCACTATAGCGATGCAGTCTTGTACCAAGTCAGGGGTTCAGTCGAAACCTGTTGAAAACATAGTAGTTGTGCGAGGAATAAATGGTTGTTAACACTTGAAATACCTTTACTATAACTATTGAACGCTAAACGCAAAATGGTCCTTAGAATTACTTTCGAGTTCAGCTGAACTCTTCAACCCAGACTTTTGCCGAGAAGGGTGAGATCATTGATAGCGCGAAGACTCGTGCTTATAATATAAAAACCTTGGCCAAGGTGGTGCTGTGTAATGCATGCACTAGTCTGATCTTTAGCACCAGATACACCCTTAGTCAAAGCATCATACTAGTAGGGAGTTACCCTTAGTGTATGACCGACTAAGTGTGTAGGCCCTAACACCAAGTCTCAGATGGCATTGAGTTCTCGTATTCCTTCACCTTCTTGCGAAAGGTCGGGCCAGTCCAGAAGGATATGGCAAGGGGGACTAGATAGTTCGTGGTTGGGCAGAAAAGCGCCCTAATGATACTCTCCCTCCCCACCAGTATCATGACAAAGTTTGAAGTTCAGAATTTAGCATCAGTTGAAAAGTACTCTCTAAACCTCATCTCTCTTTCATTTCATGCAAGTTAATTAGTTCTTAATATTACATGTATGCTTAATTTTTAGTTTTAATGTACTTAATCTTTCAGTTATCGTTATTCATTTTCCTGTTTGAATTTATAAAAAAATATATATATATTCATCTTGCTATGCTCATGTTAACGGCTATTTTTGCAACAGTTAGATTATTTGAATGGTTATCTCTTTTAAAATTTTCAGTATGTTACAATATGCTACTCTCTGAAGATAAATTAAAAGACAAAGGCCCAAATTCAAATGTCACATGCTACCATAGGTCGACCTTATGACCTTGCAATCTTTCCACCATGCTATACTTTGCTGCCATTCCACATGCTACTGCTACCCCTTCCTCCTGCTATGCATTAATCGTTTCCTACCCTTCTTTTGGTCTTGGGACTTGTCGACCTGCACCCTCGATCCTTCACACCCAATGGCTCTCTGGCTCTCCACTCCCGTGCTTTGGCATGGGTTGGCTAGCACTCTAGAACTCCGAACTGTGGTTCCTAGGCATGCATTGTGCCTCACCTCCGACCTCCGATGCCCAATCTCCACCAACACTCCGACATGCATCAAGTAGCAAGTTCAATCCCTAACCCCCAACAAACCTTGGGCTTGCATCACACAGCAGGTCCCAACCTCGACCCTGACAATTCCCTGAGTGAAAAGCCCCTTATCCATTTTTTGAAAAAGAGAAATGACATGCACACCTAAATGTGCTTAGATTAGAAAGAGGGAGAGAAAGAGGCAGAGGCAGAGTGGGCGAAAGAGAGATCTCTTTCATAAAGTACATCATTTCCAAACCAAAAAAAAAAAAAGATTTAGGAAAAAATTCACTGGAAACATTTTAAGCCTAATAAAGAATCTCTTAGCAATATCATTGCCAAGAAATTGCATGATGTTGCGCAACTTCTGAAAGTTTAGGAAAGACTGATCTGATATCAACATATAAGCCTAGCAGAAAATGAATACATTAAAAATTGGATTTTATACTTCCAAGTTGTGAATAAAAATGATGTCAAAAGATTTAAAGAATAGAAGATCGTTGTTTGGTCAAAAGGCCTTTTTTTTTTTTTTATAACTTTTTTATTTGCTTAAATAAATGGCAACAGAGTAAGAATATCAGAGAGGCACAGTTACAGATTTTGGACTCCAAATATAAATATTTTCTACTAACAAAGGCATGTTATACTATGTTCAGTCTAGTATAACCTTGGTTTAGAGGCTACAACTACCAGTAATCCAATATTTATCCAGCTAAAAAGAATGCAAACTTGCCTTCAGCGCGCGTCGAGAATAAAAATCTTCTAGCACAAAGTCCCTCTGACCAGGCGTAGAAGCGGCTTTCACGGTAAGAGAATAACGCTTGGCTATCAATTTATGTTGGCGAGTAGAAATGGTGGAGGGAACTTTGAATGGAGTGCAGAGTGTAGAGTGAAAGGAAGATGGTGAGATAGTGGTGGTGGTGGTGAGGATGGCGTATGAATTTGCCATCACTACCTGCATATGTTTTGTTGATAAGGCTTCCGCTTTCTTCCCTGCTCTCCTCCTTAAGTAAATGTATACGCCACTCAGCAGCAACGACGGATTCACTAAATAATCTCTGCTTATGTTTGTTTTATTAGTGTAATGGGAAATCTGCCAGTATTTGTAAGTTTATTGGTTGAAAAATTTGAGGTCATGTTGTAACCTTCATGAAAATGAAAAATATGTATTCAATTGATCTTTTTATTCATCATTATTTTAGTTGGCATTATTAAACTTGTTATGAAAATAGGAAAACAATCTTTAAATATATTTTGTTAAATTTATTGAATTATTTATATTTATAGATTAAAAAAATAAATATTTTATTTCTGTTATAATTGACCAAATAATATTCTATTAAAACAATAATTATAGTTATTAGATCATAATACTATATTATTTTATTTTAATATTAATAGTTGTAATATTATGTTATAATTTTATTTTTATTTTTAATTAATTAAATTAAATTATTTTAGTATTACAATTTAATTCTAATTAAACTATATTTAATATTATATGTATATTATTAATCAAATAAAAAAAAATTATAATTTATTATATTGTACTAGATTATAACAATAGCACACTTTAATTGTATCTAATTTATTCTTATATTATTTTATTTAATAAAATAATGAATTACTTCTCCTAGCAATGATAAATTATTAATATATGTATAATTATTATAATATATTTATACTAATCCTGATTAAATTATGTTTTATATTATATTATTTAACTATAATCTATAAAATTATATTATATTAAGTTATTTTTTTATTAATATATGAATAATTATTGTATTATATTAATATTCATCTTAATTAAACTATCTTTTAGTAATCCTTTATTACATTGAAATATTTTTTACTTGTTAATTATACTCACATAGATTATGACATTCTATTGATTAGTGAATTTAAATTATATGTAAGTTTACTAATTCACACCTTATCTAAGGCGTTTAATTCTCAAAAGCTTGGGATATTACAAGATGAATACAATTTCCCATTTCGTTCTTGTATATTACTTGTTCATATGTGGCTTCCCAATTGAATGTGATCTCTCTTACCATAATTATAGTACTTTAGTTTATAAATATTGTTAACAAAACATTTAGTGTTCAAATAAAATTGTTAATACAACATTAAGAAATGTTCAAATATCAAAGAGAGTGTAATGTAACATGTGTAGGGTAGTGTTCACTTATTTGTAGTTTTTTAAATTGTAGGTCTGATAACATTGTCATCTAGGTTTAACAAATTTTGGTTGTGTATCTTTGCAAGCGACATGTGCAATTAAAATTTTATAAATAAGTTAACTGAAGTTTAAATTCACACCAATGGCATTTCAAAAGGTTGAGCTTACAATATTTCTAGGCATTTGTCAATGCTTCTTGGTATTGCCCAACTTCCAAATATGCCCACCATTTGTGAACACAACTTCATATGGTGACTTAGATATTCCATTAAGTTGGAACCTTGTTCTCATGTCACACCATTTAACAATATAAATTTTTTAATTATGGTCATTCTTAATAATACTTATATACATACCAAGCAAAAAATAATACTTATATGCAGCATTGTCTTTAGAAATCTCACAATTTATTGTTCACTTTGTTCATGAAAATTTTGTTTTATGTACTAATTGTATACGATGAAATTGGAAAACTAAAATATTATAGAACCAAATAAGATTCAACCACATAAAAACCCTAGTTCTACAATGAAATCCACCATACACCAATGAAGAACCTAAAACATGCAAACAACAAATATGAAATTGTACCTTCACATGCTTAGTAGGGTTTGATCTCAATTGTTTCCTATCTCCATTGATCTTGCTTTGATATGTCGATTGCTCTTAGATTTTATGTGTGCACAAGAGCTCAATAAAGAATGGAGTGTGGTTGTGTAGACGCTTGAGTGATTGATCACTTATTAGGGATTGATATGGATGAAAGGATCATATTTTATAGGCAGAGCCCTAGAGATGGAGGGATAGGATTAAGAGGTGTAGGGATAAATGGTCAGTTAGGATTAGGGGGTAGGTATAGAAAATAAGAAAATATTAGAGAGGTGGTTAAAGGTAGATTAAAAGATGAATGACAAGTGTAATGGAGAGAAAAAGTTAATGAATTAATTAAATAAATGAAGATTTGTTTAATTAATAGAAGTGGGGCCAATTAAACAAATAAAATATTTATTTAATTTAAGGATGATTTAAATAAATAAAAATATTTATTTAAATAGGGAAAGGCTAGAAGAGGATAAGTGAATTATTTAAATAAATAGAAATCTATCTAATTAATAGAAGGCTTAGGATAAAAAAATTAAATAAATACTAGGATAATTTTAGTTGTCCACATTTTACCCCTCTTCGAGACAAGGCAGCATGTCACATTGGCTCACAGAATATAAGATGAACCGATACAACACTTGCCCCAATATAAGAGTAGTATGCCCCCTCAAGAGATTGGAATTACAGACAATCTCTCAATAGGAAAGAAAGGGTAGAAGGGATAAGGATAAGGCAATAGGTTCAAGTAGTTGAAAACAAGGCTCAAAAGGGATCACCAGGTAGTAAACAGGCATCAGGAGGCGAGCACAGCCAATTAAGATTCCACAACCTATATATAGGAGTGATGGGGAAAAACATCCTCATTTGCATCCTTGTCATTTAAGAGATTAGAGTGCATAACATCCTTGAAGCTTGAGCAAAGCAAAGAGCAATTTCAGAGATATGGTGGTCAGATTACATAGGTTCAATTGAGTTTGATGCTTACAGCGGCCAGTGGACATGGATGAGTCGATATGTATCTCAAACTTGCTTGTCAATTTTGCATTTATGATGTATTTAGTAGGTTATAAAGTTATACAAAATAGAAATATGTTTAGAAATTTTAGGGTTTTAATGTGTATGTGTTAGGTTTAGGCATGTATGAGATGTAATAACACATCTAAGCAAGTTAAATTTTCATATGCGCATGAAATGATGTATGTGCATGTTGAATCTGTGTATAGGTTATTAGGTCACACATAGGCAATAATGTTGCATCTGCATCAAATAGTATTGTGTATAGGTCAAAAACCACATGCATGCAAGCTAAAAGTGTGTATATGTAGTCTCAACGTGTATGGGATAATTCCTGGCACATATATGTTTGACAAGTAAAAGTTAGGGCAAAAAGTAGCTACAATGTGATGAACATGTGCAAAAAATGTATTTGTCGAAGTGATAGACTCTAACAGATGCTCCAACAAGGTAAAGCTAAATGTGATGCCCTAATCATGAGGAAAGCAAAGCTAGGATTTAGTGCAATGTGATGAACATATACACTAATAGCAATAGCGTCATGTGATCAACATAAGCACTACAAAGATAGGTCTAGATAAGTAGTACCATGTGATAAACATAAGTACTACTAGGAGCATTGTTGACTAAGAAATACCATGTGATAGACATAAGCACTGCAAAGATAGGGCTAGACAAGCAACACAATGTGATAAACATAAGTACTATTAGGATAGGATAATGGTAGGGGCTGATATGATGAGAATGATGGGATTTGCTCAGTATGTTTATAGGAGTACTTGCCTCTCTTGAAGTCTTGAGAGAGAGATATCCCATTATACAAATACTTCGCCCACAGTTGATAGAGGACCAGGTTACTCTAGAGGATGTCTATGACTCTATAGGATACTTTGCATTCTCATTATGGAGAGATGGTAGTATATGATCGCAACAAGGACGAGGATGCTTTGCACTGAGTGTTTGAGGACAAGGACCTGGAGATCCAAGGTAGACATGTGAGCGAGGAGACCATGTATGCTAGAAGGGAGGTCTTGGCAACAATTGTGGGTGGGGTCATCAGTGGATATCTATGCCCAAAAAGGATGACACATGGTTTAGAAATTGGATGGGGATTGGCCATGGAGATGATGATGACTCGACATGGTTTGTATGGGGCCCATGTATGTTGGCCCACTTGTATCATGATCTACACCAATTTGTATATCTCAGTGGATGCGGCCTCAGATGCAGAGTGACACTACTACAGGTATGGACATATGAGCACATTGCAATGACTGGGCCAGTTTGTTTCAGAGTTAGAGGACCATATCAGTCTTATGTACATTACTATTCTATGATCACTTCCGAACCTTGGTTGGGGAAGTTGGAGTACTAGAGGAGGGTCATCAATGATATAGATACTATTATATGGAGACCCTACCTTAATTGTGAGGACTAGCAGGAGGATGCAATTGAGCTTCCATTTTGTTACATGACCATGTTATTGATTGGGAAAATGCCCTACATATTACACAAGAATTTACCAAACAGGATATTCAGGCAATTTGGTAGGGTACATGGCATACCTCAAGGATCAGGTGATTTCACATGGACAATGCGAGAGTAGGTACATTGGGGGCCAGTTTTTTCATATGATACAACATTGGCTAAGTTCTAGGCTCTTGTTCTAATGCCTTGGGATCTTCACATGGAGATAGCATATCTAGGTATGACACCTAATTAACTTCATAACACACCCATTCCCATGGTTGACAGGGCCAAGGGAGCCACCACCTATGCTAGATGATGACAATAATGATGAGGATGGGAGACTGGGTCGAAGGAGATGACAGAGAGGAGGAGATAGGAGGTTGGTGCGAGGGAAGGGAGGAGGAGAGGGAGATGGAGACCAAGATGGGGGAGATGCAGGTCGGGATGGTAGGCCACCTAGGCCAACAACAAGAAGAGGAGGACAGGGAGATGGGGGCTGAGATGGTAGGCCATTGAGGCCACCACGAGGGAGAGGAGGAAAGTCAGCACAAGTTTCCCCATAGGTGCACGAAGAGAAGAGGGAGGAGGCATGGGTTGAGGGAGAGGGAGAGGAGCTAGCTATGCTCTGAGAGTAGATCCAGACATAGGCCACTGATATAGAGGCCTTGGCGGCATAGGTGGCTAGGTTGAGGCTAGAGATAAAGGAGACTCGAGATGAGAGGGATAGGGCCATAGAGTGTTATACTCAAGAAAAGGAGATTATCTATATCATAGGGGCCACCCAACAGGGGGATACAGTTGCAAGCTATGCATTTGGCATGAGAGCGGGAGCTCAGATCATCTATTGGAGGAGTCTCTATGAGGCAATAATGTCACCTCATATGAGGGAAAAGAGTTTTAGACAGGCTCCCCAGACCACATCCAGGAGGTAGGGTCCAAAGGCATCTAACGGTGAGGTCATGAGACCACCACCACCAGCAGGATCAGCAGGGAGGGCACCACATGGAGATCTAGGGGCTAGACCGTCATAGGATTAGATTCCACCCAGGCATGTTGACTATGAGGGAGGCAGCTCATCATATCCCTCTCGAGTCCATATTGTATCAGTTTTATGTATGATATGGACACCTGGGACATTTGTAGTCGTGTGGTTTTTTTTGACATCATTGTATCAAGACACATTATTATTTGATATATATATATATATATATATGAGAGATGATATATTTTAGTGACGACTATAGTGTTATAATATTATGTGATGGATTTATGATTATGCTTATGATATGATATTATTATATGCTTTATATGTCTATCTGATGTTTATGAGATGCATTTGTGTTTCTATATGCTTATGCTATGTATGATGATGTAATGTTTCTATTTACGATGATGTGATGTATGCTATCATGCTTATGTGTTTACTAATGACATGTGACAGAATATCCTATGATGGTTATATGTCTTATGATGAGATGTTATGTTATGATGTTATCTATGATGATTGATGTGATGTATTGACAGGTGGTGTGTACAGGATGTGATCCTATGTATGTGCTTATGATATGATTATATACAAACTAATCTATTGATATGGAGGATGGATTTAGTATGATTTATATCTATGTGATATGTATGATACAAACTAACATATGATGATGCAGATGAACACTACATGAAATATAAATGTTTTGGGTGTGTCATTATACTCAATCATGTGATTCTGGACCACACAAGCATGGCAAAGAACAATGGAGGACACAAAGAAAAGAGGGGATGGAAGGTAGAAGATATGGAGGTGAATGAGATTCTTGTTCTAGATCATCATTGAGCTTATTATGACAAATGTATTGTGACCATCAAAATATAGGTTCAACCTAAATAGTCATTGTATCATTCGCAAGGAGATTAGTCAGTCGCAGACAAGGAATTCCCCTATTCACACTAGACCCATATTATCCCCATATCCTTGGATGAGTCATAGTATTACTAACAGAAAATCCACAAACAACAAATAAGTGATCATGCCCCATCTCGACAACTCTAGTCATAGACATCCTTTAGATGCATAGGAAAGATGACACCGCAAAAGATCAAATCAAAATAAAATCAAAGACTTGACACCAATAGAAATTGAAATCCTTAAGTTATAAGTGTACCTTTCCACATACATTAACATATATATTTGATCTAGTCACAATGTTGTCATTGAGATAAAGGACAAATGCTGCTGAAAAATCATGTTGTGGTAAAAGTCTTCCCAAAGATTGATTTATTGAAAGCCTACTACTGCTTGTGTCTCATCTAAAACCAATTGACTCCATGAAACCAATACTTTATTATGGAGAAGAAAGAAAACTTTATTATGGATTGGTGATGCAAATGATCTTTTAATGCGGATTGTGCATGGAAAGAAGGAAGGAATAAAATGACGATGCTCCTCAAAACATGTGATGCCAAGGATCCACTTCCATCACTAGGTCTAGGATATGCCCCTAGTTATAGATAAGACCTGATTTATTATGGGTGAAGAAAAAAGTGTAAAGGGTTTATATGGATGGTGAACCAATCTTAAGTAAATCAATAATAAGCCATGTCAAGGATGCACATGTTTATTATGGAATGATAGGCTATGAGTGTGTGTAAAGTGAAAGGGCGAAATTGAGTCCTGAAGGAGGGAGGAGAAAAAGTCCCTACATGTGGCGTTGGTAACCCAATTTTCACCATGGTACTTGCTCAAGGTGTCACCAAAGTGGTTTTTCACCATTGGAAGACTTTATTGCTCTTTAGTTTTTTTTGTTTTTTTAAATTTTTTTGTGTCATAAGGCGCCTTTTTGTCAAGTTTTCGCCAAAGTGACGATTTTTTTCTTTTTTTTCCTTTTTTTTTTGGGTATTTTTTATTAAGATTCTTTGAAAATCTACGTGTAGAAACTGTGAAGGTGCATGTTTCTGATAGGATCATCCAATGGTTCTCCTTCTAGTGTTGATAATTGAAATGCACCTAAGCCACAAACTGTTGTAATGACATAAGGCCCAATCAAATTCAGTTCAAACTTGCCCCTTTTTTATATGTCATATTGGTTTTAGGGGTTTTCACTTAGGACCAGGTCACCTACCTCAAATATGTGAGGTTTCACTCTATGATTGTAACTATGACTCAGGTGTTGTTGATATGATTTGAGGTGATTGAATGCAGTTTGTCAATGCTCATCTAGAAATTCCAAATCTTGCAAGCGGAAGACTTTGTAGTCTTCATCATTGATAAGATCGCATAAGGAGACTCATAAAGATGGTAAATTGACCTCAATGGGAAACATGGCTTCAACACCGTAGACAAGTGAATAGGGAGTAACTCCAGTAGGTGTGCAGACACTTCTGTGATAGCCCCATAGTGCAGGATTGAATTGGACATGCCAGTTGTGGGCAACATCATCGATCATCTTTTCAAGGATTATGAGGATAGTTTTATTAGATGCCTCAGCTTAACCATTACCTTGGGGGTAGTATGGAGTGGAGAAATGATGGTGGATATGGAATCAGTCACAAAGCTCATGAACATCCTTATTTTTTAAAGGACATTTGTTGTCTGTGATGATCAAAATGGAAAACTGTATCGACAAATGATATAATTGAAAATAAAAATTATGATCTTCTTACCAGTGATTTCAATAAGAGGAATGACCTCAATCTACTTTGTGAAATTCTCAATGGATGTGATGATGAATTAATGGCAGTTGGATGAGAAAGAGTGAATCTTGCCCATGAGATTGAGTCCCCACTAACAAAATGGCCATGGAGTAGCAATCGATTGAAGTTCCTATGTTGGTGCATGTATTAGGTCTCCATGAATCTAACATTGCATTCCTTTCTTGAAAAACTAGTACAAATATTTTTCCATTGTAAGCTAGTAATAACTAGTCCTCATAAGTTTCTTGGGTAAGGTTGGACAACTAGAGTGAGCCCCACATATACCTTCGTGAACTTCGCGTAATGCAATTTTAGCTTCCTCACTCTCTAAACATCTAATAAGAGTACCATCGAGACCCTATTGGTAAAGTGTATTGTCTATGATGACGTAGCAAGAATTTTGAAAATTGAAGGTATGATGTTGATTATTGGAAAGGTTAGGTGGAAGGGTGTTATCACGAAGGTAGGTGAAAATCTAATCGTACCAAGGGGAATTGGGACCAATAAAACATATTAATTATGATGGAATGATCTCATATGTAGGGATAAAAATATTATCCACCAAGAACTCACAGTGGGTCGTGTTCTGTGAAATGTCAGTCAAGGAGGCAATGGTAGCCATAGCATCTGCAACTCGATTTTTTTCTCTTGGTATTTTCTCAAAGACCATCTCTATGAAATATTTCTTGAAGTCATCCACCATTTTCTTGTAAGGCATTAGTTTCTCATATTTGTTTTGATAATCATCTTTTGTTTGACGAATTACAAGCTGAGAGTCCCCAAAAACATGAAGTTCTTGGATCTTCCACTAAACTGCAATCCGTAGACCTACTGTCAATGCCTCATATTCTTCAATATAGTTCATGCAAGGGAAAGATAGCCAATATGACAGGAATAGAATCCCCTTGAGGTGTGACAAATAGTATGCCTGCTCCTGCTCCATGTTGTATAAATGAGCCATAAAAATATAATTGCCATAATCTGGATTTTGTCACTATGAAGATGGATTCATCCAAAAATTATGATACAAGAGGAGAATTGTTGATCATTGGTTCATTTGTGAGTTGGTCTACAATAACTTGTCATTTGATAGATTTTCTATCAATGTACTTGATGTCAAACGCTTAATATCATTACCCACTTAGCCAACTTGCTTCTGAGAGTCACCTTGTTGAGTAGGTATTTTAGTCAATCAATTCTTGCTACAAGCTTTGTTTTATGAGATAGCTTGTAATGTTGCAACTTTTGTGAAGCAAAAATTACAGCAAGACATGTACGCATAATTGGAGTACAACTCAACTCATATCCCATCAATGTGCGACTGATGTAGTAGATGACTTGTTATTTTCCTTCATGGTCTTGTTGTGCCAAAAGTGTCTCCCATTGTTATCATTTTTGCTGATATGTAGAGTAAAAATGGTTTTCCTTGAATTGGTGGCATAAGCACTAGTGGTTCAAGAGATGGTGCTTAAGAAGTTGAAAAGCTTGTTGGCATTTGTCATCTTACTTAAATTTGATGTTCTTGTGAAGCAAATGTTGAATCAGATGACACTTATCTAAGAGCTACAAAATGAATTTGTGAATAAATTAAAGTTTTCCTTGCAATGATCTTAGTTGACTGATATTCTTAGGCAATTCTTAGGAGGAGGCATTTCTAAAATTTCTTTGACTTTTGTTGGATCTACCTCAATACCTTGTTGCAAAATGATGTATCCTAGGAATTTCTTGGAGGTCACTCCAAAGACACCCTTCTTGGGATTCAATCTGAGTTTATACTTCTCCAAGCGATCAAAGGCTACTGCTAAGACATCCAAATGTTCTTCCCTTGTAACTAATTTTCCTAAAAGATCATCTACACAGTCCTCCATGGTAACATGCATGATGTCATGAAAATTTGTTGTCATAGCTCTCTGATATGTGGCACCTATGTTCTTCTATCTGAAGGGCATGGCGTTCCAACAAAAGTTACCCCATAGACATGCCAATGTTGTCTTGTGTTGATCTTCGGGTGCTATCTTAATCTAATTGTATTCAAAGAATCCATCCATAAGTGATAACATTGTATGGCCCATCATGAGATCGATGATCAAATTAATGTTTGGTAATGGGAAGTCATCCTTGGGATAAGCCTTATTGATGTCTCTAAAATTAGTACATATCCTCATGTTGCCATTTGGTTTGTTGACAGGTACAAGATTGCAAATCCATTTAGGATAGTTGATTGGCATGATGAAGCCAACATCTAGCAACTTTTCAAGCTCAACCTTTACTAGCAATGCCACCTATGGATGCATCTTACATAATTTTGTTTGATTGGTTTGGCACCTAGAGTAACTATCAAGTGATGCATAAACAATTTAGGATCAATTCTAGGCATATCTGCATATGATCATGCAAAATTTATTTGTGTCTTTGTGAAGAACTTTGTGAGCTTTGGTTGCTCAATTTCTGTCAATGATTATGCAAGGAAAGTGTTGTGCGAAACTTCTTTTGTCCCAATGTTTTTTTTATGGTCTCTTCAATCAACATAGATGATTTCTCCTGATATGATGTCATGGGGAGGGTGTCAAACTTTTCATCCTCTGATGCCTCAAAGAGGATTTCACCATCAGATGCATCCTTTCTTTTTTACTTTTTTTGGGTCAGAAAGCGCCACAGTGCGGTTTTTACTAAAAGACCTATTATTTGTTTTTATTTTAATATTTTTGTGACCAGAAGGTTTGGAAACCTCTCCAAAGTTCGCCATCCTATTGAGTTCATTGTTTTATCCTGTTTTATGGTCCCTGTTGGTGTAAATAAATATTCATTATGGATATTATTACACTTACTTAAGTTAACTTAGGATAATGCATTTTATAGTAGTTTGGATATGAGACACTTGGGTGTTTGTGTCACATTGGGATAGTGTGTGTAGGAGAAATTCCACCTCTTATGGTGTTGATCTTGTTATTACACTATCATATCCACTTATTGATGAGTGATAATTCCACCTTCGGTGGGTGATCCACCTCATGTGGAATATTATATTATTTCTCCTACCTACCCACACCTATTTCCTACCTACCCTTGTTTCTCATTGAGCCACATGTCATGTTTGTGTGCTCATACATCCATATGGCCTTGCCTATATAAGCAGGCCTCTATTCATTGTATTGGTTAATCCAGTTGATCATTTTTATATTGATGAGAATACAGTTTGTTCTTGTCATTCTATTGTCTCTTTTATGCTTTTCATTGTGCCCTTGATCTTGGCAAAATCCAACATGGTATCAGAGCTATTGGGGCTTCATTGATCAGTTTTTGGAGACATCGTGGAAGGCTTCTATTTTCGGATTTGGGGATCTTCATTTTTTGGAGGCATCATACAGCGATTTGGACATCACCGTTGAATCCGGGAGGCCATTTCCATAAATTTCGACTATAAAGTCGACCTATTTTGGTGAGAAAATTTTTTTTCCCCAATTTTGCTACATAGTACGGATTTTCGGATTTATTATTTATTTTTCAAAAAAAAAAAAATTTCTTTTTCTGGAAAATGTTTTTCAAAAATTAGAAAAAAATCAAAAAAAAAAATCGAAAAAAATCTGAAATCGGAAAAAAAAGAGAAGGAAATTTTTTTTTTTGGGGTCCAAAGACCCCCCCACCGTGCGTCGTACACTGCAGGTTTCGCAGGACGACGTACCTGCAGACCGCCTCAGACTGTCGGTACCTTCCCCCGCGCATCAGACGCTGCGCCGCCGTCGTAAAGCTCCTCCCGCCGCCGCCCGCGCCGAGAACTTCCACCGACCACCGACGACACCTGCAGGTTCCACGCGCCACCTGTTGCGGCCGCTCCCTCCGCCTCGGTTTACCCGCGCCGCCGTCACGTCACCGCCGGAAGCCCCGCGCGCCACCTATTCCGGCCGCTCCACGACTCCGGCACCTCCTTCGCTGGCCTGAGACTTTCGCGATGCCGAGACACGAACCCGACGGCCTCCGCCTCCAGCGCCACGTCAGCCACAGAACCCGCCACCTGGCCCGAAAATAGGCGACCGTACAGAGCCACGCAGACAGTACGACCTACCCAGTCACCGGGCCACGTAAACTTCCGTACGGTGCCACGTCATCTGTACGCCCTGCACAGCCAGACACACAGTCAGCAGTCCGTACAGTATGGATGCCCAGTCAGCAGGGAGGCGAAGTTTTCGTGACGGTCATACGGCCATCAAATTTAACACAGTGTTTTGCTGACGTCAGCGCCACATCAGCATTTTTTGAAAATTTTTAAACCCCTCTCCATTGGGCTTTTCAGTTTTGCAGTCCAACTTTGGAAGGCCATATCTTGCTCATTTTTGCTCCTTTTTTGGTGCAATTTTTTTTGAAATGGGCTAAAATTTTGTGATCTTCGCAGTGGTGTGGTTATTTTCTGATTTTGATACACAGGTTTTTCAGAATTTTTGGATTCTCTCAGCTGTACCTGTTTAATCCTCAATTCTGCAACTTCAAAGGCCTCGTTTGAGCTCATACGACCTCCTTTTCAGGTGCCATTTTTTTTGAAAGTGCTTATTTTTTCATCTACTTTCAGAATCTATGATCAGATTTCAGAGATTTTGAGTGAAAATTGTACTTTCAGATATTGGTCTTATTTGGCCTATTAGGTACTTGTAAATTGCTTGGATCTTAGTTAGATCTCTTGCATTATTAGTTTGAGTCTCTTTTGGCCTTCTTGAGGCAGTTGTAAAATTGTAAATTAGAAGTCCACTTTGCCATTTTTTGCAAGTGGCCCATTGTATACGCACTACTTATAAAGTGCCAAAATCATCACATTTGGGGGGGTTCTTTGATTGAGTGAATTTGGGGGGGTGTCTTGTGTGATTGTGCCTCTCTTTGTGCTCTTTCCATTCTTGTTGCAATGAGTCCTAATAAGTTTCCACCATTAACTCCACATAATTATGCATCATGGAAAATTAAAGTATGGAGTAAACTAATGGAAAAGGGTCTCACACACTACATCGATGGAACAATAACAGCACCACCTGATCCTAAGGCTGATCCAAATGCTCAATTAGAATGGCTCACAAAGAATTGCATAGCTCTTGGAACCTTACGCAAGTATGTATCAGATGACCTCATTTTCCACATTGAGAAGTGTAAAACAATTAAAGAGGCTTGGGATATGTTTCAGAAATTATATGGACAAGTTGATGAAATCAGAGGCTATCAGATTGATAATGAGCTCACCAACTTAGATCCCAAGAATTTTGATACAATCCAAGATTATGTAACGAAAGCAAATGAGCTAAGAGCAAAGCTAAAGGATTGTGGAATTGACAAAAAGGATGCTCAATTGATATTCAACTTGTTGGACAAGCTTGCACCAGAATATGCAGCATTTGTATCTAGCTTCCAAACTCATCGTTTGACAGTGGGGAGTTCTTATGTTATGCCTTCTTTTGATGCTTTCACAGAAATGTTGATATTGGAACAATCTAAGTTGTTGAACATGGGGTTTCTCAAGTCTTCAAAGTCCAAGGCTTTGGTAGCAAATCAAGGAAATCAAGGAAGTCAAGGCAAAAATTCCAACAAGAAGAAGAAGCAATCTAAGTCTCAACCACACCAGGAAAAGGGACAATCATCCTCTCCACCACAAGGCAATCTTCAATCCTCTTCCAAGAAGGGGACACCACCTAAGAAGGATAAACCAACTTGTGCATATTGCAAAAAGTATGGTCATGATGAGCATCGATGCCATGCAAAGCAAGTTGATGAGTTAACCAATCTTCTCAAGAAAAACAACATCAACTTGCCATCCGCCTACACAAAGAAGGATTCATCTTCTTCTTCTTCCTCACAGTCTAAGGGAAAAGGGCAAGCATTTGTGGCTACAACAGGTTCTTCACAGCAATGGATACTTGACTCGGGTGCCTCATATCACATGGGTTCTACAAAGGAGCATTTTTCTTCATTAGAGCCATCTAAGGTACCTCACATTTACATAGGTGATGATACACAGGTAGAGGTTGAAGGGAAAGGTTCAGTTGACATGGATGATGGAACATTTGAGAATGTTCTCTATGTTCCTAACTTGTCTACCAACCTTCTCTCCATCTACCAAATCACTCACTATGGGAATGGCAAAAAGGTTGAGTTTACACCAGATTCAGTTGTGGTAAAGGAACTTGATGATGATGCCTTGGTAGCAGTGGGACAAGTCAATGACAACTCAAGGCTTTATTCATTTTCCCACTTTGTGCCAAGTTCACCTTCTAGGGCCTTGCTTACTCATTCAAATTCAGAAAGTAAGCTATGGCATGAGCAGTTTGGTCACCTCAACTACCGCTATCTTCAGCAGCTCAGCACTAAAGACATGGTCACAGGTCTTCCTCGAATCAGCTTTTCAGAGGGTGTATGTTCAGGATGTTCCATGGGCAAGCATCCCGAAGAGAAATTTGATAAAGAGAAAACTTGGAGAGCTTTGGAAGTTCTTCAACTTGTTCACAGTGATGTAGCAGGTCCATTTCCAGCACCTTCATTTAGTAAGGCCCGCTATGTTCTTACCTTCATTGATGACTACTCCCGCTTCACTTGGGTCTACTTTCTCATTCATAAGAGTGAAGTATTTGACAGATTTCAGGACTTCAAGACTCGTGTGGAGAAGCAATCAGGGAAAGTGGTCAAGATTCTTCGTACAGATAATGGCAGGGAATATGTGAACAAGAGACTTGAGGGGATTGATCTTCAGCATTCTATTGCATACACTCCACAGCAGAACGGGGTTGCAGAACGCAAGAATCGAACTCTCAAAGAAATGGCTAGCTGTATGATTCATGCACGTTCTCTTGATCCCGCCTTTTGGGCAGAGGCTATCAGTTGTGCCACACACATCCAGAATCGGGTTCCTCACAAAGCTTTACAAGGTGTTACTCCTGTTGAAGCTTGGGCTGGTAGGAAACCGATTGTGAGACATTTCAGAGTCTTTGGGTGTCCAGCATGGGCTCGCATACCTCCACAGAAATGTAAGGCATTGGAACCACAGAGTCGGCCTTGCATATTTGTTGGATATCCTGAGGGTGTTAAGGCATATAGATTGATGGATCCAGAGACACATGAGGTATTCATTGAGAGGAGTGTTCACTTTGAGGAAAGATCTCCTAGCTTAGCCTCTCTACCTCCTCCACCTTCCTCCATTGTGGATAGTGATGTTAGTGATTCAGATGATGAGACTCCCTCAACTCTGACTCACAGGGTTGCACCTCCGCAGGGTCCACTTGCAGTTGAGGTGCCTCGTTCTCCACCTCCACCTAGACCTCGTTGGGCTCGACAGACACTTGAGTCCGCGGGTTCTCTTGTTGGGGATCCTTCGGATACACGGAGAACTCGATCACAAAATCAGGATCTTCCACATGCATTTATTGCTACCGCTTCTGATCCACAGACATTTAGGGAAGCATCAGGGGTTCCTGAGTGGGACCAAGCTATGGAGGAAGAGTATAGTTCCTTGATGAGGAACAACACATGGGATCTCGTCCATCTCCCTAAGGGGAGAAAGATGGTTCGATGTAAGTGGATCTATTGGACCAAGTTCGCAGCGGATGGTAGTGTGGATAAGTTTAAGGCTCGGCTTGTTGCAAAAGGTTTCTCGCAGGTTGCAGGTGTTGACTATACTGAGACCTTTGCACCCGTAGCTAAGATGAACTCCATTCGTTTGACACTTGCTATTGCTGCAGCTCATGGTTGGGCTGTACATCAGATGGATGTGAAGAGTGCCTTTCTTCATGGTGATCTTGATGAGGAGATTTATATGGAGCAGCCACAGGGTTTCATCCAGGATACTTCCTTGGTTTGCAGACTAAGGAAATCTCTTTATGGCCTTAAGCAGGCCCCCAGGGCTTGGTATGCTAAGATGGATTCCTTTCTTCTCTCCGCAGGTTTCACCAGGTGTCATTCCGATCCGAATGTCTACATTTTGCGATAGGATGACTCTCACTTGATACTTGTGCTCTATGTTGATGACTTGATCATTACAGGGAGTACTTCATCCATCATTAGCAGGGTCAAATCTGCTTTGCATGACAGATTTTCTAGACTGACTTGGGTCTTTTGCACTACTTTCTCGGGATAGAGATTTCACAGTCACCTTCCGGGATTACTCTATCGCAGCCCAAGTATGCTCTTGATCTACTTGCACGCTTTCATATGGCTGATTGTAAGCCTGCCCCGACTCCCTTTCTTTCAGGAGTCAAGCTTGAGGCTCAGTGTTCTTCTCCACTAGTTGATGCCACTTTGTATCGTCAGCTTGTGGGTAGTCTCATCTACTTGACTCATACACGCCCTAATATTTCATTTGCAGTTGGCATGGTTTCTCGCTTCATGCAGGAACCACATGAGCTTCATTGGAAAGCCGCCAAACGCATTCTACATTACATCCAGGGTACACATCACTATGGGATTCACTATGCAGCAGGCACAGGACTTCGCTTGGTTGGTTACACAGACTCCGATTGGGCTGGCGATCTCGTTGATCGTAAGTCTACTTCTGGTTACAGTTTTCACCTTGGTTCGGGCCCCATTTGTTGGCAGAGCAAGAAGCAACATGCTATTGCTCTCTCTTCGACTGAGGCTGAGTATCGAGGCGCTGTTAACACAGTGACTGAGACCATTTGGCTCCAGCAGATTCTCACAGAGTTTGGATTCACTACTCCACGGCCGACAGTCCTACATTGTGACAATCAGAGTGCCATTGCCATCTCGAAGAACCCGGTCTAGCACCAGCGGACCAAACACATCGAGATTCATATGCACTATATCCGAGAGCTCATCCAGGAGCAAGTCATTGATTTGCAGTATTGTCCTACAGCAGAGCAGGTTGTTGACATATTCACCAAACCTTTCACCGAGAGTAAGTTCCAGCAGTTGCGAGCTCTCTTGGGGGTGCGGGATGTGTCATTAGGGGGGGTCAGCTGACTTCTCCTTCCTCTCTTATGGGGGGGACTTTTTCCTCTTTGAGGTTTTGTCCTTCTTCCTTGAGATTCTTTTGTACCTTCATCTCTCTTTTGGGGGGGAGTTTTTTCCCACTGGGTTTTCTCCCTTTCTCCATTTGTGAGAGATTGCATTGCATTGTTTTGCTTGCATTTGCATGTTGTACATGGGTACCTATCATGGCCTTGTAGCCGGGACCCATTTTTCATTGTTGACTTAAGTCTTCATTCCCCTAAGTTGCACTTAAGGTGGGGTGTTGGTGTAAATAAATATTCATTATGGATATTATTACACTTACTTAAGTTAACTTAGGATAATGCATTTTATAGTAGTTTGGATATGAGACACTTGGGTGTTTGTGTCACATTGGGATAGTGTGTGTAGGAGAAATTCCACCTCTTATGGTGTTGATCTTGTTATTACACTATCATATCCACTTATTGAGGAGTGATAATTCCACCTTCGGTGGGTGATCCACCTCATGTGGAATATTATATTATTTCTCCTACCTACCCACACCTATTTCCTACCTACCCTTGTTTCTCATTGAGCCACATGTCATGTTTGTGTGCTCATACATCCATATGGCCTTGCCTATATAAGCAGGCCTCTATTCATTATATTGGTTAATCCAGTTGATCATTTTTATATTGATGAGAATACAGTTTGTTCTTGTCATTCTATTGTCTCTTTTATGCTTTTCATTGTGCCCTTGATCTTGGCAAAATCCAACAGTCCCCAAGGGGGAGATCATCTCTTATGCCAAGATAATCAATGAAGGCCTCATCATTTTGGAATGTCTCAAGTTGTGGAGGTTCTTGTTGGTCCTAGTCAATGAGTTAAGGGTGAATAAGAGGAAGGCTATCAGTATGTTCAAAGTTGGCAAGTGTAAGGGTAAAGATACAAGACTTTGTCAATAAAGTCATCGAGGTCATCACTGGTACTCTCTCCATCAGTCTCGATTGTAAGAGAATCTAAATCGACATCACTAGAAGGAAACTCAACAACGAGAGTTTTTACTTTTTGTGGTTTTCACACAGAGCCTTGAGACATAGAGGGTTCAAGATCCCAAAAGGTTTTTATTCACACTTCAGCACTATATTTCTTATCTTGGGTGCAATATTTGATGATGTTGTTTGACCAACTTTGAATATTTCTGTCAAAAAAAAATTCCTTGGTGGGTTCACTAGGTTCTTTATAAGTTTTTGCAAACTCATAATCATTGGATGATTTGTCGAAACCTCATTCCCATTCATTTGAATTTGTAGAATAACATCTTTATTTTTGTTAGTCATCAGCGGAAGCAGGATAAGTAACTTGCAATGTTGTCTGAGAATCAAGACCATGTAATCTCAATGGTGTGAAACCAAGTCCCTCATATCTCTGCTTCTTTGGTACTAATTCAGGTTGTAATGGTTCCACAATACCTTTATTTTGTAGGCCAAGATGACCTTTTCCTTCATATCCCATCTTTTGTAGAAACTTGAAGCCAATTTCATAATTTTTAACTGGTATTGTGATGTGGTCTTGATTTGGTTGTTCTTTTGGTTCTTTGTAAAGCATCTTGTAGATATATTGTTCTTCCATTTCACACCATCCTTTGAAGGTGGTGGGATCCCATTTTATGATGATTGTTGATATCTTCTTTGAAGGATCTGATCTACCATAAGTCTTGGGAGAGTCCATCAATTGCCTTAGATACATGGTTTAATTTAGGTTGTATTCTCCCATGCCTTTATCTTTTAATTTCCCTTTAAGTTCTTCTTGTTTTGATGTGGAATCTTCCAAAGATGCTAGATCAATGTATGTCAAAGATGGACTAGCTTCTTGATTTATTGGGACTGTTGTTTTGGGTCTTGGTCAAAGATTGTTGCAATACATGTATGAATTTGGATCCCCTTTTACTATGAATTTGATTCCATTGTGTGGGAACTTGATGCATTGGTGGTAAGTTGAAGGAACTTCTCTCATGACATATATCCAAGATCATCCCAAAAGTATATTGTATGAAAGATCAAGATCAAGGACTTGGCAAAGCACATCCTTTTTTACTAGCCCAACTCTTTCAAGTAGAGTGATTGTTCCTTTTGAGGAGTGTTCTTCATCATCATATGCCTTTATAGTGATCTTATTTTTATAATCCATATAATTTTCAGAGAATCCCAATGCTAATATGGATTTCAATGTATACATATTGAGACCTTCTCCTCCATCTATCAAGGCTCATTTTATGTGATGTTTATGGAGGAAAGCTTCAATTTGAAGTGGTGCAATGTGTGGTTGTTATGGAGATGTCTCATTTTCTTATGTAAATGTAAGGAAATGAGGGGTAGAAATATGTTCCACCATGGCTTGAAACTAGTCCATATTTATATTGGTAGGAATGGATGTCTCTTGCAAGATTTTTTCCAGAATAGCTTTGTGTGAAGGTGAAATGCGAAAAAGTTCAAGGATCAAAATGAGAGCGAATGTCTTTCCCAATCAATCTAAAAGGTAATATTGGCTATTGGTAGAAGATGATGTTTTTTTTAATGTAGCACATTATAAAGTAACTTTTCTCCTTCAAGTAGTGACTTTGCGTTCGAGAGCTTTGCCTTTTTATGGTTATGGTAGACACATAGATGTTCAATTTGGTAATATGGTTGACAGTCTAATCATAGGCCGCATTAGTGTATTGGCATGATTGTTTATCTTAGGGGCTTTCCCTTATCATATTTTAGAAACGGTTCCTCAAACATCACATGCTCTTGATTGGAAGTATGACCATCAACTACTATTAGGCCATTGTCAATAAGATCTTGAGTGATATTCTTCAATTTGTGACAATTACTAGTCTTATGACCCTTGCTCTTGTGATATTCACAAAATTCATTGTCATTCCACCATGAAGGATTTAACCTTGGTTCAAATGGTTGATTATCTGGTAATGTGGTGAGATATTGGCAACCAACTTCTTCAATGCACTTTCAATTGGCTCTCCCAATGGTGTGTACTTCCTTGGAGGTCTTGGTGCTCTTTTTGTATTTACTTGACTGTTGGATGAACTCGCACTGGGTAAAATTAACTTTGGTTTGACCATATTGGCACACACAACCCCATTGTTAATGGTATTCTTGCCTTTGTTCCAAAATCAGGGTTTGTCTTATCCATTAGGATCATCTTTGTTTTCCTTAAATAACTTGATGGTGCCTTGTTTAATAAGAACCTTCTCAACTGATAAACCTTTTTCAATGACTTCCTTGAAGGTAGAAAAAATGTTTTTTGAATTTCATATCCAATTTCCTTGTGCACATTTTTGGTAAACATCTCAACCATTTTCTTTTGTCGAATTTGACAAGGGCATCGACTAGCAAAACTTCTCCATCATTGTAAAAATGACACAAAAGATTTCTCCATTTTCTGCTTTGTGTTGCATAAAGTGGTCACTGATGCCTCACATTCAATGTTGTATGAGAAATTTTGTATAAAGGCTTCTTCCAATTCACCCCATGACTTGATCCCAAGCGAAAGTAGTTAAAACCATTCCATGGCTTGTCCTCCTAAACTTTGTGGAAATAATCTCATTAAGTAAGAATATTCGCTTTCCAACTCTATACAAGTCATGAAAAAATATCTAATGTGTGCCTTGGGGTTTCCTTTTCCTCTATACTTGTCAAACTTTGGTAACATGAAATGCAAAGAAAAAGGAGGCATTGTTATGCTTCTATCAAATGGACAAGTACATATGTCATGATTTGTGTAGTCCTTTGTTGGTGTTCGCATCCTTGCTATTTGTTGTTGCAATTCCTTGATTTGTTGTTGTAAATCATCGCTAGGTGGTTCTTTGTCTCTTTGAGGTATTCCCATGCCTAAGCCACTAGGTATTGCATACAAGGATGATATTGGTCATATATATGCTCAAGTGGTGGAGGAATGTAGTTATTGTATGAAATACTTGGTATGGTATAATGATGAGGTGCATTAAGCTTGGGACAAGTATATATGTCATGACCATGGGAATAATTGGTATTTTAAGCACGATCTTGAGTATTGCCACCAAATCCAACACTTTCTCTTCTTATATAAGTATTGTCATGATCTTGGGTATTCTCTTGTTGTTGAGTATAAGCATCGGTATTCCTTCAGCCTTGGAATGTACATGAACAGGGTTTTTCATGAGTGTTTCTAGAATCATTGGTATAAGCATGAGTATCTATCACTTCGGGTTTTTGAAATAGGGATGAAGGTGACTCAGGCACAGTATGCTCACATCTATGTCCACCATCATTACCACTAGCTTGATTAGGATCTTCTTCCAAAATTTGTGTCATGTCAAAGTCATGGGGTAATCTTGCACCACTTTGAATTAATAGGTGTAAAAAAAGTTGGTGGTCTGTTCTCATAGTCGCTTCAACCAATATGTTAAATTGCTCATCGGAAATGGCATCTTGAATATCTATGGCAGTAAATGACTCATTATCAAATTCTTGGGTATTGCTACAATTTTCAAATAATTGTGTGTTATAAAATTATTCCTCATCAAACTCATATGTTTCCATGTTTAAATATCTTTGAGCTTCTTTAGCTTATCTCCTAGATCTTTGGGAGTGGGTTTCAACCATGAAATAACCTTGGCTAAAGTGGAGTATGGAAAAAAAAATGAAGACTATGGAAGATAAAGAGGTTTGTGAAATGGATAATGAATCTAGGGTTGTCTTGCAATGTCCCAAAATGTTGTTTCAAGAAAAATGTAATGATCTAAGCAAGGTGTGGCTTCCTAGGACATGATAAACTATAATGGGGTAAGTTGACTTTAACTTGAGATGTCAAAATGGTACCCAAGATGATAAATCTGATGCAAAAATGACCTAGAAATGTATGTGATGGGTTTGAAAAATAGGATAAAACTACTAAACAACCTTTTGACTGTAGTTAAAAAGTATAAATGGAGGATTGAAAGTGATGTCAGAAAATGTCTGAAAGTGAATGAAAAGTCATGAAAATACAATAGTTGACTAAAGTGAAATTCTATGGAATTAACCTTAGAAGCTCTTAATCTCTCATAACCACAGAGGCGGTATGAATCCATAGATGCATTTGGATATCTCAAGTATGAAGTTTCATAATTATCGTGTAAATCTTAGTTTGTCCAAATACGCAATATGATGTTCCAAAAATGCACCAGCAAGTAACACAGATGCGATAATATGAGTAAAAAACATGTTTTCTTAGTTGATAATGCTTTCTCAATTTTGTTTGTAAATGTGCCAGAAAGTGATGCAATAATATGAGTAAAAAACACATTGGAAATGAACACAGATGCAACCAGAGTGATCATATACGCACTAGAAATGAACCCAGACGCGTTTCTGGTAAATTCTCAATTTTGTCCAAATTTTTTAAGTGGTTGATAAGTGACCAGATCTCAATGTTGATGTTTTTGTGGCAAGAAAACACAACAAAGAAGAAGGAATAATGTCTGAAGGTATTTTTGTCCAAATATGAGCATAATGTGTATGTTCTATAGGTAAAAAATGCCCAGTTTCCATGGGTCTTAACACAATCAAGAACACTTGTAAGCATGCACAACCTAAGCTTGGAAAGATGATACTACTTGTTGAGTCCCCACTCGGATTTCTCCAAATACTAAAACAAAGTGGACATAAAGAGATTTGGTGGCACTAGCTCCCCCTTCCACGACACATACGTCTCAGGCACACAAAAATTTCATACCAAAAGATCAAGAGATCTTATGAACAAAGGGACATCTATCTTGACAATGAGTTGTAGCAATGTGGGGTGGCTTCAAAGGTCCAACCTCATGCACCAGCAACCAAAAGGGTTTTGGGGCTACTAAAAACAATGGTGCTTAGTCATATTTCGAGATATATTGGTGGCTATACATATGGTGGTTCACTCAATTAAGAGGCCACCTAGCCCTTTTGGGTTTTAATGCACCACATTGATAGTTAGGGAGACATTCGTCTATATAACACATCAATACCAAGTGATAAGATGAATTTTGTCACAAACCACAATTGTTTATATAGTAGACTGAAACGAAAGTATCATTTGGATCGTTCCCTCTCACATGATGGGAGGTAGGCCCTCTAGAGACAATAATAATTTCTCTCACACCCAAGATCCAATGGAAGGCGAGGGGATATGATACTTTTGTTATTATCTTAGGGTTCTAATCTAAACACAAAGCATGCCAAAAGCACAAGACACTTCAAACAAAGTTCATTTACCCTTCAACAAACAAAGAAAATGATCAATGAAACCAATATGAGCCTAATTAAACTAGAAAAGACAAACACACATCTAAATTACCCTTGCAAGCCAATGATTAGTAGTTTCAATGATTACCCCAACATACAAGAAAACTTGTTAGGTTAATTTTAAAAATCCCAAAATCAAATGTGAAAGGGGCCTTCGATAAGACGATAGAAATAGTTGCACCACTTTGTTAGGCTACAAGGGTTATTACAAAAGCAAATCAAATATGAAATTTAACCCTAATTTGAAAGACAAAAAACAAATGCAGTAAACACAAACGCAACTATACCTGACACAAATGCAAAAAAACCTAGACTGTAACCTGTCAAAAACCCGTAACCTGCAAAATCATAAAAAATGTATATGTGATAACACAAACTAAATACATGACATACAATAGCATATACACAACAAAAAATAACATATACACAGCTCTGCACAACACAAACATGGTAATATAGAATAGAAACGTGCCAAAATAATAGTAGTTCAAAAATACTGTCAGATTTGAAATCATAGATGCGTTGAAAGATGCAAATACGTGTCAATAATAAACACAAATGTGCCAATATTATGTACAGACATGGTGATATGATGCACAAAGTTGGCGATAAATCAAAGATGTGATTATAATGAAAACCCATAAAATAGGAAGTCGAACAAAATTAAGATGTGTCGATATGATGCAAAGATATGACTTAGGCCTAAAATCGTCGTTGATTTGATCTACAACTTGTCAAAAATGCTTAAAAAATAAAATAATGTTAGAAACAAGGGACTAAGGTCTCACCGGTGGTGCTAAAATGTATATGGTGAAATTGGAAGACTAAAATATTCTAAAACCAAATATGATTCAATCACATAAAAACCCTAGTTCTACAATGAAATCCACCATACACCAATGAAGAACCTAAAACATGCAAACAACAAATATTAAATTATACCTTCACATGCTTAGTATGGTTTGATCTCCATTTTTTCTTATCTCTTGTTGGTGTAAATAAATATTCATCATGGATATTATTACACTTTACTTAATTTAACTTAGGATAATGCATCTCTTCGTAGTTTGGATATGAGACACTTAGGGAAGTGTGTACATAGGGATATAGCTTGTAGGAGAAATTCCACCTTTTGTGGTTTTATCTTGTTGTTACACTCCACATTCGGTGGGTCATCCACCTCTTGTGGAATATTATATTATTTCTCCTACCTACCCCTAGTATTTCTTACCTACCCTTGTTTCTCAATGAGCCACGTGTCATGATTGTGTGCTCGTATATCCATATGGCCTTGCCTATATAGGCAGACTCATATTCATTGTATTGGTGAATCCAGTTGATCATTTGTATATTGATGAGAATACAGTTTGTTCTTGTCATTTTGTTGTCTCTCTTTATGCTTTTCATTGTGCCCTTGATCTTGGCAAAATATCGCATGGTATCAGAGCTATTGGGGCTTCATTGATTGGTTTTGGGAGACATCTTGGAAGGCTTCTATTTTTGGATCTGAGGTACTACGTGTTTTGGAGGCATCTTAGAGAGTTTTCAACCTCACCATTGCGTCTGGGAGGCCATTTCCATAAAAATCGAGTATAAACTTGACCTGTTTTGGTGAAAGTCAAATTTTGAGTGTTGGAGAAATTTTTTGTCCAATTCGGGTGGTATGGTACGAAATTTTCGGATTTTTTCAAAAAAGTAAAATTGAAAATTTTATTTTGGGGGTCAGTACCTTCTACCTAGTCAGTAGCGCACATTCAATGCCCAGTCAGCAGCACACAGTCAACCGCTTAGTCAGCATTTTTTGAAAAATTTTATACCCCTCTCCGTTGAGTAGTTTGGATTTTTGGGTCAACTTCAGAGGCTCATAATTTGCTCAGTTTTGCTCCTTTTTGGGTGCAATTTTTTTTTATTTGGGCTATTTTTTTGTGCTCTTCGCAGTGGTGTGGTTATTTTCTGATTTTTGTGCATAAGTTTTTTGGACTTTTCGGATTCTCTCAATTGTACCTGTCCAATCCTCAATTTTGCAACTTCAAAGGCTTCGTTTGAGCTCATATGACCTCCTTTTCAGGTGCCGTTTTTTTTTTTAAATTGCATATTTTTTCATCTACTTTCATAATCTATGATCAGTTTTTAGAGATTTTGAGTGGATATTGTACTTTCAAATATTGCTCTTATTTGGCCTATTTGGTACTTGTAATTTGCTTGGATCTTAGTTTAGATCACTTGCATTATTAGTTTGAGTCTCCTTTGCCCTTATTAGGGAAGTTGTAAAGTTGAAATCAAAAGTCCACTTTGCCATTTTTTGCAAGTGGCCCATTGTACACGCACTAAGTATAAAGTGCCAAATCATCATTTTTTTTTAAATTTTTTTTTTTTTTTTTTTTTTTGGGGGGGTGTTCTTTGATTGAGTGAATTTGGGGGGGTGTCTTGTGTGATTGTGCCTCTCTTTCCTTGTGCTCTTTTATTTTTGTTGCAATGAGTCCTCATAAATTTCCACCTTTAACTCCACATAGTTATGCATCTTGGAAAATTAAAGTATGGAGCAAAATTATGGAAAAAGGTCTCACACATTACATAGATGGAACAATAGTAGCACCACCTGATTCTAATGCTCTATTAGAATGTCTCACTAAGAATTTAATGGCTCTTGGAACTTTGCGTAAGTATGTATCAGATGACCTCATTTTTCACATTGAGAAGTGTACTACAATCAAAGAGGCTTGGGATATGTTTCAGAAACTATATGGTCAAGTTGATGAAATCAGAGGTTACCAGATTGACAATGAGCTCACCAACTTGGATCCCAAGAGTTTTGATACAATCCAAGATTATGTCACCAAAGAAAATGAGCTAAGAGCAAAGCTTAAGGATTGTGGAATTGACAAAAAGGATGCTCAGTTGATATTCAACTTGTTGGACAAGCTTGCACCAAAATATGCAGCATTTGTTTCAAGCTTCCAAACTCATCATTTGACAGTGGGGAGTTCCTACATTAAGCCTTCATTTAATGCTTTCATAGAAATGTTGATATTGGAAAAATCTAAGTTGTTGAACATTGGGCTTCTCAAGTCTTCTAAGTCCAAGGCTTTGGTGGCTAATCAAGGAAGTCGAGGGAGTCAAGGCAAAGATTCCAACAAGAAGAAGAATAAATCTAATTCAAAGCCACAACAGGAACAAGGGCAATCATCCTCTCCATCAAAATGCAATTTTTCATCCTCTTCCAAGAAGGGGACTCCACCTAAGAAGGATAAACCAACTTGTGCTTATTGCAAGAAGTATGGTCATGATGAGCATCGATGCCACACCAAGCAAGTTGATGAGTTGACAAATCTTCTTAAGAAAAACAACATCAACTTTCCATCCGCCTACACAAAGAAGGATTCATCTCCTTCCTCTTCCTCACTGTCTAAGGGAAAAGGGCAAGTGTTTATGGCAACAACAAGTTCTTCACAGCAGTGGATACTTGACTCGGGTGCCTCTTATCACATGGGTTCTACAAAGGAGTAGTTTTCTTCATTGGAGCCATCAAAGGTACCTCACATTTACATAGGTGATGATACACAAGTTGAGGTTGAAGGGAAAGGTTCAGTTGACATGGATGATGGAACATTTGATAATGTTCTCTATGTTCCTAACTTGTCTACCAACCTTCTCTCTATCTACCAAATCACTCACTATGGGAATGGGAAAAAGGTTGAGTTTACACCTAATTCAGTTGTGGTAAAGGAACTTGATAATGATGCCTTGGTAGTAGTGGGACAAGTCAATGACAACTCAAGGCTTTATTCATTCTCCCACTTTGTGCTAAGTTCTCCTTCTAGGGCCTTGCTTACTCATTCAAATTTAGAAAGTAAGCTATGGCATGAACGGTTTGGTCACCTCAACTACCGCTATCTTCAACAACTTGGCACTAAAGAAATGGTCATAGGTCTACCTCGAAATTGTTTTTTAGAGGGTGTATGTTTAGGTTGTTCCATGGGCAAGCATCCCGAGGAGAAGTTTGATAAGGGGAGAGCTTGGAGAGCTTTGGAAGTTCTTCAACTTGTTCACAACGATGTAGTAGGTCCATTTCCAGCACCTTCATTTAGTAAGGCCCGCTATGTCCTCACCTTCATTGATGAATACTCTCGCTTCACTTGGGTCTACTTTCTTATTCGTAAGAGTGAAGCATTTGACAGATTTCAGGAATTCAAGACTCGTGTGGAGATGCAATTCGGGAAAGTGGTCAAGATTCTTCGCACAGATAATGGAAGGGAATATGTGAACAAAAGACTTGAGGATTTTTATACATTTGAGGGGATTGATCTTTAGCATTCTATTGCATACACTCCATAGCAGAACGAAGTTGCAGAGCGCAAGAATAGAACTCTCAAAGAAATGGCTAGCTGTATGATACATGCGCATTCTCTTGATCCCGCCTATTGGGCAGAGGCTATCAGTTGTGCCACACACATCCAAAATTGGGTTCCTCACAAAGCTTTACAAGGTATTACTCTTTTTGAGGATTGGGCTAGTAGGAAACTGATTGTGAGATATTTCAGAGTCTTTGGGTGTTCAGCATGGGTTTGCATTCCTCTGCAGAAATGCAAGGCATTGGAACCTCAAAGTAGGCCTTGCATATTTGTTGGATATCCTGAGGATGTTAAGGCATATATATTGATAGATCCTGAGACACATGAGGTGTTCATTGAGAGGAGTGTTCATTTTGAGGAAAGATCTCCTAGCTTAGCCTTTATACCTCCTCCACCTTCCTCCATTGTGGATAGTGATGCTAGTGATTCATATGATGAGACTCCTTCAACTCTGACTCGCAAGGTTACACTTCGCAAGGTCCACTAGCAGTTGAGGCTCGATAGACACTTGAGTCAATGGGTTCTCTTGTTGGGGATCCTTCAGATACATGAAGGACTCAATCATAACATCAAGACCTTCCACATGCATTCATTGCTACCACTTCTGATCTGCAGACATTTCAGGAAGCATCAGAGGTTCCTAAGTGGGACCAAGATATGGAGGAAGAGTATAGTTCCTTGATGAGGAACAACACATGGGAGTTATTCCCTCTCCCCAAGGGGAGAAAGATGGTTTGATGTAAGTGGATCTATCAGACCAAGTATGCAACAGATGGTAGTGTGGATAAGTATAAGGCTCGACTTGTTGTGAAAGGTTTCTCTCAGGTTCCAGGTGTTGACTATACTAAGACCTTTGCACCCGTAGCCAAGATGAACTCCATTCGCTTGTCACTTGCTATTTTCATAGCTCATGGTTGGGTTGTACATCAGATGGATGTGAAGAGTGATTTTCTTCATGGGGATCTTGATGAGGAGATTTATATGGAGCAGCCACAGGGTTTCATCCAAGATTCTTCCTTGGTTTGCAAACTAAGGAAATCTCTCTATGGCCTTAAGCAGGCCCCCAGGGCTTGGTATACTAAGATGGATTCCTTTCTTCTCTCCGCAGGGTTCACCTGGTGTCATTCTGATCTAAATGTCTACATTTTACGACATGATGACTCACACTTGATACTTGTGCTCTATGTTGATGATTTGTTCATTACAGGGAGCACCACATCCATCATTAGCATGGTCAAATTTGCTTTGCATGACATATTTTATATGACTGACTTAGGTCTTTTGCACTAATTTCTCAAGATAGAGATTTCACAGTCACCTTCTGGGATTACACTATCACAGCCCAAGTATGCTCTTGATTTTCTTGCATGCTTTCATATGGTTGATTGTAAGGCTACACCAACTCCCTTTCTTTCAGGAGTCAAGCTTGAGGCTCAATGTTCTTCTCCACCAGTTGATGCCACATTGTATCATCAACTTGTGCATAGTCTCATCTACTTGACTCACACATGCCCTAATATTTCATTTGCGGTTGGCATGGTTTCCCACTTCATGTAGGAACCACATGAGCTTCATTGGAAAGCTGCCAAATGCATCCTTCATTACATCCAGGGTACACATCACTATGGGATTCACTATGAAGCAGGCACAAGACTTCGCTTGGTTGGTTACACAGACTCTGATTGGGCTGGTGATCTTGATGATTGTAAGTCTACTTCAGGTTACAATTTTCACCTTGGTTCAGGCCCCATTTGTTGGCAGATCAAGAAGCAACATGCTATTTCTCTCTCTTCGACTGAGGCTGAGTATTGAGGAGTTGTTAACGCAACGATTGAGACCAATTGGCTTCAGCAGATTCTCATAGATTTTGGGTTCACCACTCCATAGCCGACAGTTCTACATTGCGACAATCAAAGTACTATTGCTATCTCGAAGAACCCGATCCAGCATCAACGGACCAAACACATCGAGATCCATATGCACTATATCCAAGAGTTGATTCGAGAGCAGGTCATTGATCTACAATATTGTCCTACAGTGGAGCAGGTTGCCGACATCTTTATCAAACCTTTCACTGAGAGTAAGTTCTGGCAGTTGTGAGCTCTCTTGGGGTGCGAGATATCTCATTAGGGGGGGTCATCTGACTTCTCCTTCCTCTCTTATGGGGAGGACTTTTTCCTCTTTGAGATTTTGTCCTTCTTCTTTGAGAGTCTTTTGTACATTTATCTCTCTTTTGGGGGGGACTTTTTTCCCATTGGGTTTTCTCCCTTTCTCCATTTGTGAGAGATTGCATTGCATAGTTTTTCTTGTATTTGCATATTGTACATGGGTACCTATCATGACGTAGTAGCCAAGACCCATCTTGCATTGTTGACTTGAGTCTTCATTCCCCTAAGTTGCACTTAAGGGGGGGTGTTGGTGTAAATAAATATTCATCATGGATATTATTACACTTTACTTAAGTTAACTTAGGATAATGCATCTCTTCGTAGTTTGGATATGAGACACTTAGGGAAGTGTGCACATACAGATATAGCTTGTAGGAGAAATTCCACCTTTTGTGGTCTTATCTTGCTATTACACTCCACATTTGGTGGGTCATCCGCCTCTTGTGGAATATTATATTATTTCTCCTACCTACCCCTAGTATTTCTTACCTACCCTTGTTTCTCATTGAGCCACATGTCATGATTGTGTGCTCGTATATCCATATGGCCTTGCCTATATAAGCAGGCTCATATTAATTGTATTTGTGAATCCAGTTGATCATTTGTATATTGATGAGCATACACTTTGTTCTTGTCATTCTATTGTCTCTCTTTATGCTTTTTATTGTGCCCTTGATCTTGGCAAAATCTCACATCTCTATTGATCTTGCTTTGATATGTTGGTTGCTCTTAGATTTTATGTGTGCACAAGAGTTCAATAAAGTATGGATTGTGGTTGTATAGACGCTTGAGTGATTGATCACTTAGAAGGGATTGATAAGGATGAAATGATCCTCTTTTATTATAGAGAGTATCTTGGAAATGGAGGGATGAGATTAAGTGGTGTAGGGATAAATGGTTGGCTAGGATTAGAGGGTAGGTATAGAAAATAAGAAAATATTAGAGAGGTGGTTATAGGTAGATTAAGAGATGAATAACAAGTGTCATGCAACAAAAAAGCTAATGAATTAATTAAATAAATAAATATTTATTTATTTAATAGAATAAGTGAGGTGAATTAAATAAATAAAATATTTATTTAATTTAGGTAAAAGATAATTTAAATAAATAAAAAATTTGTATTTAAATAGGGAAAGGCTAGAAGAGGATAAGTGAATTAATCAAATAAATAAAAATCTATTTAATTAATAGAAGACTTAAGATGGGGTTGAACCCACAATGCAAAGATTGTTGCAACTCTATGTTATTACGAAGGTCACTGGTTCAAATCTTTAGACCAATTTGGTGTAATATGATGCATTTTTATCTATTCTTGGTGGTTGTGCCTCGTGATGTGGTTCTTGAGCTGGTAGAGTCGTAGGGGGTGTGAATGTCCCAATCAATGTAGACATGGATGAATCAAGCTACCAAATCAAGGTGGATTGAGACAAGAAGAAATAGAAAGAGATAGGTGTTGGGTGCTGGCACAAGGAGAAGTGGTGTGGATTTCATGGAGGATGAAGAAGATATTCATGGGATGAACAAAGGATGAAGGGGATAGGCAGTAGCATGAAGAGGAAGGAAGGTGGGGGAAGGTGGAGGAAGGTGGAGGAAGGTAGAGGTTGGAGATAGGAAGTGTTGAAATCATGGAACAGAGGTGAGGTGGGTGGTGTGGTGGAGGATAGGAGGAGTTGAGGCACATAGGCTAGGAGGAGCACGAGATGATGTAGGTGGATGCATGGAGGATAGGAGGAGAAAAGGTGATGCAGGTGGAGGGGCAGAGGTTAGGAGGAGCAAAGGTGACGTTAGGTGGAGAGGTGGATGTTAGGAGGAGCAAAGGTGTTGGAGGATGGTGGCAGGTGGATAAATGCCATTGAAGGAGGGAGGTGGGTAGAAGCTAGCGAACAATGAGATGGAGAGGAAAAATCAAAGGGGAAGGGGTCCCCCAATGTGACCCCCACTAGTTCAAAGCTCCTATCAAAAGAAAACACTGACCAAAAAAATAGAAAGCTTAAGATAAAATAATTAAATAAATATTATATTTATTTAATTAGGCTAGGACAATTTTAGTTGTCTACACTAATATTAAGTGATTTTATACAAGTACTTTCAATGTTTAATTTTTTAGTTCCTTTGTGGCTTACTTTTTTATTATAAATTTGTGACAACACTTGCATTACTTATAGGAGTTACATAACATTTTATAATACCTTCATCAATTTCATCCTCAACATTTGATTATCAATGTTGTACTTATATTATATTATAATCAACATAATAATAATAATATGTAGATATCATTTAATTAACATATTAATAAATACAATAAGTTATAGTAATGAAAATTAATTATCATTACAATTCTCATTTTGACAAACTCAAATTCAACTACATTGCCAAGGATTTGGCTATCAAAGTGAGAATCAATCAATCAATTTATGAATTACCTTTATAGAAAATAATCTACTCATTAATATTTATTATAAGAAGCAAACATAACTTTAACTAGGCTAGTAACAATTATGCCTAGAATGAATAAAACTTGGGGCTTGTTGGTATGAAAAGTATTTTTAACTAACTACTTATTATCCTACATGGTTGGTCATATTCACATTATACCTTAATCTCACTTGGAAATTTTTTATTTTGTTCTCTCCCCATGTGGACTTTACATGTGTCCCCATGCATGTCCCAAGTGTGCCCACATGTGTCACACCTTTTGAGGGGTATTCAATCTTTCAACCTAACCTTTCACCTTCTTATTATTGTCTTTACAAGGACTTCTATGCACATTTAAACACCATTTTGTATGATAGTATTGCTACCTTACAATTCTTTTGTCAAATTATTTGATCTTGCAAGTTGATCCTAACTTCTCCAATAGTGTAAAGGTCATTCCTAAAAAATATAATCTTCACCAACCTAATAAAATCATGATACATTCAACTTGAAAGAATATTTTCACCCCAAATTGTTATCCAACCTTCCTAAAAATTGTTATGTCATGGCTCATCTCTTGGCTGGATAGAAAAAAATTATATTACAATACTACCAAGGTAGGTTCTTGCCAGTTCATGGCATTCATTATGATTATAAGGTTTACTTTTGTAAATTTAGTTGTTTTCTCATTTCTTTCCATAGTTCTTATTACTTTCACATATTTCCATACATTTGACTTTATCCTTGTCTTATCTATGTTTACTTCTACACATTCATCATATTTATTAATTCATACTTCCACATATCTATCCTTAATACGCAAACATATCATTCCTCATCTTTGATCAAACATACACCAGAACTCAAGTATTGAGATCTAGCATTCCTAACCTTATTTCATTTTCATGATGCACAAGATTGATCTCACATGGTATGAAGCTAACCCAGAATTAAAAATTTTTAAATTCACATTGTTAACTCCCACCCTTTTCCATTAGACATTGGAATCAACAAGGTAAACATTTGTGCAATGGTTTACTATGTATCAATTTTTAAGGTCATTCTTTTGGGCATAATTCCTATTAAGTAACATTAAAAAATTTACACATTACAAGAAGTGTCATTCTAATATGTCATTATGGAGTACTATCAAGATCATAATTTTGCATTAAAATCATTTTAGGACATATTCACATGTGACTAAATAGTATTGTCTTTGATCTTTTTCAAACCATGAAATTGGTGCAATCAAGAGAGTGGACCTAGGATAATTTCACCCTTATGATTTGGAAATTTGCCTAAAGAATTTTTCAATTCTATCAATCTTTATGCACTAGTAGAGAGTATAGATCAAGGTAAGTTAGGGTGAGAGAGCTCAAAGTTATTTGGATATTATATGTGGGTTACAAAGTGGTGATGTACTAATAAAAATATGTGACATATGGGATTGACTGAATACAACGTGAATTTGACCTACATAATACAACATGTACAAGTAGATGGCTTTGATTTTCACTATCAAGGAAAGTTGAATATAAACAACATTAGGATAAATTCTTCATTTTAGTTCCAACAAATAAGTGTATAATCCTTCTCTTTTAATTTTGAATATAAATTTTGCTATATTAAATACTTAATTGTCAATTTTTAATTTGTAGGAGTTGTAGAGTCTAGGATACCCTGCAAAAATAAAAATGTCTTCCATAAGAGAGTATGTAAGAAATGAGTTTTCTTGAATTTTAAGATATGAGATAGATCAAATGATAATTGATGGGGCTATTTTACAAATGTACAATGACCTTGTTTATATAGACAAGGTGTGATGTAGTATGATCAACTAGCATGATACAAACATTAATTGACCTGGGATAAAAAGTAAATAAAAGCTAAAAAGATAAGATATGGATAAGATCTTCTTTAAACAACTAATATTTCTAGAAATAACACCAAGGACCTAAGTTAACTTAACATGTGAATAAGTTGCCACTAGGAATTCACTAGGTACAATACATTATTCATACTAGCATTCCTCCTCCAATACAACTTAGGGAGAAGGAATTATTATGCAAATATATACGACGGAAGGATGGGTCTTGACTATGAGGCCATTTTAGGTACCCACATAAAAATGATCTCAAACAAATGGAAAAAGGGAGAAAACCACTTGGAAAAAACCCCTCTCCAAAAGAGAGAATGCAAATGATCAATCATGTCAATTGATAGAATTAGTGAGCATGATGGTTTCATCAATAACACTCATCACAAAGAAATAATAAATATCCCACCATCAGAGGGAAAGAGAGAGAGATTATATAGCTCCCCATAATTAATAATCCTATGTAAAAATGGTAAGTGCCTTAGGAAAAAACAAGATCTAGTATCTACAAACAATTTGTCTCCCTTTTTAAAGAAATAAAATCAAGATCAAATGCAAGAATGTTTCCCGTTTTGGATATGAATTGAATGCAGAATCATGAATAGGTATTATGATTTCTTTAAAAAATGCTCATATGTTGCCTTGTCAATGAAAGGTGAAGATGCCACAATCTAATTAACTGTGTGCCCAATTAAAAAAAAGGGTGACAAATGACTTGATACTTTGTAGAAACTGATTTTGAACAAGCTTCAAAGGCAATATGTTTTGACAATAGGAGTGCAATGACTATCATCAAAGAAGAGATTTAACCCTTCAAATTTGTTTTCCAAATTTGAAATACAATGAATTTCTCGTTGAGCAAGAATTATGGAAGTCTCAATCAATGACTCAACATAAAGAATAAAGGATGAAAAACCATATCTAAAAAAGAATCAAGAATCTTTGAATCAACCTCATCCTCATATTATGAAGTTTTAAAGTATGTCAAAGAATAAAACTCTTGAATAGTATCATAGTCATAGACTATCCTTTCTAAAAAGGGAAGAGGCATAAGACAATCTAAAATAAGATCATCTAAGAATGGTTGACTATCAAGATCTCCATATATCTCCAAAATTTTAGTCCAAAGAGCACAAGGACACTCAAAATCAAGATATAATTCAATATGTCATTACAACATGCATTGTTGAAACTCATAAGCACAATCTCCTTTACAATACTAAGAAAATTTCTTACTTGGTATACCAAGAGGGGAACAAGACCATACAAATGTGTCAACAAATGAATACAATAAAGAATTTTTGTGATGTCATCTCTTCATTGTTTATAGTTTCCATTTTTCAATATGACCAGATAAGGTTGGAATGAAATATCCATTATCAACTATGAGGTTTCTCCAAAATTACAAAGACAAAAACCATCAACAATATATAAAAACTCTCAAATGTGATCAATACTACAAATGAAACCTTCCCCAAAAGACATAACCTCTTCGAGAATCAAGATATCCAAATAATGTCATGATGCCATATGGTAAATAAAATTAAATAAATATCTTAAGGTTGAATCTAGAAGAAGTTCATAGGCACAATGATAGAGCTCCTCAAGACTTTTATAATGCTACAAGAATCACAAAAATTGGAGATCGTGATAAAAATTTTAGATCAAAAGTCTAAAATGGAAAATATGGCTTCAATGAGCAATAAAATTCACATATAAAAAAATCTATAAAAATCACCTACACCATTGCAAAACACGTAGAACTATCTTTTTGTTCATATATTGTTTGGGGAAAACTAATAGTCTAGTGAAAATGTATGCCCCATTAAAAAAAAAACCCAATTAAGTGCTTCGGGGGTCAAATTTGCTCCCATAGGGGTCTATTTGGCAGTCCAACATACGACCATGTGCTACTTGGAGGGTTTTAAGAAACTTGTTACTATTTACTAAGTTGCCATTAGTTTTATGTCCAAAGTCATTCTATATACTCTAGTCGGTTATTACTACCAAAATATTCAGTCCGTATGCACAGAGCAGTCGGTTATAGAAGAAAGGAGTCACAAAGTTTAGTATACACCGAGCTGTCTACCGAGTAACGTTCTATGACTATCGAGCAGCAAAGATGGTATACCGAGTTCATACACACCGAGTAAAACATGTTACCAGATTCATTGAACCTAGACACATATGTGGAAACATGTTACAAAGATCGAGGAACAAGGAACCGTTAACACATTGGAAATTGCACTTAAGATTTTGTATGATTTTGAGAACATCTATCCAATGAAATAATTTTGTATGGCTATTCATTTAATGAATCATGTTTGTAAGATCGAAGCATGAACAAGATCACCGTTACAAGAGATCTATTTATACAACATGAATTAAGGATCAACCATGTGTGTGAAGCAAGACATATGTGAAAATTAAAATCATGGGAAAGCACTGAGTGTTATGACTGTTACGATTGATAGAGATACACAGAGGTCACCGAGAAGGATTTCAGACAACAGTCAAAGAACAAAGTAAACAAAAAGGTTTACCGAGTAAATTTATGGGTTACCGAGGTATGCTATAATCAAGGTAATCTCATTTTGAGCACATAGAATCTGCTATAACATTTCAGATGTGAAGTTGCAGATATTTTGTAAGATTTTGATTGTAATATTTTGAGTTGTAAGAGAAACCTTTAATAGGGTAAAAGACTCTAACAAAGTCTATAAATTGTAAAGCCTTTAACTAGGTGCAACATTTAGAATAAGTGTTGTAAAATCCTTTAGCAAGGTAGATCTAAAGATCTTGATACTCCTAACAGGGTAAGCTATCACAAATAGCTAAACATGTAGCTCTAACCAAACAACCTTTATTATTGTAGTAGTGAAGTGGTGGGTGCCATCCCCACTGTAGTTTTTCTCTCTAACCAAGAGTTTCTGCGTAACCAAAATATATGTGTTATGGAGTGAATCATATATAATTGTTATTTATTTGTTTTAGCATTATATTATGTTACAACAGTTTTTGGTTTATGCTTAACAGTAAAGTTATTGTTGAAGAAAAGATTTGAAGTACTGATTCACCCCTCCCCTCTCAGTACATTAGCTTTCCATACTGGGCCTAACAATTGGTATCAGAGCTTTAATCTTGGAAAAGGGTTTAACTGCCTAAAGAGAAAGATCTTATCAATGGAAGGCTACAAACAATCTCAGAGAATTGTGAATCTTCAAAATAAATTGGATCATGCTAATCAAGTGATTGCAGACATGCAGAAACAAATGCAAAGATCACTGAAACTTAGAAGAAGATTGTCTAATGATTTGCAGGACTCTCAAGAGCTGGTGGAACAAATTGAGACATCATCTGAGAACAGTATATCTGAAGAAACTGAAGAAATGATTGGAGCATTGAAAGAAAAGAACAAAGCACTGACTGATCAACTAAAAGCAATGAAAAGAGAACCTGAACATTTCAGCACACAAATGACTGAAAATCTTGATGCATTGAGGATAGCCGAGGATAACATAAGAGATATAGAAAGAGAAAAACAACAGCTTGAAGCATTAGTGTCTGAGAAGAATGATGAAATCACAAGGATGACTGGAATTCAACAAAATCTATCTGATCAATTGGGTTATGCACATCATGAAGCAAATCTAAAGGAAAATGAGAATCAAGCATTGAAACTTGAACTATCAAGGTTGACCGATAAACTTGAAATAGAGAAGAAATCCAAAGAAAAACTGAAGAAAAGTTATGAAGCATCAAGGATGTTGGATGAGCAACTAACTACAAGAAGACCCAACAAAGATGCAGGACTCAGTTACAAAGGAAAAGACTCTACTGAGAAGGGAATTCACACTACCGAGAGAGGAGAATCATCAAAGCAAGCTGGAAACAAGAAGAACATCAAAGGAAAAAAGCCTATTTGCAACTACTATGGAAAATAAGGACATACTGCCAACTTGTGCCAAATCAAAAAAGGTAAGCAACCGAATGTCACTAGGTCTAATGGTTATTGTAACAATTGCAATAAGTATGGTCATACATCTAATCAATGTAGGACTAAGTCGGTTAACAATTATCAGAAGGCAAAATTCAAAGGGTTTTGTAAAAACTGCAATAGATATGGACATAGTACCGAGAAGTGTTGGTTTAAGCAGAAGAACTATATGTGGTCTGCACACCGAGCAAATACTAAAGGCTACCGAACTCACACTGATCTTAACCGACAGTATATTGCAGTACCATGGGATTATAATACAAGGATATGGTGTGAATGTTGTGGAAGATATGGACATATAAGTGCCAACTGATTTATAAGGTTTGGAATGAACAACCGAAGATCATGGAGAAATCCTGGTATGGCATGTTTTTATTGTCACAAATTTGGACACTTGGCTATAGATTGCAGAGATCAACTTGGAGGAGATATTGAAGAAATAAAAAGCAAATTCCAGATGATTTGGAAAAAGAAGGAAATTGTGTCAAATGAAGAAAGCACCTTACCTATCAAGTTAGGTGCATCTATTCCAAATTAATCGATAAAGGTATGAAGGGACTGCATTCTCTCAAGGTTAAATCTTAAATAGTTCCTATTTTACTATGAACTTAATTCCAAAATCTGCATAGCTAAGATGCATTAGCAAGTTTGAAATTTTATCAAGTCCTTTGGAGCACTAGTCGAGTCGGTAAATGTAGGAAGGTTGTCAAGTCGGTAAATGCAGGAAGTCTGGCTACTCGATAAAAGCAAAAAAAAGGTAAATCGGTTTAGTGGAACCGAGTGCATTTAATGTTTTTTGACCTAACTGCACGGAGCCCGATAAGGTAAAATGTGTACTTAAAGCTTTTTGCATGGTCATTTTACACTTACCAAGTTTTCAAAAAGCAGAGCGAAGTGATTCAAAGGCGATCAAATCTCTTTCGAAGCGAAATTCAAGGTATATATATCAATCACAACGCATTGTCAAGCAAGTTAACTAAACATATCAGTTGTGAATATCTATTTTATATTTACTAAGTAGAAAGCGTCTGCTCGTTAAAAGTTTTCAAACCCTAAGGATATTTCGTTAGTGATTATCCAAAGTTTGAAATGGCGCCTAAGATTCAAAAACCCATTGTTGTTGAGAACATTGAGAAGCCCTCACTAAAATACTCTCTACCTCCCAAAGTAGCATTTGAACCAGATGATAAAACTGCATTTTCACTCATTCTAGATAGGGTTTTATTAGTTGAGGATGTCAAATTCTTCACTAAGTGTCGTGTTGAGGAACTAGGTCACATAGAGATCAAGGACACATATGATGAATTGTGTACCGATGGCAAATTGGATAGCAAGTTTGAACATATTAAAATCAAGGGATTGACCGAAGCCCTAACCTACCTGCGAGTCTTCAAACCTTAATGGGTTAATTTTGTTTTGAGCAGAGTTCATGATGACTTTATGTGGTTAGAAGAGCAACCATTCAAGATCACCAAGGAAATCATCCACTTGATCACCGATTACCCTATTTTTGACCATGCCCGAGCTCAGAAAATGATTTCACAGAAAGAATTGATCACTTTAACTGGAGTTGAATCTGATTGCAGAGGTCTGAAATTGAACAATATCACAGATGCAGAGCTGAAGTTTGCAATTAGAGTCATAGGTTATTGTTTCTTTCAATCGGCAAGGGAAAACAATGTACCCTGTGCTGCTATTGACTTAGCCTATAAAATTGTGAAGAAAGGTATGAAGATTGATCTATGCGAAGTGTTGTTGAAAAATATGTTTGAAAATCTCAACACCATAAGGAAGCCAAAGAAGAACAACTTGGCAAACACATTGAAGTTTGGATCACTTTTGGTATGCATGTTTTTCTATTTTGAGAAATTCTTTCCATCAGTCGGTAATGTAGTTTGGGAGCTACATTGACCAATCACCCATCAAATCAATGACTTCATCAAACAGTTAGGTGATAACTTCAATGAGATTATGGATGATTATTTTAGCAAGTTTCAAGAAAAGATGCATAACAGGTACAGGATACCACCCCAGTTAGTGGAAAAATATAAGGACAATATATGTTTTGAAGTGGATACCGACTACTGCTATGTCAATGCAGTAGAACCGAGAACTCAATATTTGTCGCCTATGGGTTATGAGATTGATTTTGACATTACACAGCAACAGATATATGCTTTTCTTGCACTGCCAAGGCATGCTACCGAGATTAGATATGGTACATATGAAGAAGTTAAAGAAAAAGTCAAAATGAGCATTGTAGTACCAAAGGCTACTAGGAAAGCAACAAAAATGATTAAAGCATTAACGAAGAAATTTGGAGAAGGTTCTTCCTCCACTCCTGTCAAGAGCGTTCAAGTCATCACTGAGGAGGAATTTGAAGCCCAAGAAGTAGCTATTACATTGAGCACTGAGTTGCCAAAAGGCAAAATTTTGAAAAGGAAGAAACACGATACATCACAGGTATCACTGACTCCTCCAGTGATACCCCCAAACACTAGATCATCTGCAGTGTCACCGAGCAAGAAACAGAAAAATGTTGCAGTTCCAAAGGTAACAAAAACTTACAAGAAGTCTACTCAGAGACTCATTTTAAATAAAGAGTCAAGTGACACCGAATCTGAAGACAAAAATAAATTTCAAATTGTCAAAAGCAAAAAGGAAGATGTATATAGTGTTGATAATTTTTGTGTCAATTTGAAACAATATGGTGGATTTGGAGCATTTAGGTATGTCAAATATGACTCTCGGACAGAAGAAGAAAAGAGGAAAATAGAAGAGTTAGTTGTATGCACACTTCTTAAATTCCAATTGGTCCCATTGGAAGTAATTAATTCTCTTCCAAAATCATTGTACTTACACATTGATAACAGGTGGAAATATGCTATGGACTCAGAAAAGAAGATGAGAGAAAGAAGTCTGGTGCATCTCTTTCCAGACATGTCAGTAGATGAGATAAGTGAACATTTGAAAAACTACCACACAAACTTCCTAGTCAAGCAAAGAGCCTTGAAACTGATGAATGGCCTTTATCTTGAAGTAGAGAAAGAGACAAGGAAAATGGCAAGAAATTTTTTGAATCAAGAGTGCTGATGAGCAAGGTGAAGTTGAAATAGTGGATATCACCGAGCAAGATCTCGCTGAAACTATACAACCTGATGAGGATGTCATGGATACCAAGGAACAGGAATAGGAAATGATAGAAGGGAATGCTTATGACAAATTGGTATCAAGTGAGTCAGTTTTGGAACAAGTCAAGTCCTATCCTCCAGTCAGTCAACATGTTTCAACTGAGACACCTTAGGATACTGAACAAGGAAAAGAGGGTCACTAGTCTACAAAAGGAGAAGCTACTTCTCAGGCCACCGAGGAACAAACTTCTCAAGCCCCTTCAAGTACTGACAATGTTACAACTGAGACCCCGAGAAAGGATTCACCGAAGGATACATCTGAGGCTAAAGAAATTGACAAAAGTGTTGCCTCTACCGAGCAACCTATCGAGGGTGAACAAGCCTCCCAAGCCATTGTATTAGTTCAACTGGTGAAAGCCTCCTCCTCTAAAGAAAAGAAAATGAAAAAGCATAGTTTCAAGTTAGATTTGTCAAAACCAATTGTGTTGCTGAATGTAGACATATCCAAATTAAAAGGGCAAGAACTTATTGAATTTGGTGAACTATGCAAAGCCAAAGCCGAATAGGAAAAACAAATGGCTATTCAAAAGAAAAACAGAGTACTTCAGAAGGTCAAAACACTATTAACAGATATGCTACCTAAAGCTACAGTAACAAAAGATGCAGCCATCCATATTCAACTGGATGAACTCCTCACTAAAATAGAAGTATCTGGAGTAGATGCATCTGAATACCTGAGCAAATTGAAGGACAAAGAGCTCACTGCAAAAATGATTGAAGAGGTACAGAAAGCCATTGCTATCTGTAAAGTAAAACTTGTCAAATTTAGTGCTGAGTTGTCCCCTCAACTCAAGCACATTCTTTATTTATTTCAAAAACTCTGTACATTTTCTTTATTCATTAAAGATATCAAGAATAAAATAGAAGTGATTGAGAAAGAGATCACTGATCTCTCCAATAAATTGACCACTGAGCCAAATTCTATTCAAAATTTCTATACCAAGTTACAAACGCTCATGGCTCAACAATTGGAACTTAGGAATGAAGAGCACAAAATAAGGATGGACATTATGACTCTTCAAACCTTATTCATTCCACACTTGTCCTCCATCCAAGAAAAGATCAACAAGGCTACCTCCTTATCCACTCAGCCAGAGGGAAGCACTTTAGATGGTCTGATTTCACTATTAGTTGATATTACAGCTCAGAATTCACTCATGGATAATGTCAAGGATGCCCTCTCTGCCGCTCTCACTGATGCAAGAACAAAGTATAAACCCATTTTTCACCAGTTGCCTCCACCGAATGGTAACTAGCTTTGATGTTTGTCAAAAAGGGGGTGTATAGTGTATACAAGATGAGTATACCGAGTAGATCAACATATTCGAGTATATAGATAATTTTGACAGGGGGAGCAGTGATAACCGAGCAGTGAATACAAAATATTGATCACAGCGCATGCATAATCAGAGTTATGTACAATATATTGATAAGGGGAGTATATCTGAGTATACTATTTTATTGACAATTGTATATACTGTCAGTATAGTCAAATTTTGTAAGTATATAGATTTTTTTTGAGTTATGACTTTGAAAGAAGTTGTCAAACATTTCAAAACTAATGTCAAAAGGGGAGATTGTTACTATTTACTAAGTTGTCATTAGTTTTATGTCCAAAGTCATTCTATATACTCTAGTCGGTTATTACTACCAAAATATTCAGTCGGTATGCACAGAGTAGTCGGTTATAAAAGAAAGGAGTCACAAAGTTTAGTATACATCAAGCTATCTACCGAGTAATGTTCTATGACTACCGAGCAGTAAAGATGGTATACCGAGTTCATACACACCGAGTAAAACGTGTTACCAGATTCATTGAACCTAGACACATATGTGGAAACATATTACAAAGATCGAGGAATAAGGAATCGTTAACACATTGGAAATTGCACTTAAGATTTTGTATGATTTTGAGAACATCTATCCAATGAAATAATTTTGTATGGTTATTCATTTAATGAATCATGTTTGTAAGATCGAAGCATGAACAAGATCACCATTACAAGAGATCTATTTATACAGCATGAATTAAGGATCAAACATGTGTGTGAAGCAAGACATATGTGAAAAGCAAAATCATGGGAAAGCAGTAAGTGTTATGACTGTTATGATTGATAGAGATACACAAAGGTCACCAAGAAGGATTTTAGAGAGCAGTCAAGGAACAGAGTAAACAGAAAGGTTTACCAAGGTATGCTGTAAGCAAGGTAATCTCATTTTGAACACATAGAATCTGCTATAACATTTCAGATGTGAAGTTGCAGATATTTTGTAAGATTTTGATTGTAATATTTTGAGTTGTAAGAGAAACCTTTAACAAGGTAAAAGACTCTAACACAGTCCATAAATTGTAAAGCCTTTAACCCGGTGCAACATTTAGAATAAGTGTTGTAAAATCCTTTAGCAAGGTAGATCTAAAGATCTTGATACTCCTAACAGGGTAAGCTATCACAAATAGCTAAACATGTAGCTCTAACCGAGTAACCTTTATTATTGTAGTAGTGAAGTTGTGGGTGCCATCCCCACTACAATTTTTCTCTCTAACCAAGAGTTTATGCGTAACCAAAATATATGTGTAATGGAGTGAATCATGTATGATTGTTATTTATTTATTTTAGCATTATATTATGTTATAGTAGTTTTTGGTTTATGCTTAATAGTAAATTTATTGTTGAAGAAAAGATTTGAAGTACTGATTCACCCTCCCCTCTCAGTACATTAGCTTTCCATACTGGGCCTAAGAAAACTCACCACTGGGGGTAGTACCATAAGGGTGGCAAGTGGCGGCTCACACACACCCCCCACACTTAACCCTTGGTTTTAATATGATTGTGTATAGATTAAAAATTCTATAATATAAAATTTTAAAGTGTCAAAAATTAAAAATTATTAAAAAATTACACCAACATAGATGACATGCATGCCAGGATGCAAAGATGAAGTCAAACCATGCATAAATGTATGTAGATGCAAGCATGATGTTGGGCATCATGCTATATGGTGTAAGAAAAATTATGTTGTAGAATATTCTACTTTTCTTTTGGACTATCGACCTATACAATCATTGACACTATACAATATTTCATGTACAACCAAGCATGGATTTGTATGGCCATAAAAATGGTAAAAAATTATCTAATGTCCCAGGTGATAACGATGAATTTTGATTATTTGACAAGTGATCTTAGGATTTTTTAGGCCTTCCAGATGTAATGGTAAGGTCAAATTTCATCCAAACTACTTTGAAAATTTAGCTACTTCATAGATCTGATAACTTCCTCCAACTTGAAACACTTGTAACTTTAGCAAGAAATGTGAGATTTTGACAAAATGGAAGCCAATACTAACATTCTTTGAAGCCTTGGATTTAATCTGACATTATTTGATGCCTTGAACTCAATGATGAGCTTAGATTTCCTCCAACACCTACCAAAAATAATCTGCAATAGAAACCCACAAAGAGGCAAACCCCAAATCTGGTGTTTTTTCAAGTATTTTTAATTCTCTGAGCCACCATATGATGCAAGAGAAGAGCATACTCAACCATACTGAAAACAACCAATATACTCATCTAGAAATTTCTCTACCCTTAGATATGAGAAAGGTTTTGCATGGCCATGGCTCTGATACAATGTAGGAGTTGTAATTTCTATGAGCATGTGTCCAGATAAAAGATGCCTTCCACAAGAGAGTATGCAAGAAATAAGCTTCATTGAATATTGCGATATGAGATACGATCAAATGGCGATCAATTTGTATATTTTACAAATGCACAATGACCTTATTTATATAGACAAGGTGTGTTGTAGTATGATCAACTAACATGACACAAACATAAAATGACTTAGGACAAAATGTAAATAAACGTTAAAAAAGTAATACATGGATAAAGATCTTATCTAGACAATTAAGACTTCTAGAAATAACACTTAGGACCTAAGTCAACATGTGAATAAGTACCCACTATGAATTTGCTAGATATAAGAACTTTACTAGGTACAAGGCATTATTCACACTAACAAAATCTAGGTTAATTTATGCTTGTGTGTAATCATTTAATTAGTCTAGATTTCCATTGCAAAAAAATTTTAAATTTTTTTATGAACCCATATTATATTACACCCTAAGGTTTAGGCCTTAGGATTTTTACCTGTAGAGGAGGAGATTTGTTTCCCTTGAGATGACGAGATCTCAAGGAACAATTCAGACTTTTCTACCTCACTTAACTAGCACTCTAGTGAGCAAGGGAGATCAGGACTAGAAAAGAAAGAGAAGACTATAATAAATTACAAATTGAAATTATAGGATAACAAAATAATATAAGATAATAAAAATATTCTAACTATAGAAAATGAAAACTAACAGAATATGGATTTTACCATCAATCTATCATGGCTTGATCTCAAATGCCAATGTGTCACAAATATGTCTATTTGTCGTGCCATAATTTGTATGACCAAAGAATAGAAAACACCAGAATTCACCCATAAACTAGCTCTATACTCCTTGAACCTATTTGCCACCTACACACATTCAGATAGGGAAAAATGTTGAGGCTGTATAGGGGTGTCAAGCCTCATTCAAACCCTCATTTTGGTGTTTCCACCTCCACAAATAGATATATAAATAGATTGGATAAAATGATAAATAGATTGCATAATAGAAACAAACCCTTCTTAATGGAGAAAAACCCCTATTATAAGAGATACAATGAAAAAATAGATTAACTGCAACTAGATGATAGTTCATGTAAAAATTTGATAAACAAGATAATATTGCAATGCAATAAATACGAGAGATAAGAGAGAAGAAGAGTGTTACATAGCCGAAACCCCTCTCTTGAGATGACAACATGATCATGCTTTGAGAGAAGACCAAGTTTTCATGAGATTGATTATGTATTTTGACAGAGATTCACTATGATTATGAGAGTAAGAGAGCCAAGAATGAGAGTCCTATTGACTATTTTCATGTCAACCTTAGCACTGAAGATTATCAGTTTGAGACATTTCAGACTGGCTAAAACCAAGAGGGAAAACCTCTTTTTGATTCCTAAAACCCTAAGTGTTAAGTCTTTTAAGCCTTTTTATCCTTTTTGGGCTCTAATGTTCTAACTAAGCGTGACTAGATCAGGAGGTCGAATCACTAAAGACTTACCAGCTGGAGGGTTTTAAGTCACGTCAGGGCTGATTTCTTCTTTTCCTTGTCTACTAGCTAGTGGGGCACAACCTTTTTGGCATAGCTTCTTCTTGGCACTGAAAGGGCTTTTGAGGCCTTGGTGAAGGGCCTTCTCTTGCTGAACTCATGTCTTTCTCATCAGGACAATGGGTCATGTCTTGGCACACTCCCCCTTTTCGACAATACTTCTAAGGGTGACATAGAATGAAAATTCATCTTGTTGAAGGGCCATGTCTTGGTGACAAGGCCAAAGTCCATGGTGAGGTCCCTTCCATGTGTAGAGATAGATCTAGTTGGTCTAGCCCAATGTGTGGCATGATTTAGGCCCTTGGATTTTCATAAAGGAAGGATTGAGCGATAATGTTTTAATCTCTTTTTAGCCCCCTTGGATGATTATGTAGTGATATCTTGTGCACCCATCTTTGTGTGCCATGGGAGATCTAGCGGCCGAGATTCAAACTCATAGGTAGGTCAAATATTTGAACTCTTTGCAGGGGTGGTTGTCAACTTAATTGTTGACAGTCCATTTTTGCCTTATCGACGCTCAAATCAAATTATAATTCAACTTTGCCAACTAGAATCCTCACCATAACTCCATATTTGACTCTACAGACCAATTCCAGACAGTTGCTAAAGTTATTCAAGGAGAAATGAAGACTTTATCAATGCAAGCGTACTTAGACATATCAATACAAATATTTATCCTATCCAAAAAGATCTTTTGCTTCTTCCAATTGAAGATGATACATTCTCAGAGAGTATATTACATGCAAGATTGGATCACTTCCTGATTTGATGCACCTCCTTTGATATTTTATAGTTTAGCCCTAGTAGGATTAGGGTTTCTAACTGCAATCTAATCTGATTTATGCCTAAACTACAAAGGAAAATTTTGTAATCTTTTTGGGGATCTTCTCTTCTTTTCTCCTGCAAAAATTCAAGTGGCAACCTCTATTACCATTATTTACTAGGGAAACCCCTATTACCCTAGATGAACACATTCAAGATGTGGCAAGAATATGCACGGTGTTTGATGTAATAGAGGATAATATTGTAGTGAGGCTTCTTTCCTCATATTTCAATGGAAAAAACCTACAATGGTATAGGGGTCTTCCCTCTAATTTCATTCACAATTTGGATGAATTGGGAGAGCATCTATGTAAGCATTTTGAGGACAAAAGTGACCATCTGCCATTGGTTGAGCAACTAACAACCATTAAAATATCTCCTCATGAGTTCATGGGGGACTTTAACTATTGATTTCAGAAGACATGGGATATGATCCCATTGTTGGTGAAGCCCTCTTCAAACCATGCATTCTTGTACTTTTTTAGGGCTCTAAACAGTGAGATTGCCACTATGATACAGTCACTAGGAGGAAATGACTTACCAAGAGATTTTTATACTGCCATTAAGGCAAAGAATTGTCTAATACAGGTGGGGAAGTTGTCTCCTAGGCCTCCAATACCCTTGTTCCCAGAGGCTCCTACACAACAAACTAGTTTGGCACCAATACGAATGGCATCAATGAGTCAATTGCTCACACCTGCATGAACTCCTCAATCTTTAAAGATTCAAGATCTTAGATCAGAAATCAAAACAATGAGGCAAGGATTTGGGAATGACCTAGTTTCAATCAAGAGACAATTTTCACATGCCAATGAGCCCTACCAAACATCAAATCAGAACTATTAGTAGAGGTCTAACTTTCAAGGGAAAAACTAGTGGAGTAATGCTAGACCCTTGAATAGTTTAAATCCTACAACTGCAAGTACCTCAAGAGCATTGGTACCAACACAGAACAATCTTTCTCAAGTGCAAGAATGGTCTAATCAATGCAATCAAACTCATAATCAGAACTCTTGTCAAAATGGTGAGTTTTCTCAGGCGTCAATGGCACAAAATGAGTCGACAACATCAGGACAACAACAATTTAGTGATTGACCAAACCATCCACATGCAGATTCTTCTTTCATGAATTGGTAGGAGGCTGACTTTTGTGATATAAATTAGATTAATAGTGATCCCATGGCTAGCAATATGAGATAAATAGAATAACCATAGATCCTAATACAACTACCACAAAAACTCAAGCTCCACAAGCTGCTATAAAATCTTCAATACCTAAGACACCTGACAAGGTGGTTGGTCCAAATAGAGAGCAAGATTTTACACAAAATGTAAAGAAGGGAGAACCACTTAAGTTTCCTATGTTGGTATTTTTGTATGGTTTTGTCATTAATGTCAACATCTACTAATACACCTACTTTGGAGATCCAGCAACATTCACCGGCAAGCAAGTAAACTGTGCAACAGTTACTGGTATATGGTTCACTGGCAGGATATATTGTTCACCAGTGCCTGGAATGATATGGAAGACACTTGGTAATGTCAAAGACATCAAGTGGACACTTTATTTTGAAGAAATAATCATTGGTATATTCATAGTTGCATATTTGCTTTTACTGGCAAATAGGTCCGGGTTATCTAGGGTTACACTGGCAGGTTTATCTTTTCCAGATCAGCATGGCACGCTATGGAGATGATTTATTATTGTTGTAAATGCATTAAGCCAACATGTTCAATCAGTTATTGCATCGGATATTATATTGTTTGTAAAATATTTTTATTGTAATATCTTGTAGAGCCGACCTACTAAAATTGGTCTTAGGGTATGGTATAAATGTAAGATCTTATTTGTAAGATCAAGTGTGGAATGCGAAAAGAATTAAGTGAAGGTATATGCAAGATCAAGAAGGGATATAAACGAAGACATCATTTGAAGGTGAAGTTAGGTTTTCGTAGAAGCATATCAGCATTACATCGGTACTGAATCCAACATATGAAGATGCTATTTTGAGTAGTACATTCTTATTGGATTTAACCATCCAACTGTAGTCAGTGTGACTCCCATTTTGTGATTGAGCAGTGAGCTCTAGGTTGTTGGCCTTTCTACATGTGCAGACCCCATTTATGTACACATACTATCTGCAGTAGTGTCATCTGATTGTGGGTAAGGTTTCCCACCATGGTTTTTCCCCTTATAGGGTTTCCACATACAAATATTGGTGTCATGTGTTGTGGATGACTTTATGTTTATGTTTCATGCATTAATCCTTACCGGTATAGCAATTTACTGTTAACACTGTCTACCGGCATACTTAACCAGTTTATCGGTATTAAGCATTAAGTTGGTTAATAAGTTTTTGGTTCAAATTTGTTTGACAACTGATTCACCCCCCCCTCTTAGTTGTCTTCAGGACCTAACATCCTACAATGTCAAAAGTAGATATTGTTACTACAATGGCTTCTACTAAGGTTGTGGTTCCATTTAGCATAGTGGAGCAGATGAAAAAGGCTAGCCTTAATGTCTACTCCATGAATCCCTAAAGGATATAAATGTTGTAGAGGTCACAAGAAAAGGTTGCATCTCTTCAACTCCTACAAGTTTGGTGCAGCCTTTAGAGGCAGAAAATTCAAGAAAAATCAATAATCCTCCCCCTTCTATCTATCCTTAATCATGGGAAATAATCTTGTTCATAATTTTATGATAGATAGTGGGGCTAGCAGCTTAGTTATGCCAACAGAGGTGGTTGATCACCTAGGCATCAAATATGAGCTTGTAACAAGAGGAGTGGTGGAACTAGATGACATGCCAGTTCAGACTGTGTGGGTCATAAAGGACCTAAATTTGACCTTTCATGCCTACCCGAGTTGTAGTGTGTTGCAAGATACCTTAGCGATTGACCTTTCGGCTAACTTTTCCATTTGCTTATCTAGGGAATTCATTGCTAAAATAGGTGGTTACCTATCCTTTGATTGGTCTCATATGTTTTTTATAACAAGGTATGGAACAAAGGTGACCATTAGGGTTGAGCCTATTGCAAAGGATCATATTGAACCCTATACCCCAAGCCTTATCAATATGAATTGCTCTCTACATGGGGAAAAAAAAGAGGTTGTAGTCAGATAGCTTACAACTTAGTTGGAGGAGGTTCTTGATTGCCTACTTGATGAGTAGGCAAATGCATTTTAGTTTGATCCCATTGATGAGGTCAATGGTACCGACCTTGGTACATATTGTATTCATGAAGAAGACACCCCTATCCTGAATATTTCAAAGGAAAGTAATGACATGCATGGATTATTGGATATGTTCTTTGATGGATCAAGGAACAAAAATGGTCTAGGGGTTGGTTTATTACTTATTTCTCCTAAAGGGGAGAAATATTCCTTTTCATTCATACTTCATTTTAGCTGCACTAACAATGTGTCTGAGTATGAACCCTTAATTTTGGGTCTCCGAATGACACAAAGAAGAGAGATTAAGTCCTTAAAGGTGTATGGAGATAGTATTTTGGTTGTCAATCATATTAGACCTCAAGAAATCACAAAGAACAACCTCCTCAAATCTTATAAGCATAGAGCATGGGACCTAATTGAAGGATTTGAGGCCTTCAATATTTCTTATGTCCCTAGAAATCAATATAAACATGCTGACATAATAGCGGCAATTGGTGCTCAACATGACATTCCATCTCATGTTGCAGGAGAAAAAAAAATCAAATCAGACTTGTGAGACCTGAAGTTCCTGATAACCAAGTCAATTGACAGGGCTTTGATTCTGATTAGAAAATTGTAAATTTTCTACAAGATGAGGTAGAGTTATCACACAAGAAACAAACTCTACTACAAAATCGATATGGAGATCAAATTATGTAGGTCAATTCCGACAAGTTGTCCAAGGGATTGATCACCTTGGAAGGGATCTTCAACACTGATGATCAAATGAAAGGGAGAGAAATGAACCTAGGTGCAAGGAAAGGAAACTACAAATCAATATCCATGGTGGAAGGAAAAGGTCTCAATTAGGGAAAGGTATATTCCCAAATAGATCAAGATATTTTTGTCAACCTTTATCAATAATATGGTGATGTTTTTTCTTTTTACATATGGGGATCTAAAAGGGTTTGATCCTAGCTTAGCTCAACATACCATAGAGCTTCATCCTAATCCTAAGACAGTTAGACAAAAGAAAAGACCTATAAATCCCAAAATTGAGCCTTTGATGAGAAAATAGTTATCCAAGCATATAGAATCCAATATAATTCTTCCAATTAAGCATTCTTCTTGGGTAGACAACCTTGTTCCAACTAGGAAGAAGAATGGGGAAATCAGATTGTGTGTAGACTTTAGAGACATCAATAGAGAATCCCTTAAGGACCATTATCCCCTTCCTTCCATGGAACAAATTCTAGCCAAAGTTAGTGGCTCAGAGAGATTTTCATTCTTGGATGGATATTCAAGGTATAACCAAATCCTAGTCGAAGAATCAGACCAATATAAAACTATATTTACTACTAAATGGGACACTTATGCCTATTATAAAATGCCTTTTGGACTAACAAATGCAGGTGCAACTTTTCAAAGAGGCATGGATATGGCTTTCAAAGGAGTATTAGCATATTTTTTACTTGAATATCATGATGATATCATTGTATACTCCAAACATGCAGCAGACCATTTTGCTCACCCTGAGCAAGTATTCAAGAAATGCAAGGAATATGGTGTGTCCTTGAACCCCAACAAGTGTGTATTTGCCACATATCAGGAAAAGATTTTAGGACATATTGTATCTAAAGAGGATCTTCCCATTGATCCAGAGAGAGTGGAATGCATTTTGTCTCTTCCACTCCCAAGCCATAAGAAAAACCTACAAATCTTCCTTGGAAGGATTAATTTTGTAAGAAGGTTCATCCCCAATTTGGTTGCCATGGTGAAACCTCTCATAGCCATGCTAAAAAAGGACATGATATTCAAATGGACTAAGGAGGGTAAGGAGAGATTTAATCAGATCAAGCAAGCCATTGCTTAGTCTCCTACCTTGGTCAATCCAAACTATGAGAAGGATTTCATCCTCTACACCTTGGGAGGAGAATCAAGTATATATGTTGTCTTGACGTAGGTAAATCAGGATGGATTGGAGCAGCCCATTTCTTTTTTTAGTGAGGGCCTGAAATATTATGAACTCAAGTATAGTTATGTGGAGAAGTAGGTCATCACAATTGTGAGAGCATTAAAAATATTTAGGCACATGCTCTTAAATAATTGGATTTAGCTCCTAGTTCCACATGCTCGCGTGAAGGAGTTCTTTCTAAACAAGGATATAGGCGAAAAGAGAGTTGGATGGATTAGAAAGGTCATGGAATATGACCTTAACATCAAGATCACTAGGCTCATAAGAGGCAGATGACTCTATGAGCAGTTTGTTTCAACTTTTGAAAAGGATCCAAAGGTCTCCCTCTTGCTACAAGAAGAAAAGCAACTTGACAGTCAAGAGAATGCACAAACATGTTGGTTTGAGGATATGTCTTCCTTCCTAAGGGATGGTAGTTATCCTCCTCACTTTGATAGAACCAAAATAAGGCATCTCAGACTTCAGTCTATCCCCTATGCCTTAGTGGATGACATTTTGTTCAAAAGAGACCTAAACAGTGTCTTGCTGAGGTGCTTAAAAGGTGATCACACTAGTATGCTCCTAGAAGATTTTCATAATGACCCTTTAGGTGGTCATTTCTTAGCTAGAACCACAACAATAAATATTATCAGGGTAGGCTATTATTGGCCATCTTTATTTGTTGATGCTCACAAGTGGATTAGGCAATGCATAGAGTGTGCACTCTTTGCAGGCAAACAAAGGTCGGTTGCCCTTCCTATTCATCTTATTTCCACTGATCAACCCTTTGCATAATAGGGCCTTGATTTCATTGGTCCCATCAATCCCATGTCAAGTTCAGGCCACAAGTGGATTTTGGCCACCATATATTACTTTACAATGTGGACGAAAGTAGTTTCTCTTAAGGATGCAACTGAGAATTTAGTAGTTCAATTCCTTCAAGGGATTGCAATTAGATTTGGAGATCCTTCCACAATAATATCAGATAACACAAAGGCCTTTATAGGATCTTAGATCAGTTTATGGGCAATCCAACATGATGTATTCTTGAAGACATCATCAAATTATTTTCCTCAAGGCAATGGCCTAGCTAAGTCCTCCAACAAAAATCTTATCAATATCATCAAAAGGACTCTTGATGATAATCAGAGGTCTTGGCACCTAAATTTGGGAACAACCCTATGGGTTGATAGAAACACTCCAAAGAGAGAATTAGGTAACTCACCCTTCATGTTGGTTTATGGAAGGGAAGCAAGACTTCTGTTATCTCTTGAGTTACCTTCCCTTGATTTAGCATACCAACTGGAGCTCCTAGAAAATGATGCCATGTCAATCAGGTATGCAGAATTCACAGAGCTAGAAGAGGTTAGAGAAAGGGGTATGCAAACCCTAAGTTTCCATCAAGGACAAGTGAAGAGATATTTTGACAAGAAGTTTACTTTTAGGAGCTTCAAAGTTTGATTCCTTGTCCTAAAGTGGGATGCTGATAGAGCAAAGCTAGGAAGACACTCAAAGTCTGATGCAATATGGAGTGGTCCTTATGTGATTATAAGTTACAAAGAGGAAAATTATTTCAATTTGTCAAGGCTGAATGGTGAAGCCCTTCCTATTGTAGTGAATGACATTCACCTCAAAGCATGTGCTTAGGGTGATTTTCAAGTTCTTGTAAGTTTTTGTAAATATTTTCAATTTTTTTCCAATAAGTACATGAGCACAGGATATTATTTCTTGAATGGGAGAGAATTTTGATGTCTTATAGGTTGCAAGGCAGAAATGTTGTTATCTTTTCACATCTTGATTCTATGCCCAATGGACTATTTAAGGCCTCTAGTATTTTGCCCAAGCAGGCTTGTCACCCCTCTAGGTCACCAAATATGTTGACTATTTTTATGTCAACCTTAGGCCTGAAGATTATTGATTTGAGACATTTCAAACTAGCTAAAACCCTGAGGGAAAACCTCTTTTTGAGCCCTAAAACCCTAAGCCCTAAGTGTTAAGGCTTTTAAGCCTTTTTGTCCCTTTTGGGCTCTAATGTTCTAACTAAGCATTGACCGCCTTAGGAGGTCGAATCATTAAATACATACTAGCTGGAGGGTTTTAAGTCATGGCAGGGTCAGTTTCTTCTTTTCCTTGTCTTCCAGCTAGTGGAGCTCAACCTTTTCAGCATAACTTCTTCTTGGAACTGAAAGGGATTTTGGGGTCTTGGTGAAGGGCCTTCTCTTGCCGAACTCCTACCTTTATTGTCAGGACTATAGGTCATGTCTTGGCGAACTCCCCCTTTTTGGAAAAGCTTCCAAGGGTGACATAGAATAAAAATTCATCTTGCCAAAGGGCCATGTCTTGGTGACAAGGCTGAAGTCTATGGAGGGTCACCTTTTGCGTGAAGAGATAGATCTAGTGGGTCTAGCCTGATGCATGTCATGATATAGGCCATCATATTTTCATAAAGGAAGGATCAAATGATAGAGTTTTAATCTCTTTTTGGCCCTCTTAGATGATTATGTGGTGATATCCCACACATCCATCTTTGTGCGCCATGGAAGATCTAGCGGTCGAGATTCAAACTCATAGGTATGCCAAATTTTTGAACTCTTTGTAGGGATGTTTCTCGACTTAATTGTCGACAATTAGTTTCCACCTTGCAGATGACCAAATCAAATCATTATTCAACTTTGCCAACTGGGATCCTTGTCATAACTCTAGATTTGAATTTGCAAAATGATTCTAGATGCTACACAATACTATCTAAGGTGGGATGAATACTTTTTATCTTTGCAGGCATACTCAAACATATCGACACAAAGATTTCTCCTATCTGCATAGATCTTTTTCTTCTTGCAAGTGAAGATGATACATTCTTGGAGACTATAATACACACAAGATCATATCACTTCTTGATTTGACCCAACCCCTCTAATATTTTGTAGCCTAACCCTAGTAGGGTTAGGGATTCTAATTGTAATCTAACCTAAGTTATGCCTAAACTACAAAGGAAAATTTAATAATCTTTTTGGGGATCTTCTCCTCTTTTCTCCTGCATAAATTCATGTTTGTTTTCTTCTACATTTGTAAAATTTGTCTTTCTTTACATGAATAGAATTATCCATTTTGCCTTCATTCAATCTTAAAAATTTGTGTAATATGTCTTCTTGTTAAAATGCATTCTAATTTGTTTCCTTAGGCTTTAGTGATTGTGTTACCCCCTTTTTGGATGTCATCTGTGAACTGGTTCAGTCCTTCTTACCATCTTATAAGAATTCACTCTTTCTTAGGGAACTAATTTGGATAGAATCTTGTGTATATCTTGGGTAGTCCTATTGATGTTTTGTGTAGTTATAGGTAGGGAAGATCACTTTCCAATCTAGGTGCAAACCTTTTCCCTTTCAAACATTCCTTCTTCCGCTTTTCCCCTCAAATCAATAGGTTAGGATTACTTAGTGTTGGGTTATACCAACACTTGCATCAAATTGATAAGGAAGTTGACCTTCTCCAGAGACTCAACCTCACATTTTACAAGTCCCACACTTGGAGGTTGTTTTAGTGTGTCACAAGGTTAATGATCAAGGGTGCAAACTTTTGTGACAAAAAGTCATTGCAAAATGAGGGAGAAGATGTGTTTTGTTGCTCAACATGGGTAGGAATGATAGGCCTATGTTTATTTGAATTTGGGATATTCTCAAGATGTTTGTGAATTGCACTACCATTTTACCAAATTAATCCAAAATCTGGCTTAGGGGTGGCTAGTGCTACTTCATCTTCAAGTTGCACGATGTTGGAGTGACAAATATTTAATCATGAATACATAGGACTCAATGCAAAAATATCATAAATGCACTATGTGCAATTTGCGACACTACATTTTACCCACACTTTAGTGAGTTGATCGACTTAAGGGATTAGATGCACTAAAGTAGTTCAACAAGATATGTTGATTAAGTTCATGCAATGCATTAAATGCATTTATTACCTCATAAAAAAGATATTGTAGAGGCTGTAGAGGTCAACCAGGTGAATATGAACAATTCCACTAGTGCACAATGAATAACTATAGTGTCCAATGAGAAAATCCAAGTACTTCAGCAAGAAGAATGCTTAGGAGGCATTAGTATAGGTTATGAATAAAAAGATAACAAAGGACGAGCATATGTCCCCTTTGTGTTATACCCCCAGCCAAGTAGGGAAAAATAGGGAAGATGATCCAAAACCAACATAATTTTTCTTTGTAAATTTTGGGCTATATACTTAAGAGGTGGGCCCCTATAAGGGTCATTTTCACTATTTACGATGAGGATTTTCACTGTGATTTGTATAAAACCACAAGGAAAATGCCTCATGGATGAGATCTCTAGCCTACTTGTATCAACGAGTTACAAGTTGTCATGGAGTAGGGCAACCAAATGAACGAAGTAAGATTTGTTTCACATCATTTTGTCAAATATTGTGCATTTTAAAGCTAGTTTAGATGTCCAAGTAGTGCATGAGTCCCTATTCCCCTTGCGCATATTGCACCCATGTTGGCATATGATGAACCGGTATGATGATAATGTATGTTGTCATTGATGTCAATAAGTGCAAGTGAACCAGAATGAAGATTGGAAGAAGTTTTTATTGATGTTCAAGTAGGAGAACCGGTATGAAGGGATGAAGTGGACCGGTGTTAGGGTTTCACTAAGTGTGACTACCGGTTGGTAGTCTCAGCTCTAGGGTTTTTGGTTTGGCAATCTAGCTTGTGTGATGCAACCGATGACATTCTGTGTTGAGTTAGCTAAGAGATAAGGATGGGATTGAGATGCTACATCAATTTTGTGCACGTGAAGGATTTCCTTGAGGATCTTGCATGTGAAGATCGATTGCATTAAATGTCTACCTTAGGATTGAACATTCTTCTTAGTGGTATGTGAAGAGAGCATGATGGGTTACTGATTTCCATATGCGGTGAAGAATGGATGATGCAGAATGACTTGTGATCTGTTTGAAATTGTTTTATTCTATGCAAAGTGTTTGAACGGTCAAGATTGGACCACTTGTAATTGTAAACCTAAAATGTTTAGGGTTTAGGGTTTATGCTACCGACCTAATTTTTGTCTATAAGGTCGATGATGTTTGTTATTGTTTGTGGTGGCAAATGTTATGTTTGTATCTGAGTGATGACATACTTACCAGACCAGTGAGTGGAAAAATGCAGAGTGTGATTGCAGAGTAGAGGAGCTGAAAAGGATTTGCCTTAGCATGTAGTGCTATTATCAGATCAGAGCTTTACCTGTTGTCTTCTAACCATTTCAATAGTAGGAAAATCCCTTTATCGGGTAGCTTTAATAGGCTTATTACAAATCCTCTAACCAAGTGACTCAAGATCATTGAGTTCTTCAAATCCTCTAGCAAGGTAACCTTTAACAGGGTATATAGCCATCCCTTAACCGGGTGATCTTTAACAGGATTGGTTCCTAACATAACCTTATTGTAAATTCTTTAACCGGACTAGGCTCCTAACAGAGCGAGCTTCAAAAGAGTTCAAAAACAAGCTTGTGGGTATTCATCCCCACCATGGTTTTTCTCATTTGGGTTTCCATGTGAAAAATTTGTGTGTCATGAGTTGTGCATTTTTCATGTGATGATTGAGCAGTCTTTGTTTAGGTGAATATGCATGCAAAGCTAATGGTTATGGTATTACTAATACAACACATGCATGAGTATATTGGTGAAGTAGTTATCAAGTGTTGAATGTTATTTGAAGTATTCAGTTTTACTGGTTTAGCTATCTGAAGTCTTACTGTGTTTAACCGGTATTGCCACGGTTAAGTTCAATGATGAAGACAACTGGTTAGCATTGTTTTAACTTGATAAGTTGTTGAGAAGTTTTTGTATGTATTGATTCACCCCCCCCTCTTAGTATCGATTAGGGTATTTGTTGTTCATCATTATTCATCAATTGGTATCAGAGCAACTCCAGGTCCTCGGTGATATAAGCTTAACCGCTTGAGGTAAAAGATCCTGCTTTAATGATGAAGAGGGAAGGTCCTAAGTTCAATAGAGATAAATTCAAAATATGGAAGAACAAAATGAAGATTTATATCAAGAGCTTGGGTGCTCAACACTAGAGCTATGTTGAGAATGCCTATGTTATCCCCACTGGCACTCTAATTGATGATCATAAAAGGGAGATTCAAGAAAATGGGCAAGTCATGGAAGCCCTTATTAGCAACATGTCCGATATTGAGTTCATTGATGTACAAGATAAGGACAATCCTAAGGATGTATGGGACACTCTGGAAACCATTTATGGTGGTAATGAGCATGTCAAGAAAGCTAAGGAAGAGAGCCTTAGAGGAAAATTTGAAGACATGAGGGTGGTTAACGGAGAGACCATTCAACAATATAGCATAAGGATCAAGACTACGGTTGGAGATATCAAGAGCACTGGTGAAACAATTGATGATGCCATCGTTGTCAGTAAAGTTTTGAGATCATTGTTACTGATCTATGCAATCAAAGTTGCTGCTATTTAGGAGCTAAGGTCTATCGACAAAACCAAGGTATCCTTAGACTGTATCATTGCAAAGTTGACTGTATATGAGTTGAATAGCTATGATGGTAGTGTTCAGAAGACCGAGTCAGCCTTTAGAGCATTTGTTGCACCAACCAAAAAAGGAAAAGAAGTAAGTACCAGTTATGAATCCAAGCAATGCAAAAATATGGATTATGAAGAGATTCTGATGGAGTTTGAAGCTCTTCTTGCCAAAAGAATTCCAAAAGGCACCAAAAAATACAGAGGTAAGCTTCCTTTAAAATGTTTTTTCTGCAATAAGATAGGACATATAGCTGTTAACTGTCCTAACAATGACAATAAGGATAAACTAGAGAGATTTAGAAAGTATAAAGGAAGAGGTAGGAGAAATTGTCTTGTTGCAGTGGATGAAGGTGTTACTGATGAAGAATCTGAGGATGAAGAGAATGAGGACATAGTGTTTGTAGCTATAAAGGAAGAAGTGTCTGACAAGAAAGCCCTTGTATCTCGCATTGACAAATATAATGAGTGGATTATTGATAGTGGGTGTTCTCACCACATGACTGGTGACTGAAGAAAGTTTTTCTCTGGAAGAATATGATGGAGGTGTTGTTCGGTTTGGCAATGATGCACCATGATTGGTGAAAGGTAAGGGATCCATCTCACTGAATGGAAAGAGCAGTGCAGATGACGTCTACTGGGTAGAAGGTCTCAAGCATAACCTTTTGAGTGTTGCTCAGCTAAAGGAATCATTCTGGAGTTCAAAGGTGGAATCTGTAGTATAATTGGAAAGAGTGGTGAACTTATTGCCACCGATAAGCAGACCAGAGGTAACTTGTTTCAGTTGAATGCCAAGATTAGCCAGTGTCTGATGGCGAAGTTTGATGACAATTGGATATGGAATAGGAGACTTTGTCATATAAAATTTGACAATATTGTAAAATCCAGTAAAATCAAGGCAGTAAGAGGATTGCCTTTGCTGAATAAACTAGAGAATTCCTTGTGCAGAGAATGCCAACTTGGGAAGATGTCTTCCTCAACTTTCAAAGGTAAGTCTTTTTCAGCAAAGAACTTACTTGATCTTGTGCACACCGACCCGTGTGGTCCAATGAAAACTAGAAGTATTCAGGGAGATAGGTATTTCATGATTCTTACTAATGACTGCTCAAGAATGATGTGGGTCACATTCTTGAAAGACAAGTCTGAGTCATTTGGAAAGTTCAAAGCCCTTAGAGCATTGGTAGAGAAGGAAAGTGGTCAAAGGATAAAATGCCTAATAACTGATCAAGGAGGTGAATTTACTTCTGATGAATTGAACAAGTACTGTGAAGAGAATGGTATCAAGAGGCAGCTGTCTGCCCCAAGGACACCACAACAAAATGGCATAGTAGAAAGGAATAACAGTACTGTAGTTGAAGCGGCCAGAACAATGCTGATCCAAGGAAAGGTTGCTCACACTTTTTGGAGAGAAGCAGTGAGCATTGCAGTCTATACTATGAACTGGGTGATCATCAAGAAAGGTAAAGATAAAACCCCTTATGAGTACTAGACCGGGAAGACTCCCACTGTGAGTTATTTTAAAGTATTTGGCAGTAAGTGTTATATCAAGAGAGGTGAGCATCTGAGCAAGCTTGATGCTAAATGTGATGAAGGAATATTTCTGGGATATTCCACTAAAATCAAAGCTCTCAAGTGCTACAACAATAGGACTGAGAAAATTATTGAGAGTATCAATGTCAGGGTTGATGAATCCCCCGAAAAACCTGAGGAAACCAACAGCGAGCAAGTGGAAGATGAACCGGGTGTAATCTTCTGGGAACTGGTTAAGAAAGAAACAAGCAAAGACCTTAGTGTTCCTATACTGGTAGAAGCTATAGTAGGTGAAGAAGAAGATGGAGAAGAAGAAGAAGAGGAAAAGCATGTAGAACCAACTAGAGTCATTCCTAGATATGTGAAACTACATCATGATCCAAAGCAGATCGTAGGAGATAAAGATGCAGGGATACTCACAAGAAGAAAGGTGAAAGAAAACTCTTGCATGATTTTTGAATTTGAGCTTAAGACCATTAGAGAGGCACTTATAGATGAAGACTGGATTAAGGCAATGGAAGAGGAGCTGGACCAGATAGAAGAGAATGCAATATGGTCTTTGGTACCCAGACTAGAACACAAGAATGTCATAGGTACCAAATGGGTCTTCAGGAATAAGATAAATGAAGAAGGCACAATTGTAAGGAATAAGGAAATACTTGTATGCAAGGGATATGCTTTGGAAGAGGGAGAAGACTATGGAGAAACCTTTGCCCCAGTGGCTAGACTGGAAGGTGTTCGAATGCTACTTGTATTTGCAACATTTAAGGGATTCAAGGTATACCAGATGGATGTGATTTTTGCATTCTTGAATGGAATCCTAGAAGAGGAAGTGTATATTGAGAAACCAGATGGGTTTGCCTTATCAGAAGATAGTAACATGGTGTGCAGATTATACAAGGCCTTGTATGGATTGAAAAAAACACCAAGGGAATGGTATGAATAGTTACACTCCCATCTTGTGAAGATAGGATTTCAAAGAACAAGTGAGGACAACAACATCTACTTGAAATTTGAACATGATCAGATTCTGATCTGTGAAGTGTTTGTAGATGACATAATCTTTGGAGGAGGTGATGAAATGAGCCATGCATTTGCAGATGAAATGAAGAAAGAGTTTGAGATATCTCTGATTGGAGAGATAAAGTTCTTCATTGGTCTACAAATTCAATAGATGAAAGAGGGTATCTTTATTACCCAGTCCAAGTATGTCAAAGAGGTATTGAAGACCTTTGGCATGGAGGAGAGAAAACCGGTTGGTACATCGATGGTGACCGGCTACAAATTGACTAAGGAAGACGATTCAGAGTTGGTGAATGAGAAGGAGTACGGGTCAATGATTGGTAAGCTGCACTATGTGGTACACAAAAAACTAGATATTGCTCATGCAGTGGGCATTGTGGCCCGTTTTTAGAAAAGTCCAAGAGAATGCCACTTGGTAGAAGTCAAGAGGATTCTTAGATACCTGAAAGGGACAGTTGATTATGGATTGTGGTAATCATACAATGGTGATTTTAATCTCAAAGTATTTACCAATGTAGATTGGGCAGGTAATGTGGATGACCAGAAGAGAACAACCGGTGGAGTGTTCTTTCTTGGTGGAAGAATAGTCTCATGGACGAGTAAGAAGCAGAGCTGTATTTCCCAGCCTACAACTGAAGCGGAGTATTTGGCAGCATTTATGAACTGTACTCAAGAAATCTGGATGAAACATGTATTGGATGGTTTCAAAGTACTTATATCTGAACCGATGAGTATATCTTGTGACAACACAAGTGCAATAAATATTTCCAAGAATCCGGTATTGCATGCTAGAACTAAGCACATTGAGCTCAGGTATCACTTCTTGAGAGAGAAGGTTCAAAACAAAGAGGTTGTATTAGAACATGTTTCCAGTAAGGAGTAGCTAGCAGACATATTCACTAAGCCCTTATCGAAAACTACATTTACCTATTTGAGAGGTGAATTAGGGGTTCTGCCCCTTCATGAAGTAAATTAAAAATGTGTGCTCTACATCGGTTAGGTACTACAGTGTCAAATCTTTCAGGATTGATGTGTTGAAGGATGCTACTCCATAGGGGGAGCAACATAGTGGATAATGGAAGCTTGTGCCTCCACTTTGGCATTGTTGTCAAAGGGGGAGAAGATATCTGAAGTGATGAAGATATATGATATGGGAGAAGATATATGTTATAGTTGCACTGGTCTATGTTGTTTATAGTCACAATGCTACACTGAGTATTGCCATCAATGCCAAAGGGGGAGACTATTGGCATATGATGAACCAGTATGATGATAATGTATGTTGTCATTGATGTCAATAAGTGCAGGTGAACCGGTATGAAGGGATGAAGTGGACCGGTGTCAAGGTTTCACTAAGTGTGACTATCGGTTGGTAGTCTCAGCTCTAGGGTTTTCGGTTTGGCAATCTAGCTTGTGAGATGCAACCGGTGACATTCTGTGATGAGTTAGCTAAGAGATAAGGATGAGATCAAGATGCCACACCAGTTTTATGCACATGAAGGACTTCCTTGAGGATCTTGCACGTGAAGATCGATTGCATTAAATGTCTACCTCAAGATTGAACATTCTTCTTAGTGGTATGTGAAGAGAGCATGATGGGTTACTGATTTCCATATGCGGTGAAGAATGGATGATGCAAAATGACTTGTGATCTGTTTGAAATTGTTTTATTCTATGCAAAGTGTTTGAATGGTCAAGATTGGACCGCTTGTAATAAAAATGTTTAGGGTTTAGGGTTTATGCTACCGACCTAATTGTTGTCTATAAGGTCGATAATGTTTGTTATTGTTTGTGTTGGCAAATGTTGTGTTTGTATCCGAGTGATGAGATACTTGCCAGACCAATGAGTGGAAAAATGCAGAGTGTGATTGCAAAGTAGAGGAGCTGAAAAGGATCTGCCTTAGCATGTAGTGTTGTTATCAGATCAGAGCTTTACCTATTGTCTTCTAACCATTTCAACAGTAGGAAAATCTCTTTATCGCGTAGTTTTAACAGGATTATTGCAAATCCTCTAACCAGGTGACTCAAGATCATTGAGTTCTTCAAATCCTCTAGTGAGGTAACCTTTAACAGGGTATATAGCCATCCCTTAATTAGGTGATCTTTAACAGGATTGGTTCCTAACATAACCTTATTGTAAATTCTTTAACCGGACTAGGCTCCTAACAGAGAGAGCTTCAAAAGAGTTCAAAAACAAGCTTGTGGGTATTCATCCCCACCGTGGTTTTTCCCATTTGGGTTTCCACGTGAAAAATCTGTGTGTCATGAGTTGTGCATTTTTCATGTGATGATTGAGCAGTCTTTGTTTAGGTGAATATGCATGCAAAGCTAATGGTTATGGTATTACTGATGCAACACATGCATGAGTATATTAGTGAAGTAGTTATCAAGTGTTGAATGTTATTTGAAGTATTTAGTTTTACTGGTTTAGCTGTCTGAAGTCTTACTATGTTTAACCGGTATTGCCATGGTTAAGTTCAGTGATGAAGACAACTGGTTAGCATTGTTTTAACTTGATAATTTGTTGAGAAGTCTTTGTATGTATTGATTCACCCCCCCCTCTCAGTACCGATTAGGTCATTTGATGTTCATCATTATTCAGACATGTTTGTTTGGGGACAAATATTGTGTTGGTATCCGGTTGGCATGCTAGTGTCCTTCAAACGCACTGGCGTCCTCCTAGTGTACTAGCATCCTGAGGACCTAGTGAAAACATAGAGTAAGATGTTTGTAGTTTTATGATGTAGAATAAGATATAATGTAGAATTGATAAAGTTTTTATTGATGTAGGTGCTTCCAGAGGTCTATGAGCACATCAAAGGACACTTACTAAGCTTGTGTGATTGAGTTATCAGTAGTAAATTGCACATAACTATGACAAGTGGGACTCTAGTGGGTCTACTAGATGCTAGAGTTTAAGTTCTATGTGCTGATGTTGCGAGCTCTCATCAAGAGATGGATGTCAAAACAAAGTCTTTATATTTCTTGATAGGGGAGATGATAGTGACCTTTGTAGATGTGTACTGGATCTCTCATGAGCCCATTTAAGATCGACGAGTATCAATATTAATTATAGCATCAACCTAAGAGCTCCGTGATGGTCGTGCACAAGCCAAATTATAGACATGACTAGCCACATTTATCTCTAATGTCTTGAGTGGGGATGAATATTGGTACCACTTATATGACAAATCATGGTCACAATCATGGCTCTCAGGGTGGTCACAAACAAACAACGCTCCCACCTTCTAGTAGACCTTGTTCCTTATATTAGAGAGATGGAGGAGTAGGGGAGAATATTTGCATGGGGATGTAGCATTCTTGCACACCTATATCATGACTTGATAAAGTACGTCCACCATGAGTACCACAACATCATTGTGTGCACATTGCTCTAGGTGTGAATTTCAAGAATATCACCTGCACGAGGCTAGTGGGATTTTTGTGTCCCATACTATTAGACATGCTTCAAGCACATGTTTATCTCCTGTGATGAGGCATGTGGAGGACTAGAGATTTGAATTATTGAAGGGTGACTATAGATCATGTTGGGATCAATGATATCATTTGGCAACCCTATTGAGACATGTTTGTGTTGTCTATAGATAACGCATAGCTTCCTCACATGCAACACAATTAGTTTCTCATTGGTCGAAATGATCACATTGTGGTTCCATATTACTAGTGGTGGTGTATGCAATAGTTTAGGAAAGTGCAGACCCTTCCCCTAGTTGTCCCCACCTACATGAGTTTGATAAGGATTTTAGAATGACCACAAGAACTCCCTCACCTGATGATAGGGGATATATAGGAGAGACCAATATAGAGAAATGATTGTGACAACCTCCCATATCTGGAGATAGATGATATGAACTTGATAAAGGGATTTGTAGACTGGTGGCGTGTTGGAGGTTGAGGGTGGGAGGTCGAGACAGCTATAGCAGGTGGCTAGTCTTATTATAGTTAGGTCACTATCAAGTTTGTAGGATCCATCACCACCAACAAGTTGGCCACCATGGCCGCCATAGGCTAGGACATTGCCCACAATGCCAAGAGAGACTCTCAGGGTGTCCAACAGTAGGACACCTCCACCAAACCTTAATTAGCAAAGGGGAAATCTAGGTATACTTGTAAATTTTGTACATGATTTAAATTTTTTACTTGATATACATGAGATATTGTTTATGATGATATAGATGTTGATGTTGATCTCTTTTTTGTAAGCAAAGGGTGTCACATAGTGTTTGATTTTCATCCATCAGGCACTCTCTACCTTCATCCTATACATCTAGACTCAGGGCCCCATCCTTGATGTCTACTGACCTCACTAGTCAGTCAAGCAACATGTAAAGCTATTTGATCTTGTATCTCAACTACAAACAACATACATGGAGGTGAGAGTGGACCTAGCATACAGGTATGTTTTGCTAGGTATTGTGATGAGGTAGAGCGACCATGGCATAGTGGAGCTTCACACCATTCTCGTGAAGAGAGATTGGGTAGTGACATAGATAGAGAGTGTCAAGAGGGCAAATGACACCCTATAGAGCTGGGTTGATGACCTCCAGAGACAGGTCAATGTTGCACAAAGGGTTTCGCTAGTGACCTTGATCACCCTAGATAATGTCGGTTGATGAGTAATCTAGAGGCAAAGAGACAATTAGAGGGAAATATCAAGGATGAGTTGATGTCCCAAAGATAGATGATAGTAGAGATGAGAGGAGAGTTGAGGGGACTTCACATACATAGTACATCAAACACTCGATCCCATTCTACTTCAGATTGCCAACCATCACATTGAGACCAAGATCCTCCAACAACCACATGCTTAGAGACCCATGCACCATGAGGATCATGAGTTTGAGTTTTTATGTTGTTGATACATTTTTGATAATGAGATATAAATGATTATTAGTATTTTGATGTATAAATATTTATACAATTACATACATCTATTGTAATGTCCCTGCTAGCTAGAGATCACTATCCTGCAAAACAGATTATTAGAATACAACAAACATATATATATATATATATATATATATAACTAATCTAATTTAAAAGTTAATTTAAATTACTTAATTAACACTAATCACAATTCTTATCTAATAAAAAGGATACAGATGTCGTACGAAGATATGTCCTTAGGCGGCTGGGAGGCTCGCCTTCTTGGAAGCCATCTTGGTTCCAAGCCATCCAGGAAATCGAAGGTTAATTCGATTCCTGTCTTGGATGTAACTTATTACACCCAAGCCATCTAGAAAATCAAAGGTTAATTCGATTCTTGTCTTGGATGTAACTTCTTACATCCAAACCATCCAAGAAATAGAAGGTTAATTCGATTCCTGTCTTGGATGTAACTTCTTACATCCAAGCCATACCAAGGAAGACCATCATATCTGATCAATTTCTTGCCTTGGATGATGCATTTCATCATCCAAGTCGACCAAAGAGGACCGACCAGATCCGTCTCTTCTTGGATGAACTTCGTCAACCAAGCCATACATATATGCATATAGATATTTAGTATATACTACCTACCATGGATTATCATAATCCCTCCATTAGGCTAAGAGAATTTCTTCCCTATAGCCTCCATCATACAATCACATTTATATTACATTTTACATTTTATTACTATTTTCCATTCCACAATCTACATTTACATGTCCCTAGCTTAACATGTATTCCATAACATATATTCAGAAAACATCATATACTCAAATTATTTATTAACGTATATTCCTAACTATTCATTAATATATTTTCACATATTCATTAACATATGTTTACATATTCCTTAACATCTAAAAACCCTTCATTAACATATATATTAAAAATATCCATTACTTATATTCATTACATATATATTAAATATGCATTAATTATATTCATTAACATATATATATTCATTCATTAACATATATATTAAAATATGCATTTACTTATATTTCATTAACACACACACACACACACACATTCATTTATTAACATATATATTAAAATATGGATTTAATTATATTCATTAACACATATATATATTAAAATATTCATTTATTAACATATATTAAAATTGCAAAGATTCTGATTCGGATGAGGATCAGCCTAATGCCCCTACTCATAAAAAAAGGAGAGCTGAAATAGAGCATGAGGAAACGGAGGTGCACTGTGATGTGGAGGAGGAAAAGGATAAGGATATTGAAACTGAAATGGAGTATGAAAAGGATGAGAACATTGGTGAAGAGGATGATGGGGATAACTCTGAAAACCCTCACTCTAACCCTATGGGCTCAGACAGTAAGAATGTTGCTCTGAATTCTAAGGAGGATGACAATCCTAACTCTGTGGGCACTAAACAGGGTAGGGATTCTATGAACACTATCTTGGATACCGCCTGTAACTATACTCTGGAGTCCTTCAACTTCCAGAAATGGGTTGTCGACAACATAACTAGCATGTAAAGTAAATAGAGGGATCTGGAAAACAAGATTAATAAGCTGATTAAGGACACAAACTCTAGGAAAAAGAATGATGAGATGGAAATCAGTGAAGTTGAGGAGGAAATCGAGATGGAGGATTGGCTGGAAAAAGACCTAATCAAAGGGGATTTGAAACACCTGGAGGATGTTATCAGAATTCTGAAAGAACAGGCTGAGGAGGATAAAGACAACATCAACACTCGAGTTGCTCACACCGAGAAGGCTCTGAAAAGCTTTATGAACCATAGTCTCCAGGTCCTTAAAGTGTCATCATAGAACATGAATGCTTTGGTGGATCATTTGGAAAGGAAAAACCAGGATAAGAATCTGGTAATCATTGAAGATATACCAACCTCCAGCTCCACCCACCAGATTCCCAGGTGTAGAACAAGGTAGAACACTACTGGGATGGAGACCAAAATGAAAGATAGCCAGCTGAGATAGGAAAGCAATGACCTGAGGGAAGCGGCCAAGGCGATGATGCTCTTGGTTTAGAATGTTGAGGAATCTATTAAAGTTTTCAATTAATTTGTAATGCTGGGTTTGGGGCCAACTTCTTGTTGGCTTCTTACTGTCTTTTTCTTAGCTGCTGGTTTTTGTGCTGGTCTTTTGCAGCTGTTTTGTTTCATCTCTTTCATGCTTATCTTTTATTATGTAATCGAGTTTTGGGTCCCTTAAAACTTGTTTTTACTTAATCAAAAACATATATATTAAAATATGCATTTAATTTTATTCATTAACATATATATATTAAAGTATTCATTTATAAACATATTTATTACAATATGCATTTAATTATATCCATTAACATATATATTAAAACATTCATTCATTGCTTACCTCTTCGTAACCCGCAGTTCCTATCTCTTCCCTTGTTGTTCGCAGACTGCTCTTTTCCATGAACACCTTCCCTTCTTCCTCACTTGCTCTCACTCCTCCTTGGCTCTGCGGCAATCCTCCCTTAATACCCCATGGAGGGGAAGGGTCGCAACCCCCCACGGGGTCCCTTCTGCAGGAAGGGGTGTGCTGTGACCCCTATCCCACCACTTCCCGCGAGGAGGGGCCACCGTGGAGTTATCTCCACGTAAAGACATTTGCTCCATCCAATACTTACACCCATTAATTTTAACATGCTTTAATTTTAAATATTAACATTATTGATTCGTTCATTTAATAATTCATATTTTCATCTTTTAATATATTTAAATATATTAATATTTTCTAATAATTTATTTTATATATTAATTTTATTTAATATATTAATATTATTTATATATATTAATATGTATTAAATAATTGACTCTATCACATTTCCAGAATAAATATTAATATATATATATATATATATATTAATTAAATAATTTATTTAATAAATAAATAAATTTCAAAAATAATCATTTGTTAATCATAGTATTAATGAATAGTACTACTTGCCTCATTTAGGATATATATACCGATCACGGAGGGGACATGACATCTATACCAACATCACATATTTTTTGTAGTGGTGTGACACATGTACATTGAGACTTATACACTGCTATATATACATATGAGATATTAACATGCCCGTGACTTGTATCTTATTGATCTATGCATTTTATTTCATGTATGTTATGGATGTTTATGTGATGCCTAATTAGATTAGATTCTCTCATAATTTTTTTTTACATATGTTTTACACATGCTTGATTAAATATTGTGATGATTTAATATAATGTGGTGTAGAAATGCTATATGATACATGATTTAACATAAATAAACATACTAATTGATTCAAATAAAGGAGTTATTGAAATACAAAGAAATAGAATACCATATATGCCTAAAAGTTAACAAAATAATTAACCATACAGACTTATAGATCATAACACATGAAACTAAAGAATGTGTTGATGAAGGAATGTCATAGCATGGTGATCGCAGTATTCTAAGTACCACACACATGACACATAGTATTTTCTATGCATAATACCAACACAAGTGCATGACATTTACAAGCTCTTTAAGTGGCATACCATCCACCTCAAACAGACCATAAGAACCAGAATCATAGACAGAGGTGACTATGTATAAACCTGACCAATTAGGACTAAATTTTCCATTTTTGCCAAGTGACACATTTATATTTCTTTGATTCACATAAAGAAAGTTCACCCACTTTAAAAGTACGAGAAAAATATTTTGATTGTCTTGCTTGGATAAAGACTATTGATAAGATTGAAGATGTTGGAGGACCTTCAATTAGTGCTCATTGAGAAACTCAAGTTGATTAAATGGTGAGTATGATAGGTGTCATCATTGATTAACCCCTTTAAGAAAATTTGCAAAGAAGTCATTTCTAATTTTAGAGGCATGATAGCATCAACACCATACACAAGTTTATAAGGCATAATTATAGCAGCTGTATAAACAATTGTGTGATAGGACCACAATGCATATGTTACCTAAGTAGGCCAATACTTACCATACTTATTAATTGTCTTATGTAAGATCTATTCAATGGTCTTGTTTGATGCTTCACCTTAGCCATTAGATTGAATATAATAAGGTGTAGAGAATTGATGTTGAATATGAAATTTCTGAAGGAATTGTTTCACCTCCTTGTTCTTTAATGAAGTGTTATTATCTAAAACAAGGGTAGAAGGCAATCTAGAATGAGAAATGATATTTTTTAGAAGAAAGCTACAAATTGGTTCAGTAGTGGTGGATCTTAATGAGATAGATTCGACCCACTTTGTAAGTTGTTATGATGAAGGTATGTCCTTTAGAAGAAGGGGGAGATATACTACCAATAATATCAAGTCCCCGAGTTTGAAAAGGATAATGAGATGCTCGATCTTGGAGTTTTTGTGCAAGAGCCTGGATGAGATTTATATGTTGTTGACGTTGAGGACATTTCTCGATAAAGTTAAAGGAATCTTGTTCCATTTTTTTCCAATAGTATCCCATGTGAATCAATTTGTGAACTAGAGATATACCACCAAAATTTCCACCCTCATAGCTTGAGTGAACTTCTTGAAGGGTGAGGGGTATCACAACTTTATTTAAGCATTGGAGAAGAAGACCATTTTAAGACTTATAGTAAAGAATGCTAGATAAGATGATATAGCAATTTGGAAGTTTTTGTATTTGGATGTGGGTATTCTTATTAGAATCTTTGAGAAAACTTTCATATTTAAGGTAGTTGTAGATATGAGAAAACCATTCCCCTCTGTCTATGTGAGCACACATGAGACTGTCGAGTTTAGGTTGTTCAGATACTATAAGAGAGTGGAGAACATGTACCATAGAGTGATATTCATCTACACTATATTCAAGGCGTACAAGAGAGGTTGCACTCACCATTGCATCCACATGACAATTCTCTCTCCTACACATGATATCAATGGAATAAGAGAAAACATGTTTAAGGAGAGTCAAAGCTAAATCTCTGTACTAAGATAGATTAGACTACTTAGCTCAATGTGATCTTGTGATTTGATTTATTGTAAGTTCAGAATCATCGTGAATGTGAATATGTACAACATTAAAAGCAACTGTGACATGTAATCCAACAATAAGGGCTTCATACTCATGATGTTATTTGTATAATTAAACTCAATTTGAAAGGAGGGAGTAACCGATTTTCCTTTAGGTGAGATTATAACTACACCTTCTCTAAAACTAGTTTAACATCTTGACCCATCAAAGCACATCTCCATATAAGTTCATGGTCTATTGTGAATAAACCCTCATTAGGGAACACGTTGAGGGTAGGAAATGATTTAGGTGAGGGCTATTTAGCTAATTGGTCAGCGACAACTTGACCTTTGATTGATTTCTAAGTCACAAACATAAGATCTAACTCAGAACGCAACATCATCCATTTCACTAACCTTTCAAAAAGGTCATTTCTAGAGAAAAGATGTTAAGGAGATCATTTTTTACAATTACTCGAGTTTTCACATGGAGGAGATAATACCTTAGCTTCTGCATTGCAAATACAAGGGAGAGGCATTGTTTCTCCATAGTGGAGTATCGATCTTAACAATCAACAAGGAAACAACTTATGTAATAGACTTCTCTTTCTTGTCCATCCTCATTAGGTTGAGCCAACAAGATCACCAAAGCAAATGCGATGCTTAGATATACTGGAGGAAGGGTCCATTTTGCACAACAAACATCAATATAGGGGGATTAGCCAAGTAACTCTTTATAGAATCAAAATCCTTTGGACACTCAACATCCCATTTGAAATGCACATCTTTCTTCAACAAACATATAAATGGAAGGGTGCAATAGGCTAGTTGAGATACAAATATATGAATCACTTGAATACTCCTTTTTAAGCTACGAAGTTGTGAGATTTTTTTAGGTGGATGCATGCTAAAAAATGCATTTATCTTATTCATATCAACTTTGATTCCACAATGAGAGAAAATGAATCTTAAACTTTTATTGTCAACACTAAAGACACACTTAAGAGGATTAAGTTTCATCTTGTAGAGCTGAAGCCTTTCAAAGATAATATGAAGATTCTTAATGTGATCTTGATGAGTTATAGATTTTTCCAAGATGTCATCAACATAATCTTCTAATACTTTATGAATAAACTCATGAAAGATTAGAGTTGTCACGTGTTAATAGGTTGCTTATATGTTCTTCAACCTAAATGATATGACTACATAATAAAAGGTACCACAATGGGTAGTAAAGGCAATCTTATACTAATCTTCTAGATAAATAAGGATCTTATTATAACCCAAGAAGTCATCCATAAAAGAAATTAAGGCATCTCCATCCGTTGAATCAACAATTATATCAATATTTTGAACCAAAAAATCATTTTTTAAGAGAAGCCTTCAGAGGATCCTAAAAAACAATGCAGACATGAATACAACCATCAAGTTTACTAACAACAACAATATTTGAGATCCAAGGCAAATAGTCAATAAGACAAATAAAACTAGCTTTTAAAAGATTTTCTATCTTAGCCTTAACTAATAATCTAACCTTGGGATTCATCTTGGGTATTTTGCTTGATGGGCTTGGCATCAGGACATAAGACAATAATATGAACCATTATAGATTCATCAATACCAAGCATATCCTCATATGACCAAGAAAATATATTAGATTACTGATGTAAGAGATCAAAATGTTATTTAGCTTCTCTTAAGGAAAGACACTTTACAACCTCAATCACATTCTCAAAAGACTTAAGATACATGATAACGTTGGTAGTATCCCTTTTAAGAAGTGTAGTGCTCATTTTCACTCTTAAAAAAATCATCAAAATATGCTTGATTATTCATACAATATGGGAAGTGATGCTTATGGTGAGTGTATGGTGATAAGAAGACAAATTAGAATAGACACCCAAGAGCTCATCAAGGGCTTCTTCTAAGGAGAAGACATCTAGAGGAATTTTATTGGATGTTGCATGAATATCAATATACTCAAGATGAACAAGCTTAAGAGGAAGAGGCTCTACATAAATCATGTTGACATACAACCATGGTTTTTCCTTGTGGGATGTAGTGCATGTTCTAAGTCCAATATATGAAGTTTAGGATCCACATGAACTCAAATACCTTGTTCATTAGGTCCACAACCTCTACCACCATAGCCATATTTAAAAAATATATCGAATCTTAGTCCATACTCATAGATTCAATGCAACTCTCTAGAGGATTGGTATAGAAAAGATGATCAATGTGTTAAGTGTCACCCGACTTTATAGACACATAATCATCTTTTGTAGATGAAGCAAACAAAATCTTAGGAATCTTTAAGTGGACAATATTTACCTTGTATTCACTGATGTGTGAATTAGTGAAATCCAAAGATCCCTATTTGTCACCAAGACACACATTCACCTTATATGGAGAATATGACTCAGGTGGAGACAAAGTTGATTGAACATGTGTAGAATTAGGACTTTCCACCTTAGGAGGATGTACCTTTGGAGGATCCTCTATGGGAGGATATTGTTTCTATATGATTCTTATTTAGACACAACCTCCTTCTACAAGCCCTCCTCTTTAGGGGATACCAATGAAGCAATTTTTTTTACATTAGAAGATAATGATGGAATTGTATTCTAGAAAGATAGGGTAATCATGGTCTGGCCAACTATTTCCATTTGACATAAGTGCATAGAATTAGGATCAACCTTGATTTTAGTCACTTGATTATTAGCAACAAATTCAATACAACCATGAAGGGTAGATGAAAGTGATCCTAAATCATGGTCTATTCAAAAGAAGATTGTAAAGTAGAGCCCTTGGAATTACATATAGCAAGGTTGTAATAGCGGCTGGTCCAATATTCAAAGGTAAAATAATAGTGCCTAAATCAATCTTACTAGTACTATCAAAGCCATAAATAAACAAAGAAGATGAAACAAGAGCATTTGGGTCTGTATACACATAAAAATAGCCTGAAATTGATTAAATACTTAGTTATTTAATTAATAACCCTTCCTAATTAATTAAATTCACAATGATTTAATTAATTCCCCTAAATTCATCTTCTTGTAAATAAATCTAAATGATTTATTTATATAGTTCATTTCATATCCCCTTTAATTAATTAATTTAAAGTTAACAAATCCCTAATTTGTTGAGTTTAATTAACCTTTTCTTATTATTTGAATTTATAAATTCAAATTGGGCACATGTGTCCTAACTTATAACCAACCCCTAACTTGACCCATCCATTCAACCATGGGTTTAAATAACCCTATTGCTTCTTGCATATCTTAACTTCCTTATCTTAACCTCCTGTGGGTTGGATATTCCCTCTTGGAGACACATGGCACCTTTGCCACATGTCTTCTCCCTTTGGACACTTTCCCTCTAATGGGAAAGATTCCTTGACACTTGTAACCATAGAGATGACATGTGTCCCTCCCTCGAACCTCCTCTTCAACTTTCTCAATCTCGATCCTTGATATCTCTAGATCGAATCTTGACCGTCGATTCCTGCCACCTCAACCTGGGCCTAGGAATTCCTATAAATACCCTCATTTTGGAGCAATAAGGACCCTTTCATTCTATATTTTTGCATAGTTATTATATTTAATTGCATCCTTTTGAAGCATTTTAGCATAGTTGATAATTAGAGCAATTCTAGCATGTTTAGCATAGTTTTCATCATGATAATCTAGTTTCTATTTTAGGAATGTAGTATAATCAACTTAGTTCTAATCTTGCATCAAATCATACTAGCCTTGTTCATTTGCATAATCATGATTATATAGCTACTCAACTTTTGAGTTGTCACTTTGCAGGTCATGCTTGCTGAGAGCCACTACATACACCTTCAAGGTCCTCAAAAATAGAGGAAGATGGATCATCTCAAAGGGAGCTAAGGATTTATTTGTATTTGTTCATTTTGAATTATTCTTCCTAGTTTAATGTTTTTTCATCCATTGTGTTTGGTTTATTTATTATTGACACTATTTAAACAACACAGGGTCCACTTTGATTTTTTGTAAAAGTCTAGACTATAAACATTGAACATCGAACTAGATTTAATGATAGCTCACTTAATACCAACACTATTGACATTAAAAATTATTATCAATGTCTATGAAATTCACTTCTAAAGGTGGGAGTTCATGTGGCTATCATGTAATATTCGGTGTATCTGCATGAACATTACTCATTGATGCATTTACATCCATCATTCTAGAAAATGAGGGTAATAAAATCTTTTGAAGAGCTTCTTGAAGCATACCCTAGTACACCAAAGTAGTTTGAAGCAAATCCCATAGTGATATCTTAGCAGGAGTAACATGAAGTTACTCAATAGTATCATAATCATTGGGCTGCTTACCTACAAGTTTAGTTGCTTGAGGAAGGTCATGTTGAGAAGGTGGTAAAGAAGTACTAGGTTATTCAACATTCTACTTATTCCTTCTTGTATTATATGTGTGAGCTTAGATTGATAAAACCTTGTAAATAAATTGGGAGAGTTACTCTCAAAAGGCTTACCATAAATAGACTTAAATTTCTTTGGGGAAGGACTGGATATAGTCACGTAAATAAGTCTCTTGGGATTTGAAGCAACAAAGACTATGATAGCATTCACAAACTTCTCATTCTTCAAAGAAGAAGATTTTATACACAAATCAATCTTAACATCTTTACAATCAGAAGGAGATGCCTCTAGGAAATCATGCAACATATCAAAATCACCCTTTGAGAACACCTTATTTAATGCACTAAAATATTGGAGGAATATATTTGATATAAGGCATTGATGTTGGGTTCACCAAAATGTAGAGGAGGGGATTTACTACCCCTGAGATGATGAGATCTCAAGGAACAAATCAACCTTTTCTACCTCACTTAATTGGCACTCTGGTGAGCGAGGGAGATTAGGAATAGAAAAGGGAGAGAACACATTAAATTACAACTAGAAATTATAGGATAACATAAGCATATAAGATAATATGAATATTATAACTCTAGCAAATGAAAACTAACTGAATACAAATTTTACCATCGATCTCTCACGACCTTGGTCTCAGATGCCAATGTGTTGCGGAGATGTTTGTGTGCCACACTGTCATCTGTATGACTAGAGAATAGAAAACACCAGAATTCTCCTAGAAACTAGTTGTATGCTCCTCGAACATGTTCACCACCTACACACACTCAAACAAGGAAAAATATTGGGGGGTGCCTATAGGGGTTTTCCTCAATCAAACCCCTATTTTAGTGTTTCCACCCCCATGTTCAGTGAGATAGATAGATTGGATAAAACAATAAATAGATAGTGTAATAGAAACAAACCCCACTGAATGGAGGAAAATCTCTATTACAAGATATACAATGATAAAACAGACTAAATGCAACTAGATGATAAGTGCATTTAGAGATTTGATAAAAAAGATAATATTGCAATGAAATAGATGCATGAGATAAGAGATAGGAAGAGCATTGCACATCCAAGACCCCTCTCTTGAGATGACAACATGATCATACTTTGAAAGAAGATCAAGTTGTTATGAGATTGAGTGTCTATTTTGACAGAGTTTTGCTATGATTATAAGAGAGAGAAAGCCAAGAATGAGTCTTTGCAAAATGAGGGAGAAATAATAGTTTTGTTACTTAGCACGGGTAAGAATGACTATTTCAAATGCCTACAAGCCAAGGGACATGTGTCAACATAGGCTTGAGATAGAATATGCTTGTTTGAATTTGAGATATTCTTAGGATGTGTGCACCATGCATATGTCTTACCAAATCAATCCAAATTTTGGCTCAAAGGTGGCTAGCTTTACTTCATATTTAAGATTCACAATGTCAAAGTGACAAACTATTGATAGTGAATTTATATCATAAATGGACCAAGCTCAATGAAAAAGTGTCATAAATGCACTATGTGCAATTTGTGACACTGCAATACCTTCACTATTTTTAGTTGTTATCAAAGCTAAAATAACTATGATTTTATCATTCACTTTCATATTTCCTAGATTTTGTTTTCATATTCTTATTAAAACCTAATTAGGGTTAGGGAATTACATAGTGACATATGTCTTTTATCCCATCATCCTACCCTAGTATAATATGCCTTGATGTTTCTTTTAAAGTATTATTTCCTAATTGATATGCATGCCTATAGTTTAATTTATTATTATTTCCTTTCTTTTGCAAAACATCACCCCTCCATCATGGACAATCTTATTGCATTTTATGTGATAAATGAATGTGTTCTCAAAGTATGTATATCTTACAATAAATTTTATTTTCCCTTCGTTGATTTGGTTAATGTTCACCTTTTCCTTTTAGACACATACACCTCACATGTCTAGGAGTCTCATTGTAGTGTTCCTCCTTTATTCATCTTTTGTTTTGTGCATCAATAGACTTCTTTAGACTCTTTGATGATGCTCGATTAACACTCATCATTTTATCTATATCTTAGGTGCTTATTGATGATGCTAAATATTTTTATGGACATTTGCCACATGATAATTTATATAGATGATGATATATCTGGGATTATTATGATGGATGGATTTACATTTGATAAACTACATGCACTAATTATTCCTGGATGTATTATATTTCTTATGATGACATGATGATATATTGTTAGTGTTGGAATCAAGCAACACTGAGAGGGGGGGTGAATCAGTGTTCTACAATTTTTAACTTTATTAACTTGTAATTTCAACCACTCACTAATACATTTGGACCAGATTTCCGACTGAGGTTTTCGACGGAGAAGGTATATTGTGGCCAAATTTGATTTTTTTTGAAAAAATGCTCGTGTTCGTCGTAATTCCTATGGAAATTTCCCATTTGGTTTCGACGAAGAAGACATTAGCAACGAGAATTTTCTTTTTTTCAAAAAAGTGCTCGGGTTCATCGTAATGCCGATGACAAGGGCCATTACTTAAAAAAAGAAGAAGAGGGAAATTCATTTGTGAACATTGCAATCCCGTGTAGGCGTCCATGGTGACTTCAACCCCCAAGAACATCAAACCCACATCAAAGGCATTTGTGGCATTGCTTGCAATCCCGCACAGGAGGTAGATTCAAATTGCCCTAGTTTTTAATTTCATGTTGCAAAAAATATACATCTCTTTGTGGCATCGTATCAAACAATTCACGAGCCTTGTCCATGTTTCCACATTTTGCATTCATGTCAAGCAGGGCATTTGCAAGTACAACATCTAACACAATTCCTCTATCCGTTATGCTTTGATGGATGTCCATACCCTGTTCCAAAGCTCCCATTTTTGCATAGGTAGGGAGGATGCTGCCAAAGGTTGTGGAATTTGGCTTTATGCCTTCCAATTTCATTTGCTTGAAAGTGTCTAAAGCCTTTTCGACAAATCCATTTTGTGCATATCCAGCAATCATTGCAGTCCACGAGACAACATTTCTTTCAAGCATTCTATCAAACAGTTCATGTGCCTTGTCTATGCTTCCACATTTTGCATACATGTCTATCAGGGCAGTTGCAACTACAACATCTGACAAAATTCCTCTATCCTTTATGCTTCGATGAATGTCCATACCCTATTCCAAATCTCCCATTTTGGCACAGGCAGGGAAGATAGTAGCAATGGTTGTGGAATTTGGCTTTACACCTGCCGATTGCATTTGCTTGAAAGTTTCTAAAGCCTTCTCAAAAAATCCATTTTGTGCATATCCGACAATCATTGCAGTCCAAGAAACCACATTTCTTTGAGGCAATCCGTCAAACAGTTCCCGTGCCTTGTCTATGCTTCCACATTTTGCATACATGCTAACAGAGTAGTTGCAACTACATCTGACAAAATTCCTCTATCTTTTATGCTTTGATGGATGTCCATACCCTATTCCAAAGCTCCCATTTTGGCACAGGTTGAGAGTACACTGGCAAACTTAACTAAAGAAATGCAATGATCAACTCCAAAGACATCAAACCACTACTAACAAAACCGAGAGTCTAAAATATGATAGGGAATAGTGTGAGTTGTCTTGAAATAAAATATTTTATTTTCAATTTCAACTAAAACATAATTACTCAGCCATTTAATGTTATTAATAAGTGTTTAATTTATGAAAGAGATAAATGGTTGGCCACAAGTACCCGAGTTACTAAATGCACACAAATAAGTGAATTTGATATTCAAAACTATCTACAATGAATTCAATTCTTGTCCATTAGTTATTTATGTTTGCAATAAGCATCTTTCTTTGTTTTCTTAATCTTTATTCATAGTTATGTGCATATTTCACATTCTATAATTAGGATATCAATTGCTATGGCTGAACACTAGCATGATGTTTGTGTTGTGGTATAGATGCGTGGAAACATAATTATGGGATTGTTATATTATAGAGATCATAAATCTAGATATCGCATATTAGTTCTAGCTCTTCTTGGATTGAGTCTAAAGTTGACATACAATCATAAAGCCATTATTAGCAGATCTATCCATTTCTAGTAAAGACAATTGAGAAAGTCATTTTGATATTGAGAGTTTCTTATCTGTTTACCTATAGATCATTATTAAGCCATAATATTTAGGTCTATTTATCTCTCTTGCAAAACCTCTGTAAGTGTCCTAGATTGTCCCTACTACTCACTCTTCAATGAAATAGTGGAGTTTTAAAGATTTGTTGCACAAGATGGTGTTGAACATATCAACAAGGCTAGCATGGAAGGCATGTTCAAGCTTCCACTTGTACAACTTACAACAAATGATTTGTTGATTGAAGAAATTCTTGAAGTAGGGATACAATCAAAAGACAAGTACATAAAAACCTCCTTAGTTGAAAGTAAAATCTGTGTATAAAAAGAGTACATTGAATCCCAATCCATAAACATAATAGAGATACCCATGGAGACTTAATTGGATGTAGCATGTCGCACCAAAGTTGTTAGAGTATGCTAAGCTAGTACATAATGTTTCCTAAAGCCACATTAGTATTTTACCCAGATCATTATCTACCAAAACTAACTATAGTAATCCTTTTGAGGATTCATTTCATGGTGCTAGATCTTCATTTAGTTCCACTTCTTGTTGGAGAAAAGAATAGTTATTTCTTGAGGTAGATGAATATCCCATCAACAAAGGACAAGACCCTTTCTAGAATATAACAAATTCTACTCCAACAAAAGATCATGGGGGTTTCACTAGAGATATTGAATAAGAGATAGACTTCTACTGCTGCATTAAAAGCATTGGCATGTTCTTCATTTATTGATGTAAACTCTCTGTGATGCCACCACAACCAACAAAGGTGTAAAAAGTTGTTTGCAATGCATGGATTTTTAGGATTGTCCTTTGAGAAAATAGAATTAAAGTATGGAAGCAGGATCTACCAGCTCCTGAGGGAATCTTGATGAAAAATAACTATAAAATATTTGGGCGAGCTTATATGCAAAAACTCATGCTTCCTGAAGGGTTTATGCATAGAAATAAGCACGAATTAAGTGGTAAAGGGGCTTCTGGAAACAAGAGGGACAAAGAGGCAGTGGAAGTGAAAACTTCTGGTGTTGTGTTTGCTCCATCTCAGAATGGGAATGGTGAAGGTGTTGTAAGAGGAGTTGAGAAGGGTGTTGGAAGAAGTGGGGGTGTTTACATTCCCCCATTTAAGCTAGCTCAAATGATGAAATATGTGGAAGACAAGAGCAGTGTGGAATACCAATGCATGACATGCGATGCCCTTCGAAAGAGTATCAATGGATTAGTAAACAAGGTAAATGCATCTAACATCAAGAACATCATTCCGGAGTTGTTTGCAGAGAATCTCATCCATGGGAGGGGTCTATTTTGTAGGTCTTGTATGAAATCCCAAATGTCATCCCCTGGATTTATAGATGTTTTTCTGTATTGGTTGCTATGGTAAATACAAAATTTCCTGAAGTTGGCAATCTGCTTTTGTGAAGAATTATTTTGTAGCTTAAGAGGGCATACAAATGCAACCAAATTCATAGCTCATGTTGATAGCAGCAGCCAAATTCATAGCTCATTTAGTGAATCAATAAGTTTCACATGAGATCATTGCCTTGGAACTTCTCACCCTTTTACTAGAGAACCCCACAGATGACAGTGTAGAGGTTGTTGTTGGGTTCATGAAAGAATGTGGTTCTTTGTTGCAAGACCTTTCACCCAAAGGTCTCTATGGGATTTTTGAAATATTTAGAGGTATTCTCCATGAGGGGGAAATTGACAAATGAGTACAGTTTTTAATCGAAGGCCTTTTTGCATTTCGCAAAGCTAAGTTCGAGGTTCATCCAGCTGTGTGTCTAGATCAATTAACACATGAAGTTTTCCTAGAAGATGAACTTGATCAAGAAGTTGGTTTGGATGTTTTCAAGCCAGATCCTAATTTATTAGAGCATGAGGCAACCTATGAAAAACTAAAGAAAGATATCCTCAGAGATGCTTCTTCAGATGAAGCAAAAGGGGAGAATGATTTAGGTGATGATTCAGATGATGATGATGATGATGAAGAAGAGGAAGGTGAGGAAGCATTGAGAATATAGGATGAGACAGAGACAAACTTGGTCAATTTAAGACATACAATTTATTTGACAATCATGTCAAGTGTTGATTTTGAGGAAGCTGGTCATAAGCTACTAAAGATCAAGCTTGAACCTAGTCAAGAGAGAACATACCTTCATTATTATGGTCTTACTGGGAAAAGATTTTGTATGATCAATAAAATTTATGAGGAATTTTTTGATAAGTGTTTTGTACAACAATATTCTATGATACACAGACTGGAAACAAATAAATTGCATAGTGTTGCAAATTTTTTTGCCCACTTACTTGGCACAGATGCTCTTCCATGGCATTGTCTTGCTTATATATGTGAGATAGAGGAAGATACTACTTCCTCTTCTCGTATTTTTATAAAGATTCTCTTGCAGGAGCTAGCATAGCAGCTTCGTATATTATTGCTTAATGAAAGGTTGAATGAGCCAACAATGCAGGAGTCTTTTGATTCAATTTCTCCAAAGGACAATCCCAAAAATTCACGGTTTTCTATCAATTTCTTTACTTCTATTGGTCTTGGTGGTATCACTGAGAGTTTACATGAGTATTTGAAGAATATGCCAAGGCTTGTAATGCAGAAACAAAAGTCTATTCCTAAGTCAGATGAATCTACCTCTAATGACAATTCTTCTAGTTCATCAGGTATGTCATATTCTGATACATCAGACTCAGATTCTGAGAGTGAAACTGATAGTGAGAGCAGTAAGAGTCACCAAGAGAGAAAAATAATTCAAAGCATGACAATGAGTATGAAAAAACAAGAAGAAAGAAAAGGGTGAGGGCATCTGACTCGGAGGATGGAAGTGAAAGTGAAAAAATCAGAAGGAAAAAGAAAAGGAATTAAAAATCTTTCTAGTCAGTTATTCAAGGCTCCAGTAGACACCATTTTCCTGGACTGTGACAAACAAAAGAATTTACCTCCAAGTGCTTTGGTTTTATAAAAGATGATTATAAGATGCTACAATGTTGTCTTATGTATTTTCATAGCCACGGGTTTTAGAGTTCTATACTTGACAGGTAATGGATAAACAGTGTTAGGAGGAGAAAATATTGAAGGCCAAGTGCAGATTGTGATAATACTAGATCAATGAATCCTGTTATTTATTGAGTATTTCTTGTTTTCCATGTTGTGTGATGTACCATAAGCAAACTACAAATCTAAATTCAATAATATGCTTTGTTCAATGATGATAATTTCTATTTTCTTGCTTGTGAAGAAAGACCATGTCAGACAATATCAACGAACAACAAAATAAGGAGACAATTTCTAGATTGTGGTCTAACTTGAAAAGAAAAGGTGATGGAAAATGTTATTGTCTGTGCAAAATTTGTAAGGGGTTAAAGACTAGAAGACTTCTAATCAAAACAATGAAGAAAAATTGTAGGCTACATGGTCACATTGAAGGTGGACATGATTATCATCCATTGGTAAGTTTTTCATTATATCGTTTTGACAATTTATATACATAATAAATCATGTGATGATGAGATCATGATCATGGTTTATTTATGTTTATAAATTTTATATAGCTCGAGCACCCCGGAGCACATGGTATGGATCAACACAACCCTAAGAATATGGTTTTCGAAGTAGACGAACATGGAGGTGTGAATATCGAAGCTGAAGATAATGATCCCATGGAAGATGACGATCATGAGCTAGAAAACACAATTGAAGATGATGGTACAAATACATTGATCCATGACTCACTTAGTACTCACACAATTGATCATGATGATGAAGATGACCTTAATGTTGTTCATGATGTCCCTCTACTTGAGAAGGCATCTGAGGCCCTTTATGAAGGCTCGCAGGCAACTCTTCTCTCCATTGTATTGTTGTTGGTGAACTTGAAAGTTATGAATGGTTTATCCAACATAACAATGTCACATATGTTAAGGTATGTCATATATGTCATAATAAACTATGAATCATGTTGTACCATTAATAATCTTTATTATAACAAATTATATTTTTTCGCTGTAGATTGATAGGTGAGTTTTTGTTACCACCATCAAATATTCTACCTCGCTCATACCGAGAATTATCTACCATTATGAAAGATATTGGAATGGAGTATCAAGCAATAGATGCTTGTCCCAATGATCATATTATATATCATAAACAACATGAATTTCAAACTGAATTCCCTGAATGTCATATCAGTAGATATCAAATAGATCAAATAACAAAAAGGGTTCCTCGCAAGGTTCTTCGCTATATTCCCATTATTCCACGTATGCAACGATTATTCAAGTGCACTAGCTTGGCACAATTTATGGATTACCATGCATGCAATAGAAGTTGAGATGACATTATTTGAATGCCTATGGATGGTTCAACATTTATGGACATAGAGGAAAAGTGGCCACACTTTAAAGAAGAACCTCGTAATCTTAGGCTTTCATTGGCAGCGGACGATGTCAATCCACTTGGAGAGTTAAGATCTGTTTACTCAGTGTGGCCTATTTTTGTTATCAACAATAACATTCCTCCATGGATGTCAATAAAGAGGGAGCACATAATGTTGGCAATGATTGTTCCAGGTATTTTATCATTTAAATATAGTCGTCTAAATTTAATTATAAATATTGCAGTAAAATGGTCATAATAATTATGTAATGTTTTTGTTCATTCGATTAGGTAAGTACCAAGTTAAAGATATGAATGTATATATCGAGCCTCTTATCGATGAGTTGCTGGAGTTATGGAATGGTGTCACTATGTATGACATCTCTAGACCAATAGGACAAAGACAATTTCAATTCCATGCGATGCTTCTATGGACAATACACGATGCCCCAGGGCTAACACATTTTTGTGGTATGTTATAGTGTTTAAGTTGTGCATGAACATTATAATTCAAAAAATTATCATATTTAATCCAATTATACATTATCTTGTAGGTCTTCAAACAAAGGGAAAATTTGCATGTCCTGTTTGTGGTCCAAAGATGAAATCTCGTCATTCAAAAAGTTTAGGAAAGTAGGTGTTTGATGACTATAGGCACTTTCTCCACAAAAATCATAAGTATCAAAATATTGAAAAACATCTTTTCAATGGGAAATAAGAGAATACATCAAAGCCACGAAGAATGACACCTCACCTATGGAAGTTGGAATATAATAGAATTAATCGTCAAGGTAATGCCATTCCATCTATTGGTTTGTCATAAAACATCTTTTCTATTTTGTTTTGTTTACTGATGATGTGATTGAAGATCATGAAGGTCGTGAAGGAATAAATGACCACCTTCCTAAGGGAATAAAAAGTTATCCCGGATAATTTAGTAGGTTGCCCTATTACGAGCAGTTAGAAATTGTTCATTTGTTTGATAGTATGCATATTGGAAAGAATATAATAGAGACAGTATGGAAAATATTGGATGGAAGGCGGAACAAATAAAAAATTGTCAAAATATGTAGTGACATTCATGATTCCAATCATGCAATGATAAATGTCATTCAATCAAATAGCCATGGAGACCGGATTAATATAAGTGAGCTTCCTTGGTTATTGATGGACCAGCAAAGCAATGCTATAAAAGAAGTCATACGAAAAATTTGATTTCCCACAGGATTTGCTGCAAACATAAACAATCTCATATCAAAGAAAAGTGAATTTGGGTCAGGGATGAAAATGCATGATTGGCATACCTTCATTAAGGTAATTCATGTTCTTGTGTTTTTAGTATGTATTTAAGTACTGCGTGTACGTGTAGTTTTCATTATGTTACAAAAAAATGAAAAGATAATTTTATAATTGTTGCAATACGTTCTACCTCTATCTCTCCCAGATGACTTTGACAATAATGTCAAACAAGTCATATATGATCTTGGAAAATACATGAGGTAATTAGTGATATTTGTTTAGTTCATTGTATAGATATTATATTTGCGATTTGTTTTACTTCTTATGTAATATTTTTTTTTGCATCTTGAATACCTTGTAGGTGGTTGTCATGTAAAGAAATCCATAAAGGCGATATAAAATATTGGAAGAGAAAAATTCTTCATTTAATGTGTGAAATGCAAAAGTTTCTACCTCCAACTTTTTTCAATGCACAAGAACACTACCTCAGACACCAAGTTGAGGAGATTGAATTGTGTGGACTTGTACACACTAGGTCAATGTGGATGGTTGAGAGGCACTTGAAATTTTTGAAGGCTTTGGTTCAACAAAGAGCACATCCTGAGGGTTCTATGGTGGAGGGATATATGGTATACCAGACTATGGTGTACATTTCTAAATATCTTCCTAAGTTTGCAGCAAAGATCCACGTGGATCGCATTTGGGATCCCAACACCATTAACAAATTCGAAGGGGAGTACTTGACGGGGAAAGGTAGATTGAGGAAAGTGAGAGGTAATTATAATATGTTATTGTAGTTAATTATTTCTTAATCTTCAAAATAAATCAATTGTAAGACGTCTATTTATTTTTTGTACAGTTGGTCGAGAGTGGGATGCACTACATTTGTATATTGCAAACAATTTTGATTGGATGACGGTATGGATTGAACGTTGTCAACATTCTAGACGCACGTTAACATGGGAAGGTGTGGCTTCATTGGTTAAATAAGCACATCATAATGGAGATTCCAATGTTATGCAAAGGGAAATTGATTTAGCATGGTTTAAGAGATAAACATGTACGTATAAATTTATTAATCACCCATATGTTTATCAACTCACAATGCAATAAATTTTACATGTTTGACATATCGTAGGTCAAACACCACAACGCTATTTGCTGCAATGGTCATAAATTTTGCATAAAAAAGTTGGATGACATGAAGAAAACTTGTGATTCTGGCATCACTACAGTCTTTGAGGTGACAAATATTTCATCGAGAAATGACATTCATCCTCAACAGTCTCAAAATTGATACTATGGCATTTTGGATGATATACTTGAGTGTGACTTTAATTCCTTCAAATTAGTTTTGTTCGTCGTCAAATGGTACAGGCTACGATTGAATAAAAATGATCCTGATAGAACTGTTATTGAACATGACAATGGTTTTATAATGCTAAATATAAGGTCATTTGAACCAGTTGGGGATGAGCTGAGCAAGTATTTTACTCAGAGGTTCCACATAAACTGGGTTGGTCATTTGTTGTTAGACATGATCCAAGAGGAAGGCCAATAAAGTATAATGTGATGGAAGAAGAAGATACTGAAGAAGTAGAAGATGAAGTGGATGATGATCACGATCGACAGTTTCTCAGTGACAATGACGAAGAAGAAGAAGAAGAAGAAGAAGATGATGATGATGATGATGATGACGGTGATGGTGATGGTGATGGTGATGGTGATGGTGGTGATGGTGATGGTGATGGTGATGATGGTGATGATGATGGTGAAGATGTTGATGATGATGATGATGATAATGATGATGATGATGATGATGATGATGATGATGATGATGATGATGATGATGATGATGTTGGTGATGATGACCTTGATGTTCATGATGATGAAGAATGAAATGTATGAGGTATGCGATTAGTATATTATCTATTTAATATTGACTTCTTGATAGAATTTTTTTTACATAATTAATTCATTATGTTTTGAATTCTAATGCCATTACATAATTAATTCATGATACACCTTTTAATATGGAGATGGAGATAGGGAGAGTGACTATTTATGTGACAATTTTTAAACTGTGTTTATTTATGGAAATTGGATTGTTTATTAGCTATGTGATGGATGTTGATTTAAAATACATATGTGATGGATCACATGTTTATGATGATGCATGTGACATTTTTTCAACTTTGTGTTTATTTATAGAACATGGATTGTTTATTACCTATGTGATGGATGGTGATTTATGATACATATGCGATGGATTACATGTTTATGATGACACATGATATGTGATGCTAATTGTGATGCTCAATTACATATATGATGACACATCATGTGATGCTTCTGATGCTTATGATACGTATGTATTTATTGTTTATCAACTTACAAATGTAGTAATGCTTATGATGCTCAATTGATGGTGTTGATTTCAGGTATAGTCCCTGTGTGATGTTGTCACCCTTGGTGGGAACAGGTCATTGACTACAGACATCATCAACCATTTAGTTGAGGATCTTGCATAGTCTACATAAAGTAAAGGTAAGGAATTAAAAAAATTACAATGATTTTGATGACAACATCTTTTTATTATTTAATACTCTTTTTGTCTACAAAGTTCATATTTTTGACTAAGTAAAAACAGGTTTTAGGGGACCCAAAACCCGATGACAATTCGAAAGATGAGTATGAAAGAGATGAAACAAAACAACTGCAAAAAACCAGCACAAAAACCAACAACTAAGAAAAAGACAACAAGAAGCCAACAAGAAGTTGGCTCCAAACCCAACATTACAAATTAATTGAAAATTCCTTAGCATTTTGAACCAAGAGCATCATCGCCTTGGCCGCTTCCCTCAGGTCGTTTCTTTCCTCTCTCAGCTGGCTATCTTTCATATTGATCTCCATTCCAGTAGTGTTCTACCTTGTTCTATGCCTGGGAGTCTGGTGGGTGGTGCTGGAAGTTGGAATATCATCAATGATAACCAGATTCTTATCCTGATTTTTCCTTTCCAAATGATCCACCAAAGCATTCATGTTCCGTGATGAGACTTTGAGGACCTGGAGACTATGGTTAATGAAGTTTTTTAGAGCCTTCGTGGTATGGGCAACCCAGGTGTTGATGTTGTCTTTATCCTCTTCAACCTGTTCTTTCAAAGTTCTTATAACATCCTCCAGGTATTTCAAATCCCCTTTGATCAAATCTTTTTCCAGCCAATCCTCCATCTCGATTTCCTCTTCATCTTCACTGGTTTCTGTCTCATCATTCTTTTTCCCAAAGTCCTTAATCAACTTATTAATCTTGTTTTCCAACTCCCTTTGTTTACTTTGCATGCTAGTAATGTTGTCGACAACCCATTTTTGGAAGTTGAAGGACTCCAAAGTACAGTTATGGGTGATATTCAAGATGGTGTTCGTAGAATCCCTACCCTGTTCAGTGCCCACAGAGTTAGGATTGTCATCCTCCTTAGAATTCAGAGCAACATTCCTGTTGTCCAAGCCCATAGGATTAGAGTGAGGGTTTTCAGAGTTACCCCCTTCATCCTCTTCACCAATGTTCTCATCCTTTTCATACTCCATATCAGTTTCAAAATCCTTACCCTTTTCCTCCTCCACATCATAGTGCACCTCGGTTTCCACATTATCTATGTCAGCTCTCCTTTTTATGTGGGTAGAGGCATTAGGCTGATTCTCATCCTCATCCAAATCTTTTTCGCTCTCAGAGATATGAGCATTCATGATTAGAGGGTCATCTTTGGTCACCCTAGCCTTGTCCTTCAGATGTTCATAAATGAGAAATATAAGCCCCTAATGGGCTATAGGGTAAGAGTTAGGCTTTTTAGCGTGGTTAGCAAGACTCTCATTCAGAGAGGACACTAAATAAAAAGGCAGGAATATTTTGGCCCCATGACGAAAGTGGTTCAAAATAGCAAAGTGATAGTTATAGATTTTTGTAAATCTACCATCAACAGTTAAATACTCCATTAAAAACCTTAAAAATTTTTGCCAAAAGGGATTTACCTGCTGGGGAATGTAATAGGAAATGTTGTCTTTCTTCACAAGCTTGCCCTTCTCATCCTCCGATTTCGAGAAGATTTTGAACACTTCAACTGCATACTTTTGATCTTTGTAGAATTTGGTGCCCTCCTTCTGAAGACCCGTGACCTCTGCGACCAGGTTCTCATCAATTTTCCATATCTCCCTGAACAGGGTGACTCTGTTGTTACTCTAGCCTCTGGCAAAAGCATGAGAAACAAAATTTCTGCTTCCGTGAAACTTTTCCATATAGTCAGTAAAGCCATATCTGTGAAGTCTTCTCTGGACTTTTCATTCACTCTTCCAATTTTCACATCTTAGGGGCTCGTTCCTATTTAAATTACCACCCATTTTGAGTTCCAAGTAGAAGTACCAACATCTATAATTCACAGTCCACAGATGAAACCCCAAATGCTTGTAAATTTCTGGAGTTATAGAACAAAGACTCTTTTGTTGTTTTGAAACTTATGTTTATGGCTGCACAAACCCAACAATTATGATTATAATTTTCCTCCCGCATATGATCATGGAAATGATGCCAAAAAGCACTCATTAACTGGCAGTTAATCCACCCCCAAAATCTGTCTTTGGAATTCGTTCCCCAAAATATAATCATGATATTAACTTGACCCATTGATACGATCAAAATATAATTGCTCTTTAACCTCCCTTTTACAATGAGTTTCTCCAATATATTTAACATCATTCTCTAAATTGACCCCTTCATTTGCTAAGAGATCCGCAACCTTATTGCCTTCTCTTAGAGTATGAGTTATGCTTATACTAACATAGTTATTTAACAAATATTTATCGCTTTTAACTAAGTTAGTAATATTCCAAGAGATAGAGCTTGTACCTTTGAGGGCTTGGATGATGTTTAAGGAGTCCCCTTCGAGCCAATTTTTTTGAATTCGAATCTTTGAGCAAGCTATAGGCTTTTTAACATGGCCAAAGCTTGGAACACATGATTATTTTGGACCCCAAAAGGAGAGGCAAAAGCTGCAATGCAGACTCCTTGAGCATTTCTAATTACTCCTCCACCACCAGAATTCCCAAGGTTGCCCTTAGCCGCCCCATCGAAATTCACCTTTATCTAATCATGATCAGGAAAGCGCCAAACAATATTATCTCTCCTATTCTTATTGTCAGATTTGTAGACTTTATGTATTAGATTCCATTCAGTGAGGATTTCTTTTTCCATATCATTCACATCTGTAACAAACCATTGCTTATTATTCTTGTGAGGAATATTGATGTTCTCTTTTATAGCCCTACAGATTTTTTCAAAAACCGCCCGAGAGTTACACTTAGCTTCCCAAAATATTATATTATTTCTTTCTTTCCAAATGCCCTAACAAATCATGGGGAGGGTCAAAGACCAAAGGTTCTTGATAAGTTGGCATTTGGTGGGGAAGTTCCATTGCCAAATAATATCCTTGATACTCTTATTCATAACCCAATTAACTTTCCATTTCTCCCACATCTTACGCCAAATTTCCTAGGTAAAGGAACAGTGAAAAAAAAAAGATGATCAATTGATTCTTCCTCTTTCTGGCATAGCTCACATCTATTAGGGAATTTGAAACCTCTTCGGACCAAGTTGTCAAGAGTAAGGGTACTATTATGAGAAGCAAGCCAAAATAAAATATTGACTTTAGGGATCAGAATGTTGTTCCAAACTTTACTCCAAATGGGATTACTGGTATGAGAAAAAGTGTTTTTGTAGGCAGAGGCAACCATAAATTCACCTCTAGGATTACTTTTCCATAGAAAAACATCATCATAGTCTTTGTTAGGGGAAAAAGATAGAAACTCCTTCTAGATTAAGGCAAAACCAGAGTGAATAACATCAAGCCTCACCCATTTGTCCTCCTTCCAGTAGTCACACACCATAAGCCCAAACCTCCTTTTACATTCCTCAATAACTTGACTGTTGTCTTGATCATAAAGAGCTTCATTCTTCATCCAAGGGTCCTCCCAAAACCTTATTCTGTCACCTTTTCCTAGGACTCATCTAGCTCCATCTTAGGCCACTTTTACGGATTTGATAATACTATTCCAAATAAAGGATCCAACAGGAATGTCTTCAGAATTAAGGACCCCTTGGATTGGCTAATTCTGAATATATTTATCAGACCATATTTGATTCCAATCTTTCTTGGTATCATAAGCTCTCCATAATTGTTTTGCTAGAAGAGCTTTATTGAATGTTTTTAGAGCTTTAATCCCCAGCCCTCCTTTGTGTTTTGGTCTACAAACTTTGTCCCAAGCAACCAAGGATATCCTCTTTTTTCTTCAACTCCTGACCATAAAAATCTCTTCTGGATTCTTTCCAATGCTTCAGCAAATTTAGCGGGGATGCCAAATAAGCTGAGGGCATAAACAGGGAGGTTCTAGAGTGTAGCTTGAAGGAGCTGCAATTTCCCAGCCTGAGATAACATGGAACCTTTCCACCTAGCTAGTTTTTTGTTGAATTTATCAGTAAGCATGTTCCAAAAGGAATATGGGAAAGTTAAACCCAAGGGAAGACCTAGATAGGTGGAAGGGAGCATTTCCACCTTGCACCCAATAATTTTAGCAATCTTCTGTTGTCTTATGATCAGAGTATTCATGAAATATATAGTTGATTTGTCCCAATTGACTTGCTGACCAGTAGCCAAAGCATAGGAATTAAGAGCAGTTTTGAATGCCTTAGCCTCCCTAGCAGAGGAATATCCCATGAGGATAGTGTCATCAAAAAATTGTTGATGAGAGCAAAAAACATTAGCAGAGGAAGGTTGAAGGCCTTTGATGGTTTTACTCAATTTCAGTTTGTAAATCAATCTGCTCATGCTCTCAGCCAAAATGGTGAAAAGAATAGGAGATATGGGATCTCCTTGTCTGAGCCCCCTTGACGATTTGAAGAATTTTGTAGAAGATCCATTAATCAGAATAGAAAACATAGGAGTGGTGATCAACTCTCTGATAATTTTTATTATATTTTCATCAAATCCAAAAGCCTCCATGATTCTAAAAAGAACATGCCAATCCACTCTATCATAAGCCTTCACCAGATCCAATTTTATCAGGAAGCCTTCTTTTTTAGCAACATTGAGTGAATGAATGTTCTCATGCACAAGAATGATAGATTTCAATATCTGCCTGCCAGGAACAAAACCTTTCTGCTCCTCAGAGATGATGAAGGGGAGAATAGCCAAAATTCTAGTGGTCATAACTTTGGATATGATCTTATAGAAAGACTTACATAGACTTATTGGCCTAAATTTTCCCATAGAATCTGCCCCAACAACTTTAGGGATTAGGGTAATAAACATGGAATTGAGTTCCTTAAGAATTCTTCTAGATCCAAAAAATTCTTTGACCGCATTAACCATGTCTTCTTCCACAATATGCCAAAATTCCTGGAAGAAAAACATAGGGAAGCCATCAGGACCCAGAGCTTTATCCCCTTGAAACGAAAAGACAACTTTTTTAATTTCTCTAGTAGACGGGATAATAGATAGGGCCTTATTCTGAAAAGGATTAGTGATCTTGGAAATGATATTAACCAAATTGTGTTGATGGGTATGATCAATGTCCTTAATACTAGTGAGGAGATGATTGAAGAAATTGACAGCTTCATCCTTATTGAGAAGAGTTTTGTCCTCGACAATAAGTCTTGAAATTCTATTTGCAACTTTATGTTTTAAAGATGTCATGTGGAAAAATTTAGTGTTTCTATCCCCAGCCTCTAGCCAGATTGCCCTGGATCTCTGCCTCCAATAGATTTCTTCCCTAGAAATAATGTTGTGAAGTTTGACTAAAACATCATCTTCCATGACTTTGGATTATTTTTTATAGCCATCTTTCTATATAGAATTTTGGATATGAACTAGATCCTCCTTTAGCTTTTTCTTTGCATAAAAAATATCACCAAAGACCTTCTTGTTCCATATCTTAATGTTGACTTTGATATTTTTAAGTTTTTTGGCCACTTTATACATGGTAGCTCCATTTACATCAATATTCCACCAGTTGGCAATAGATTTTTCAAGATTAGGGTGGGAAATCCACATCTTTTAGAACCGAAAAGGGAACCTCTGATTATTCTTAAAATTCTCAGCAACAAAAGTTCATGTTGTTCATGTTGTGTACTATGTAATTTCGCTAACATTTTTTATATTTTTTCTTTGTCACAGGCCGACATGGATCCATCACATATCGCAGATAGAGATGTAGCTTGTGACACTTCTACCGAGCAAGTAAACCTCATTGTAATTGTACAAATTAGATAGAAGCAAACTGTTACATTATTATGTTCTTTTTTTTTAGTGATTTATACTAATTTTGTAATTGTTAATGATATTCTTGACACATACGGATGTTTGGGGAAAGGGAAAGGGAGTTGCAGTACCTGAGCACTTTTCTAGGGATGTGGAATCATTAGGGTTAAGCAATGATGACCCTGAAGATCCCACAGACCTTGTGAAATTATTTAAAATGCCTCTTATAAAAATTAGAAAAGAAATTGTTGCTTTAGCAACCGTGCATCCTACCACTGATGAGATACGACAGAGGGTGGAATTATTGTTTAAGACAATAGAAAAATTGCAAGTAAGCAATAATGAAAGCTTTAATTATAACAAAAGTTCAATAATGGTTTATATTTTATTCTCTTTTATGTCATTAACTAAAATATGTACGTATTATTTTTACAGCAATTTATCCGCCCTTATGAAAGTTGTTCCCACGATCAGGGTGTTGCAGGATCTTCAGGTGATGATGATTTTCTTGTATTATCACTTGCTTGGCTTATCACACTGAGTACCCAAAACACATCATACTTGATACTATGAATTTTCAAAATAAAGGTTCATCCTTGTTTACAATTCTTGCACTTTTCATATATTTAATGTTTGATATATTTAATGTATTATTCTTTAGGTGATGTCAATGTTACTGTGCAAATGTCATCGCTGCCTCATCAGAGGTCACCCTCACCTGTATTGCCGACTGCAATGTCGGCAACACGTAGCATGCAGACATCCTCAAGTGCACGTCATATTGGCCCGCCCACTGTTGGTAGATCCCTCTTTTCTCTATCTTCTGTCATGTGTTTATTTCCCTTCAAGCGTTCTTTCTTGAATTCTAATGCCATTTCATAGTGGATTCATTTTTTGCAGGAGGAGATGCACATGAGGATGCGCCAAAGGTGACTACTACTGATAACATACCATCATTTCCTAAATCTTCTCGTATTGCTAGTATAGGAATGTTGCAGGCCACATTGGTGGTGAGTGACAAAGAAATGCTTCCCTTAAAGATACAAAAGGTTCCAGGTACTTTAAAATTATTATTATATATACTCTAATTGTAATTTACTTTATGATCACTCGTTTTGGACTAATGATCCCATGAATTTTTTGCAAGAAATGATATTTTATATAAACATCTTAGTGACATTGCATTGCAGATATTTGGGCCCACCATACATAAAAGGTGGTACATCATATGTGAACTACCCCTAATCCACTTTTGATTTCATATCATTGCTAGAATAGTTATCCTTTGATCCATTTCTTGAAGTGTAATAAATGTAGCTTCAGTTCATTTCTGAATCTAACAGGTTTGTTTTTGCTTTAAAAGGTGGAACGACCAAGAAAAAAGGTTAAAAGATGAATTGACAAACCAAATGGTCGAGTGGTTTGGAAACGACACCTTTGACAAAACCAAGCTCCTTGAAAAAGATGGCACATATCTAAAGTATGTGAGGGACCAATACAAGACCCATTTGGAGAGGAACCTAAAGTACGAGCGTCCCCCCATGATTCCAGGGAGGGAGTGGAAGGACCTGATTTTGGATGCCAAGGAGAGAATTGAAAGGAAAAAAGGAAATACACCACTAGACGCCAGAAGAAGGTACAAGATACTATTAAGAATGTAATTATGTACTAATTAATTACTCTTTATATTTATATAATCTAACATACTTCAAACTTTTTATAGACTGAGTGACATGTCAAAGGCAACCAAGGCAAGGCAAGAAAAGCACGGGCAACACAAACTCGGCTCTGGTGGTTACATGAAACTTGCTGCATGAATTGTAAGTATCACATGTAAACGAAATATTGCATCAAAATATTAATAAATTACAAACGTTTTTTTTTTATCAAACAATGCAAGCAAAATTCACGGTACCAAGCAAAAATGTAGGGCTTTGAATTCAATAGAGCACCCACAGAAGATGACAAGAGAATTGCCTACCAGCAAGGCTATTCAGCTGTGGCTGATCGGCTACAAGAATTGAGTGGGCATACACAACATTTGAGTGCATCCATCACACAAGTAAATATGCTAAATGGAAGTTGTTTCAAATTGAATACTTTACCAATAATCTAATTGATGCTGAGTTCCAACATAAAGTGACTATATAATATAGTTTTAAATAAGCAAGCAATGATAACAATGTGCATGTCATTGGAATGCAACCTGCTAATTGTGAAACACCACCTGCACATGAAGGTCCGGATGTGCATCCCAGTAGTGGAGGTATTCATTTTCTATTCAAATTTATTTATTTAGCTATTAATACAATTAAACATCTTAATTTGTAATTAGAGTAGTAATTAATGTAACCTTTTTTGTTAATATTTTAGAGCATGTAGTCGGTGGTGAGCAAGTGGAGCATGATTTGGATACACAACCTCAAGAACGTGATGTTCCCCACTCAGGTAAAGAGGACCACTGTTATTGCTTTAAACACATATAATTGCAATTGGTGTTCAACATTAATGTAACCTTTAGTATTTCAACTCCAGATGATCTACAGGGTGTTCAGCATGTTGAGGTTGAGGCTACACAAAATGATGTGGCCCCATTAGGTAAAGAGCACAACAATTATGTTCTCTAAATTAATGAAATACTTGTAATAATAATAATTTTTTTTTTGAATTTAACTTATTTCTTTGTTATTGCAGAGGACCCCCCTTCGCTTCAGTGTCCTCGTCCTCAGTATAGGACTAGGCATACATTAAGATCATGAGTAGTTGGTGGAACATTTGTAGAGGGGGGAAATGATGAAGAAACCGATGTTCCACTTAGTCTTTTCATAGCTTCAAAGAAAAAAACAAAGAAAGAAATGATTGTAATCTAACTTATTTGATAATGACTGATTTTTATGTGTTAGTGAATGTAATTATGTGCTAATTAATGGTTATGGATGATATGTGTTAATTAATATTGATGAATGTTGCATGTTAATTAATGTTAATCAATGTTATGTGTTAATGAACGTTATGTGATATTAATGAATGAATGCTATATTTTATTAATGGTAGAAAGAATGAATGAATGAATGTTATAAGATGTTAACAGGGAATTTAGAGTGATGTTAGGGGGGGGGGGGGAGGAGCCAACTGAGCTTCCACCTTCACGTGGTTGGCCCTATTAAGTAGACAATATTAAACTATTCTCAAAACCAAGCAAAGCTCAACAAGGTAACACACTTTTCAATATTTAATTATGTTGCACAATTAATCTTATTGAATAATGTATATTGAATCTTAATTGCAGGGTCCAACAGAGCCAACATGAACAACAACACCACAAGTTGCTGGGTATAATGAACTCCCATATTGTCTTGTCTATACACAAACAATATGAGTTGCTTCTAGTGTTGATATCCAAGGTAGGACTGCAAAAGTTATGAATATGCCTCATCCTTGTAAGTTTTTTTATTACTTCTAGGTAATGAATATGCCTCATCCTTGTAAGTTTTTTTATTACTTGTAAGTCATGAATATTGCTCTTTAGTTGATTAAAATTAAATGAAAATGTTTAATGAATACACAAAACTATATACATATGTAGGTGCACCATGGTTGAGATGGTCCAACTCCCTAGTCTCACTCTACAACTAAGCTCATGCCATATCTAAATCAAAGACATCTCAAATACATCGTCAGTGGAAAGCTACAAAATGCCATTTTCATACATAAGCAAGACATACACAATTGGGCACAATCACCAAGAGAATGGTAAAAAGTGTGTTTGAGATTGTATCATGGATGCTTTTAAGGATTGTATCATGGATGCAAAAAATCTCTTCATTAATCCTTGACTCATGATTGCTATAATACTTCTTTAGACTTCTCATGTCATTTGTTGCACTTCTTCACTATTTTGGATTGAGTTTCAACTATGTATTTGCCTTGACTTATGACTGTACCTAGCTTTGTCCTATCTTTGTAAGCTTCCTCTTTGAATTGTGGTTGTAGCTTTGATAATACATTTTTAATGTTGAGCTACTTGTAAGGAGGAAAACTCCTAATCCATGTTGCAGATTGTGTTCTAGTGATTGAGACTAACCTTTTTGTACTTGATGTTTTTGACTAGTTGTCATAACCTCTGTCTTTGATGCTTGTGCCTTAATAGAACTAGATGTTTCTTGTATGCATACTTGGTCAAGGACTGCATTATGATGCTATAGGGCTACAAACTAAGATTATTTATTGTATTGAGTTGCACATTTGGCATGAGTTGCCCTATGGCTGCTATGCCTCTTGAGGTTATAAGGTGTTGTTCTTGTCAAGTTTTGACAATGCTGCAACAATAACGTGTTATTTGTTGTTAAGGTTTGAAAAGACCTTTTAGAAACTTATACCCTGCTCTTTTTCATTCAGTAGACTTGATTACTGTCATTTTATTTGGTACTAGGTATGACTGCCTACTGGCTTTATTGTAGACTGCAATCTCTCTAGACTGTATTTTCTGAGTGTTGTTGTTCTATACTTGACCATCTATTAGGAAAACGTAGCTTGAAATGTCCAAAACAATTAATGAATGATTGCACTATCACCAATCTATCTTGAAGATTTGACTACTCTTTAGATTATGATTATGACTGTCATGATATTTCATGAGACTGCTCTATCCCCATATGAAACCCTTTGTTCCCACAAATCAATGCTTTGAACTTGACTACAACTTTATAGTGATCACTATCTTTGTACATTAAGCTTGCTACTTTCTCAACTTTTGATATATTGGAGGCTCCTAGGATGGTTTCTATCTTATAGGATGGTTATAATAAAATTATAACCAGTCTCCATGGTTGCAAGACCTGAAGAAGGATTCTTATCATCAATTAGATGCATACTTTTGGGAATATAGAAAGACAAAAAAATATATTAGAACCATATTTTTTGTTGAGTCATAATATGATGTGTTAATTTAGATAAATAAGGGAACCAATGTTGTATCAGGTTTAATTCCATGATGACAGTTGAAGCTTGTTAGAGATAGGGGATTTGTAGCAGTTGGCTTGTTAGGTTATGTCACAATCCCATGAAGGTCCTTGTAAATTGTTAATGTCAGTAGACATGAGATTGTTATGTAACGAATTGGATCAGCTAAACCTAGAAGTTCTGTAACCAATGAATCAACTGAATCAAGTGTATGTTAATTATCTTATGATGGTCATTTATGACCGTTATTCTTAGTAGACATTAAGCAGTTCGCTAGATAGTTGGTTAGTAAACCAGTGAGTTAGTTGGCTCAAGTGTATGTTATTTATCATATGATGGTGATTAATAACCATTATTGTTAGTACACATTAAGTAGATGGCTTGTATAGATGGTTGGTAACTAGTGAGTTTCTTGAGCTCAAGAATTGGATGTACAAGTCGAGCAAGGGAGGTGAACACTGATAGCACATTGGTGCTTGCAATGTTAAAACCTTGGCCAAGATGGTGATGCTTTATCTAAGAGATGAAACTGGCCATTTGAATTCCTTTCTCATATTGATTAGCTTAATAATATTTGTTCAATGTTTTTTATCGTTAAAAGATTACCTCCCTTTTAGATAAATTAGTTAGATTCTTATTATGTTGAAGAACATTTAGTTAGTTTTCTCCTTCAACTGAAGTAGTTATGTTTTATTTTGAAATGCTCAATTTTTTTTATCTTAATATAGATCACAATTTATTTTCTTTAAGTATAGAATTAATGGAATATTACATATGGTATCAGAGAAACCAAGTTTGACATTGAACCTCAGGCTATCCACCTATAAACAAAACTATATACATATGCAGGTGCACCATGGTTGAGATAATATGCAGACGCACTATATACAAAACTATATTCGCAAGTAAATCTTTTATTCAAATCCACAATATGAAACACAAAGTTTTACTGGAAGAACACAAGTAACCTTATCTCATTTAGATAATATCACAAGCAATTGCCTATAGAAAGATGTAGTAATCCACAACATTTACACAAAGGAAAGACGACTGATTATATTATGTATGTTTGCAAAATGGTACAATAGTAAGCCTGAGGCTATATTCTACTAATTCTCTAATGATCCTTATTGTTACAAAAGTTCCGTCATTTATATGAGGGTATACATTGTCACCAAGCATCATGGCTTTTTAGCACATAACTATTAATTAGCACTTTTGTTAACAAACTAGAAGATAAACAAGTTCAACATTCATATGTGTTGAATGTACTTATCATCTTTATACATTACAACATCATTGTTTAGTGTCCTCATGTCGCTTTCTATCTGGAAATGATTGGATAGAATATGGTTAACACAAAGTGACAATTCTTTGTCCCGATCCAACTCTGCTACTGCTCAATTCTTCTCATCACTGAACTCTTGTTTCCACTGTTCTAATGATACTAACTCACCATTACTCTAAAGAGAGGGCACCCTAGGGGTATTCCCATCATCCAGCCTTTGAAGCTCTTTCCTTTATTGATTTGCCAATTCAACATGGGACTTCAAGTAAGCCTCAACTTCAATTTTCTCACCTGGATTCATCAGACTGTTGTCATTCATCATGCCTTCCAACCGAGACCTAAGTCTTTCATGCTCTTTCAAAGCTTTGACTGTTCCAGTGTATGTCTTCCAATAGATTTCTGCAACCTGCACCATACTTTTGAATCTATGCTCAACAACCTCAAGAACTAACTTATCCATCTTTTCCTGTTCCTTTTTTACTTGCCGAGATGTCTTTTTGGCCCTATTCCTCCAATACATAGTGTCTGTCAAGGCATCCATGGCATCTCTGTCAACATCGTATGTCATCCCTATTTGACTGGTACCTATATCAATCTGAAGCAATCTTTCTTGTAGCCTCTATTTTTCCTCATTGGTTTTCTCATATAGGCTTTTGTATTTAGAATTTTCTTGGATCAGAAACTCTATCTGATCTTGGTTCAGTTTAGCGACATCCAAATTTAGTTTGGCAGTTTTTCTAGGGTTAGTCTTTCCAACCTACTACACCATCAAATGTCCAAAAGCTTATTCTGTATCAACCAATATAGGTCTTTTATCTTTGGGATAGATAGCCCACTATAGAAGAGCCTTCTGATCTGGATCATATCTTGATCCTCTAAAGAGTTTATCAATCTCTTTTGGCATCATTTTCTTACTTGGGTCCTATTTCTTGAGGAATTCATCAAACAACAAGGCAGAGTTCATGTCCCATCCAGAGTATAATAGCACACCAGCTTCCTTAAGCAACTGTCTTCCCTTCTCAGGTGTCATTTCTCTCATCAAAAGATCTATCTCCTCTTGTAATTTTTGAAGTTGCTTCTCTTCTTCACTATTTCTCTTGTTATTCCTAATTTGAGATCCTTTATGTTGATAGAGGATTGTGGTGAACTCCTTGGAAGCAATGAAGTCACTATCAACAATGAAATCCTCATGCTCCAAGAATCTGATGTCAGCCACTTCTTGGACATTTCGTTGTCCTGTTGCCAAGTCTATCGGTGTATCCTCTACATAATCAGGGGGTTAATCCTCTCGAGTAGTGAATGGAATGATGCCAGATGTGGAAGCAGGAGACATATGAGCCAAAGGCTCTGTATTCCTAATAGTATCAATGTAATCCCTAAAAACATGAGGCGGGACTCCCTCAAGTATTTCCAATTCATGCTCCATAAGTTTGTTGGCCAACTCGAAGGGGTCTTCAATCTTTTGTAGCACATTCTCATCCATTTTCCTTCTAAAAAGCTTCCATTTATAAGCCTGCATTACTTTCTCAAACTTTATTCGCTTCACTCTAGCCTCTTCTCTACCAATGTTCTTAATGAGGTCATCCGGTAGGTAAGATTTATGCTCTCCAGCCTTCAGCTTTTGTGATGACCGGGCTATCCTTATGTATCCTTCAGGATCGAAATTGGGCCTTGGATCCCCCATACCCATGCCATAATAGTCCAATTTTGTCTACAACAGGCCATAACTCTTTGAACTTTTCACAATAAAATCTAAAAATACTAACAACCCAGGTATAATTGATTATTTCCCATGGCTTGTCAGATGTTCTGTACTCACTATTGATAGTTGCCTCACAATTTCTAGATAAGCCACTCTATTAGGGACTATAACTAGTAGTAAGTATGGTCTCCCTTCGAACCCATATACCCTGACTTGTGTGTAGTCTGAAAAACAATACAAATCTCCCCAATTGTGTTCAATTGAGGGATCTTCAGTGAAATCTTTTGGTCTTAGGAATCTTTAAACCTCTAGTGCAAGGGCATGATCACACAGGCATCCCAATAGTCTATATAATGGCTTGACAAAGAACTCCTCAAAATGCCAATATTGATTATTCACATACCTCTGGTCCCATGAAGAAACCCATAGTTGCACTGGTTTTCTCATCCTAGCATTGTCATATGTCCTGACACATAACTCTTCTGGCCATAACCCTTCATCTTGGCCCACATACAATAGAATATGCATAAGTAAGGAATAATGCTTGAAATGAACATTGATGACACCCCCCTTTAACTTTTCTAACCCATGATTCAAAACCTCAACCAAATAAGTAGAAAAATCAAAGAAGTAGGGGTCGTTAGACTGCAAATCGGCACAAATGACCATGGCTGCAATATCCATCAAATGATGGGCTTTTATCCCTAGCACTTGGGCAACACAGTAATAGGTATACTTGAAATATGGATGGAAAGAGTTGACATCATAGGGAGCTTTGTCATCCTGACCTAGTGGCACTAAGGACCCTGCATTCCTAGGTCTATGTATATGGAGTCTCCACATTTTGTAAATGTGCTCTAGGTTAAAATATTCACTTGTTAACTTCTTGAGGTCAATCAATTCTTCAAATCCCCAATCCAACTCAAACACGATGTCAATAACCTCCTTTTTGATTGCAAGAATTGGCTCACCCATGTAGTTATATATGGTCTTGGTTTTAGGGTCATAATTGTTTGCCAATGCCTTCATGAGCTCCACATTCATGAATAAATTAGCCACAACTAACCTTCCTAAGTTCAATCACCATAAATTGTTGATAGGTTGAGGGGCAACTCTTCTATTGTACCCATATATGAATAATTCATACCCTCTCAATTCTATCCATATGTCTCCAAGATCCTCAAACTGGTCCTCCAGGCCTTCCTCATCAGCTCTAATCTTCTTGGACCTCAAACTGGATGATGGCCACTGGTCAATCAGGTCATGGGCCAAAGAACGCCCTTCCCTTTTCTATCTTTTAGGTTTTTCTTCTGCAGCAATAGGTTCTTTTCCCTTTCTGGTCTTATTAGTTTTAGATGATGATTCTATTTGAATTTTAAAAAAGAGGTTTGTGTGCAAACAACTTACTTGGAATTACTGAGCTTTATCTATGAATTTGCCCAATTCCTGCTTTCAGTTCGTCGCCTGTGAATTCCTTAATGATGTGTCCTTTAATGTTGATCCACTACTTATGGTGTATTTAATCAGTTAGTAATGGCGATTTGGACAATGGTCACTCGGGCACATGTTCGAATTTAATGGCGATGTGACCTTCTGTGGGATTTGTTTTTGATTTTTGCGGCAATCAATAATCATTTCGATGAGAATATGTCTTTCGATCATTTGTTTCTTTAGTCCATCGATCTCTTTGTTTCTATCAATAATACTTTTGTTTCGAATATTACTTCGATCAAGTATTTTTTCCCTCATCGAAATAATTCGGTCAGTATGGCTGTCTCCTCATCGAAACATATCTGATATCCATCGGGTCTTATGCCAAAGAAACCTTGGGCTTCGGTGTCCTCCTTTATTTTTCCATTGAAATACTTCTTTCATCGATATCACTATGCCTCATCGATGAATGAGTCTATTATTTCATCGAAGCTTTTCTTTATTTTCCCTTATCGTTCTTCACCAATAAAGTTACATCAGCAAAACCACGCATATCAAGAACATGCCTTTTAACCTCCTCAAAACCTATATCCTCATTGATATAGCTTTCTTTTGTCTGATCGATATTATTCTTTCAATGAAAACGCTCCTTTCGGTGGGTCCTTTTTATGTTGCACCGATAGTATTATTTCCTCGAGAACTTTTCCCGTCGATGAAGACCCTCTCTGCTTTCTTCGATATCTTTTGTCAATGAAGTTTAACCTCCTCGAAACCTATATCCTCATCGATATCTTTTATCGATGTATCTTCCTTTTGTCTGATTGATATTATTCTTTCGATGAAAAAGCTCCTTTCGGTGGCTCCTTTTTATGTTGCACCGATAGTATTATTTCCTCGAGAACTTTTCTCGTCGATGAAGACCCTCTCTGCTTTCTTCGATATCTTTTGTCGATGAAGTTTAACCTCCTTGAAACCTATATCCTCATCGATATCTTTTATCGATGTAGGTTCCTTTTTTTCGATCGATGCTATTCTTTCGATGAAAATGCTCCTTTCAGTGGGTCCTTTTTATGTTGCACCGATAGTATTATTTCCTCGAGAACTTTTCCCGTCGATGAAGACCCTTTCTTCTTTCTTTGATATCTTTTGTCGATGAAGTTATTATCTTCGGTGAGTCCTTTCTGGAATTCATCGGCATTTCCTTCCTTCGATGGCTCTTTTATATCAATGATAATAATTATTTTTTTTGATAAAAATTATCATCATCGGAATTACGACGAATACCAAGATTTCGACTGATGACTTCTTTGACCATCGGCAGAGTCCATTGGTTGTCGAATTTCCGATGGGCATGGCATTGTTAACCAATCCGACATCGAGTTTTAGATGGTGGATTTTGTCGACACTCCGACAAAAATTCATCGCAAATCTGACAAACTGCCATCGGAAATCAGCTCCGAATGTACTAGTGACTTAATGCAAATGAAGAAAAGTAAAGTGCAGAAACACAAAGCAAAGATCAACAACATCATAACACCAAGATTTTTATGTGGAAACCCAATTAAGGGAAAAACCATGGTGGGGTTCAAACCCACAATATTAATATACTCTGTTAGAAGTATAAAAAATATTACAAAAGGGGAATGCCCATACATTCATGCACACTGCCTAGAGCTCACTGCTCAATTACAAGTAAGGGCTCACAGCCTTACAAAAGATTACAAATAATAATTGAAATGTCTGAATTGATAAACAACATCTAAAAATGCCTGAAACAGTTCCGGTTAAGCACAAAATACTCTATTATGCAACTCTTCTCTATTCTAATATCCTGTTATAATCTGGAGCACAAATCCTTCAACTGCACACATGAAACTACACACAATCACTGATACACATCACACATAACCATCAATCACCCAAATGATCATATATAAATTGGTCTAATATATCCACATCATCAATTTAGATCTTCATCATGTCAGCCCAAAAATGCATAACACATAAATGAAACGTGTTACCCAAGTTGGCTCAATCCGATCCAAAAACAACCAAGCGGACCAAAACAAATTATCCACACACTTCTGATATGCTGGCTCAACATCCTCGAACTCACAAACAACCGCCAAAATCACTTTGCATGATCTGCACAAAGAATCTTCACATGTTACTGCTGATAAACACTATTGTACCAAAAAACCTGTCTATCGAATCTACCAATTACATAAGACTCAACATTAGTGGCCATAAACCTAGAATGAAATATTACATGTCCACAATGCATCTTGAGATCCACAACACCAAATACTCAACACATCTGAACCACCAACCAAAATACTATACACTATGTTAGATGCCCTATTCTTCTCACCAGACCTCATTGGACCTTATTCAATATTCTGGTATGAATGAATCATGAACTATAGATTGGATATTTGACTCAAGTCTCCATCAATGACAACATTTGTAAATACATGCAGTGTCTCTTGCCAACAATCTCCCCCTTTGGCATTGATGATAACACTTAATGAAAAATGACTAAGTGTCAGACCAAAATCAAAATATATACACTACAACAAGTGTTGGATATGGTTGTTCATTGCTGCTGCTCGGATATTTTGTTGTCATTGATGTCAACATATTCCTGTGATTTATTCTAGTGAGTTTGGGAAGATCTTCTGATCTGGTTTTGTAGTTTGGTTTTGCTGATCACTGTTTTGTAGAATCTAGTATTTTCTCCTATATATTCCAATGTGATCACTGGCTTTGGGATATTGTTTGGGATGATCATGAGTATATTATTTTTAGATGGTTCATGATTTGATGCCCCACAAGTTATCTTTCTTCATGTTAGTTGCTGATTGGTTGTGTTCTTGAGCATTCTGATGTTGATCGATGAAGATTTGATAAGTGGTGTTGGTGTAGCTATTGGTGATGAATATAATGTGCTTTCTAGTGTTTTCTAGTCATTTCCTATTTGGTTTGGCAATCCTCATTGATCGTTGTGTAATTTTTTGGTGGTTTTGATCAATCGGTGATGATTTTCATGTTATGCGGTATTTTTTATGGTGTAACATGTTGTGGTTGATCTTGGTGTGATTTCCGGTTGATGTAATCATTTGGGAATTTGAATTAGGTCCATGCTATGTAATGTAAATCATTATATTGGTCCTGTGATCGATTTTTGTATCCTGTAATGTAATTTTGTGAGTTGAGGGTTGAGAGTTTAGCCGACTTTGTTATCAAGGTTGATGAATTGTATATATAGGTGAGTTATTCACTTATTTTTGGTGTTGGTATTGTGTCTACATTATCAGAGAGAGGTGAATGTGTGAACAAGAAATTTATCATTCAGTGAATTGTTGAGGTGAGATTAGTGTTGCAGGGTAGACAATTATGCTTAACCAGAACTGTCATCAAGCATTTGTAGATGCTATCATTGCAATTCATTTCTTCCAGATTATAGTTTGAATCATATTGTAAGTCAGTGAGACTTCCCTAAGGGTTGTTACCTTCTGGGAAAATATCTTTTGAGTAGTGAGCTTTAGGCAGTGTGGCTAAATGCATGTGCATTCCCTATTGTAATATTTTTCACATACTACTGCAGAGTATCACTTACTGTGGGTAGGTTCCCACCATGGTTTTTCCCTTAACCGGGTTTTCCATGTTAAAAATCTTGGTGTTGTGTTGTTAATTTTCTTATATTTTTATTGTCATAGTTTATTAGTTTTTGTTTTGGAGTTTAATTTTCTAGATCCGGTGAAGACTGATTCACCGCCCCCCCTCTCAATCTTTCTTCTTGATTTCTGCTAAAAACTGGTATTAGAGCTAGAATCTTTGGTAGAAGCTTAATTTCTTGAGGAGATCCAAGATGGAAGCTTAAGGTATTCTTTTTAAGAAGGATAGTCCAAAGGTTTGATGGAAGTAACTATACTATATGGAAGAGCCAAATGGAGGTGCACTTTGAAATGTCTTAGAAATGATTATTGGAAGATTACTAAGAATGTCTATGTTGTTCCTCGGAATGGACCATCTACTCTTGATGAGGTTAAGGAAGCATAATATAACATCAAAGCAAAGGAAGCATTGCTTAGTGCCCTGACTGATTCTAAAATGACAAATGTTATGGGACTTTAGACCGCACATGAGATCTGGGAGAAGCTTGAGATCCTGTATAAAGTTGATAGTCAAGTGAAAGTTGCTAAGTTGCAGAGTTTGAAAGGAAAGTATGAGACATTGAAAAGAGGAGATGATGAGAACATACATTCATACATGGCTAAGGTGAATGAACTTGTCCTTGGTATCAAAGGTGTCAGTGGAAAGATTGAGGAAGATGAGATTGTTGCTAAGGTGCTGAGTTCTTTGCCTCCTGCTTATAAATATAAGGTTGCCGCTATTGATGAGATCTAGAGTGTGACCACAGTAACAAGAGATGCATTGGCTGGAAAACTTGTTGCATTTGAGCTGAGTGAATTAGGAGAATCACATGGAAAGTCTAAGACTGCATTTAGAGCATCAAAATCTATATCCGGTAAGCAAAAATATGATCTTGATGAGTGCATGATATCTAACTATGAAAGAGAAAGAAGAGAAATAGAAAAGCAAGAAATAGAGCTTGATGAGATTGAAGCATTGATTGCCCGGAGATTGCCTAAAGGTGTCCGTAAGTATGATGGAAAATTTCCCTTGAAATAGTTTTCTTGTAATAAGATAGGACATTTTGCTTCTAGATGCCCGAAGAAAATGGCTAAGTATGACAGACATGATTAGTTTGATAAGCATGATAGGAATGATAGATATGAGAAGTATAAAAAATATGATAACCTTATAAGTCTAATCGAAAGTTTAGGAACAATAAGAAATATTATTATGCTGCAAATGAAGGTGTTATAGATGATGAATCAAAAGGAGATGAAGTTGTTTTTATTGCCATTAAAGAAGATAGACCTGTACCTATTGATTCAACTACCTGTTCTGTTGAGGTGAAAGCTTTCAATGATAAGGTAGAAGAAAAGGGTGAATGGGTGATTGACAACGGTTGTTCACATCATATGACCGGCGATAAAAGAAAATTTGTAAGCATGGAAAGGTATGATGGTGGAATAGTTAGATTTGGAGATGACAAAGCCTGTGTGATCCATGGGAGAGGTTCTATTTCTTTTGATGGCAAGCATAACACTGATGATGTCTTGTATGTTGAAGGTTTGAAGCATAATATTTTGAGTGTTGGACAGATGGTTGATAAGGGTTATGATCTACAATTCAAGGATGGTAAATGCAAGATCTTAAATGCCTCCGATATAGAGATTGCATCCGGGACTAAGACTAAAGGTAACATTTTTCATTTGAATGATGGTTAGTAAAGTTGTTTGATTTCTAAGATAGATGAGAGGTTGTTGTGGCATAGAAGAATGTGTCATGTAAACTTTGATTCATTGATTGAGATCAGTTCTAAACAAGTTGTTAGAGATTTGCCTAAGATATTTAAACCTCTTAATCTTGTATGTAAGGAATGTCAGTTGGGTAAGAAAACAAGGATTTCTTTCAAGAGTAAATAGTATACATCTGATGGACTACTAGATCTTGTGCATACTGACCTGTGTGGACCTACAAATGTTAGAAGTGTGTAGGGTGATAGATACTTTATGCCTGCTAATAGATGATTATTCTGGGATGATGTGGGTTGTCTTTTTGAAGGAAAAATCAGAAGCATTTGACAAATTTAAGATATTCAAAGCTAAAGTTGAAACCGAGTCCGGATTGAAGATGAAGTGTTTGAGATCTGATAGAGGTGGAGAATTCTATTCCGGTGAGTTCAATACATTCTATGAGATACATGGAATTAGAAGACAACTATCTACTCCTAGAACCCCATTGTAGAATGGAGTTGTTGAGAGAAAGAACCATATTGTTTTGGATGTTGCAAGAACTATGTTAATTGAAGGAAATATTCTGAAGGTCTACTGGAGAGAAACTATTAGCACCACTTTTTACATGTTCAGTAGAGTTCATATCAAAGGTGATACCGATAAGACCCCTTATGAGCTTTGGTTTGCTCATGTTCCTATTGTGAAATATTTCAAATTTTTTGGTAGCAAATGTTATATCAAGAGAGATGAGGATATTGGAAAGTTTGATGCTAGAAGTGATGAAGGTATCTTTTTGGGATATTCTACAAAGAGAAAAGCCTACCGGTGCTATAATCAGAGACTAAGAAAGATAGTTGAGAGCGCAAATGTGAAGGTGGATGAGAACCTTGGGAAAGAGATTAGAGCTTATGATGATGGTCAACATATTGGTTTAGCTCCTATTCATCTTGAAGAGCCTAAGCAGAATGATGTGGTAGAGACTGTTAATCCGGATACTTTTGCTGGTGAAGACATTCAAGAACCTAAGGATCAGAACAAACAAAAGACTCTGAGGTATGTTAAATTGAACCATTTTGAGAATTAGATTATTGGTGATAATAATAAAGGTGTGATGACTAGAAGAAGGTTAGCTGCAGAAGAAGTATGTTTTATTTCTAAAGTTGAACCTAAAGATGTTGTTGAAGCCTATAAAGATGATAACTGGATAAGAGCCATGGAACAAGAGTTAGATCAGATTGAAAAGAATAACACTCGGGAACTTGTGCCGAGACCTAAGGATAAAAATGTTATTGGTACTATGTGGGTTTTTAGGAACAAACTGAATGAAGCCGGTGAAGTACTCAGAAATAAAGCTAGACTGGTCTGCAAAGGATATTCACAGCAAGAAGCAATTGATTATGAAGAAACTTTTGCTCCAGTTGCCAGAATTGAAGATTTTAAATAGTTAATTTCTTATGTTGCTTATAAATATTTCAAGGTATATCAGATGGATGTCAAATCTGCATTTTTGAATGATGATCTAGAGGAAGAAGTTTGCATTGAGCAACCTGATGGATTTTCATTGTTGGATGATGGAAACATGGTATGTAAGTTGAAGAAATCACTTTATGGATTGAAACAAGCTCCTAGAGCCTGGTATGCTAGATTAGACAAATACTTGTTGAAATTAGGGTTTACTAAAGGTGTTGCTAACAATAATCAGTACTTTAAGATTGAAAATGATAACATTTTGATTGTTGAAGTCTTTAGCGATGACATTATTTTTGGTGGTGATGATGATATGAGTATGAAGTTTTTCGGTGATATGCATAAAGAATTTGAGATGTCTATGATTGGTGAGATGAAGTTTTTCTTAGGTTTGCAGATTGCACAGATAGGAAAATGCATCTTTATATCTCAAACTAAGTATGTGAAGGAACTATTGAAGAAGTTTGGATTAGATGATTCCAAACCGGTTGGAACTCCTATGGTGATTGGTTGTAAATTGTCCAAAAATTAAAAATCTCCGAAAGCTAATAAGAGTTTGTACAAATCTATGGTTGGTGGACTGCTATATCTTACTCAGACTAGGCCTGACATTATGCATGCTATGTGTATGGCTGCTAGATATCAAGCTGATCTGAAGGAGAGTCATGTCACTGCTATTAAGAGGATATTCAGATATCTAAAGGGAAATGTAGATTATGGTTTATGGTATCCAAACAATGATGATTTCATGTTGTGTGCCTACACTGATGCAAATTGGGCTGGTGATATTGATAACCAGAAGAGTACTACCTGTGGAGCATTATTTTTAGGTAAGAAGTTGGTTTCATGGGCTAGCAAGAAACAAGATTTGGTATCCTTATCTACTGCTAAAGTTGAGTACATTGCTGCTGCTAGTAATTGTGCTCAGATAGTTTGGATGAAGCAAATGTTGAAAGAGATCAGAGTTATTCATGATGAGCCTACTGCTATATACTATGATAATTCAAGTGCTATAAACATGTCAAAGAATCTGGTGCAACATTCAAAGACTAAGCATATATCAATCAAATATAATTACTTAAGAGAGCAAGTCAGTGAAGAGAAGGTGAAGCTGGAATATGTATCTACAAAGGAACAAATTGCTGATATTTTCACTAAGCCTGTGCCTGTAGATACATTTATTTACTTGAGAGACAAGTTAGGGGTATCCACCCCTCCTAATGAGAACTAGATGCATCGAGTTGCATCGATCCGGTAGATTTTAGAGCCTTATTCTTTTATCTAGATTGATGAGTTGGTGCTGCTCCTCCACTGGAGTAGTCTGTATTTTAGGGGGAGAGAGTTTGGTTTTATATTTTGGAGATCTTTGGTATTGTTGTCAAAGGGGCAGAGAGATCATGTGACAAACTGCATTATCTATCTTGATCTTAGGGGTAGTTTGTTGATGATATCTTCTTTCTTTGCATTGAATATTTTTCACATTCATATGTTGCCATCAATGCCAAAGGGGGAGATTGTTGGATATGGTTGTTTATTTATGCTGCTAGGATATTTTGTTGTCATTGATGTCAACATATTCCTATGATTTATTCCAGTGAGTTTGGGAAGATCTTCTAATCCGGTTTTGTAGTTTGGTTTTACTAATCAATGTTTTGCAAAATCCAATATTTCCTCTGGTATATTATGGTGTGATCAGATCTTGTGCTGAGGCTTTGGGATATTGTTTGGGATGATCATGAGCATCTTCATTTCATATGATTTGATGCCCCACAAGTTATCTTTCTTTGTGGTAGTTGCTAATTGGTTGCGTTCTTGAGGTTTCTGATGTTGATCATTGAATATTTGATAAGTGGTGTTGGTGCAACTATTGGTGATGATTCTAACATTCTTGCTAGTGTTTCCTAGTTGTGTCCTATTTTTTTTGGTGATCCACATTGATCATTGTGCAAGTTTTAGGTGGTTTTAATCAGCTAGTGATGATTTTCATGTTATGCAGTATTTTTGATGGTGTAGCGTGTTGCGGTTCATCTTGGCATGATTTTCGGTGGATGTGATCATTTGGGAATTTGAATTAGGTCCATGTTATGTAATGTAAATCATTATATTAGTTTAGTGATCGATCTTTGTATCATGTAATGTAATTTTGTGAGTTGAGCATTCAGGGATTAGCTAACCTTGTTATCAAGGTTGATGAATTGTATATATAGGTGAGATATTCACTTAGTTTTGGTGTTAGTATTGGTCTACATTATCAAAGAGAGGTGAATGTGCAAACAATAAATTTATCATTCAGTAAAGTGTTGAGGTGAGATTGGTGTTGTAGGGCAGATAATTGTGCTTAACCGAAACTGTCATTAGGTATTTGTAGATGCTATCATTACAGTTCATTTCTTCTGGATTGTACTCTGAATCATATTGTAAGTTAGTGAGAATTCCCTCAGGGTTGTTTCCTTCCGAGAAAATATCTTTTGAGTAGTGAGCTCTAGGTAGTGTGCCTAAATGCATGTGCATTCCCCATTGTAATATTTTTCACATACTACTGCAGAGTATCATCTTACTGTGGGTAGGTTCCCATTGTGGTTTTTCCCTTAACCGGGTTTTCCACGTCAAAAATCTTGGTGTTATGTGTTTTGTTGTTAATTTGCTTATCTGTTTATTGCTGCAGTTTATCACTTTTTATTTTGGAGTTTAATTTTCTAGATCCAGTGAAGACTGATTCACCCCCCCTCTCGGTCTTCATTCTTGAGCTGCTAACAACAAGAATCTAACTATCAGACTCCAAAAATCAATAACTCCCCCTAAGATCAACATTTTCACTGCTATACGCTCCCCCTTTGACATTAATGGAAAAGGTAGAATTTCAGAAATAAAAAATTTAGGCCAAAAATGGTATTTACATATGTACATAAAGTCCTTACACAATGTTTTTTGAAGATGTCTGCATATGAATTCTTCAATGTGTCCAAGTGGTTGTCCCGACCTTTCTTCAAGCTCTCCAAAATTGTTATAAGACCATTGAAAAGATAAGCTTGGGCTTCTGCGTTCTTCAGGTTTGCCATATCACTGTTTGCCAGAGCATCTTGAAAATCCTTTAAGGTACTAAGCATAATATATAACTTAGGAGTAATGAGACACCTAAGTTCTCCAACTCTGCCAATTATTCTCTCTTGGTCATGTAAATTTTTGATGCCAAAGTCTAACAAGATGAGGGGGGGGGGTTGAATCATACAAACTTAATCTTCCATAAAATCAACAGATTCAACCTTAGTAACTTAAACTTCAGCAAAATAACCAAAAACTGCTAAACATGCAAACTCATAAACATATAATCATCATAACACATATAACACTAGATTTAACATGGAAACCCAAATAGGGAAAAACCACTGTGGGATTTCGAACCCACTAAGAAATATACTCTTCTAGAGTATGCTCAGTTAAAAGCAAATCCTGTTAAAGATTACAAACACATTGCTAGATGTGACTCGGTTAAGGGATTTCCCTCAGATCTGTTAGAATCTTCACTTTGTTATAAGTTACCTTGTTAAAGGATTTCAAACACTCAAGTAGAATGTTACCTTGCTAGAGGATTTACAAATAAGACTGTTAGGTCCACTCTGTGAGGCCCTACCCCGACCCATCCTATCTCTTCAGCTATTTTTATTTTGGAACTATTTTGGATGCTAGTTTTGACACACTATGGATATAGAACTTTGCATGGTCCCACGATTTTGGTAACATTGATATATATGGATGCTTCATTTCTATGCCTTGTGGATTATAGAATATTATGTGATTCTAGATTAGGGTAATATTGTGATGAGGCAGGTTATTATCTGAATTTCAGGGTTTGATATAATGTTAGGAAAATGTTGCATATCTTGTAGATGGATCAAATTTTGAGGATTATGATAATTGCTTTGATTTGTGATAAATCATATTTTATAATGACGAGCCTTTGTGGAATGAATGTATTGCATTCTGATTTTGTGTTATATATCATATGAGGTTATTTGGAAAGTACTAATGTTTAAATTGAGATGTGCAGGAAATTATCCATGTGACCATGGAAATATTATGGAGAATCAAGCCTAGGCCAATGTGCGTTAGTAAAACCAGGGGTTGTCTATTTGGAGAGACAACACCCCATATGTACTGTATTTTATTCGTAAATGTAAAATGTTGCATGAGTGTAATTTGTATTTATTGGATTGATTAAATTGTTTAAGGGACAATTGCCATGTGGTTATTGTGATGTGGAATTATTTTGTAGTGTCACTTGACACCTATGTAGTATGTTGTGTTGGCAATTGTCATGTCACCTTTTTGAAAGTTTTATTTTTGTTAATGGTTATATCCCCTAATTATCCTTGAAGGAACCAAGAAATCTAGGTTAGAGAGCCACAAGGAAGGTCAACTCAGAGTTGACCCGTAGGTTAACTTCAGGTGGACTTTCTGAAGGTCAAATCAACTCCTAGAGTCAATTTTAGAGCTTTTCTATTAGGCCTCATGGGGTACCTATGGGTGAAGGCCAAAATTGGCCATGTGTCTTTCCCTTAGGACTTGTTTAACCACCCAAAAAAGTGGTTTTCCCAAGATGGACGAATTCCATCTATAGGAGTGCCCTCCTTGGTAGGATAACCTTCTTGGAGATAGTAATCCCACTTCCCCATTTCCATTTCCCTTCTCTAGACACCTAGGTTAGGGAGTGTGTAAGACCTAGGGAAGACCAACCCAATGGGAGATCACTCACTCTATCCAAGAGGTTGGAAGGAGTGAGAGAGGCCTTCTTAGGCTAAGAATGGAAGCTTAGTGAGCTAATCACCCACTCTCCATTCTTGGAGATTCTTGGAAAAACTTGGAAGAAAAAAAAAAAGAAAACCAGTTTTAGTTTTTAGAGGAATTTTGGGGGCCAAGGAATTGCAGAAAGTTGTGTGGATTGGGCAGCTCATCTCCAACTAAGTTTAGCATACCTATTGGCAGAATAAGGTTGGTTGTTATCTCCTCTTGTTTATGTTGTTTAGGTTAGTCATGTTGTTTTGTTGAAAGAAAGAAGTGCTTGTAAAGAAAGTGTGTATGTATAATGTTGTTGAAGAAAATAATGTGTAGTTTCATTTCTATGTTTTTCTGTTTTGTGTTCTTGTTTTGGGAGTGTCCAAGATCTTCTACTCTTGGGAGAGTAGGATGATCTTGGGGTGGAAGAAGCATGACAGCCTTGGGTGAGAGGCTCTCCTTAAGGAGAGTGATCTCAAGGGTGTCCTTTGTGACCCTTGCTGCATAGCCTTGTGTATGCATTTGGGGGTCATAAGGGGAGAGAAATGGCTTTGAGCCTTTGGGGGGCATAAGGTGGTTGGGATGAATTCTGTTGAGTATTTTGTGTTGCCATGAGGTGGCTTGTGTTATATTTTTGGCTGCAGTCTCCCCAATGGTACTTGGTCCACTTCCACCCATAGATTGATCTCCACAAATGTGGTGATAGTGTAGCTTGGGATGGGAAAGTGTATGTGTTGTGAGTTTGCCCTATTGTTGTGTTGTATTGCTTGATTGTAACCCGTCTAGGTCTTGATTCTCCTAGCTCGAGGGTGGCTTCTGGTAAGCCTAGGCTGGGAGGTGAGCATCCCATGGTCACAGTCCTAAAACTTTACTTGCAGGTGGCTTGGGGAAAAAGACTAGGAGTTGCAGATTTTGTGTTGCAAACTTCTATTTCAGATTCCTGATTTTTATTTAAATGCAGAAAAGAAGAAAGAAATGTAACCTTATGATTTGTAGCAAAAAGAAAAAGGAAGAGAAAGTGAATATGTAAATATAGGGCTTAAAATGATTCTGTTTCTATTTAAATAAATGTAATTTTTATTTTCAGTGTAAAGATTAGAGAAAGATGACTGTTTAGATTTTCTACCCATTTTCATATTTGGGCTATTGTAACTTATCATTCTGGAAAGTAATGTAAATTTTTATTATATTTTGATGCCTATTGTGTTGTAGAAGACTACATTTAAATCTGGTCTGTAACATGTTTATTTACTGCAATATTAAGGAAAAGAAACAGAAAAATGCATTAGGATTCCTTATTTACTATTTACTAGTTTATTTACTGCAAATGTTATAGAAAGAGAAAGAAATGCAGTAGGATTATTATTTACTTGCATAGTTTAAATTCTGTAAATTTTATGATTGTTAAAAAAAAAAAAGAGAGGAGAACCAGAATTGTTTTATTTCTGTAGATAGTTAAATAAAAGGGAGAGGAAAACAGACCTATTCTAAATGCTGAAAGAAGACTAAAAACAGAATGTAGATAGTTGCAAATCCCAAATCAATATAAGGGTTTTAACCCTATTACTTCAACATCTAGTCATATATATCTCTGTATGTATATAAGTATATATATTGAAAATATATACCTATATAGATATAAAATATATATATATATATATAAGCTTCCTGTAATGTGCATACCCCTGTAACAACAAAATAAAGGATGCATTTTGAACTTGTGCATCTCTGTTTCAAACATATAAAATATAATGCAGAATAAACTCTTAAATCATATATATATATATATATATATATATTCTGCAATCTAAAATCATACTCTGTGGATGCCTGTAGAAGAAAATATCTTCATATTCATAACTGATATTGTGCATATTATATACATATATATATATATATATATATATATATATATATAATATACATTGATATTCAAAAATAAACACATCACATAAACTATGCCCCACGAAATATTTAAATGAAAAACAAAAAAAAATATAGTAATAATAATGCTGGCCGAACCACTGTGTGTAAACACAGTGGACGGCTCACGGGCCGCGCCACTGTGTTTACCCACAGTGGACGGCACGGCAGCCGAGCCACTGTGTGTAAACACAGTGGGCGGTGCTCGGGCCGCGCCACTGTGCTTACCCACAGTGGACGGCACGGAGGGTGCCGCCACTGTGTGTAAGCACAGTGGACGGTCCGCGGCCGCCACTGTGCTTATACACAGTGGACGGCAACCGCCGTCACTGTGTATAAACACAGTGGCGACCGGGAGAGCCCACGCCGCCTCCTCCTCTCAGTCACCCCCTCTGCGAAACCCTCCGCCTCTCCCCACGCGAAACCCTCCGCCTCCGTACCTGCGATCTCTCTCTCCCTCAAATAGCACAAGCAATAAAATATAGGGGTTTAATAAACCCTAACCCATTTCGGGTTAGGGTGTGAAAAAAAAAAGGGTAAAAATAAAATAAGACAAGTGTAATATGTAAGAATGCAACCCTAACCCAATTTCGGGTTAGGGTTAGCATTATGAGAATTTTATATATATATATATATATATATATATATATATATATATATATATATATATATATATATATATATATATATATAGGAGATTTAGATTGGAGCATTTAAATTGGTTTTTAATTTATAATGAGGGTTAGAATTTAAGAATTTATATTGTGATATATATATATATATATATATATATATATATATATATATAAGGAATTTAAATTGGAATTTTTAAGTTAGATTTTAGTATATAATTTGGGGTTAAGTTTATAATTGAATTATTATGGAATTTTAGACTTTTGATTTTAATATATAGATATATTAGGGGTTAGATCAATAATTGAATTATTATATGTTCCCATTCTTTAGAAATTTAAATTTTAATTAATTCAAGGGGGGTTAATAATAGAGGATTATTATAGTTGGATAAACTAGACGTTTAATCTAGCAATATATTTATTAATCAATGGACTTACCCCTCCCCCATATATTAGGACGATAGGAAAATTTGAAAGGTGGAATTTGTAAATTTAGGAACCTTAAGCCCTTGAGATCGATTTTTGGTCGGATTGAAAATTAATTGACAAAATCAAGGTGTTTAGGGAAAATCAGAATTGGCCTTAGCTTATTGTCGGTTTAGTGGGCAAATGACATTGTAGTAATTCGAAACCCTCATCGGGTGGATGTGTATAATAAATTTTATATAAGTACCAAATAATCATTAGCAATATCATTATATGACCTGGAATGATTTAATACGTCAAGATAGCCAATTATCCCTTGATTTAATTAGCGGCAATTTGTCTTAGGTAATTGAGCTAGCTAACTAATCGGCAATGCAAATTAATCTACACCAATCAAGTCACTCGCTCGAGTTGGTTATTTAACTTAACCTTAGTAAGTAAGTTTAATTACATCCTAGATAAGACAAAACTTTAAATACAGTCGTTATGTATTAGGATTAATAGCGAGTTCATGACGTCAAAAAAAAATTTGTTGTTCCGTTTTTGTGCCCTAAAGTGTTGGGCACGACACACTCGGTTAAGAGATTTCCTATTACTTACAAAATAAACAACAGTAATAATATATATTTGCAACTTCACATCTAAAATGCTAAAGCAGATTCTTATTTGCTCAAAACAATCTTGTCATAGGACTTATCATGTCCCTCTGCTAGGCTCCTTACTCTGTTATTCAAAATAGCTCTTCAAGCTTCTGTGCTCAGTAATCACTATGTAGCATCCCTGTGCTTACACTTGCCCACATGCATTGTTCATCAATAATTTCTTATTTATAAACAATTTGCTAACCATTGAATCTCCTTGATCACATTTCCCATGATCAATCTTAGCCATTAGATCTTCCAACTTGACTACGTTCAATGTATCCTTCGATCTGAAAACATTTTACCTCACCTTGGGACTTGCATTCCTTTCTTGGAACTTGCACAAGGTTATTGCGGTTCAATCTAAGCTGTAGATCTTCCTCCCGATCTTCCATTGCCGTAGATCCTTAACAAACTTCATGCGCGACATACCAATCATTTATTCATCTCCAGCTCATCATTGTCCTTCATTAAATAATGCTTGTATCCATCCAATATGATCTGTCATAACTCAGTTGCAACTCGGTAAATACTAAACTTTACTCGGTAGACATTCCGCCTTCATTAACCGATATTGATAACCTTAGGGTTTACCGACTAGGTTCTTTACTCGGTGACATAGTATAGTATTAACCTTACAATCAACAACATATGTAGGATATCAAAACAATCTAAACATCATGATCTCATCATTGTCTAACTCGGTAATAGTTGCCCATTGAATAACTTATTTCTCCCCTTACTCATCACATTCTTTTTGTGTCACTTACGGACATCTTAATTCTCTTCAAATCAATCTTCTCAAGATATGGCAACATCATACTGAATCAGAAAATCAATTTCTTGACATCAATGACAAAATAATGTTATAAAGAGAGTTATCATCCTTTTTCAGTTAGATCAAATAATCTTCAACAACCTTCTCAATATCCTTAATGAATATCAATAATCTCCTTTCTATTGGAATGCCAACAGGTCATGACTCAAGCTTATGATTTTCTCAAGCAGTGATATCCCCTGATTTTCATGACTATTGAATGATATTGACAGAGGATCAACCAACTGAGATATACATTCAAGCTCATCTTAATGTACCTTAGACTTCTTCTCAATGTCTACAATGAACTTGGACTGTGATAAGCATGATTTGTATAAGTTTCCAACTTCAGACAATGAATTCTGCATACTTTTACACATGAATATAAAGTGACTTTGTCTTTTGCAATCATCTTTTTCAAATTTTGGAGGTTCTTTGTATTGAATTCATTTTTGACCTTTTCCTCAACAGACTTTTCAAAAGACTCAAAATGTGTATCTGCAGAATTAATCAAACTTTTTAACTACATAGATGGAGCGTTTGAGGTATCTTTTTGAAATAAGGGCATCAAATTTTCTAAAATACTAGTTGCCAAGGTTAGCAACATACTATCCTCTATATGACACTTCAGAAGATCGTCACTAGCCTTCACTTGTGCAAATGATGCAAGTTGAAGCTTTTGAATTGGAGACAAAGAGGCAAGGTTAATCAGACCTTAAATAAATTATGGATCATCAATGGCTTTCTTTCCCTTCACTATCTCTGTCGTGTTTTTTACCGCAATCTTAACTTCAACGTTAACCTCCACCTTTTCCTTTTTTGGATTCTTCTCAGGAACCAAAGGGTCAACTGCAACAATCGAAGGATCCTCAATCTTGTCCTTTCCTTCATCTGCACCACCCTTGTCAATTGCATCTACAACTCTGAGTTCTTTTTGCACATTAACCTTTGCATGCTCAATTGTCTGGACTTCCAAAATAGAAGCATCATCCATTGTCTGCTTGACTTGAGATGACATGTTTTTCTCTTCCGAATGAGATTCTTCTTGTCCTTTTTCTTGATTGACTTCATACTTGTTCTCTAGCAAAACATTTCTCCAAATTTTCTTAGTTTCCTTTGCAACTTCAGCAATTTTTCCAAACATGATTTTATTTACTCTGTATTTACTCTTGAACTCATTTTTTTCTAGTTTAAGTAGCCTATCTATCTCCTCTTTAGTGATAACTAAACATAAGTTGACCAATACATATTCCTTTAGTCTCTCATCTTCTTTATTTGTTGTCTATCTCCTAGCATCCAAAATTTCATACAAGCTCTTGGGTATGACTGTCATTAGTTTAATAAAATCTTTACTATATACTTTCAAATACTCTATAGTAGCTTCTTCTAAAGTTCTTTTGCCAGATTCATCAAAATTTCCATACCACTCTGTTACTGGCTTCAAGTTACCATTATTAACTGCTTTATTAACAATCTCATCTAATGTTATAGGAGGAACAATAGTAAATTTTCCTTGTTTTAGTGCCTCATCAAACTCATATGATTTGACCTCTTACAAGGCTTAGCTCTACCCAATGGCTCTTCTTTTGCAACTTTTGTGGCCTTAGCAGCTTTAACGTTCACCTCCTTCACTACTTCATCTGATTTGGTCTCTTCATTATCCACAATCACAAATTTGTCTATCTTCCTCTTCTTCTCACCACCAGATAGATTGACTGAAGATTTAGACTTGCTTGCTGGCTTTGCAAGACTAGAGGAGGGAGCTGTGCTTTTGGATTGCCTTAGGCTTAAGCTTAGGCACTTATAGTTTAGAGTCCTTCTTCACAGACTACTCCTCAGAGAATATTTTCCTCTCTAGCTTTCCGGACTGCTTCCTTTGTTATCCCCATGCTTTCTGCAAGAGCCTCTACCTCCCTTCTTACCTTATTTTGTATTGCAAGCTTCTTGAGCTGTTGATGTAGTTTTAAACTCTTCTCCTTGTATGTGCCAAACCTCTCCTCATTGGGTCCACCAATTGACTCAACAAATGTTGTGCATACAATTCCAAAATATGTTCTTTAACCTCATAGCCCATAGGCATAATCCATACTGTCTAGGTCTCTATGACATCTATCAAACATTGATATGTATCTACTATAAAGCAGATGGTGTCATGATATCTTTCTACAATAGATTTAGGGATTCTCTCCCTCTCATGCATTTCCTTCTAGAAGTTTTTGAAGTAACCCTATAGATTCTTATTCTAGACCTTAGAGTCACCGAAATTGTATAGGTATTCATGAATCTAAACTCCTACTGGTCTGTTAAAGGACCATTGCACTTTCCCAACACCTGGAACCTCTTTCACAAAGTAGAAAAATAAACATTGAAGAAACGTTCTGAAATTGAAAGGATGTTTCTTATTTTCTTTGATCTTCTTTATATTCTTAATAATCCCACTCCAGAGCAACTCATAAAGACCATACTTCTTGTTTTCTCTCAATATCTCATAAACAACATATATGGCAGTACCAGAAACAAAATTTTCTCTATTGGAGTAATAGATCTTATAGCCAAAGACTATTGATGCAAAACTGATATTATGCTCTAGGATGTTGTTGATTGTCATTGCCCGTTTATCAAATTTTGACCTAGTTGCATTAGTCACATTGTCATTCTTTACAACCTTCAAGGATGGCAGTTCATCGGATGCACACAATCTAGTCACAACTTGAATAACTATCTTGGTGATCTTGTGGGGCTTGTCCAACCACATGAATTCATCATGTACTCGACTCAATATGAATCAGATCCATTCATGTTCATAGAACATCAAAAACCTAATGAATCATTCAAAACCCTTTTCATCCAATCCTTGAAATTTTGGTTTCAATATTGAACTCTTATCAGATAGCTGATTATTATATAAATTTAACATTTGCAAGCTTCCCAATTCCCCAATTGGACAGTGCATGTAAACCCTAATGTCTTCAACATGCAAAAATTTGTAGGGTACCGACAAAATTATACTCTTGGGATCATCTTCCATAGAGATGAATGGATGATTCTTGAAGTTTAGTTGTGCATGCTCAGTTATTTTAAGAACCAAAGGAGTCATAGTACTAGATGCAGCCATATCGCCAATTTCAAATTTCAAAGTTTAACCGAAAAGAATTTTATAGATAAGTACCTTTATCATTGGATTCACTTTTTTCTTTGGAAATCAGTTTAGCACTAGATCTCGCTTGATAATCTTCTCACAGATTTATTCAAACACTATCGCCTCAAATGCAATGTGGCAAATGAAGTGATTAAGTCACCTTTTATTCGCTGCAAACCTAACTTTTCATTGCAATAAATGTACTTTGCCCTAATACTTTCAGATACTTTGTATCTCTTAGGAATTCTTCTCCAGATCTTCAAATGTACTTGAACTCTTTTTGACATCCATCATAAACATCTGCTATCACCGCACACACCTCTACAACTTTCTAGAAATAGGAACAAATTTCCAATAGGGGGTTTGAAATATTTTCATCAAAAACCTCCCCCTAAGGCCGAATGCCTTAGTTTAGTTACTGAATGAGGTTCCAAAACTAGAATCAGGTGCAAACTCACTTCCTGCATCATTATCGCTCTTCTTCACCCAAGTCTTCTTCATCTACACTTTGATCTCTTCAACTTTCGCTTTTCCCTTCTCATCTGCTTTCACATTCTTATTTTTGTCTTTTGAACCTCTCCCATTCACATTTTTGCTTTTGCAATACTTAGCAATGTGACATTTTGTTGCATGCATAGAAAACAACATTTCCTTGCATAGGTCTATAGTTCATTTGATTTCCTCTTGATCTTCATTGATTAGAAACATGTCCAAACCTACTACATGCATAAAATCTGACATTTCTCCTATTATGAAAGTTATTCATCATACTTCTGCATTCATTTGACTTGTGACCATACTTGTTGCATTTGAAACATTGACCATTAAAAGGTGGACCATTATTGATCATCCTATTTCTGCATTGACTAGGCATATTACCAAATTTATTGCAAACAAAATAGTTACCATTGAATTTTTGAGCATTAGGTTGCCTTACCGAAGAATTTCTTGAGTTGTTCTTCTGGTGAGCTAATTTGGAGCTTTCACCTTTCTCAAATCCAAGACCTTGAGTATCATTAGGATTCTTCTAACTTGCAAACATCTCATCTAGCTTGGTTGAGCTGATTCTGAACTTTTTCTTATACTCATTCACAACTTCAAGATCATATTTAAGAAAATGGATCTTCTTTCCAAGATCTTCTTTGGTTTCATGCAATTTCTGCTTCAGTTGATCATTCTCATTTTCAAGTCCACAACATTCTTCAGATTTATCTTTTAGGGAATGAGCAAGATTCTCCTCATTCTTCTTCATTTCTTCAATCTCTTTTGTTAACCTCATCACAGTGGCTTCCATCTCATTCTTCTAGACTGTATTATCTCTAGAAAACCTCTCACACTCTTCTGTCTTTTTCTTCAAGGCTTCTTCATTAATGTTTTGACTTTCTTTCTCCTTCAGCTTATCAACAAGTTGTTTTCTCTTCTCCCTTGACTTGTTCAACTAATATTTCAATGATTCAATGAAGCTCTCAAAATGCCTAAGGCTCGCTTTCACTTTCCAGACCTTAGCTAGTGAATGATCAAGATCTTCAAGTGCAACAAGAAGCTATTGTCTAAGACTACCAGAATCCATTGATTCACCTTCCCAGATCCTCCTCAAGTTGTTAGGTTTCTTCCGAGGAACTCTTCTCTGATACAAGTTGTTCAAATCAAGGAACACTGAGAGGGGGGGTGAATCGATGTTCTACAATTTTTAACTTTATTAACTTGTTCTTTCAACCACTTAATGCAAATAAAAAAAAGTGAAGTGCAGAAACACAAAGAAAAGATCAACAACACCATAACACCAAGATTTTTACATGGAAACCTGGTTAAGGCTAAAACCACAGTGGGATTCAAACCCACAATATTAATATGCTATATTAGAAGTATAAAAATATTACAAAAGGCGAATGCACATGCACTCAAGCACACTATCTAGAGCTCACTAGTCAATTACAAGTAAGGGTTACAACCTCAGATGACTCACTGCCTTACAAAAGATTACAAATAATAATTGGAATGTCTAATCTGATAAATAGCATCTACAAATGCCTAAAACAGTTTTGGTTAAGCACAAAATACTTTATTGTGAACCTTTTCTCTGTTCTGATTTTCTGCTATAATCTAAAGCACAAATCCTTCAACTGCGCATAATCGCTCATGCACATATCACACATAATCATCGACCGTTTAAATGATCATATCAATCGGTCTAATATATCTACAACATCAATTTAGGTCTTCATCATGTCGGCCCAAAAACACATAATGCACAAATGAAACATGTTACACAAGTCGACTCAATTTGATCCAAAAACAACCAAGCGGACCTAAAAAAATTGTCCACACACTTCCCATATGTCGACTCAAAATCCTCAAACATGCAAACAATAGCCAAAATCACTCTGCACGATCCGCACAAAGAATCTTCACATGCTATTGCTGATAAACACTGTACTACCAGAAAACCTATCTACCGGATCTTCCAATTTACACAAGACTCAATATCAGAGGTCATAAACCTCGAATAAGGCATTTACACATCCACAATGCATCTTTGAGATCCACAACACAAAATACTCAACACATCTAAACCGCCAACCAAAACACTGTAGACTTTGCCAGATGTCCTGTTCTTCTCACCAGACCTCATTGGACCTTAATCAATCTTCCAATATGAATGAATTGTTAACTACGAATTGGATATTTGACTCAAGTTTCCATCAATGACAACATCTATAAATACATGTAGTGCCTCTTGCCAACAATTAGTACTAATCCCTCTTTATGATTATGTCAGATGAGATGATGATATGACTGTTGTGATTGCATTACTACTATATTCATGATAGAGATGATGTCATATCACTCGTCACGAGCATGATATGATGTTGCAATTCTCTTCACTTGTTTGATTATTTATGATATATGTTATTGTATATGTTGTCTTGTGGTTATTGGTGGATGTAGGATTGCAAGTACTAGACATCGAATCCACCTGGTCTCATAGGTTTGAGCATGTCTTTATCCCAATGGCAAGTTTATCAGAGGTGAAATCTAGGCTTAAGTTGATACCCTTGTCAGTTAGTGTCTTAGCTTGAGTCAATGGTCAACGTTATGTGGTATGTTGTTCAACCCTATGTCGGGTTGCCTTGTGGAGTTGTGATTGTTTATTAAATTAATAATTAATCATTTCATATATATTTTAAAATGTTAAATTAAATTAATGGATGGCATTAATATTTAGTATTAATGTGTGAATATTATTATTGAAGAATTATTATTTATTAATATTTATTTTATGGATTTATATTTTATTGGTGCTTTTAAATTATTATTATTATTTGATGGTTTAGTGTTTATTTGAATATTTATCATTTTTTATCAGTAATAGAGTATATTTTATTAATATATGTCAAAAAAGTACATTGAGATAATTTTCCATATCGACTATTGGCTTCTATAAGACAAAAAATTACAACCATTCCTTCAACACATCCCTATCCACCTAGCGTAAACAACACCCATCCGAAATACTAGAAACCCTAATAACGTACACCTTACATTGAGCATACATCCATTAACAATTGTAAATAAATACACCCCCAAAAAATTGTCTGGATATGAAGACAACCATGGATACTCTGTGAAGAAAAATCAAAGTACCACCTAGACCAAAAACACCCTTCTCCTAGCCTATTGAATACAATCAATAAAGAGGGCATCTCCATACTTACAAACCCCATGACAAATCGCAATAAATGCCATTATCCTGAACCAAAACATCACAAAAGACTCACAAACTTCCCTCGAGATGAAAACCCTATACAAAATGGAGAGTCACAACAACAATACATACAATCATTTTGAGAACAAAATTCCTAGCAATGTAGAAAAAGACATTGCCATTGCCTCCTCCTCTAGTCTTCACCTCATCGCACCATTGGCTTCCTCCCTCGCCACCTCCTTTGTCGACCCCCATCATTGCCACCATCCACATCATTTATAGCCACCAACACTCCCCCACCCAAAGCCTCTTGTTGTCTAAGTAGATTCATTAAGGATTCCCATGCAATGAGGGCCTCCAGACGCTATTCATCATGGTTGAAACCCACCAGCCAACACATGAATGGAACCAACTCATGCAATTATGCCAACACTGGTTCTTAAAAACCCTCATTGACATCGAAGCCCACTCTAGGAATTTCCCATTCAAGCACTAAATTCAGACCCACCAACCATTCATCATCAACAATAGACCATACAAACCATTGCAAATTCTCAGTAGTGTCCCCCAATTCTAGACCCTAGGTCAACACCATCATGACTATGTCTATATTTGAGTGAAACCTATGATTTGCTTCCAAGAAAACTTCCCCTAACAACATCTCCATCAATCGTATGAATTCACCATCCTTCACTTTGAACAAACTCTTCATATGCAACAACGTTACTAACATAAACAAGACTACTTAAGGTTTGTTCGTATATAGGGGAAATTTGCTTCCATTATATCTCCACCACCTGAGATTACTGCAACAAATTTTGAGAGTGACATGAACAATCCCAGACCTCTGATATATCACCACTCACACAAGCCAAGTCACATCACTCACACACTACCTTAATTCTCATTAATGCCACCATTATTACTCCAAGTGCCAACTCAAATTATATCCAAGGGAATGATACAAAAATCTTCCATCTGTACTCACTTCGTACTTCCTCGACCATCTCAAAACCAATTTCCCATTTTGATAGGGTGTCCACCACATCATTGGCAAATCGTCTGACATGTCCAACCCGATAAGAACTAACATAAGCCAACTCATCTTTAATGGTTGATATCATCTTCTACAAATGCCACGCCTGTGTTGCACCCACAATGATGACATTCACAATAATTAATGAGTCTCCTTCTAGATGTAGTTTAGAGAAACCTAGTTGTTTACCAAATTAGATTGTGTTTAGATCTGCCAATGCCTCCGCTATGTTATTCATCCCATCATCTATCCACTGAGCTCCAATTGCCAAAATATTCCCTCTAGTCCTATGCAATAAATCCAATCCCTAAGGGTCCTAGATTTCCCTTTGAAATTTTAATCAATTATTCCTCTGGCTTACACCAAACTTCCTTCTCCTTTATATCATTATTTAGATGCACCCAATGGAGCCCATTCACAAGCCAAAGCATAATACTTGGCCACTTTTTTTGAATATTTTCATCACTAGCAGAAATGACTATATTGGGATGCATTTTTTGTGATGTCGTTACACCAACAATTTTTTCAATCAAGTGATTAATATGAAAATAAAACCTTTCCATTGATTCCTGTCTATCCTGAAATATTCTCCTTTTCCTCTCTTTCCAAATCTCCCAAACCACCACTAATGGACATACATCCCACACAAAATATAAAAGCGGTCCTTTATGTCCCTTTGGCCACCCCATAAAAAATTGTTTCTAAGTCTCTGGAAAGGGTCCTTTCCATTCCAGTTTTTGTCTAATCATCATCCATAAACCATAGGAAAAATTCCAATGCAATAACAAATGGTCCATACTCTCTTCATGTTTCCCACACATCACACAACTTGAAGGCCCCAAGAAACCTAACTTTTTCCTTCTTTCACCTATTAAAATTCTTCCCCTAATAGCCAACCATGCAAAAGACCCAATTTTGGGGAGGCATTCCTTCCCCCAACATAGACGAGTTGGCAAACAATCCTCTCCATCCCTTCTCTGCAAGAGTTGATAACCAATCTTTATTGAATATTCACCATTGGTTGATCAACACCACACAACTCTATCTCTATTTGTTGTTAGGAGAATTTTCCCGCTTCACAAACTATCCAATATTTTATCTCTTTGGATTGGAGTGAGATTCTCCCCCTCTAAATATTTCCATCTCCATTCATCTCCAAAAGTGCCCTGTCCAACTTCTACATAATCCTTGACTCTGTTAGCCCATCTCTAGTAGAATAATAATTTTATATCTAAAAGATAATCTCTTTCCATCAGAGCCTCCTTACCATCCCATGAGTTGTCCCAAAATTTAGCCATAGTCACATATCCTATACTCCAAGAAATGTGGTTTTTAATAACACTTCAACAAGACAAAATGAAATTATAGATCATCGAGCCCCTAGCTGGGTTTCAGATCATGAAAATACGATGATCCTCATTAGAATCCAGATATTTTGCTCTTAAAATCTCAACCTATGGCTGGTCCGTCTTGTAATAGCTCCCATAGCCTCATTCATAATCTACCAATTCCTTAAACTTGCACCTCCCTCCTTCTTCACTCTACAAATCTTGTCCCAAGCCAACAAAGGAATCTTGTCTTGTTTGCTAGCCCCATTCCAAAATAACTTTTCTCATCTTTTGACCAATAACCTTTATCACCTATGAGTAGATCTTTAAACACATCATTGAGAAAATTGGGATAGCAGAAATGACTAATTTGAACATTAAAATTCTACCTTCTGAAGACAACCACCTACTTTTACATCCATCCATTCTCTTGAGGTAGACATCCACAATTCCTTTCCATAAACTCGATTTGTAGGAACCTCTAAACAAAGGGGTGCCTAGGTATTTGTCGGGCAAAGAGCCCATTTTCATACCCAAGATCCTCCCAATTTTATGTTGCTTTTTGTATGGGATATTGAAGAAAATAATTAGATTTACTCCAGTTAACACACTGACCTGAGGCCTTTCGATAAAGGTGTATAGCGAGTTTCAGTACCCTAGTTTCCTTAAGGATGATTCCCTAATTAATAATGTATCATCAACAAACTATAGATGAGAGATAGAATCTAGACCTTGAGCCACCTTGACTCCCCACCACACACCATCACTTCTCTTTTTCGAGATCAATCTCCCAAAATCCTCAACCATAATGATAAAGAGAAATGGGGATAGAGGTCCCCCTAGCGAATTCCTTTCCCTAACTCAAAGAAACCCTAAGGACTACCATTGACCAGTACCAAGAATCTTGGAGAATGTATACAACTTCCAACCCAAGCAAATCCATTCCCTACAAAAACCAAAAGAAGAAAGCACCTTCAAAAGAAAGCTGTGATTTACCTCATCATAAGATTTTCCAATATACAATTTAATAATCATCCAATCATTTTTAGCACAATGGATTGAATGGATAGTTTCATGGGCCACAATTATCCCCTCTACAATAGATCTCTATGGGGAGAAACCACTCTGCTCCTCATAAATCACCAAGACCAGTACTTTCTTTAGTTTGTTTGCCATCACCTTAGCTATATTCTTATACATTGTATTGCACAATGAGATTGGTTTGAAGTCCTCAAAGGTACAAATATCCTCCCTTTTTGGAATAAGAGCTATAAAAGTGTTGTTTAGTTCCTTCAATATGAAACTCCCTTTGCACGATTCTTCAACAACTTCCCAAATCTCATCAGCTAATAAATCCCAAAACTTTTGAAAAAATATTGCCAAAAAGTTGTTCAGGCTAGGAGCTTTATCTCCACCCATTGAAAAGAGAGAAACCCTGATCTCATCCAAAGAGATTGGCTTTATTAACATTTTGTTCTAGTATTTTGACACACACTTTGGAATGACTCTGTACACTTCATCATCCAAACAAGCTTCCGTTGGAGAAATATCTTACCACATCATTATTGATATCTTTGAGATCATCCAACACCCATCCTTCTTGATTAGTAATCTTGAAAATTCTATTGATTGATCTACGAGCCTTGATTGAAGAATGAAAGAATTTTGCATTGTGATCACCCTCTTTGAGCCAAGTTTCTCTTGATTTCTGCCTCCAATAAGTCTCTTCTCTCGCCAACACTTCAGAGTATTCTTTTTTAAGAAAATGCTCCCTATCAAAGCCACATTTAGTCATCCCAAGATCAATAATCTTGTCATTAAGGGATTCCAATTCCTTTTCAATCCTATATTTCTCCGAAAAGATATTCTTAAATGTCCCAATATTCTATTTTTTGAGACATTCCTTAATAAACATAGCTTCTTAAAGAAAACAAAGGTTTTCTTCCCAGTCCAGAAAGGGACATGTCTCCACCATCCCTCAATCAACTCCTTAAATCCATATGCTCTCAACCACATCTTTTCAAATTTAATTTGACATCTGATTGGAGCAACATCTTCTTGCACAATCAAATTGATCGGGAAGTGGTCTGATCCTGACATAGGTAAAATTTTAGCTTCTGTAACCCAATTACAATTTGACCAGTCCCCAACCAAGAAGAACCTATCAAGCTTCTTGGCAATATTCAAAAAACCACTATGTCTATTGGTCCATGTAAAATCACCTTTTTTGAAATCGATCTCCTTAAGCCCATTGTTAACTATGAAGTCATTAAAATTTGTCTGAAACTGTCTGGCCTACCCAATACCACCAAATTTATCAGATGGATGTAGGATAGCATTGAAATTACCACCTATTAGAAAAACACTGTCCTTATCTGCTTCCAACCTAATAGATAAATTCTTCCATAACAATTTTTTCTCCTATGAGCTAGTCCGATCATAAACATTTAGAAGGAAAAAAGAACAATTCATAGGTTTAGAGAAAACCTTTGTGAACACTCAATTGAGATCTTGATTAACAATGTCCACCACCAAAGTTGCCTCATTCCAAAGGATCCCTAGGCCACCTGAAGCACCTTTAGCTTCTATTGGATATTGTTGGCATATGATGAACTGACATGATGACATGATGATAATGTATGTTATCATTGATGTCAATAAGTGAAAGTGAACCGATATGCAGATTGGAAGAAGATAGTGAACCGGTATGAAGATATGTAGTGAACCGGTGTCGGGGTTTCACTAAGTGTGACTACCGGTTGGTAGTCTCAGCTCTAGGGTTTCCAATTTGGCAATCCAGCTTGTGCGATGCAACTGATGACATTCTATGATGAGTTAGCTAAGAAATGAGGATGAGATCGAGGTGCCACGTCAGTTTTGTGCACATGAAGGATTTCCTTGAGGATCTTGCATGTGAATATTGATTGCATCAAATGTCTACCTCAGGAATGATCATTCTTCTTAGTAGTATGAGAAGAGAGCGTGATGGGTTACTAATTCCCATATGCGGTGAAGAGTGAATAATGCAGATTGTCTTGTGATCTGTTTAAGATTGTATTTCTCTATGCAAAGTGTTTGGATGGTCAGGATTGGATCGCTTGTATTGTAAACCTAAATGCTTAGGGTTTAGGGTTTATGCTACTGACCTAATTGTTGTCTAAAGGTCAATGATGTTTGTTATTGTTTGTTGTTGGAAAATGTTGTGTGTGTATCCGAGTGATGAGATACTTGCCAGACCAGTAAGAGGAAAACTGCAAAGTGTGATTGTAGAAGAGAGGAAATGAAAAGGATTTGCCTTGGCATGTAGTGCTGTTATTAGATCAGAGTTTTACCTATTGTCTTCTAACCATTTCAACAATTGGAAAATCCATTTACCGAGTAGCTTTAACAGGCTTATTGTAAATCCTTTAACCGGGTGACTCAAGATCATCAATTTCTTCAAATCCTCTAGCAAGGTAACCTTTAATAGGGTATATAGACATCCCTTAACCAGGTGATCTTTAACAGGATCGGTTCCTAAACTAACCTTATTGTAAAGTCTCTAACCAAACTAGGCTCCTAACAGAGAAAGCTTCAAAAGAGTTCAAAACAAGCTTGTGGGTATTCATCCCCACTGTGGTTTTTCCCATTTGGGTTTCCACGTGAAAAATCTGTGTGTCATGAGTTGTGCATTTTTCATGTGATGATTAAGTATTCTGTGTTTTAGTGATTATGCATGCAAAGCTAATAGGTTATGGTATTACTGGTATACCACATGCAAATGTTTATGGGTGAAGTTGTTATCAAGTATTGAATGTATTTGAAGTGATTAGACTTATCGATTTATGTTGTCTGAAGTCTTACTGTGTTTAACTGGTAGTGCCATGGTTAAGTTCAGTGATGAAGACAATTGATTGGTATTGTTTTAACTTGATAAGTTGTTGAGAAAGTTTTTGTCTGTACCGATTCACCCCCCCTCTCAGTACCGATTAGGGTATTTGTTGTTCATCATTATTCATCAACTTCCACCAAATGTCCTTTCCATCTAGAGCAGAATCTACAGAACCTATCACCATCACATGCACCTAATTTCATTTCTTGAATTATGAAAATATCTAATTTTGTTTGATCAAGACAACGCTTGATTAAATAGTTTTTTCAGAAGCATTGCAGCCCTTGACATTCCATGAAAGGACCTTCATAGTTGCCAGAAAAAGGCATAGCCTCTTTCTGATCTCAATTTGATTTGGCCTTTAACACTTCCTACCATTTCTAACTTGACCTTGGCCGATCTGGGGCCTTTCATTTTTCTCTCACCATTCTTAACCTTAGACAAGGATGAAGCAGTTTTTCCCAAAATCCTTTTTTTAGTGATTCCAATAATAGAATTTAATCTGAAGGGATCATCCTCAACCTTCACCTCTTTAGCTCCACTCTCTTTTTCAGAGTCATTAGAATGATCCCCACTATCTCTCCCTTCTTCTAATGAGCTCTCCAAATTTTGAATAGGTGAGATTTGAATATTTGAATATCACCTCCTATGTCTCCTCTAGCCCATGAAAATCCTCCCTAGCAGGAGACACACCATTGTTCTCATCTTGTTGTGATTCCTGCACAGAGGGAAGTTGCGGGTGGACCTCATCCTCTCCAAACTATTCCCTGGGGGCCTCAAAATGAGTAGCAATCCCATCCTTATCAAACAAAATCTCTAGTTCAGACTTTGGGCATGGTAAACAACTTCTTGAATTCTCGGTCAACAAATTATCCCAGTTACCATTACCCATGAGAAACATACCTTCAAATTTGTCTGGATAAGAAAATGAGTGTCTTTTCCCATTAGTAACAAGAGTGATCTTCTCCAGTGAAGTAGCAACGACTACCCTCGGGTATTTTCTCCCTGATGCAGAAATGTTGTCTAACTCAACTGCTTCCCTAAATCCATCTATGCAATTCTGTGCCTCCAAATGATTAAAACCAACCTCTTTTTCAAAGAGAGAGTTGATGGTCCCAATCCAATATCTATGCTCCCCCTGCTCATGATCTTCCTCTGGGATAGGGTCATCAAGACTATCCATCATTCGTTGTAGTTTCTCCCTAACCCTGTCATCTTCTAAGCCTTTCCCTTTTGACTCTACCATGTAATCTTCCATCAAATTCTTTGAGATTTTATATTTTTTACAATTCTTGATCGCCTCCTCGATCTCAATCTTTTGTTTCCAAATTCCCTCTAGTGAGATTAGCTCAATGATAGTTAGGATAGGGGGCAAAGGTCTCCAATAGACCCAAGTCCTAGTATAAAGGTTGAAATCCTTCTTTTCCACTGCATCCTCAACACAAATGAATTGCCCAATCTTATTACGCGAATCAAATTTAGGGTCCCGAGATGCTTATACTCACTCGGGAGATTGTATAACCTGAGCCAAACAAGAATTTCCTCCATATTCACCGTTAGAGGATCAAAGTTTAGAGTCCAATCCTTGATGAGAACCCCATACCCCCATCATATATGGTCCACCCTTTAGAATTAATTATTTTTCCTCTGCTATTTTACAAATAACCAAGTAGAAACCATCCAACATCATGTTTATCATAAAATCCTTGCTCCAATGATCATTACACCATTTTCTAATTCTAATGTATGCTAGCCATTCTCCCGACCATTTCATAAAGAAAACTTTTTCATTCATTGAGCAAACAAACTTCTTCCATTCTTTATTCTTAACTTGAACTGAGAGGGCAAAAGAATGGGTCTATAAAAAACATACCTTTCTACTCGCCTCTTGATCCTTATCTTTCCAGAATTTCTTTTCAATCTCCTTGAAAGACTTTGGATTTAGATTCTCTGCACGACGTCGTTACATATGAGTCGATGAAACCCTAAACACACTTTTCTCTTTGAAGAATTTTTTTTTGGCGTTCTCTTAGAAAACCTAAGGGAAGAATCCTCCCAAACCCTTGTCGGAATTTTGAAACTGGTTATTCCACTGATGCTTTTGCCTTCCATTACCAAGCGCTTAAACCCTAGCTAAGCATCGTCTGGAGCCATAAAATTTTTTCCCTTCTTGAATATTTATCATTTGATCTTTTGATTTATTGATTTATTATTTTATTTATTATTGCTTGATCATTATTAATTTTATATTATTGAACCTTGTGTTTTAATATTTAATTAGGTGTTTTACCCATATGGTTTATTTAATTGTTTGGGCTATTCTTACTATTTATTTTTCCTTTTTACCCCCTTTGGGTTATTAAATTATTATTTTCCCTACCTAACCTATTTTGTGATTGGTTATGAGATTTGGGTAATTTAAATAATATTATTTTATAATATTCTATCTTGATTTTGGGTATGGTAGGTATGAAATATTATATTCTTCTATTATTTTGATTGGCCAACAGATTTCATAGTTTTGAATGAAATTTTATTTATTTGGTTTTTTGAGCATTGTCATGGGTCGGGTTGCTGGAGAATTTTGCATTTTGTCTGAGGATTTTGATTTTGAAAGCTTGGCTTGGATTTGGCTAGATTGTGGATTGGTTGCACTTCTCTGAGTTCATTTCCATAAGCTCAATATTTCTAGGTTGGTTTGAATTCTACATTCTTTGCATTTTTTTTTCTAGAAAAGCTTGCCTGTGAAAGATTGTCTATTGGGAGAAATTTGGGAGATTTGTCATATAGTTAGATAAATATAAAATGAGTAAATGAGACTTTGGGATAAAAGAATTTTATATGGTTTATGATTTATCATAGGGAGCTGGGTTGATTTTATGACTATCGTGAATGGCTTGCATTCAATTATTGTGTATCATCTTGTTTGATTTTGTATTCATTCTTGGACCAGGATTGTATCTTAGAATTTGACCAGTTTGTTGTTTTGTGGCCTTGAAGACCAAGGAGTTTTTCTATGTCATTTTTTGTTTTCGAGCATTGTCTCTATGTGGTTGCCAAGAGAAGTTTTGCCATGACTTGGAAAGTATTTTTCTATGCCTTGGTTATATGATTTGAGTAATTGCATAGTTCTCAGTTAATATTGTGTTTTACGACCCCTTTTGGGCTAGTTTTGATGTCGTCCATGAACTTAATAAATTTCTGGATTGGATCGTATTTCTTATTTTCGTTTTTGAGTCTCCATGTATATGCGCTGTAGTTTTGTTCATATGCGCTAGATTATTTTGTATATGCAATGTCAAATTTGATAAATATGCTACCCTATGTATTATATGCACTGCAAAATATATCATATGCACTATAGGATTGGGTATTTGCACTGCAGGATTATGTATATGCGCTAATCTGTCAAGCAAATGCATTGTACTAGTTTTTGTATGCGTCAAACTACTGTTTGAAAGAGTTGTAGTTTTGGGTGTATGTGCTATTTTAGTCTGTAAATGCGCTACACTGTCCTAATTTATGTGTATGGTCAATTTTAACTTTTTGTGTCATCTTTCCAAGTTTGTAACTTGTACTAGAGGCTATGTTTTGGACTCCCTGTGTTTTACATATTTGTATTCATGCTCATATGTGGATTATTGGTATTTTTGAGCAAGATGTATTTACCTTGCATTGAGTATTTGTGCATGTATATGATTCCAGCAAGAAGATGTTGCCTTGTTGAGGACGTTTGTGTTGTTTATTGGCTGAGCAAGAGGGATCATCCCTTGCTCATGATTATTGATTTGCTTTGAGGCTCTTGGTTACCCTTTTTGTGATTTGGCATTTTGGCTATAAATTCTTATGTGAATGGTTTTATGTGGATATTGCTATGTGGTTTTGATTGAGCCTCCTTGTTGCTATTATTGTATTGTGATTACCTTAAGGTCTTGGATCATGGTTAGTGGGAGTGGCTTTCATGAGCTAGACAGGGTCACGTGAGAATAGGACACCAAGAGGTTCCTTATAAGGATGCTTGTGGGTCTAGACTTCCAATATCTCATGGGAAGTTTCTTGTTTAATCAATTGATAACTTTAATAATTAATTAGATGGTTGGGTAATTAGGACTCATCTAATCAAGATGATGAATTGGTTCTTGGTGCCCCATCTCATAGTCCTTGAGGAGAGACTTGGGATAAGCTTGGGAAGTCCATAGAGATGGCAAACTGAACTCCATTGATTATCACATAGGTAGAGATAGTTTCACATGTTTATTAAGGGTGTGGATCTCCCTTCTTTTTTAGGGTAGCATGTTATGACACTCTTCCCTACATGCGTCCTTGTTCCTTATGCCATTGTTATTGATTTTTCTCTAGGAGTTTTATGCTTTCGATTTAGCCTCGTGGTGTGATTTGGATTATTGTTTATGTGGTTGTTTTCAGTTATGGTTATTGTTGTGGTTATGTCCCTTGGTTGTTAGGTGTCAACCTAGGTCTAGAGTGTGTGTGGGACCTTGTGTCATTCTTCGTAGCATGGGGGTTGGTTCCTTATTGGCTCCACATGGTCGGGTGGTTTGATGCCTTCTTCCATTGGGATATTCTCGTTGGATGTTCGTGTGGGTGGATGTGGATTCTTTAGCTTATGGTTGGATTCTTGGAGTTGATTATTGTATACATTATTGGAATGTAAGCCAATATTATAATATGAATCATGTGACATTTGTATTAGTAGGATTCATGCGATCGTTGCAGTTGTAGATTGGATACTATGTAACTTGATGTAATTGATATTGTAATCTTGTAGAAGATGATTAGTTACTCTTGTAGGATATGTCATGTAATGAGATGATTGCCCTTCATTAATAATGATTATGGTGTTTGTTTCATATTGATAGGCATTCTCTTAATGTTTTTATCTCTTGCATATAGTTAATGCATTTGGTATTATGTTAAAATGCATGGTTAATCTATTTGAAGGAAATAAACTAGATATGTTGTAGGTGTTGTTGGTAATGATATTATAGTGGTATCTTGAATGGTTAAGAAAATGATTAGGAACATTTGGAATTGGTGTTTTAAAATGAATCTAAAGGGAAATAAATAGTATTGTATTAGGATGAGATGTATGATGTAGGAAGGAGTAAATGTTAGGAAGAATGATAGAGTTAATGAAAAGATTAGAATGTGATGGTATTATATGATGTTGTTGTATTCTAGTTAAGTAACGACATTGAGATAACCTAGGGAATGTTAGATGATGAGATGTTATTTATTGCTATATATGGTGAAAATGGATAAGAACAATATTGAAAGACAAAATGAATTCAACCACAAAAACCCTAGGCTAACAACAACAAAGATCCACCATAACATATGAAGATTACCTACACCATGCAAATCAAATGAAATCACAAAGATTATACCATCACATGTCCAATAGGGTTTGAATCTCCATTCTTCCTATCTCCATTGATCTTGCTTGATATATTTGCTCTCAGATTTTATGTGCACAAGAGCTCAACAAAGAATGAAAGTGTGGTTGCAAGTAGGCTTGATCGCATATGAAAGAGTGTAGTCAATCGATCAGGATGCATAGATTGATTAGAATGTATATGTCCAGGGAGTTGAATGCATAGGATGTGTGTAGATTGATTGATTTGGTTGTTAGTTAGGGTTGATAATGAAGAAAACATCTCCTTATATAGAAGACACTATAAGAAATGGAGGGATAAGATTGAGAGGTGTAAAAGATAAATGGTTGGCTATGATTAGAGGGTAGGTAGAGAAAATAAGAAAATAATGAGAGGGTAGGTAGTATATGAATTAAGAGATGAATGACATGTGTTATGGGTAGAAAAGGTTAATGAATTAATTAAATAAATAAAGATTCATTTAATTAATAGAAGAAGTGGGATAATTAAATAAATAAAATATTTATTTAATTTAGGAAAATGATAATTTAAATAAATAAATGTATTTATTTAAATGAGAAATAAGGCTAGAAGAGGATAAATGAATTAATTAAATAAATAAAGATTTATTTTAATTAATAGAAGAATTAAGCTAAAGTAATTAAATAAATAAAAATATTTATTTAATTAGACATGACAATTTTAGGTGTCTACAATTTCCACTTGCATATTATATTCTTATGATCGTGCTTCATGTAGATTATGTGCATGTTTAGTAAATGTTTAAATAGATGTAAATAAATATTGAGTTATATGTTAATTTTTTTTTATCTCTATCTGTTAGTTAGTTGGTTAATTTCTCTAGGGTATTTTGGCGGGTATTACACTCATGTTTATCATATTTCACCTATCACTTGTGATAGTGGTGAACATTTTCCTAAAGGATTTATCAATTGATACACCTCATAGAAATTATTGATGATATTATATTATTTTAACATATAAATGAGATTGATAAACCTTATGAAGGTATTCCTTTTACATTGCATGATGACCCTTTTGTGCATATGCTTATGCTTCATCATATATTATACTCCATGCTATAAATTATAATTTCCATACCTTCCATGCCTTAGTTGCCCATGGTATTCTCTTACAAATAGGCATAAGAGTATGGGGTCTAATTTTTTTATCTCAACTAAATAACCTCTCCAAAATGTATCTTTAAGATTTTACATGATCCTCAAAAACTTATAGAACCATCTTAAAGGAGGTATTTACAAGCATTGTTGCTCCACCTAACATCTCTTCCAATGAATTATTGTAAATTTTGGAATATCTTCTTCATGTCAAAACTTATATTTAATTTATACCCTATGAGTTCCCATCTCCTAGAGTACTCAAAGAACATAAGTGATTGTACATTATGGTTAGGTATGGAGATTATAGAGTCAAAAGAGCCTTAGTAGATAATATATTTTGTTTGAGAGGGGAAATAGCTAATAAACTACATCATCATTGCAAAAATAAAAATAAAATAGATAAATTGATATTTTGGATACAATCGGATAGATTTTATATTGATCAACATCGACTATTTAAAGTCATTATTTCCCTAAAGAACTACCAAAACTCCCTTACAAGAACACAACTTCCTAGCATCTAACAGTCTAACTAATTTATTTTATTCAACTATTAACCTAAAACTAACCTAATTAATATAAAAATCCAACATTCCCCCCCTTATTACATTAATTCGAACAACAGTGGAACATTGCAAGGATTTGGTACCCAACCCTTTTTGGAGACTTTGATGAAGTGCCTTCACCAATCCTCCTCATTCACCTAGGAAACACCAAATTGAGTGCATCGGTGGATCTCCTAAATGTAGAACCTGCAACCATCTGCACAACATGAGAGAACATAAAAGTGTTCCCATCCTCATGCATAATGAGACACATCTCCTCCAAAATTCCAGATCTCCTATGAGTGTGTCTAATGCCTCCTCTAGTGTTGCACATGAGATGCCTTTCCTCCAAAAGTTCACATCCCCTTTAAGTGTGTCTAGCACCTCCTCAAATGTGTTGGAAACAATCCCTCCTCTACTACACAAATCACCAACCAAACATCTACACATGAGACACCTTTCCTTTGAAAGTCCACATCTCCTCTAAGTGTGTCTAATGTCTCCTAATGTTCTTGATAAATCACCAATCAAATACGAATACACTAAGTGCACTCACAAGAAAACCTACCCCCCTTACTCCTTAAGGAACAAACATTATGCCTAGCCCCCTCTTTTCTTTAGGGACACAAATGTGAAAGGATGCTTCTCATGTAGGGAATCATCCCTAAGCAAGAAGCCAATTTAGGATGATAAAAAACCTCTTGTCTCCATTGCATCCAACCTTCAATAATTCTTTTACACTTTATCCATTCAATGTAACATTGATCTCCTTGATAACATAAACATGTGATTCTTTGAAGACCTCATCATGCATAATGATGACCCTAAAAGAAGAAATATTATTTAAGATATTTGTAACCATAACAATGTTGATTTCAAACAACGATGGACCCATAAAGTAGTCAACCTTATACCTAATCACAAACTCCTTTTATAATTGCTTTATCATGATCTCCAATATAATCAAAACCATCTAGTCTTCAATTTCGATATAGATCTCCAAACAAGTTAATTTTCTACTAATAGCATGATTAATTTTGTACATACCTTTTAATCACAGATAAAATTTCCTTTAACTTTCAACTTAAAACATAAATTAAAATTACCTTTGTGCTTGACTTCACTTCCCCCTTTTGACTAGTAAAATCAAAGGAATTGTGTTTGTAGAAGACACATGATTTTTTCTATGCTCACATCACCGCTCAATGGTTGATATGATTACTCCTCTACCAGAACTTGCACTTTAAATTGGATTTCATTAATTTTGCAGTCTATGCTTCACATAGCCTTCCTGCAAATTTCCATCCTTAAAAACACCTTTAGCAAAAATGCCTCAGCTGTTCCAACTTCTGTCGAAATGGTACTTGGATCAACCTCAATAGAAATTAAACTACCTCTTCTACATTTCTCAATACCACTCCCACAAACTTGTCTCATGAATGATAATTACAAATTGAATAAAAATATATTCATTTGAACAATAATACTTCAAACTATTTACCAGAACTGTGGCAAGCAACAAAACTATAGTCAAAAAATTGAAATACTTTCTTATAAAGTCTATGTTGTCAACCTCTCAGCCTTGTTTTCTACTCAGAAACCTCTACTCCACCTCATCATTTTGATGCCCAATCAGTGGTAGGAATGGAGCAAATTTTAGAAAATTATTTGCAATAGTCTCAGCAATCATATTCTCCACTCGCTAGATTATTTTGTCTATAATTGATAGAATACAATCTTGAATATTTAATTAATTATCTCATTCTTATATAAATTAAATAATATTTTATTATATAATTAATAAATTCATTATCCTAGCTGAATTGAAAGAGATAGTCTTTTCCATGCATTCGGAAAAGGCTCTGGGTCCGGATGGATTTACGGCCTTATTCTTTCAGAGATGTTGGGACTTTATTGGAAAAGATTTGTTGTTAGCCTTGGAGGAGTCTAGAAGGAATAGGTCAATCTTAAGAGAAATTAATACTACTCTTATAGCTATTATTCCAAAAGTAGATAATCCTACCTCTTTTTCGAACTTTCGTCCAATTGCCTTGTGTAACACCTTATACAAAATCTTTACTAAGTCAATTTTGGTTAGGCTGTCTAAACTCCTTCCTCAGATAATTTCTTTGGAGCAGGGTCATTTTGTGCCTAGATGGGAAACTCCTGAAGGTGCTATTGTAGCACATGAAATCTTGCACTCCATATCCCAGCAATGATTCTTAAACTAGACATGCTTAAAGCCTATGATCGTGTTAAATGGCAATCCCTGGTGGCGGTCTTGTATCATTTTGGGTTTTCACATAGTTGGGTCAAGTGGATCTTTTCATGTATATCCTCTGCTCACTTTTCAGTTTTGATTAATGGTTCTCCCTCGGGATTTTTTGCTTCCTCCCAGGGAATTAGGCAAGGAGATCCTCTATCCCCTTTTTTGTTTATTCTTTTGGCGGAAGCATTGAGCAGGGCTATATCTAATGCTATGGCTTCGGGTATATGGTCAGGTATCAGAGTGGATGGCCTCCCTTCTTCACAATCTCATTGTTTATTTGCTGATGATACACTTCTGTTTGGGATGGCTTCTATGAGGGAAGCTCGAGTTATTAAGAAAATTATTTCTGATTACGCTGCCTTTTCTGGTCAAAAGGTTAATAATTAGAAGTCCAAAGTCTTTTTTGTGAATGTCCCCACATTAGTTCGGGACAATCTTGCCCACTTTTGGAGCTTTCATGTTGGGACCTTTCCCTGTATGTACTTGGGCATCCCTTTCTTTTTGGGTTCGGATAAGACCTCCTTTTGGGATAAAGTAGTCCATTCTATTACCTCTAGAATTACCTCCTAGAATCATAAGTGGCTAACAATGGCTGGTAAGATCCTTCTAATCAAATCAATGTTGAGTGCCATTCCTACATACTTGATGTCTATCCTGCAAGTGCCTTCTCAAGTCATTAAGAAGATTAAGGTTTCCCTCAAGACGTTCCTTTGGAGTGACAACTTAGGAGGACAAACAAAGATCCCTCTTCTTGCTTGGGATAAAATATGTCATCCCAAGGAGGTGGGGGGTGCGGGTATCCGCGACCTAGTTATTCAAAATAAAGCATTAGGGGCAAAATTGATTTGGAAGTTATATGGAAACCCCCGAAGTAAATGGCCTTCTGTCATGCTCACCAAGTATTTAAGGGGAGCACCCAACGAAAGGATTTTTACTGCAACATCCCTTCCGAAGGGCTTTGTGTTTTGGAATTTTTTGATTTCTTGTAGGGAGGTGATCTTACCACATTTATCTTGGGTGGTCCATAATGGGAAAAAGGCTCATTTTTGGGATGAAGTTTGGAATGGGTATCCTGCTCTCTCAGCTATTCGTGACTGGTCCCCTTTACTGGATATTTTGTCGGATCTTTGGGGACCTTTTGTTGCAAATTATTTCAACATTGTCACCTCAGGTCCATGTTTAGTGGCTAAATGGAAGGATATCCCTCCCCTATCGATTAATAATGATATTATTTTAGCTTTTATAGAATAACTTCATAAAAGACCTTTACTTTTCCATATGAAGGAGGACTCTTTGGTTTGGGTTAAAAATGCTACAGGTTCCTATTCAGTTAAAGAGGGGTACAATTCTTTGGTTCAGGCCCCCTTGCCATCTTGTTGGCCTACTAAGCTTTTCTGGCATCCTGCTTGTCTTCCAAAGGTAGGGGATTTTGCTTGGTTGGTAGTCCAAGATAAAGTCCTTATTGGAATGCGGTTGGATAGACTTGGGATTACAACAATTTTTCCTTGTGTTTTCTATGGTTATTGTATGGAATCGATGGATCACCTTTTCTTGCTATGTCCTTTTGCCTCTGAGTGTTGGTATTGGTTGTTTGATATGTTAGGATGGTCTTCTGCTCTCTATCCAAATCTACTTTCACAATTTATGTCATGGCCCTTGTTGTTTCCCTCTTCCTTCTATTCATCTCTTTGGGTCATCGCTCCATCTCTGCTGATTTGGAATCTTTGGCTTGAAAGGAATTCAAGAATCTTCAAACATAAATCCTCATATTTTACAGTCATAATTGGTAAAATTCAAGCTTCCATTAGTGAAGTGGTGCTTGTTTTCATTCATAGAAATTTAGATCATCTTAGGTCCTTTTCTCATTGGGATAATTGGGTCACTTGGCGATGGTCTTTACTTTATTTGATGCCTTCTCATGGGGTTATAATAGATGGAGTTTCTTCGACTCTTAAGTGCAAGATGGCTAAATGGAGTCCTCCTCCTTTTCCTTCATTCAAACTTTAGTTTGATGGGGCCTCTAAGGGTAATCTGGGGAGGTCTGGGGTTATGGCTTTTGCTTTGGATTCTTTTATGGATAGGCCTCTCCCTGATTCCTGAGGGTTTTTTCCATCCTTCTCTGCTTATTATATGGATGGGCATATGTTTGCTAACTATTCTTGTGTTGTCAGGACTGCTTTTACTTGGTTCCCTTCTGGCTATGGGTTTGTTCTCTGCAGGGCCTTGGAGTCTTGTGGTGCATAGACAGTTTGGTCCCTTTTGGGTGATGACACTTTGTGGACATGGTGGTCTCATTTTGGGGTGCCATCTTCTTCACTGATTCCTATAAGCTTTTTCCAAGCTTCCTTTATATCTAATGCGATTGATATTGTAATCAGGGGTTGTATCTAGGTTGCCTATGGGCTTTTGTAATGGGTAAATAGGCTTTTGTTTTTTGAGCAATACTAAAGGGTTTTCTTACTGGTTCTTTCCCTTCAGTGCTCGTTGAACCAGACACCATGTAAAAAAATATAAAGATTTAATATAATTTCAGTGGTTCATCCACTTTTATGAAAAAAAATTAATAAATTCATTATCCATCCAATATTCATCACTATTCACTCACAATTATTTCTATCCTAAACCATTTAATGATATTCTTCTTATAATCTACCTTAGGTAAATAAATCAAATTGTTTATTTATTCAAATTATCTCTCAATTTAAAAAAAAAAAACTAAATAAATATTTTATTGATTTAATTAACTTATTTTCCTCATCTTGTATTAAGTGGGTTAATTTACTTAATCTCTTAATCCCTTACTTGCACAATCTAATCCTTGTTCAAATTCCCTCAAATCATGTGCATCCCCGCATGTTTACAAAGGTATGGACCTTTGTACATTTGAGATGGTCTTGGTTCCATGTCACATAGGTCAAAGGTCTTTCCCATCTCTCAAGGGTTCTCTCAAGTATCCTTTCCATCTTGTCCATACACTTCCTCCAAGGAGAATCTCCTCCCTTGATTCTCTTGTCGATACCTTTACCTACATCTCCTCTAACCAAATGAGGACACTTTTCCTCCTCTTATCTCATCATGGCTCTCAACCAATATGAGCCATGGATTCCTGTGTTTTAATCCCATCCATCTAGTGGTTCTTCCCAATTCCAATAAATTGGAGCTCATCCTACCCATTATCATCAATTATCTCACATGAAACCTTATGTTGTCAGCATGAGAACTCACATCAAATTGTCGATAAGCACAACCACTATTACATAATGCAACAAGGGTTATTTTGGTGAATTTATTTAATGTTTTTATCATGTTTAGTTAAGCCTTATACTTAATTTGAGAATTTTCTTATTTTTGTGGTGTTTGATTTGATAGTTTAAATTGTTCACACTAGGCAAAAAATTCATGCACAAAAATTCAATACAACTTGAAAATTTGTAGCAATAATTTTCTAGATATGATCCAACTTGACTATTCTAATATTCCCAAATATGATCTGATATTTAAAATTTTCAGCAATATGATCTAATATTTAAAATTTTCAACAATATAATAAAGGAATTCATTGGTTTTGTTACTTTACCTATTGCTTTAGGACTTGTTAAACAATGTATTTCATGTGATTCCTAGATCTTTAGTGTTCAATTTTTTTAAGCATTGTTGAATTTACAAGATGAAAATTATTCCATCTACACTTCTTTATAATCTCAAATTCATCCATAACAAGAAGATGTGTATTTGAGTTGATGATATCCAATATAAATTTTGTCATATCATTGAAAAAGATAAAATCCTAATGTATTTCCCATGTGAATAATTACACTTTGGTACCCTTGGTAGCTTCTCTCAATTTTTCTATATATTATTCTAATCCTAAGGATAATTAGGGTTCTCTTAACTTCTAAGTACAATGCTACTAGGGGCATAAAACCAAACATGAGGACCACCATACTCCCCTTTTGACCAGAGATCCAATATACATGACGAATCACCTAAAAATCTCACCTAGATCAAAAATATCATAAAAGATGTGATTTATCATAAATATAAAACTAATTATGGTCCTTTATCTTCTTACTAATCAGTTAATCAATATGGCTAAGGTTATCTATTTCACAACTTTTGGGCTATAGTGAAAGAGGCCTAGGTTTGAAACAATAGAGCATAGTAAAATTAATCCAAACATCAAGGAAGAGAAATGATAGTGAAATATATTAATCATGTGCAATTCACAATAGATGGACTTACCCTTAGTATATCCCACATTGGTTTGTACTATCCAAACACAACTCCTCTCCCAAAGACATTTGCTAATGGCAAGGCCTTGGGAAAACATTTAGAATTGAACTGAGATGGTTTGCCTACATTTCACCATGATAGAGGATTACCAAATATTTATTTATTTTCTCTATATATTGGGAGGACTTACCTTCATTAGGTAATTCTCCTAACACATTATCCACCCAAATATCGATAGAGTATTGCATCATGCTTGTTGTTGGGGGGTAAATTGGATGTTGAGATTGATATAAAAGAAAAGGATAAATTACTATACACGAGTGATTTCTTAAGCAAATATGAACCATGTAATATGACCACTTTACTCAAATTTTGGTGATTTATTTGAATGATCATATAAGGACATGTTCAACATATCTAATGACATGGTTATAAATAATATTATTCTAGAGCTTGATGGAAAAGTCGTCAAGAAAAAGGATCATAAGATACACCCAAAAATTCTCTAATGATCAAAGAAGAATGCACTTGAATATTCTAAAAATGGATTTTTTTGGTTCTATTTACTTTTCAACCTAGGTTTCTAAAGTATTACATATTGCAAAACATAATGGCCATGTATGAATTTGAGATTTTAGAGACCTTAGGAAATCATCACTCAAGGATTATTTGCCACTACCGAACATCAATATGATCATAGATTTCATTATTGAACATGAAATGATATCTTTTATTGATGGATTATCTATATATAATTAAATCCATATAAATCCCTTAGACCAACATAAATTTTAAATACTTAATACAACATAAGAACATATCCACTATATTGTCATGTGCCTTATGAACTAGTAAATATTTGAGCTACAAATTAATAGACCATGACAATATTCTCCCATGATATCATGCATTACATTTTTTAAGATTGTACCATTTTGGGAAAATCTAAGAAAATAATATATCACATGTAGGGTTAAAAGAAAGATTTTTTAAATTAATCACATAAAAAGTTAGATTAAACACCAAAATTATGTATTCAGAGTAAATAATGGCTGCCTAATAGGTTTTATTATATTTGAATGGGATAATAATATGGATGTAAAAATATTAGGGCATGATATTGATTCATTGACTACTAACCTTCTTTAAGCTCGAGAAATGAAAAAATATATGTATTTTTATTGTCACAGGTTACTTAAAGGTTATAAGCTACACTTCCAACCTTCCAAAAAATATGATATTTAGGTGAGATATTATTATTATTATTTATTTTTTTATGGATGTTTATATGGTTGTAACCTTAAAAGACACAATGTCCCACTTAAAATTTTTTCTCACTATAGTGTTGCTTAGTTTGTTGTTTCCTTATGTTTGATGTCATGGCTAAATTTTGTGTGAGACATGAAGTACCTATTGTTGATGATTCATGTGATCTTCTACAACCTAAACTCTTAGTGTAACCTTTAATGATGATGTGATGGATAAAAAATTATAACACCATAAATTGGGACATGTTTGAAGCATTATGGAAGTGTTATGCCACCGTACTACTAGTGGTAACTAAGCCACACATTAAGAAACCTTATCTAAAGTAAAACAACATAGATAACCATCCAATGATTTATTGAATACCTTTAGTTTTCTCATTTAATTAAGGATGGTATGAAGAGGAACATTATAGTTGGTTATCCAAATAAGAGAATAAGTTGCTGCAAAAGTTTGGAATGGTGTACAAAAAGGTGAATATTTGAGAACTTTATCCACAACTATTATAATGACGCTCTTACCCTCAGACTTTGGAAGGATTTTTTGATGAAATACATGGAGGCCTCTTCCCTTTGTTGGATAGGAGTAATCAAGTATTATAAAACACTTTGAATATTAATTGTCTCACCTTTATTTATTTGAGATACCTGAAAAAATCCCATATTTTTTTGGATATCACCTATAAGTCTCCCCCCTGGAAATAAAATAAAATAAAACAAATAAAAATAAATCCCTCTTGTTTCATTGTTGTGTCTTCAAAACTCCTAAATTGCACCTAACTAGATAATCTTGAAGATCCTATACAATATTTTATTTGAAGGTGGAATCCTTATCCAAATAAAATATCTCTATACATTGAAAGGAAGAAATCGTGTGAAATACACTTCCTACACTAAACTTTGATGGGAGACATGTGCCAAAAAAGAATTATAATTATAAAAAAATATACACAATTTTTATGACATAATAAGATGGTTTATGTAAGATAAACTTATTCAAAGAAAAACCCCACCCTCCAAGATAAAACCAATTATATTATTTACCAACTATGAGATGCTAAGAGAGTGTTTTTATTATTTTGGCAGTAGAGCTTTTTCTCTACAACTTACAAGTATAGGGTACACTAGAAGGGAGTTTAAGGTTTGTTGAACTTGTATTTAAAGTTTCCCATTTTTGGTGTAAGGGTAGCTCTTTGTTTCTTTACAAAACACAACATTTCAGATTGAGCAGAGCAAAAGATATGGCATATTTAAGGAATAAGAGACACCTCTCTATTAAGAGTTCTACCCATATCAAAGTCAAAGACAAGAGCAAGCCACGTTGAAGAAAAGAGGATTTTTAAAGGTTTGTGCATGTCTAGTGCAGCTTCAATGTGGTTGTTTCTCATCTTTGACAGGTATGCCATTTACAATTGAAGTGGACCTTTATTTGAGCTACAATATTTATAACTATTCTAGAGTGTTGGCTTATGAGAGACTTTGAGGGTGTGTTGTCGAGCTTTCTAGTTTGTTGGATAAGTTGTAAAAGAGCTATGAAGGGAGAAAGCACAACTGGAAACAAATCAGAATACAAACCAAGGGAGTTATCCCTACATTTGAATGTTGTTGCTGGTAATAATGAAGCCACAAGATGAAAGTTTTGAAGCATTGGAAAGGGATAAGACAAAGATGATCCAATACATGTGATAGGGTTCTTGTTGGTCATAGAGCGTTAAGGAAAAGTTTCTTTGACAAAAGTATCAGAACAAGGGTTGGATGTCAAGTGGGTGTTACATGGCCTATGGTGTCGTATTGTTCTTGGTTTTAATTTTATCACACACTTTGTTTTTGTTGTACCTTACCACCATCAAATAGTGAATCAATATATCTGGTATGATGGGTTTTCTTGATACTATTAAAGCCTTGTCATAAAGATCGGCTACTATCATATGCAAATACAATGCTTTGTACAGTCTTTTTATGAGTTGGTAAAGCTTTTAAAGAGTCTGAATCTAATCTCTTTTGAGAGGTTCATAGAACAAGGAGCAGTCAACAATGTGATAGGGGTAAATCCTTAATGTCTGCAACAAGTATCTCTCACCAGAACCTTGGTATTTCTAGTTTTGGAGCAACATGTAAGGATAATTAACAAAAAATGGACAGTGATAGATTGTTAAAAATGACACTAATACATTTGGGGTCAAATTTTGACGGAGGTTTCCGACGGACAAGGAGCATTGTGTGAAAATTTGATTTTTTTTTTTTAAAATGCCCGTGTTCATCGGAATTCTAATGACCTCGGGCATTTTATTAAAAAAAAAAAAACACAATGCATTTTCATTTTGAAAGCAAACTGATCGAAGCAAGCGGTGATCGTCTTGTCTCCCTGCCCCCCCCGCCAGAGCGATCTCTGGACAAGCAAGGTAAGGTTTTTTTTGCAATCAAAGGAACTCTTTGTTTTTCAATGAAGGGCAACTAATTTTTTTTGCAATCAAGGCCAACTAGTTTTCTTTTGCGAATTAATCCATTTTGTGCATATCCTGTGATCTTAAAATTCCATGAAATGACATCTCTTTGAGGTATTCCGTCATACAGTTCACATGCCATGTGTATGCTACCCCATTTTGCGATTTTTGTTATTGGAGCATTTGCAACTAATTGCGGACAAAAACCCCCTTTGATTATGCTTTGATGGATGTCCATACCTTGTTCCAAAGCTCCTATTTTGGCACATGCAGGGAGGATGCTAGCAAACGTTGCATTGAGATAAACATGACTATATTTCATGAGGATTTGAACTCAATAATATGTTAGATTCTCCCAAGGATGGTTGGACTATACACTTGAAAGGTAGATGATTAAGGATGATGACAAGGTGAATTTTCCTTAGAATGATAGGGTTGATTTTCCTAAGAACAAGTAGATTCATGTAAACTAGAGGATACAAACTTGGACAAAATAATGGAAGGAGACTAAAACTAGATAAATTCACCTAAATGGGAGTGTAGTCATCTAAGGATAGGAAAAATTCACCATTTGCATAAGAAAGATGGATAAGATAAATGATTTATGTGAAATAGATTCACCTAAGAGAAAGTAGATTCACATAAGGATAGGTGGATTTTCCTAAAGATGAAGGGATAAGACTTAACAAAAAGAGGATTTAGGATGATGACAAGGAGGATTCATTTAAGGATATGGCATATTCACCTAAGGGATAGTGTATTCTCCCAAGAATATGGAAAAATAATTGATTGGTGGAATGACATACTAGATCAAGCAATGATACAAGGGTAGATTCACCTAAATATAGGGTAAATTCAGCTAAAAGGGTACCTATGAGATTTGTTGGCAATATTGCATTATAACAGACAATGAAAGATTGTTGACATTTCAATAAGGATATTGAGAAGGTTGTTGATGATTATGGACATAACTGATTAAAGATGTTTTACTATCTTGATATTATTATTCTGTCATTGATGTCAAGAAATTGATTTTCTAATTCAGTATGATGTTGCCATATCTTGAGAAGTATGATATGAAGATTATAAAGAAGTCGGTAAAGACATAGGAATAAATATGATGAATAAGGGGATAAGTTATTCAATGGGCAACTCTACCGAGTTAGACAATGATGAGATCTTGATGTTTTAGATTATTTTAACATCATACATATGTTGTAAAATGTAAAGGTTAATACTATACTATGTTATCAAGCAAAGAACCTAGTCGGTAAACCCTAAGGTTATCGCTATCGGTTAATGAAGGCAGAATGTCTACCGAGTGAAGTTTAGTATTTACCGAGTTGTAACCGAGCTATAACAAAATGCATTAAATGTTTACATGTGATATTTAATGAATGATGTTGATGAGCTGGAGTGGATCAATGATTGGTAAGCCGTGGAAGTAGTTTGTTAATGAATCTATGGCAATGGAAAGTCGGCAAGAAGATCTATAGCTCAGATTGAACTGCATTACCCTAACACAAGTTCCAAGGTGGGGTAAAATGTTTTCAGGTCGAAAGATACATTGAACCTAGACAAGATTGAAGATCTGATGGCTATGATTGATCATGGGAAATGTGATCAATGAGATTAAGCGGTTAGAAGATTGTTTATAAATAGGAAACTGTTGATAAACAATGTATGTGGGCAAGTGTATGCACAGGGATGCTACATAGTGATTACCAAGCAAAGAAGCTTGAAGTCTTGTTAGAATAATAGAGTATTGATGCCCATCAGATGGACAAGATAAGTATAAAGGAAAACTACCTTTGAAATGTTTCAATTGTGATAAGATTGGACATATGGCTTCTAACTGTCCTGACAAAGATTTCACTGAAAAGAGAGATTACCGAGATGACAGATAGAAAGATAATCATTACAGAGGACATCGAGACTTCAGAAGAAGAGATAGAAAGACATGCTTAATTGCTGATGAGGAATCTGACGATGATAAATCAGATGAGACTGATATAGAGGAAGTTGTTTATGTGGCTATCAAGGATGGATCAGATGAAGAAAGGTATGAAGAAAAAGCCCTAATATCTCACATAAACACTAATGATTCTTGGATTATAGATAGTGGATGCTCACATCATATGACAGGAGATAAACACAAGTTTGTTATGTTAGAAGATTATGATGGAGGCTATGTTAGATTTGCTAATGATGCACCATGTATGGTAAGAGGTAAAGGATACATAACACTTCTTGATAATGCAAGATGCAATGATGTTTATTGGGTTGAAGGTTTGAAATACAATTTGTTGAGTGTAGCACAGCTAAACAACACAAGTTACCGAATAAAATTTCAGAAAGGAATTGTCAAAATTCATGACAAGAATGGAAAGTTAGCTGCTACCGGGACACAAACAAAAGGTAATACATTTCACCTTGACTCAACTCACAATAAGTGTTTGCATGCAAAGATTGATGATACCTGGTTATGGCATAAAAGGTTTTGTCATGTTAATTTTGATAATCTGATCAAAATAAGTAAGAAGCACCGAGTAAGAGGTCTACCGAGTCTTGAAAAACTTGAGAATGCTATGTGCTGAGGATGCCAGATGGGTAAGATGACAAGATCAAGCTTTACAAGTAAGTCCTACACTTCTAAGGGAATTTCAGATCTTGTGCACACTGATCTTTGTGGTCCTATGAAAGTTCAAAGTTATTATGGTGATAAGTATTTAATATTATTTGTGGATGATTATTCAAGGATGATGTTAGTAATGTTTTTAAAAGAAAAATCAGAAGCTTTTCAAATGTTTAAATGGTACAAGGCTAGAGTTGAAAATGAAAAAGGAAGACAACTGAAATGTCTTAGATCAGATAGAGGAGGAGAGTTCACATATGATGAGTTCAACCTATTTTGAAATGATCATGGTATTAAAAGACAAGTCTTTGCACCGAGAACTCCATAGCAGAATGGAATAGCTGAAAGAAGAAACAGATCTATTGTGGATTGTGCTAGAACACTGATGATTGAGAAGAAGGTTCCACAAACATTTTGGAGAGAATCAATAAGCACAGCTGTTTACACCTTGAACCAAGTTCAATTGAAGAAAGGTACTTTGAAGACACCTTATGAAATTTGGTATGGCAAGAAACCCAATGTAAGTTATTTTAAAATCTTTGGAAGTAAATGCTATGTTCATAAAGATGATAGAAATGGCAAGTTTGATCAGAAAAGTGAAGAAGGAACATTTCTAGGATATTCTTCCAGAAGCAAAGCATTTAAATGTCTGATCAAATCATCTAACAAAATAGTAGAAAGTGAAAATGTGAAAATTGATGAATTTGCAGAAAGAAATGATGAAGGAAATTCCATAGAACCAGAAGACTATGATGAATTTGTCTATGTGCAACCGAGAAGTTCTACCGAGATAACTGTTGAAGAAAATGAAGAAAATATCTAGTTACCGAGTGATGAAGAAGATCATACAGAGCCTATCGAGCCTGTATTAGCCAAGTATGTTAGAAGACATCATGCACCAAGTCAGATTATAGGAGATAGGGATGATCTAATGATGACAAGGAACAAACTGAGACAGAACACATGTTTGATATCTGAATTTGAACCGAGAATAGTGAAAGAGGCATTTAACAGTGAAGATTGGATAAATGCTATGACAGAAGAGATTGATCAAATCAAGAAGAATGACACATGGACATTGGTCCCAAGACCGAAGGACAAAAATGTAATCGGTACAAAGTGGATCTTCATAAACAAGTTAAATGAAAAAGGTGATTTCATTCATAACAAAGCAAGACTAGTTTGAAAAGGTTATGCCCAAGAAGAAGGAATTGATTATGGTGAGACTTTTGCACCTGTTGCTAGACTTGAAGGAGTAAGAACATTGTTGGCATATGCTACTTTCAAGAACTTCAAGGTATATCAAATGGATGTCAAATCTGCATTTCTGAATGGAATATTAGAAGAAGAAGTTCTCATTGAACAACCTGAAGGATTTTTTGAAGACAATAATAAAGATCAGGTATGCAAATTGAACAAAGCTTTATATGGTCTGAAACAAGCACCAAGAGCATGGTATCAAAGATTACACTCTTATTTGATTAAGATTGGTTTTATAAGGACAAGTGAGAACAACAACATGTACATGAAGAATGATGAAAATGGAATACTAATCTCAGCCATATTTGTTGATGATATTATATTTTGTGGAAATGACTCTTTATGCAAGAATTTTTGAAATGAAATGAGCAAAGAATTTGAGATGTCATTAATCGGTGAGATAAAGTATTTTATAGGTTTATAGATACTGCAAATGAAAAATGAGATTTTCATTACCCAATCCAAGTACATAAAGGAAATCTTGAAGAAATTTGGAATGGAGGATTCAAAACCAGTAAGTACTCCTATGACTATCAACTGTAAACTATCAAAGAATGATGAATTTGCATCTGTTGATGAGACACTCTACCAATCCATGATTGGAAAGTTGCAATATGTTGTTCACAACAGGCCAGATATAGCACATGCAGTAGGTATTGTTGCAAGATTCTCTACAGATCCTAAGGAAATACACATGACAACAATCAAAAAAAATTTCAGATACTTGAAAGGCACTAAAGAGTATGGCTTAGTATATCAGAAAGGAAATGATTTTGATTTAAAAGTTTATACTGATGCTAATTGGGTAGGCAACATTGATGACAGGAAAAGCACAAGTGGAGGAGCTTTCTTCTTAGGAGAAAGACTAGTGAGTTGGCTTAGCAAGAAACAAGGATGTGTTTCTCAATCAACAACAGAAGCTGAATACGTTGCTGCAACACTGAATTGTACCAACATTGCATGGATCAAACAACTGTTGGAAGGTATAAATGAGAAAGTTACCGAGCTAGTAACTATATTCTGTGACAATACTAGTGCCATTAATATTTCAAAGAATCCTGTTATGCACTCTAAGACAAAGCACATATCTATCAAATATCATTATCTTAGAGAAGAAGCTCAAGAGAAGAAAGTGGTGTTGGAATTGTTAACACAAAGGAGCAAATAGCAGATATCTTCACCAAGCCACTACCAAAGGACACTTTTGAATATCTCAGAAGTAAGTTAGGGGTCCTACCCCTATCTTCTACTCACTGACCGAGTTCGATGAAAGCATCAATTCGATGACTCTATTGAATATCTTTTGGGGAGTTGATGCTGGAGTGATACACTTTAGAATGTTTCTCTGAAAGTGTACTGGAATTAATACTAGAATAATACAGAGAATAATATAGGGAACAGGAATTGAAGACAAATACTCTAACCAAGACTCAGTTGATACACAATAGTAGGAAATAACTTCTTACAGAAAGACATTATGTTTTAGTTCTATTCTTTTTGGCATTGTTGTCAAAGGGGGAGAAGACTATTATGGGGGAGAAGATCTACCAAAGGGGTAGAAGACCTGAGAAGACCATAGAAGACTTGAGAAGACTACAGATTGAAATAAAGACTAAAAACAAAAGAGAAGTATAATGTATGGGGGAGAGCATTTCAGCATTTCAGAATCACAGCAATCCGAATCTTTTAAAGGTCAAATCAATTGGTTTTGCCATCAATGCCAAAGGGGGAGATTGTTGGCAATATTGCATTATAATAGACAATGAAAGATTGTTGACATTTCAATAAGGATATTGAGAAGGTTGTTGATGATTATGGACATAACTGATTAAAGATGTTTTACTATCTTGATATTATTATTTTGTCATTGATGTCAAGAAATTGATTTCTAATTCAGTATGATGTTGCCATATCTTGAGAAGTATGATATGAAGATTATAAAGAAGTCGGTAAAGACACAGGAAAGAATATGATGAATAAGGGGATAAGTTATTCAATGGGCAACTCTACCGAGTCAGACAATGATGAGATCTTGATGTTTTAGATTATTTTAACATCATACATATGTTGTAAAATGTAAAGGTTAATACTATACTATGTTATCAAGCTAAGAACCTAGTCGGTAAACCCTAAGGTTATCGCTATTGGTTAATGAAGGCAGAATGTCTACCGAGTGATATTTAGTATTTACCGAGTTGTAACCGAGCTATAACATAATGCATTAAATGTTTACATGTGATATTTAATGAATGATGCTGATGAGCTAGAGCTGATCAATGATTGGTAAGCCGTGGAAGTAGTTTTTTAACGAATCTATGGCAATGGAAAGTTGGCAAGAAGATCTATAGCTCAGATTGAACCGCATTACCCTAACACAAGTTCCAAGGTGGGGTAAAATGTTTTCAGATCGAAAGATACATTGAACCTAGACAAGATTGAAGATCTGATGGCTATGATTGATCATGGGAAATGTGATCAATGAGATTAAGTGGTTAGAAGATTGTTTATAAATAGGAAATTGTTGATAAACAATGTATGCAGGCAAGTGTATGCACAGGGATGCTACATAGTGATTACCGAGCATAGAAGCTTGAAGACCTGTTAGAATAATAGAGTATTGATGCCCAACAGATAGACAAGATTAGTTCTATGTCTAGATTGTATTGAACAAATAGGAATCTGCTTTAGCATTTTAGATGTGAAGTTGCAGATAGATTTTTATTACTATTATTTTGTGAAAGTGACAGGAAATCTCTTAACCGAGTGGACTTAACAGTCTTATATGTAAATCCTCTAATAAGGTGACATTTTGATTGAGTGTTTGAAATCCTTTGACAAGGTCACTTCTAACAAAGTGAAGATCCTAACAGATCTGAGGGAAATCCCTTAACTGGGTCACATCTAGCAATGTGTTTGTAATCTTTAACAGGATTTGCTTTTAACCGAGCATACTCTAGAAGAGTATATTTCTTAGTGGGTCCAAAATCCCACAGTGATTTTTCCCTATTTGGGTTTCCACATTAAATCTGGTGTTATGAGGTTTATATTGTTCATATGCTTTTGAGTTTGCATGTTTGACAGTTTTTGGTTATATGACTGATATATGTGTTACCAAGGTTGAATCTGATGTTTTTATGGATGATTAAGTTTGTATGATTCACCCCCCCCTCTCATCTTGTTGGCTATTGGATCTGTACTTATATTAAGCATTAGAACTATCAGAGATTGTGGTATTGAGTACCTATCTATGGATGGTGTATTTGGATACAAGTATGATGAAACCATGCTTGTGTATGATGAAACAAAGTCCAGCTCTCTATTATAGGTCCAACATAATCTCTATTATTTGAGACACCATTTTATTAGCATAGCCAATTAGGGTAATTTATGGGTTTAATTATGGATCATGTTGTCTATTTCCATGCACTATTGAACTTATTTGGATGTATTGTGATTATTTTAATTTTGAAGTTATAAATAAATTATGTTTGTACCTTAGAAAGGGTAACTCCAATTGATGTTTGGGGAGTTTATTTGAAAACTTATGGTGATTAATGGCCTATGTTATGTAATGGAGTTATTTTTACACTAAGTAATTAACTAGAAAAATGAAATTGTATTGTTGTACAAGTATGATGAAACCATGCTTGTGTGTTTACATGTTTGTGCATCCTATTGAGAACCAACCTCGCTATTGAGGAACTCAATAAATGTGGTGTTAAGTAGAAGAATGGAAAACTCAAGAAGCTATGGTGACATATTGTGGCATTAGTAGGGATTATCTCTATTGACCACACCTTTCAAAGATAGTATCCCCTAGTTCTCCTCATAGAATGGACCATTGGATGGCTCATAGTGGTATCCTATCCTACATTTATTTTGATGGCATTGCCGATAGTTGGTATGTGGTTCTTGGTACGGGTTTCCTCTTACCCTATTATCTTATTTATATCTTTTTTCCAACATGTGGAGATTGATTTTTGTCATGCTATGATGATTTTCATGTTTGCATGTGTTTTGACATTATGCAAATAGATATGATGTCACACCATACTTATGTTTTGATATAGTGTAGGTGATGGTTACATGTTGTTGATGGTAGCAATTTGGGTTCAAAGACACAATTCCACACACACACACAAATATTTGAAGATGCATTTTATATTATTTCTTCTTAGTGGCAATTAGTGTTGGAAGATTTGCACACATGTAGAGAGGAACTCATGTTAGATACAATAGATTGTGTTTGATAACATATGAATGTGCCTCATGATGTATAAATATAGCTTTGGTGTGTGACATGCATGCACATTTTTCCATAAGACACATTGCTATGTGGCATGTGCCCTATGCATGTCTTCTTTGTGAGGCACGTTGCTATGTGCAATGTGGCCCTAGGTGTGTCTTCTCTATGAGGTGTATTGCCATGATATGTTAGGAGTTGTAGTGTACAGGCCACAAATGCATGCATGAGGGACTATTATTATAGTCATGTTTTTTGGGCATGTATCCTAGGCATGTCTTCTCCATTAGGTACATGGCCATGCCATGTGGGAGTTTTTATGTTCATGCCACAAATGCACACATGAGGGACTATTATTGGAGTCATGATGAATCTTCACTCTATTTAGCCACAATTTCTAGTCGTATAGTTATGTAATGTGTACTTTTAAGGATTGTGAAGTTTCCTTCAATTATTGATGATCTCTCATCTTTGTTGCATGGGCCAACAATTTTATTTTATCTTGTTTGAATTAGTTTAATCACTATTGTGATTTTTCTCTATTGTGTAGTTATTGTGGCTATGTTTGATTTGCTATTGGAATTGAACACATTTATTTGATTTATTATTGGTACTATTTTTTCTTTCTTTCAATATTTATGATCTTTGGTAGTTTAGTGAAACTCTTGCTATTTTTAAATGTTGCCTTCTTTGTTGTGATGTGATTCCTCACCAAGATCAACGTAGATAACCTTGGATGAGTGTATATAAGGAATCAAACATTGGGAAAATTTGAGGATAGGGGTAAGTGTTTGTTGTATGGGTAGCTATGATCCACTTGTACATTCTTAGTGATTATTGACGGCTATGTCTTGGAGGCTAATCCCATTAAACAAACAAGGGGGAAGTCATACATAATAGTATGGATCCTCCCTAGTTGTGTGTGGATTCAAGACTATCATTTCATATGGTTCTTGGTTACTTTGTGAGACCATGGCATCCTCTTAGACCAATATGTGAGCCTTGTATTGTTATCCCTGCAATGTGGATGAATAAGTGTATGTTAAAATAAATGCTTTGCATGCCATATAGTTGCATATGAGTTGTTCACATCATCAGATCATGATTGAGAATATGTGAATTCTTTTATCCATGTGAAGTCGAATGATTGATTATGAAAATGTGTTATACACTGAAGCATAATCTGTAAGATGTTCTCTTCAAGAAAAATCTTTATGCTTTCATAGTGAAATGTTGACGAAATGGGGTCCTAGTCTAGGAAATTAAACTACAAACTTATACATTCACCATTTCAAAACATTTTATTGGGGAATAGTCAATTTGGTTCAATTTAATTCCTCTAGGAGAGACCAGCAATATGATTAATTGTTCCATTTTGATGTGATTGGATATGATTAGATATAATTTCATTGAAGATGCAAGAACTAAGTAAAATTATGCAAAATTGACAAGATTAAGCATAAACAGGCAAATAATAAAGCAAAAAGCTAACATAGAGGTACATATTTGGAAATAAGACTCTAAAATGAACCTAATCAGTTACCTATAGGGAAAATGAGTTTAGAGATAATCTACCTATATGGAAAGCAGTTAAACTCTACCTCTAAGTGGCTCATCTTGAGCATTGTCAGTATATGGGCATTGATGGCATATTATATCTGGTTCTATCATTTTTGTGGGTGCAAAATTAACAAGGCAAAATAGTATTAGTGGGATCATGATCTCATCAAAATGGTTTTGGCTTTGCATTTATGATAGCACATTGATCACACCTTACAAAAGGTTCCAACCTCATACATAGCATCCCAAAGTAAGGTCAATAATGATGTAACTTAATGCTTAAACTAGAGTTCTGGGTAGTCATATACCGTCATTTCCAGGATTGATGCTTAAACTGGAGTTCTGGGTAGTCATATACCCATGGCATAGGGTAGGGGTGACCTGCAAACAATGGTAGTTCTAGATGCCTGTTTGCTTGGTGTATAACTTGTCAAAATTAGATCGATTGGCTACAGGTTTTCCATAAAGTTTCCAACTTATCACCAGTGAAAATACAAGAACCAAGGCTTAGAATACTCAAAAATGTCTCTCAGAAAGTCTGCAACAAGCAAACTTTTAGTAAGAATTTGTAGACACAATGCTCAGAAATTCACACAATCAGCTACATTAAATACATTCTCTATTAAGTTCAATGTTTTAAGATGAAAAAGAAGAGTTAAATGGTTTTGGTTTGATTTGCAATTTTTGTGAAGCTTTTGCATTGAAGTTTCCATAGCCTGATTTTTTTGCCTGTGAAGAAAGACCATGTCAGATAATATCAGCGAAGAACAAAATAAGGAGACAATTGCTAGATTATGGTCTAACTTGAAAAGAAAAGGTGATGGGAAATGTTATTGTCCCTACAAAATTTGTAAGGGCTTAAAGACTAGAAGACTTCTAAACAAAACAGCTAAGAAACATTGTAGGCAGCATGGTCACATTGAAGGGGGACATGATTATCATCCACTGGTAAGTTGTTCATTATATCGTTTTAACAATTTATATACATAAGAAATCACTTGATAATGAGATCATGATCATGGTTTATTTATGTTGATCATTTTTATATAGGTCAAGCACCCCAGGGCACATGATATGGACCAACACAACCCGAAGAATATGGTTTTTGAAGTGGAGGAACATGGAGGTGTGAATATCGAAGCTGAAGATAATGATCCCATGGAAGATGACAATCATGCACCAGAAAACACAATTGAAGATGATGGTACAAATACATTGATCCATGACACATTTAGTACTGACACAGCTGATCATGATGATCAAGATGACCTTGATGTTCATGATTTACCTCTTCTTGACAAGGCATATGAGCCCCTTTACAAAGGCTCCCAAACAACTCTTCTCTTTGTTGTATTGTTGTTGGTGAACTTGAAGGTTATGAATGGTTTATCCAACATAACAATCTCACGTATGTTAAGGTGTGTCATACATGTCATTATAGTTAATAAATGGTGAATCATGTACCATTAATATTCTTTATATTAACACCTCAAACTTTTTTTTTTGCTGTAGATTGATAGGTGAGTTTTTCTTACCACCATAAAATATTCTACCTTGCTCATACCGAGAATTATCTGCCATTATGAAAGATATTGGAATGGAGTATCAAACAATAGATGCTTGTCCCAATGATCATATTATATATCATAAACAACATGAATTTGGAACAGAATGCCCTGAATGTCATATCAGTAGATATCGAACAGATCAAATAACAAAAAAGGTACCTCGCAAGGTTCTTCGTTATATTCCCATTATTCCACGTATGCAACGATTATTCAGGTGCACTAGCTTGGCACAATTTATGGATTACCATGCATGCAATAGAAGTCGAGATGACATTATTTGAATGCCCGTGGATGGTTCAACATTTATGGACATAGAGGAAAAGTGGCCACACTTTACAGAAGAACCTCGTAATCTCAGACTTTCATTGGCAGCGGACGGTGTCAATCCATTTGGAGAGTTGAGATCTGTTTACTCAGTGTGGCCTATTTTTGTTATCAACAATAATATTCTTCCATGGATGTCAATAAAGAGGGAGCACATAATGTTGGTAATGATTGTTCCAGGTATTTTATCACTTAATAGTCATCTACATTTAATTATAAATATTGCAGTAAAATGGTCATAATAATTATGTAATGTTTTTGTTCATTCCACTAGGCAAGTACTAAGTTAAAGATATGAATGTATATATTGAGCCTCTTATCGACGAGTTGTTGGAGTTATGGAATGGTGTGACCATGTATGACATCTCTAGACCAATAGGACAAAGACAATTTCAATTCCATGCAATGCTTGTATGGACAATACATGATGCCCCAGGGCTAACACATTTTTGTGGTACGTTATAGTGTTCAAGTTGTGCATGATAATTATAATTATAAAAATTAATAGATTTAATAGAATTATACATTATCTTGTAGGTCTTCAAACAAAGGGAAAATTTGCATGTCCAGTTTGTGGTCCAAAGATGAAATCCCGTCATTCAAAAAGTTTAGAAAAGCAGGTGTTTGATGAGTATAGGCACTTCCTTCACAAAAATCATAAGTACCGAAATACTAAAAAACATCTTTTCAATGGGAAAGAATAGACTACATCAAAGCCACAAAGAATGACTCCTCACTTATGGAAGTTGGAATATAATAGAATTAATCGTCAAGGTAATGTCATACCATCTAATGGTTTATGTTTGGAATTTGAATTTTTCTATTGTTGTTTTGTTTACTGATGATGTAATTGATGATACTGAGGGTCATCAAGGCATGGATGACCACCTTCCAAAGGGACTAAAAAGTTATCCTAGACAATTCAATAGGTTGCCTTACTACGAGCAGCTACAAATTGTGCATTTGTTTGATACAATGCATATTGGAAAGAATATAATAGAGACATTATGGAAAATATTGGATGGAAGGCGTGACAAAGAAAAAATTGTCAAAATTTGTAGTGACATTGTGGAATCCAATCATGCAATGAAAAATGTCATTCAATCGAATAGCAATGGAGATCAGATTAATATAAGTGCCCTTCCTTGGTTATTAACGGAGTAGTGAAGCAATTCTATAAAAGAAGTCATACGAAAAATTTGATTTCCCACAGGATTTGCTGCGAACATAAACAATCTCATATCAAAGAAGAGTGAATTTGGGCCAGGGATGAAAACACATGATTGGCATACCTTCATTAAGGTAATTCGTGTTCTTGTGTATTTACTATATATTTGTATACTGCGCATGTACTTTTCATTGTATTATGTTAGAAAACAATGAAAAGATCATTTTATAACTGTTGCAGTATGTTCTACCTCTATCTCTCCCAGACCACTTCGACAATAATATCAAGCAAGTCATATATGATCTTAGAAAATACATGAGGTAAGTAGTGATGTTTGTTCAATTTGTTGTATAGATACTATATTTGCCATTTGTTTTACTTGTTATGCAGTATATTGTATATTATTTTGTAAAGTCTCGTTTATATATTTTTGCGTCTTCAATCTCTTTTAGGTGGTTGTCAACTAAAGAAATCCATAAGGAAGATATAAAATATTGGAAGAGAAAAATCCCTCATCTAATGTGTGAAATGCAAAAGTGTCTACCTTCAACTTTTTTCAATGCACAAGAACACTACCTCATACACCAAGTTGAGGAGATCGAATTGTGTGGACCTATACACACTAGGTCAATGTGGATGGTTGAGAGGCACTTGAAATTTTTGAAGGCTTTGGTTTGACAAAGAGCACATCCTGAGGGTTCTATGGTGGAGGGATATATGGTATACCAAACTATGGTGTACATTACTGAATATCTTCCTAAGTTTGCAGCAAAAATCCATGTAGATCGCATTTGGGATCCCAACCCCATTAATAAATTCGAAGGGAAGCACTTGATGGGGAAAGGTAGATTGAAGAAAGTGAGAGGTAATTATAAGATGTTATTATAGTAAATTAATTCTTCATCTTCTAAATAAATCAGTTGTAAGTGGTCTATTAATTATTTGTACAGTTGGTCGGGAGTGGGGTGCGCTACATTTGTATATTGCAAACAATCTTGATTGGATGACGGTGTGGATTGAACGATGTCAACATTCTGGTCGCACATTAACATGGGATGGTGTCACTTCATTGGTTAAAGAAGCTCATCGTAATGGAGATTCCAATGTTATACAAAGGGAAATTGATTTAGCATATGGTTTAAGAGATCAACAGGTACGTATAATTTTATTAATCACCCGTATGTTTATCAACTCATGATGCAATAATTTTAATATGTTAGACATATTGCAGGTCAAACACCACAAGGCTATGTGTTGCAATGGTCATAAATTTCGCATCAAATAGTTGGATGACACGAAGAAAACTTGTGATTCTGGGATAACTGTAGTCTTTGAGGTGACCAATATTTCATCTAGAAACGACATACATCCTCAAGAGTCTCAAAATTGATACTATGGCATTTTGGATGATATACTTGAGTGTGACTTTAATTCCTTCAAATTAGTTTTGTTCGTTGTCAAATGGTATAGGCTACGACTGAATAAAAATGATCCTAATAGAACTGTTATCGAACATGATAATGGATTTACAATGGTTAATACAAGGTCATTTGAACGAGTTGGGGATAAGCCCTATGTTCTTCCAAGTCAATGTGAGCAGGTATTTTACTCGGAGGTTCCACATAAACCAGGTTGGTCATTTGTTGCTAGACATGATCCAAGAGGAAGGCCGATAATGTATAATGTGATGGAAGAAGAAGATACTGAAGAAGTAGAAGATGATATAGATGATGATCATGATCGACAGTTAGTTGATGATGTTCCTGATGGAAATGTACACGAAGAAGAAGTTGATGATGATGCTGCTACTGCTGCTAATGATGATGGTGATGGTGATGGTGATGGTGATGGTGATGGTGATGGTGATGGTGATGGTGACGGTGATGGTGATGACGATGATGATGACGAACACAATGACGAGGACGAGGACGAGGACGAGGATGATGATGATGATGATGATGATGATGATGATGATGATGATGACGACGAGTTGGATGAAGAAGAAGATCAATGACATGAATGAAATGTATGAGATGTGATTATTATATTATCTATTTAATATTGATATCTTGATAGAAATTGATTTGACTTATATGGTTACATAAATAATTCATATGTTTTGAATTCTAATGCCATTACTTAATTAATTCATGATGCACCTCTAGCTATGTGATAGATGGTGATTTAAAATACATATGTGATGGATTACATGCTTATGATGATACATGTGACATTTTTTGAACTTTGTGTTTATTTATGGAATGTGGACTAGTTATTAGCTATGTGATGGATGGTGATTTATGATACGTATGTGATGGATTACATGTTTATGATGATACATATGTGATTCTTATGATGCTCAATTACATATATGATGATACATATGTGATGCTTATGATGCTTATGATGCTCAATTGTTGGTGCAGGAACCTGAACCCCTTTGACGAGGATCCTGCACAGTCTCATGGATCGACAGGTATAAGTCAATACACCTTATAGAAATAATATATTTTAAAAAAATTACAAGAAAAACAAACTTCCTCAGTTTTTCAAACCTCAACATTAGCAGCAAATCTAATACAGTTATCAACACTTGAGGCCCCAATTAGACTTGCTCAAATTTTAATCTCAACATCAACTTTATGGCCGACTTCTTCATCAATATTACCCTCATTTGCAAAATATCTCTCTCATTACCAACTAAATCTCTCATTTGATGGTGCACAGGTATCACCAAATAGGTATTTGTCAGATGTGTCTTCCTCGAGTGAGGGAAATGCAGGAATAGAAGAGGAAAGTGAGACATGTAGTAGATCTCAAATAGGGAGATCAACTAGAGGTCAAAAGATTAGAAGAAAATTCAATAAACACATGGAATTTTTTCTTGCTCAAGGGGGGTCATGTTCTTATGATGATGAGACCAAAGGCGACATTGAGGTGCCCTTGAGGTACAAACATCTACTGAAACAATGTGTACCCAAGGAACTTCCTCCAATAAACACTAATTTTTGTGTTAATGAGAGGATATATCACATAGCACCTTCATCGTTACATGGTTTGGGCCTATTTTCCATGGACATCATAAAGGTTTGTTACAACAAAGTTGCTGAATTGATGGAGTTTGTTGAACCTTGTTACAATTATAATGATTGGATGTAGATTGTTCGATATAAAAAAAGTATGTGTAGGTATGCACTGTCAGCCAATTATATACAACAAAAAGATAATGATCAAAGTAAACGAGTGGCTGTATACATTGATGGAAGGCCAAAAGCAACAGGGAATATTGTAGGTTTTATAAATAGTACATGACCTGGGTCAACTAATTAGCAACCCAATTGCATATTTGAGGCACGTGAGGGAAATTGTCTGTTTGTATGTGCGATAAAATCAATAAGTGCAGGGGAAGAGCTGCTAATTGATTACAATTTGAATCATATAGATACAAACAAAGTTACTATCATGGGGGTGGTACGTACTATATATATACCATTTAAGCCAACTTCCAATTAATGAATCCAATAAACCATTGTATTATTAAGTTTTTTTGCTAAGTCTATTGGTTTCATTTCGCTAACATTTTTATATTTTTTCTTTGTCACAGGGCCACATGGATCCACCACATAGCACAGATAGGGGTGTAGGTCCCGACACTTCTACGGAGCAGGTAAACCTTATTGTAATTGTACAAATTAGATAGAAGCAAATTGTTACATTATGATCTTTTCTTGAGTGTTTTGAAGTAATTTTGATAGTGTTAATTATATTCTTGTCACATACGGATGTTCGGGATAAGGGAAAGGAACCTCCAGTACCTCAACACCTCCATAGGGATGTGGGGAGCTCGATAGTGTTATGCGCTGATGACATCGCACTTAGCGCAAACCCTATACAATTGGTACAAATGAATATTAGAAAAATTAGCCAAGAGATTTTTGATTTGGCAACCATAAGCCCTCAGACTGATGAGATAACAAAGAGGGTGCAACTATTGTTGTGGACAGTGGAAAACTTGCAAGTAAGCAGTAATGAAAGCTTTAATCATAACAAAAGTTCAATAATGGTTTATATTTTTTTCTCTTTTATGTCATTAACTAAAATATGTATGTGTTGTTTTTACAAAAATTTATAAGGGCTCATCATCCTGGTGGCGATGATCAGGTTATTGCGGGTAGTTCAGGTGATGACCATGTTCTATATATTAAAACCACTCCTTTGGACTTGTGAACTTGCTTTTTTAATGTTTTATATATTTAATGTATTACTCTTCAGGTGCTGACATGGGTCTGAGGTTGAACCCAACTGTATTGCCGACTACAATGTCGGCAACACGTAGCATGCAGACATCGTCTGTTGCACCGACTTGTGTTGACCCGCCCACTGGTGGTAGATCCCTCTTTTTCTCTCTCTTTCGTTATGTGTTTATTACCCTTGAAGTGTTCTTTATTGGAGGCATTTCATAGTGGATTCATTTACTGTGGTAGGAGATGCACATGAGGATGCGCCAGAGGTGACTACTAGTGATAACATACCATCATTTCCTGGATCTTCCCGTATTGCTAGTACAGGAACGTTGCAGGCCACATTAGTGGTGAGTGACAAAGAATTGATTCCCTTGAAGATACAGAAGGTTCCATGTACTTTAAAATTATTATTATATATAGGCTAATTGTAATTTACTTGCTGATCACTCATTTTGGACTAATGATCCCATATTTTTTTTGCAGGAAATGATATTTTTTATAAAAATCTTAATGACATTACATTGTAGATATTTGGGCCCACCATACGTAAAAGGTGGAACATCATATGTGAACTAACCCTTATCCACTATTTTGATTTCATATCATTGCTAGAATAGTTTTCCTTTTATCCATTTCTTGAACTATATCAAAGGTAGCTTCAGTTTCTTTCTAAATCTAACAGGTTTGTTTTTGCTTTAAAGGTGGAATGACCAAGAAAAAAAGTTATAAGATGAACTCACAAACCGTATGGTAGGGTTGTTTAGAAATGACACATTCGATAAGACTAAGCTCCTGGAAAAAGCTGGTACATATCTAAAGTATGTGAGGGACCAATACAGGACACATTTAGAGAAGAACGTAAAGTATGAGTGTCCCCCCATGATTCCAGAGAGGGAGTGGAAGGACCTGATTTTGGATGCAAAGGAGAGAATTGAAAGGAAAAAAGGAAATACACCACCAGACGCCAGAAGAAGGTATGTGATACTATTAAGAATGTGAATATGTACTAATTATTCATTATATTTATATAATCTAACATATTTCAAACTTTTCATAGATTGAGTGACACATCAAAGGCAACCAAGTAAAGACAAGAAAAGAATGGGCAACACAAACTTGGCTTTGGTGGTTATATGAAACTTGTTGCACGAATTGTAAGAATCAGTAAATTAAGTATCACATCAAAATATTTATAAATTGTAAACAATTTTTTTTTTATCAAACAATACAAGCAAAATTCACAATACTAAGAAAAAATGCAGGGCTCTAAATTCAATAGAGCGCCCACAGAAGATGACAAGAGAATTGGCTACCATCAAGGCTATATAGCCGTGGCTGAATGGCTATGAGAATTGAGTGGGCAAACACGAGATTCTGATGCATCTGTCACAATGGTAAATAAGCTAAATGAAAATTATTTCAAATTGAATACTTAACCAGTAATCTATTTGATGTTAAGTTTCAACATAAAGTGACTATATTATTTTTAAATAAGCAAGCAATGATAACACTGTGCATGACATTGGAATGTAGCATGATAATCATGGAACAAAACCTGTACATGAAGGTCCGGATGTGCATCCTAGTAGTGGAGGTATTCATTTGCTATTCAAATTTTTTTATGTAATTATTAATACAATTAAACATCTTAAATTGAAAATTAGTGTAGTAATTAATGTAACCTTTATTGTTAATATTTTAGAGCATGTAGTCGGTGGTGACCAAGTAGAGCATGATCCGGGTAGCCAACATCAGGAATGTGATGTTCCCCAATCAAGTAAAGAGGACCATTGTTATTCCTTTGAACAAATTTAATTGCAATTGGCATATTGATTAATGTAACGTTTCATATTTCAACTCTAGAGGATCTAGAGGGTGTTCAGCATGTCGAGGTTGAGGCTAGACAAAATGATGTGGAAGATGATGTGGCCCCATCAGGTAAAGAGTGTAACGGTTGTGTTCTTTAAATTAATGAAATACTTGTAACAATAATAAAAAAATGTTTTGAATTTAACCCAATTCTTTGTTATTGCAGAGGACCCCCCTTTGGTTCAACATCCTCGTCCTTTGTATAGGACTAGGCATACATCAAGAGCACGAGAAGATGGCAGAACATCCGAAGATGGGGGAAATGATGAAGAAGACGATGCTCCACTTAGACTTTACATAGCTTCAAAAAAAAAAACAAAGAAATAAATAATTGTAATCTACCTTATTTGATAATGACTGATTTTTATGTGTTAATGAATGTAATTATGTGCTAATGAATGTTCATGAATGATATGTGTTGATGATTATTGATGAATGTTGCGTGTTAATGAAAGTTAATGAATTTTATGTGTTAATGAACATTATGTGATAATGAATGAATGTTATATTTTAATAATGGATGAAAGAATGAATGAAAGAATGAATGAATGTTAGATGTTAACGGGGAATTTAGAGTGATGTTAGGGGGGGAGGGGCCAAATGAGCTTCCACCTTCACGTGGTTGGCCCTGTTAAGTAGAGAATATTAAACTATTCTTGAAACAAAGCGAAGATCAATAAGATAACACACTTTTCAATATTTCATTATGTTGCATAGTTAATCTTATTGAATAATGTACGTATATTGAATCTTAATTGCAGGGTCCAACAGAGTCAACACGAACAACACCATGGTGCGACTGCAAAAGTTGTGAATATGCCTCATCATGAATAAAGTTGAATTAGCGCATTCTCTGTAAAATCTCAAATGCTCTATACTTTGGAAGTTTTGAAATTTTTATGATCATATCGGTCCCCTGCCTAAAATCTTTTTTCCTTGATTTGTTTGTGATACACATTGAGAGATTTTTGTTTTCCTTTTATTTATGCATGTCTTAAACATTCTCCACATGCTTCCCATTCTTATTTAGATTGTTGTATTTTTACATATGTTGGAATCTGTAGTTCCACGTACATGTTTTCTATGTTCTTTGTAACTATATGAAAAGGTGTAAAATGTGGGTATAGTCCAAAATCTTGATTACCAACAAGCTATTGTTGTTTAATAGTTCCAGTGTTTGTATTAATTGAAATAGTTTAACCCTTTTAACATGTTTCATAGCAAACCTGCACTTTGTATGCAATCTTATTGTTACAGTTCAATTACTGAGGTGATGTGATTTTCAAAAGTATTCCAACGAAAACAAAATTGGTTTTCATTTATGTATTTTATTAAAATTTTAGAGTTTCCTCGTGAACATTTAAACTTAGAAGGATTTAAAAATTCAATACAAGAGTACTGGACATAATTTCTAGAGATAGAACTGAAACTCTCTCCCATGACTTTAGATTGTTTCCATGCTCTCTAGGCTAGTAGCTTTCAGACACAAAACATAGGTCTTCTAAATTCTGTCCCAGCATTAATTAGTTCCTTTCTCTTCTTTTTCATCCTTTTGGAAAGAGAATTGGAAATTGTTAGGAACGAACATCTTCCTAGGTGATTTGTTAAAATACAATGGGGAAATCAATCAAATTTTAATTCACTTCATTTTAAGTTATTATCACAATTCATTGAGTTATACTTACAAAAGGCTTATATTTCCAAGGTAAAATATTAGTATCTTTCTTGGGTGATATTAGATAGCAGGGTCTCTTGGCTTAGACAAAATCACCCTCTCATTGTATTCAAAGTAGATGTGTAGCAAAGCTAGATGCATCAATCGTTAAATCATAAACAAACACAAGCTCAAAAATTGTGTTACCAAGTATGTTTGGAACCTAGCCCGTAACTAACTAGTTCATACTAGATATTGTTTGGGTATGGTATTCAATTCTATTAGAATCTACAAAATAAATATTAACCTAGAAATTAATGTAAGTGATAACATTTTTAAAATTGTTAAATATAAATGATAATAAAATCAAAATAGCATAACATAGTTGATTTCATAATAGAGAAAATGAAAAAGTTCACAATATCTTCACTCGATATCCAAGATTTTTAATCCATGAGGATGAAGATGAGTATGAGATAGAAAACCAAAAGACAAGGAATTGTTTATCCAAGTTTCCAAATTTTTGAGGATAAGGAAAAAAACATAATCCTATGAAAGAAGGAGAATGTGCAAGTCATTATCTCAAGTTAAAAGAAATTACTTAAGTAAACTAAACAAACAAATGCAATATCATACTTACGATAAAACATATCCACTTGGTGAATAAAATGGTACATTGGCACACCCCCTTAAGTGCAATTGAGGTAAGAAGAAATGGGTCACAAGGTTAGGTATCCATGTAAAATATGAAATAACCCCAAATTATAAAGAGAGTGTACCCTCTCAAAGCAGAGACTAGAAAATCCATAGGACAAAACTCCATCCCAAGTGACATATGTGAAGGATAATATAGACCCACCCCATCCCCTAAAGTTGGTGCCTCCACAAAGAAGAGAGAAAAGCAATGCAAAATGTTGAATGGTGAATGTTGTAGTAGGTTCATTTGCAACAAATGATGCACCTTCCTTTCACAATATGGAAATCTTGAGTTGTCAAATTGTTGAATTCCCATTCAAGTGGAATGTAGAAAGGAATTCAGATGTATGGTTTTTGAAGCAACTCATGTGTCTTGATGTTGATGTTAAGGTGTGATTGTTCCATAGAAGATTCAGGGACTACAATCATTGAAGTGTGATACCTTAATTAATGTGAAATAGAATGTGTCATGTTGCATGATATGGTGGGGATAGAACAAGTGAATTTATAATGGGAGACGATGTAACTCGATGGGCATTGTCATCAATGAGAAGACAAATATTCTCAATTGTTTCATCAATATTTGAAAGGTGAGAGTCCACAAACAGATGTGAAATGTTTAAGTAGGCCTCCCAATGAAGTGGATCTCATAGACACGAAGAATCCTATATAGAGAATCATTGAGAGCCCTTGAAGAAGCAAATTTGAACTTCGATGAAGCAATACATGATGGAGGAATATCTTGCAAGAGGAAATCAAAGTCATTATGGTGTCATCTAGATCTGAAATGTGGTCTACTTTTCAAAAAAGTAAAGATGCTTGATAGGAATGTGTCCTAGTGGCCGGGTGAGTCTAGAAGACATATAATCCTATTGCAAAGAATCATGGAAAGTTCTACAAGAAGCAACTTTTAATTCTGAAGTAGCAACGTGTATAAGAGATGTTCTCATTTGTAGATGGAGTATCAAGAGGAGGATCACTAGTCCATGGACCATGTCATTGTTGTTAAATACCTACTCTTTTGTTCATAGTCACTTGGTATAGGAATGAATTCAATGAGATAGGGTAGGAGATCCTACATAATGTAATTTTTCACTATCCCTTGTTTCGAGTACAAATGGTTCTCTGAATTTATCTTGACAATAGAATGTCGGAATTTAATACCATAATCCATGATGAAAACTGCCAAAAATGGAAATTTATCTTAGTTCGCAATTACAAAATGCTTTTGTATAGGCCTCTCGAAGAGTAAGTACATCAAATTGAGACTTTATAAATTGAGTGTATGTATTAGCAATCTCCCAAATTGTTCAATGGTCTCCAAACCTTGTCAATTTTTTATTTTTATTTTAACTCAAATATGTATGGTATAGGCATATCATTGGTTGTGTGATTTTTTTTTTCCTTAAATGCTTCTATGACCAAAAGAGACAAGTTTTAGATGAAAATGGGGTCTTATGGGCCTTTTTGACACAATGGTAGGTTCTTTAGACCTAAAAATGCTCCCAAAACTAGTCGATTGCCTTAAGTTACAAACAAATCCTTGTTTGTAAGCATGCTTCTTGATCTCCAATTTTGGTGGAATGAAAGATAATATTGAATTTCTCAAGCCTTTTGGATGCTTCGAAACCACCAAAAAAAAGCTACTTTGATCATTGAAATGTTGTAGTGACTTGGATGAAAAAAGAAAACTAAGTCTAAACTTTAGAAGTTAGTTTTTTCTTGTCAAATTGTTTTCAATTTTCAAATCATCCAAGGATGGAAGAGGAGTATATTTTGTTATGACAAGATAAAAAAAAACTTAGAATCTTTTGAAACCATTGAAACATGGGGACCCCTTCCCCCCTCCAAAATCCCTATTTTTTCAGGATGCAATACTTAGGGACGTCCTAGGGACTCCAAGGAGTCTCTTGACCATCTTGAGGATGCCTATGAGTCTCCCATGGCCCCCAATTAGAAACTCCAATTCTAAACAAAAATGGTGAAATTATTGTGAAAATGTCATCTGTATTAAAGGTTTGGCAATGCCCCCTAACCTTGATGGGGGCTCTGCCCCAAACCCCCCACAAGGGGCACTACCCATTGACCCCAAACCTCTACCCACCATTCTTATTGTTAATGCAATTGTTTCCATTTTTTTTATGTTGACTAGTTTAAACACTTAGTATGCCAAAGTTTCGTCTGCAATTCTTATACTTATTCTTAGTTTGTTCCCAAAGTTCCAAAACTCTACCACCATTGTTAAGGTTCAAATTTCAATGCAATCATTGACATATTTTTAATGTTTATTGTAAAATTTGCATAGTGTGGCAAAGTTTTATTTACAGTTGTTATACTTATTCTATACACATCCTTTTATAATTAATTTTTAAAGTTGTATATATATTTGCATCCCACCCCGCCCCCTTCGTCATCCCCCTGTCATCCCCAAACTTAAGCCCTTGGTATGTTAAGATATGAAAGCTCACAATAGTTTCATTTGATATGTTAATCAAGGAAAAACCTACAATATATAGCTTCCAAGATTCCAAATCCATGAGGATCATGAAGAGGTAGAAAACCAAAAAAAGAAATTGCTTATCCAAGTTTCCAAATTTGTGACAAGGAAAAAGTAGAATCTCAATCAAAGAAGGAGAATGTGCAACTCATTATCTTATTCTACCTAAGTAAAAATATTACCTAATTAAGCTTTTTAACAATGGAATATCACACTTAGGATAAAACATATCCAAGGTAAATAAAATATTACATTGATAGGCTTCTTTGGTTGCTCTAAAAGTGGTGCCTTATGAATTATGTTCTTGGATACTAAAGTTTCCAAATTCCGGGCACTCTTGATAGCTTCTCGTAGAGATTGTGATTCGAAAGCTTTAACCAAACCTTTCAATGGTTTCTGTTGATGTGTTTTTTATGCACTATGCAACACAAAATAAAATACTAAGTATTCTATCCTCTCTTGAACAAAATCCTCCCAAGTGCTAAACTATGTGATCAAATGGGATGACTCCAAGATTCCAATAGTTAGGTCTTGACTTTATATTGCAGATAGACTCAATGATTGTGATGTGATATCTGTTGGAATCACAAGGGGGACTTACGTTGCTTGGGTCAAGACCTATCCATTCTCATGTTTCATGATTGATTTACACTCCATGATTTAGGTCATCCTTGAGCAACATCTCGACTTAGCCAAATTTTGTTTTTTGTACCCTAATTCTTTAATTTTGACCCCTTACTAGCATTGCCTTAGGTTTTATTGGAATTCTTACTTCTCTAGCATGGGCACATTTCTAGGGTTCATTCGCACAAATTGCTCTTGATGAGGAAGCTAGTATCATGACCATGACTTAAACAAAATTTTAACTTAGTCAAATTATCTCCTCCAAACTTCTATGACTTCATTGCCTTCATTCTTCATCATTTGGATGTCTTTTGTCATTGGAAGGTAATTCTTGACCACCATACCTCAATCTTGACCTATGCTACCCTAAAACCCTAGAACCTAGTCATGTTTACAATTGAGATCTTGGTGACTTGATCACTTAATACAGCTTAATCATGCAGGTCTCATCTAACTCCGACTCCAACACTTAAGCAAATCAACCCTAGCAACCAAGTACTTTGGGAAATATCTTGCAACTTGACAACATGGGTAATGATGGAGGAATGGAAGGTGAGACCTATAGAGGTGAGAGAGAGAGAGAGGGTGAGAGGAAGAAATAATGACCTGGAGAGGGTAGAGAAAGAGAAGTAGAGAGGGAGAGAAGAAGAGAGGGATGGAGAAAGAGACCTAGAGAAGGGAGAGAGAGGAGAGATAGTAGAGAGGGATAGAGAAGAGAGATAGAAGAGAGATACCAATGTCAATCTTTTTTTATAAATTTTTTTTTTCCGAAAAATCGGCCTATCGTTGGGATTCCGACTCCAAAGGGTAAAATTCCGACAGAGGAGTGTCGTTGGATGCACATCATCCTCGTGAGAACTCTCCTAGAGGCCGTCGTTCTGACACAAAGTTTTCAATGGCTTTTTTGGTCGGTAGTGTGATGAAATTGTGTCGGAATTCCGATGATTTGCCATCAAAATTTTGACCCAAATGTACTAGTGTGATAATAGAGAAGCATTGTGAGGAGCAACATTGCCATAAATGGACAGTGAACACCAAGATAAGTTGAAATTGTGTTTCTTCTTAAGAAGAAAAGATATAAGCAGTAGTGTAACTTTGACAATACAAAAGAATGATAAGTGGGATGAATAGTTTGAGAACGTTTGTCTATGTTGAGGCTCTCAATAACAGTCAATAGGATAGTGAACTTCATAAGGCAATTTAAAGACATCAGTAGCATAATGACGAGAAGACAATTAAAGATAATTTCAAGTCACTATTTTCCATGAAAAATGGGTGAAGAAAGAGTTTCAAGAAAGCATAACAAGGACAATCATACGATAGCTTGAAAATACAGTGGATTGCAAGAGTATGAAATGTATGACAACGTTGGGATAGTCATGATGAATGAAGGACAGTAATTGCACTCTTTTGATAAGACACCAAAAGAAAGTCTTGGACTATCATGACCTGATAGAAAAATGACAGTATGATGAAAGATAGCATCAATACAAAAGTAAATAAAGATAGCAGCTGACAGTGACAAAAGCCCGTGATAGTCCTTACGTAGCTTTGGTGTTGAATAGTATTGGTTAAGGGTTGAAATGACAGACTAGTGCAGAGGAAAGTCTTCAGGGAAACATGATGGAGTTTATTAGAAGTGGCACACAATAGAAAATGGGGATTAATCATGTTCTATGGGCAGTTCAAACATATAGATCAAATAATGATAATAGTATAGAGCATGAGTGCAATCCTTAGAAAGAGAAAAATAGTGGGTGAATATCCATTAAAGAATGATAGAAAATGAAAATTCGTTAAATGCTGAAGTTGTAACCACCACAAGAGACAAGTATTCAAGGTGGTAGTCATAATGCATAAAAATATGCATGGTGACTCAACAAGACGACCCTTGTGCTAATATTGGGGAGACTACCTTGTAGATTCTATACAAAGAGGTCATTATTCAAAGCCAAGAGCATGAGAACATGTCGGAATGAGAGGACAATCTAAGTGTTACTAAGGAGTAGTCTATGAAGTATAAGTGTAGTGACAATGATGATGAACAAATAGAGGACAATGGATTTCCAGCTATAAAAAGGACAGTCATCAAGCATGAGATTAGGAGTCAAAAGCCATAGATATTGTGAACAAATACAAGTAAGAACAGTGTCAATGATATATGATGGAGAGATGAAGATAGTTAAGGTCACTATTGGATAAGTTATGGCTTCTTGAAGCAAGGACAAGGAAGATAGTCAGCATAAAGAGATGGCAACAGTCACAAGGTGTGCTTGAGAGTGGCAAGTGGAAAAGGATCATGTGATCAGTCCTCTAAAGTGTGTGAGCAGACAAATACAATAGTGATAGAGACATTATCATAGTCAGTAGTAGAAGACAAAGTTGCATGACCAAATACAGTGAACAATGATAGCCTATAAAGGAAGAGATTGACAGTCCATTACTATACTACAAGTGTCAAAGATCAGTCCCACTATAAGAACAAAGTCATGAAGGTATCGTGAACAGTGAAGGCAAACTGCTTGAGAAGATGACAGTGTATTGATAGAGAAAGAAAACACATTCCATGGAGTATGATGAAAGAAAGAAAGACAGTGCTCACTCATGCAAGAAGACCTCAAAGATTACTAAGGGGCAACAGACTGCGTTAACATAAGAAGTCATATAACAGTGGAAAAGAGGGCAGTCTTGTGAATGAAGCTAAAGAACAATGTTCAAACCAAGTTGGACCATGGACAAATAGAGTAATGACAGTCCATTGGAGATAGTAGACCAAGGTTGAAATGAGGAAACAACCACAAAGAAAGACTGTATGAATAGATGGTTATAAGAACAAGGATTCTCGCTGCCCTATAGCTTTGTCAAGGCTTCAAATGACTTAGGTGTTTAGGTCTTTAATTCTTTTGAAGACTTTATTTTATTGTACAGTGGAAAGTGTTTATTGAACCTGACAAAGCCTAAAGGTTAGAAGTTGTTGAAATTGACATTATTTGCTATATTGATGTCAGTTTACAGTGTAATAGAAAAACTATGAAAATACAGGAACAATTAACCAAAAGGTTAAGAAATGGCACTCCCATGAAATAAGAAAAGTGAATAGGCCTTGAAGAATAATAGCAGCAAGTATTCAAAAAAGGAGCAATCATAAGTTAAAAGTGACAAATGCAGGGATTAGAGTTTTAAGTGTAGTAAAGGAGCAATTTGGGGTTCCTAGGTGTCTTTTTGACATGTGAGAATGTGCCAAATGGATAGAGAAGCATTCAGGGAGCAGTTTGATGCTGGTAGGAGACTTTTGGGAGCAGTTATGATGGTTTGAAGTGCGAGAAAATAACTACATCCGACCCAAGGTAGTTGGCATATGGTTGCAAGCATTTAAGGGGTTGTTTGAGTACTTCATCAATCTACAGAAGATATATAGGTCAGATTGAGCAACTTCCCAAGCATCTAAGAAGGAATGGTTGAGCTGGACAACAGGCTGAGAGGGCAGTTGAAGACCTATTGAAGTTGACTCTAGATTCCAGGCATTTAGGGGCAGAATTAAAGGCCCAACTCATAGGCAAGTCAAAGAAGGAGGTCTGTCTCCATTAATTTTTCAGTTTGAGGCAGTTTGAGGAGCTTTCTGAGGGAAAAATTAGTTATATCCGACCCAGCCAAAGATATAAGACTTCTTCAACCATCAAGGCAAGGACACTTGTCACATTCACTCATTGCACATGTTACAAAATGTCTAAGTAATGTAATTTATAAATACTCAGCTACTAGGCTTCGAAGTTTTAGTTCTTATTCATTTTTTAAAACGTTTTTGGTTATTTTGGCACTTTGAGAGCAAAAAGACTCTAGTTGTAATTCTCAGAAAATCAGTCCATTCTTATGACTGATTTGGCATTCTAAAACAATTTTCAAGCAATAGAAGACATCATTATTCAGATCCAATACTTTGTAGTACTTCTTTGGAGCAATTTTAGTCATATTTTGCCTTTTTATGTAGCTGTTATTTTATGTTAAATCAATTTATGAGCATATTTTCTGTTTTTCTTTTTCAAAGCCTCAAAAACATGTTCAAAATATAAGCATATGGACAAATTGTAGTATTCTCATGCAGGTAATAGGTTGTGATTAAACTTGTATTGTTGTGTTAGTTATGAAGACTTCACTTTCCTTTAAAAAAATAATATTGCAAACCTCCTACATGTGAAACATTAATGTATGAAGTGCTAGAAATCATAATTTGTGGAGTAGATGGTCTTATTGAGTAAGTAGATGGTCTTATTGAGTCATTGTAAGCTTTAAACAACAAGATATAAGACTTAAAATCCATTTTTGGTGAATAACCTAGTTAAAAATAGGTTTTATTTCAAGTTTTTTTTGAAAGATCATTTTTAGTTTCTTCCTCTCTTTTCCTAGAAAGTATTTAGTAGTTTAGTTCAAATTTCTTAGGTGATTAGTATAGAGAGCCAGCTCTTCAACTGGAGGTCTGATCTCAAACATCGAAGCCCACACTCCAGAGATCATTCCCATGTTTTAAAGGATGGTTAAACCGAGTTCAACAAGGGTACATATTCTATTGATAACGAGGAGTATCTCCAACAATCATATTCTAGATCAATTATAGTAATTATAACAATATTTGCACTTGTCAACCATGCAATGCATACTTGTCTCTAATCCAATCACAAACTTTAAAGGATATATAATAAAATAAACCATAAATTATAAACCACAAACCATGAGATAATACTATGACCCAAATATAACATCCATATCTAGAACTTGAATTCCAACATCCCTCCATGACGAGTTATCATACTAATAATAGTAGATACTTTTGTATTGTCATAATGTTCATAAGACTTTATCATGAGCCACTCAAAAAATTGGATACTCCATTTTTGTTTCATTATCTGCCTTACAAGATTCTTTATGATGTATTATAGCATGCATCATGAAATTGTTCAAGTTTCCTAGTCAAGAATGTAACTTCCCCATAATCATTCTCTTACATGTTTCAATATCTCTTATACCATTATCTTTGAATGTATGCTCTTACACATCATGAAAAGATATTCTTGTACACAAGATTATTCATATTAGAATAAAACATACACTTAGGATAATAAAAAAATATAAGTGTGATGGCCCTTTCCATGCAAACTCACAAATGATAAATAAAAATAGTATTAAATATAATTAATTTTGAACATTTAAATTTCAAAGTGTATTCCACGTCCTAAAATTCATCTATTTTTCATATACCTTGCAAGAGCCATCGGGAACACCGACATTGTCAACTAATTGCCAAGGGTCATAAGGTCTATAGACTTGCTATACTACTTAAACTTCTTTTTGCTCATGGTCTTTGTCAATACATCTACAAAATTCACCAAGTATCAATATTCTTAAGAATCATCCTTATATTCTCTATCATGTTATGGAAAAAAGTTTGTATACATCTAAATAATTCATGCACACATGAAATGTTGGGTTCTTTTCTAGATGTGTAAGACTCTGATTATCAAAAAGAACTTTGAGAGTTCCTTGACTCAACCCCATGTTTGGCCATAATCTCTTAAGCTAGATAGAATACTCATATCCATGAGTGTCTCTCATGTACTCAACCTCTATAGTGGACAAAATGACCATATCCTATCACTTACTCATACAAGTAATAGAGCCAACAAATAAATTGAGAAGGTAATCACTAGTGGATCTTCTATATTGACATCACCTCTATAATCTCAATCCGACAATCCATGGGTATCTACTAACTGTAGATAACCTATAAGATCACCTTGATAATAAAGAGATTAATTAGAGGAAGTCTGAAATATTTGAAGGCCTTTTTTTTTGGCAAAACACAATAAGCATATATATTGAAATTAAAATATATATAGGAAATGTGTATAGATAAGATTCATAAATAGCCCAAAGATGTATCAATAGTGAAATTTGACCTATATAGGTGGGGAGCAAGGTGCATCCCACAAGAAAACATAATATAACATGCTAAAATAATGTGGGAGCATGACTCAACCATGAATAGAGACTAGTAAACTGCTATTAACAACACTAATTCAAACCCTGGCCAAAAAGGAAATTTAAGTGTCTCTAAAATATGTGAGCAATGCTCAAACAACTACAGAAAGAATACATCAAGATTTAAACATAGACATGTGCTTGTAACTCCATGACCGCTTACAAGAAAAGTGATGGAGGTGAAAGAACATTGCATCATCATCAACAATTGCAAATTTGAGGTATATCTCCCTAACATTTATTTCAGTATTTGTGTTACTTCATTCAAGGTTAATTCCTAAACTGGGGTTTGACTTAGGCAAAACCCTATCCCCAACATCTTTCCCTTTCTTTCTATGTGCAAGAAACAGGTGCAGGAGCTATACTCAAGAATTTTGGTAGTTGACGAATAGGCTCAACTTTCGACAATGGATAATTTGGATGACTAGGGTGGATTTGTGCTACCTAGTCTTGAAAAATTAGGCCGAACTTTTGAAAATAAGTTTTAAACATCTTATTTTGTGTAGATCTCAGTTGTTGGCTCTATGGGACATCTGTGGCTTACCGTTTCTGTCAATTTACCTCAATTATCCCTCATTTTCCCCTAATTTCATAATTACATTCCAAATTCAACTAAGAAAGGGGATAATCAACCCCAACCCATTGAATCCAATTAGAATCTCAGTCTCTTTCCCATTGGGATTGAGCCTAGATCTATTGGGTTTAACCCTCTTTCAATGTAGTGGTGTTAATTGGGTTATTTAATGGATTTACTTGGTGAAACCCTAATTCTTGGTTTTCCTCCTTTACACCTAGTTTAGTAGAGTTAGGTCAATCTAGGAACCCTAAGAATCCATAGTTTGGCTCAAGGGGGGTGTTGAAAAAGAGTCATACTTGAACCAAATATGGATTAGTCACTAAGAAGTTTGGTAATTTAGTAGTATCTAGCACCCCGTTAGTAAATGGGAGGTCCTACTATTGGGTGCCAAGTGATTGAAGAAATCATAGAATTATTATTAGTTGAGGATTAATATTGTTTTGATTAAGTAAAAACAAGTATTTGAAAGGTACCCGAACCTTTTACAAAGCAGGAGAACGGAAAAGCATAAAAAAGTGCCTGATCACTTCAAAAAGTCAAAATGAACCCACCGGATGGGCATAGCTTAAAACATCATTACATAATTACATAAAACTCAAAACAGACAGCAACAAGAAAGCAAAAGATAGCAAAGAGACAGAACCAAGGACATCTACTGGAACTAAATACTATTCAGGATCTCCTCAGTGTGAACAACCATTTGTTTCATGTTGTTTGTTGAGGTCTTCATATCCTCCAGCTCACGACCTTCGATGTCGACCTTATTCTTTGTGTTGGCTCTAGTCCTCCTTTCATGACCCTTCTTGTTCACCTTTTCTTTATCACCTTCCTTCTCTGCATTGTTCTCGTACCTGTTGATAAAGATGTCCATATTGTCCACCGAAGATTTAAGAATTTGGAAATTTTGATCAGCAATCTACATGACATTGTGCTCCAGCTTGTCAATTCTGCTGCCAAAATCTTTCAGTTTGTTGTCCATTTCCTTTCTATCTCCCATCTCATTGACCTTTTTCTCTGTGGCTAAGATTTTTCTAACCATACATTCAATAGCTTGCGCATTATGCAAAACGGCCACTAACTCTTTAACATGCTCCGCCAAGGGCTTGTCACCAACTGTAATTCTTGCCATGGCCTGTGTATCTATTTTCAAGCTATTAATATCCTTCACCAGAGTAGTGATGGTCTCACAAAAGGCCTTAATGGTATCTTTGTCACCACTATCACTTTGACCCCCTTTTTCCTTGTTATGCAGTCTAGTGGTATTTACGGTCTCCACGGTTTCCAATTTATCCTTAACCGAGTTACCCTCCCCTTCTTTGTCCTGACTATCAATCCTTTTATTATCATCATCCTCCTCCTCAAACTCAACCAAAACATAATTGAGATCAGAATTGCTACCCTTTTTAGTGTTCTTTTTCTGAGCCTTCTTTCCAGAGGCTTTCCCTTTCCTCTTTTTAACAGGTTTTTCCTCAAGGGAATCAATTTCAGAGTCCGACATTTCAGATTCCACAATAATCCTCCTCTTCTTAGCCCTAATCCTCCCTTTTTTGCTAGTTTCTTTTGACTCTCCCTCGGTCTCAGAATCAAAGTTGAAACCACTATCCTTACTTTTTGTAGTCTCATCTCTAGCATTTTTGCCTTTAATAGGCTTTTCAATGCACTTCCCCTTTAGCATTTTGTAAACCAGGACCATGAGCCATTGGTGGAGGGCATGATCACCTTTAGGGTCCTTCTGAATCTCCTTTATAGTATGATCCATTGAACAAGCCAGGTAATAGGGAAGGCTAACCCTTTCACCATGACAGAAATGGTTAAGAAGGACGAAGTGATGCCCATAAGCCCTAGTAAACCTATCATCTAAGGTAATATATTCAATAGAAGCAAATAAGACAAACCTCCATGGCCTGCAAATTCTCTTCGGGGAGTGGTAGGAGTTGTCAATTTTGATCATCTTTCTTCTCTCACCATCCGTAACAGGAAACTTGTCTGTAGCCTTATCTGATATCCCTCTGTCCCTGTAAAATTTCATACCCTCGGTAGTCATCCCCGTGGCCTCAACGATAACCTCTTCGTCTACATTCATCATATGTGATCCAATCAGAACTTTTCCATTTTTCCAGTTCTTTATGAAGTAGCTGGTAATTGTGGGGTCCTTCCCATTCAGTTGTTCCATGAAAACATTGAGCCCCCCCTGCTAAAGGATACTCCAGACTTCTTTTTTCTTTCTCCATTTAGCGCATGAAGCAGGTTCAAATCTCTTCTTGTTTCCTCCCATTTTTCCAGCACCTTCCTTGCAATGCCTTCTCTCATTTTGATAACTTTTCCTCTGGTTTCTATGGTTATTCTATAAGAGCGCCCATAATCTGTGCCAAATAATGATGATATGACACCTATTTAATAGCTCATTATCTTCAAGCAAGCCCTGCATCAAAAAAGACGGAAAGGTCATTAGAAATAATGATTAAAAGTACCACGTTGCCTTGTATAGCTTCGGTCTTGATTGAGTAAGGATTTCATTTCACTTGCAATCTCCTTTTCATCATAACTAGTGATGATGTTTTCCGATTGGCAAGCTAGGTTGGCTGCCCAATCAGCACAAGAGTTGGCCTCCCTATAAACATGTGTAAAAAAACACATTTCAAACTCTTTGCTGACTTTCCTTGTTGCTTTAATAGCATTACTGATTGACCATGACAGCGGGAATTTCATATTTAAATAGTTGATAATGTTTAAGGAGTCTCCTTCACACCAAACTTTAGTGCATTTGGCTTCTTTGGCAAGGATAATCCCATGATAAGCTGCCATGGCTTCGGCAACATGGTTGGCCTATTTTCCTATAGGAATACATTTTATGCTTTTACATGTTCCCCATTCATCCCTTAGGACCACTCCACATCTTGCAACCCCCAGGTTTCCCTTAGAGGCCCCATCAAAATTGATTTTCATCCATCCCCTAGGTGGGCTGGTCCATATCACTCCCTCTCTAGGGTTACTCTGGATATTCTCTTGATCTTTTAATCTCCATTTTTTATAGACAAGTTGATCCTCCTTAGTGTTAGGATTATCAATACCACCTATAATATTCATATTTTCCACTATGCTTCTTCTTATTTTTTCAAACACAATGTTAGCCTTAGTGTACTTTTCTCTGAAAATCCTATCATTTCTCTCTTTCCATATACCCCAGCACATGTGTGGTAAAGAAATTCTCCATAGCAAGGTAGTAGTTCTTTTTTTTGAAGGATGATGCCATGACTTGAAAATCTCCTGAATCAAGTTGGGGAAGCTCCAACTGATATTGAATTGATCCACACAACTTCCCCAAACATCAGCTGAGAAGGGGCAATGAAAGAGCATATGATTTATTATCTCCTCATTTTGCTTACAGAGTGTACAGAAACTTGGTATGCTAATACCTCTTTTTCTTATATTCTCTATTGTTAGAATTTTGTCTTGGAGGGCTATCCAAAAGAAAAGATCTTGGGGATAAGGCCTTTCACCCAAGCTTTAGCCCAGCAAGGACTTTCCATGTTATTGTATTGTTCATGATAAAGAGATGCCACTGTAAAAGTACCACTAGCAGTGAGTTTCCAAATTAACTGGTCTTCTTCTTCAATCCTCACCATTGAGTTCATGACTTTGTTCATACTACCCAAAGACTGATCTACTTGAGATAAGTCTTTCCACTGTCCATCTTTCCAATAATCCTCCACCTTGGTTCCAAATCTTTCCTTGCATTGGTTCTGATATCTGTTCCACTCAAGGTTTTCATTTAAAGGGGTCTCCATAAGCCAAGGATCCTCCTAGAACTGAATAAGATTCCCTTTCCCCAACTTCCATTTTGTACCTTTGATAATTAAGTCTCTAGTCCTAGAGATATTTTTCCAAATATTGGATCCAATTGGGATAATCTCCGCTTTGAGGAAACTTTGAAGATTTGGACATTGGCTTTTATATTTGTTGTCCCATATTTTTTTCCACTCTCCTTGATTTCTATATCCTCTCCAAATCTGCTTAGCCATAAGGTATTCATTTATGTCTCTTATTTTTCTAAGGCCCAGATCGCCTTTATTCATAGGCTTACAGACCTTCTCCCAAGCAATTAAGTTCATTCTCTTCTTCTCCTCAACCCCTGTCCATAAAAAGGATCTCTGTATTTTTTCAATGGCCTCAACATACTTAGTAGGAATCCTAAACAGACTGATGGCATAGAGAGGGATACTTTGAAGAGAGGATTAATATTGTTGATGGGCTTACATTTGTTATATATTTGTTTCATTGTGTCATGATTATCTTGATTTTATCATCATTAGTTTCCATATTTCTAATAATGTCACTATGGTTTATATTTTTTGGGAAATCATCATGTGGATTTATATAGTGACTAGATTTAGAAAGGTTTTAATTTAGGTGAACTTGGCCTATAATGTTGTTGAAGTAGAAATTTTGGAGTAGTCTAGCTCCTAATTCTACAAGGTGTTTAACAATGCTATCCGCATTTCGGAGTAATAATTCTTCCAACATGGTGCATTCTTTTTTAAAGTGGAAACATTTATATTGGTCATGGGCATATTGACTATGGTTATGGAGACTTCCATCATCACTATTATGAATGGCTTGGTTCTTGACATAATTTTGAGACATTTTAATGAGGAGTCTTGAATTAAAAAATAGGTTTGACTCCTAAAAATTCAATGAGTGACATATAAAGGGTTGACTTAGTCTAACCCTTTAAATGTTTGGGATACAAAAGATTTATTGATTTTTTTTTAATTTAATTTTTTTAGCTTTTTAGGATTTAAACACATTTCATACAAGAAAGGGAAAGGCAAAGCAAACATGATAACAACCTACTCTAGTTAGGTAGGATTGTTTGGCTTATGATCCCACTAACAATACCTAGACTTGATCATTAATAATGCTAGCCCAACATCTTAGAGCACTAACTATGTTATATTGGGACCATATATATATATCCTAGTATTCCATTTACAAAGGTAAATAGATAGTAATTCATTGGGGCTAACCACTTATTGATGCAATACAAGCTACAAATAGGAAAAATGTTATCTAATCTATGTTTACACAAGGCTCATTTGGGCACCCTCGATTTTCTTGAAGGTACTTGAGGCTCAAGTTCTTGTGACAAAACATTTTTCTAATAGCTTGGCTTTAGAGGGTGACCCCCCTCCTTCACTTGAAAACTATATTGTGGATGCTAGCTTAACCTAAAACTATAGCTTCTCCTTGGAATTTTTATATCCCACCAAAAAACAAGGTTTGTACTAAATCTTTGTGATAAAATATAATTCACTAAAACCCCTAAGTGAAACATAAAAAGGGACACTTTCTTTACATTTCCAATATCATTCAAAAGTGAGAGGAAAGAACATACATAAGGCCCTTGAGTGATGCAAGTGAAACAATTACTTTTGATCCTTAATATTTCCTTGCAACACGAGAGTAGAGCATACATAAACTATTCAAAAACACAAAATAATAAAAATAAGAGGCTCAGTTTTGATCCCGAAGATCCTCTTGTAATGTGAGAGGAGAGCATTACCCAAATGATCTTCTTGACAAAGACAATAAATAAAATTAATTTTCTACCAAATAAAATATGAATGGAGTGGGTTTTTTTAATTTTAGTCTTCAACAAGCAAATATACAACACTAAAAGCTAGTACTTTTTCAAATTTTGTCTTAAATTTGTGACTCAATGTCAAATAGGGTTAGTAATATAAGAAAAGAAAAAATCTAGTAGATTAAGGATTAGTGAGTAGAAACAAAGAAATAATTGGAAATGACAATAATATAATAGAAATGTCCCAACTAAAAAGGAATATGTCAAAAATTAAACTAATATACTAAAAAATGAACTAATATGCCAAAATAGGGTGAAATAATAGTTACAATGGAGGTGATACAAGATGAAAGGAATTGCCAACAATTAGATGAATATGCTAGAGATTGCTTGAATATAAAAATAAGCATAAAAGGGGCTTTGAGGATGGATGATTCTAGATAGGTAACATACATGGTGATAATAGAATAAGTACGTAATAGATGAGATGGATGCATTGATGCACCTATAAGATTGATAAAGTAGGAACACAAAATCTGCAAACTACTAAACTATTATAAAGACAAAAACCCTAGATGGTATAGATAACCTACATTGACACTAGTTAGGTATAAAATAATTGCAATCACTTGATTAATGAGAGATCCAAGACAAAACCTCAGTTAAAGGATAATTAATAATTTATCCCATATTTGACCAAGTATATAGAAGAACCCTAGTCACTAGACAATATCTCAAGAACATGATAAGCCCAAAGAGCTACAGAAGACTAGAATAAATTGAATAACCTTTGCATAAAGACCAAGGAAAAAATCCTTCAACTATTTAAAATGAATACCCCATGAATTGAATGCATGCACTAAAAATATCCTAGATATACTGACTCAAAGAACGTGCATCATTTTATAAAAAATGACATGGGAAGGCAACAACTTATAAAAATGTGCCAACATGACTTACAACCACAAATATTAGCTAAAAAATCATGTAAATATTAAAAAAAGACCTTACAACTACAAGGAATAGATACACTATTTTATAAAAAATGGCTTAGGAGTGTAAAAACCTACAAAAAATGTGTCCAAGTGACTTACACCCACAAAAATTAGATAGGGACCCATGTCCACAGGGTGTGCCAAAACGTAATAGATTTTTTTTTAAAAAGGCAAAAAAACACAAAGAAATATAACTCATACTTGAACCTTGCCACTACCTTGTATTAAACAATAAAGGAATACAAAAACACAATGATAACTAAAAATTGTCACCAAAATAAAAACCTACAATAACTTAAATATACTCTTGATTTATTGAATATTGTTTATTTTCTTTGGAAGAAGTTGAAGTGGTGGCATATATACCTATATAAGATGCTTGATTTCTTGTGAAATGGATAACTCGAGATGAAGGAATGGAGGGTTTCTATTTTCCCCCAAGATGGAGAACCAAGATTAATTGAGATGATTTTAACTTTTTGATTGGTGAGAGATGAGGCAAGGTTGTTGGAGGTTGGGAGGTGAAGGGCTAGAATTTTGCCTTAATGTGGAGGGCCAAGATTTATTTGAGATGATTTTGAATATTTAAATTGGTGAGAGATTGAGGTGAGATGGTAGCTAGGATTTTTTGTCAAGATAGAAGGCCAAGATTGCTTGAGATGATTTCAATTTTTTTGATTGGTGAGAAGTTGATCATATGAATTCAATTATAAATAAATTAATTTAATGCATGGATATGATATAAAGTTGGATTGACTTTGTGCATTGCATATTTATATTATTTAAATGGTTGATATGGATTTTTGGGCTATAAGATGGGAGAATATATTTTATTTTTTAATGATGAGATGGATGGGTATGACATTAACTTAAATAAATATGATTTTTTTAATTAACTAATGATGAGAGAAACCAAAATAATTGTTGGTGTAATTATTTATTCATCTTGGATATAATTACACTTTACTTAAGTTTACTTAGGTACATGCATAACATTGTAGTTTTCATATGAGACACTTAGGGAGATGTGCATACATTGGGAGTGTGTATTTAGGAGAAATTCCACCTTTTATGGTGCGACATTGTTGTTACTTTATCATATCCACTTATTGTGGGATGATAATTCCACCTTCGGTGGGTGATACACCTCATGTGGAATATTTTACTATTTCTCCTACCTACCTCTACCTACCCTTGCATCTCATTGAGCCACATGTTATCATTGTGTTCTTTCTTGTCTCTTATCCTTGCCTTTATAAGCAAGTTCATCATACATTGTAATGATTCAATTGATCTCTTTTGCATCTTGATTAGAATACAGTTTATTCTCATCAAATATTTTATCTCTCTTGTCATTGTGCTATCTTTTGGTCTCTTTGATCTTGGTTGCTTCAAGCATAATCTCACAATAACTAAATATTGTTTATTTATTTGAATTGTAGTAGAGGAGTAACCTAATTAGTTAGTATGGTAATGCCACATGATTAATGATGAGGTGACGATGATATTAGGTTAGAATGTGGAGATGAATTTTAAGTCTCTATAAGGGGTTGTCACTTGATGCTATGTTATATTTTAAGGGAAAATAAAAGGACTAAATTATGTTCTCTCAATGTTTATTATTGTAATCTCCATTATATAAAAAAATAGTAGCTTAGAAACTAGATTATAAACACTACTTTTCTTGTTCTTATCACATCTATAAATTTTTAGTGCATACATCTCAAAATTTCTCATCATAGTTTACTTCTTGATGAATTAAAGATTTAAAGGTTGCCACTTCTGAATTCTTTATGGCCCCTAATTTCTATGCATTTACCCACCAATATATTGATATTCAATTGAGGAATATTACACCTCTTCTTTTGTTGTTTACTTGATAATCTAGGATTAAGATTCACAAAGAAATCATCTAGTAATAGATCTAAGAATTTCATTCAATGCTATATCAACATCTACATACTTAGCAAAAAATAGGCATATTGCATGGTTATTAGTTTCCTTCAATAGTTTTTCACAAGTAATTAAATCATCTCACCTAGGGGCTTGGTTGAGGAAAATATGACCCTCATTTAGAAAGCTTCTTTATGGTGTTTATTCATAGTATTGATCCATTTATTATAATTTTTTCAAATGCCAAAAGACAAGACAAGCCTTTGTTTGGATCATGAAATCTCAAAGATCAATGTTGTACATAGATTTGCACACACACATACACGTGCTCTCTCTCTCTCTCTCTCTCTCTCTCTCTCTCTCTCTCTCTCTCTCTCTCTCTCTCTCTCTCTCTCTCTCTCTCTCTCTCTCACACACACACACACACACACACACACACACACACACACTTATTTATCAAATCCAATATCAAGATTTATTTACCACCATACATTGGAATATTTAAAAATGAAATTTATATTCTTTTTCAAAGATGCAAAACATTGTAAGCACTTGTAGGTTTGGATTTTTCCCCAAGATTGAGAGCCAAGATTGATTTAAATGATTTAAATTTTTTGATTTAGGAGATATGGAGGCAAAGTGGCTAGAGATTGGGAGATGAAGGACTACGATTTTGCCTCATAATGGAGGGCCAAGATTGCTTTGAGATCATTTTTAATTTTTTGGTTAGTGAGAAGGTGACCACATGGATGACCATGCTTAAATTGATTTAAAAATGGATGGCTAGGGTGCACAATTGGATTGACTTTGGACATGGTATTTTTAAATGAGTGGTGAGGATATTTTGGAATATAGATCTAAGAAAATATTATTCTTTTTAAATGATGAGATGGATGGGTATGACATTATCTTAATTAACTAAATAATATTTAGTTAACTAATGATGTTAGCAAGCTAATTAAAAAGGTATTATTTATTTAGTTAAACAATATGAAAGAGGTAACCCAATTAATTATGTAAATTATTTAATTAATTAGTATGGGAATGGTGTAGGATTAGTGGTGAAGTGATGATGATATTATATTAGAATGTGGAGATGAATTATAAGTGATTACAAGGGTAACCCACTTGATGTTGTATTATATTTTGTGATAAAAGCATGACCAAATTGTGTGCTCTCAATGTATACCATTGTAATCTCATCATTTAAAAAATAGTGGTTTAGAAACTAGATTCTAAACACAAGTTTTCTTGTTCTTATCACATCTTTTATTTTTTAGTACAGACATCTCAAACTACTCATCAAAGTTTAGTTCTTGTTGAATTAAGGAAAAAGGTGGCCACTTTTAAATTCCTCTGGCCACCCATTTCAAGGTATTTACCTAGCAAAATTTTGATATTATTAACATGTTACAATGCTCCATTGATGAATCTACACCCATTCCTTTTTTATTACATGATCATCTAGGATCTAAGATTCACTAAGGAATCATCTTGCACAAGATCTAAGTATAGCATTCACTAACACATCAACATCTACATTTTTTATCGACAAATGGGCATATTACATAGTTGTTTGTTGACTTCAATAATTGTTCACAAGCCATTAAATAATCTTTTCTAGAGGATTGGTTGAGGAAAGAAACCATGGCCCTCTAAAGTGTTTAGCAACATTAACAATTCATTTTTTATAATTTTCAAAAGCCAAAAAATAAGACAAGCCTAATTTTGGATCATTAAATCCTAAATATTGATTTTGTAAATTCACAAGATATAGATTAATTCTAAAGTTCACTTTCAATCCATAATGATTTTCCAACATGAAATTGACTAAAACACTATGACAATTATTATTTTTATTTAAGATCAGTTCTCTGTCACATCTCAATAATTTAAAAGTAATAAATCATTATAAAACATCTCTTCCAATCTCGCGACATTAAAACCAAGATTAAATACATTTATTTTATTTACCAATATTATCATGACCATTCAATTAATCTACCCTTCACAATATTTTGGAGATGTTCTTTATTTTCTTTTTAAAAGTTAAAGAACATTGAAACCACTCATTTTGTTAGCGTCCAGAGTGTTTTGATGTGTGCGAATAGTTGTAAAGTGAAAAACTATGACGTAGATTTTTGACATTTCAACGACTAAAGAGTAAAGATGTGAATAAATATAAAAAGTCGTGAACCATTCCTTTTTGTGTGGTGCTCAATCTAATATCAATTCAATATATATCGAAACAACTTCAATCTAAATTGATAATCATAACTCTATCGAACGGTCAATAGAAATCTATTTTAAGGAGTTCATTAGCTAAGATTATATCATTATTATGGTCTCATTAGCTAAGATTATATCCATTGTAAATATTTTAAGTTGCTAGGTTTGCTTTGTTTGAGTTTAGACATCTTAACAAAGTGTTGGCATAATCCTTATGGTAAAGGGTGTCATCAAGAGGGAGGGTGAAAGATGTTGTGTTGGACGAAGGATTTATGTTGGATGGATAAAAGGTCAGGTTAGAGAGTTTTATGGTTAAGTGTAGATGTTGTGATACTAGTGATTTTTGGGACTGATAGTTTTATATACCTTTTCAATCTTTGTGACAACATATGTAAGGATGAATTAATATTTAACCAAAAATTGGTGCTCATGAGTGTCTATTGACATATCATTAAAGGGAACCAATAATGGCCATGGAATCTAAAGAATTATTATTGATTTGAGGGATTTTCTCAAATAATATGTAGATGAAGCACTACGTGTAACTACAACCATCTTTTTTGGGGATGAGTTTGTCATCTTTTTGTGTTATACTCATCATTAACTTGATTGATGGCTAATTGAGAGTCACTCCGAACTAGTAGATGTTGAGTACTCCATTGAGTTGTTATTTTTAGCCACGATATCATTCCCTCATAATTTATAATGTTAGTGGTGTAAGGCGAGTCAATTTGAAAGCTTTAGCATGATACACTTATTTTTCTATTTCATTCCAATTTAACAATAGGACGATGGGGAGAGATAAACCATGCATATATGGAAGGCAAGTTGTAGCTCTTTTTCCTTGCTACCCTTCTTAATGACCCTGACATTGGTGTTGGGAAATGGACGGATGAAAAAAGATGGATGATCATTGGGACCAATGTAGGATGAAGATGTTGGAGCAATTGTGAACCCACACGAACATTTGATACATGAGCATATGGGGGATGCCGATTGCATAGATTTATGATTTTGTTATTTGGTTTTGAGTTGATTTGAAAAGGAGAATTATTGGTAATTGTTTAGAGTTTTCAACACATCTAGTGAATTGAAAACCAAAAGATAACAAGGTAAAAATGTGGCATAAGAGGGGGAAATGGGAACATGATCTACATAAATAGATAAATGTAAAAATTATTTTAAAATTACATATTAAAAGAGCAAGGGCATGGCGGGTTTGGCAAGAGAAGGAGTGTGGATGAAAGAGGCACAATAATGGAAGAAGAAGAGGTACAAGGTAATAAGAAAAAAATAGGATTTTCATTTAAAAGCCATAAAATTGGTCAAGAAAGGTAGGAACAAATAATAGAGTATATTTTGGTGCATAGATTTAAAAAAAATATATATATAAATGAGAAGGCAAAGATGATAGGCAACTAGAGAGACATGGGTAGCTAGTAGAGGAATAGTCAACAAAACTTGTGCAGAGAAGTTAAAAAAGAAAGAAAGAGAACAAAGTAAAGGAGGATGCATAGAATATTGGAAACTGGGCATTCCAACTAAATAAAAAAGTTAATGATTAATGTTGGGGTGCACAGACAAAGTAAATAAATGTGTGGAAGATGAAGAGAGAAGAGATTGCTAGAGAAATTTAAAAAAAGAGAGAAAATCAAGGGAGAAATATAGATAGGTTTGTAGAAGAACATAAAAAGAAAAAAAAGTGAGGGCTACATAAATAAAAACCATAGAAGAGGCCATATTAATAAGATTTATGCAAGGCAAAAAGAAATGGAGTGCATGGAAGTGTGGTCAAGAGAATGTATAGAAGATATGAAAAAATTTTGGTTTGAAATTTTGAAGAATAGTAGCTTGAAGAGCTTGGCACTAGATGTAACGCCCCGTCGGGAAACCCCGAAGGGATTAAACTAAAACACTTGAAAAAGAGTGTAAATAATTTTAAAAAAAAACTTTAATAAACTAAATGATGCATTAAGATAAACATTACATTTAATTTGCACAAACAGAAGACTTAACTTAAACACTGAAGGGTTTCCCAACATGGTTTACATAATCGCACTAAACACTGTTTAAGGTTAATTAATCCACTTAAGATAATTTAATCATAAAGACTCAATCACACTATACAATGATTGTTTCATTCAATTGCATGTGATATCATTAGCATTCCTATGTTTCATTCATGATGATACTATCGATTACATCACACCAGTGATTCTAATAAAAGATATACATTTAACCATCTAATTCTCATCAATACATTTCTTTTACATTACAAGATCAAAATAATATTACATTGTACTTAACCACTAAGTCTCATAAGAACACATAATGTTTACATTAAAATTACATCTTGCCATGAAGGCATACATAACAAATAATACAACTGATCATATAAGGTCCAAGATTTACAAAGATGATCCAAGAAGACAAATAGAATTAACTAGAAATATGAGATGCTTGAATCCAAAAGAGAAACTGGAACACATGTGAAGCCAACTCCCGCAAGAAGGAACAAACACAACCAATGGAAAGTGGCACTACCACTCGACCATGTGGCTCAAAAAGAGCCACCCCACCGTGCTAGGAGATACAAATAAGACCCACTAGCAAACTACAAGGTATGCACACATGGTCTCAACATGACATCGAGTAAACTCATATAAAGCATACACTCACAAACATGACTCCATAGTAAAACTCTAGGTGATATCAATAAGGCTACAACTAGTGACCATAAGGGAAGAGTGTCATCACATAGCTTAAAATGGTTATCCTAGTAGGCCTCCATATGCCCCGACCTCCATCTTGGGTTATCATGGTAGCCTCTCCCGAACCCCCGACCCCATCCAAGTCTCATGCGGACCCAAACAATCCTTTCGTGAGGACAAGGTTGTTGGTTTGCCATTCTAGGCCTTCCCATTACATCTTGAGTTTGTACTAGCACTCAACCATGAGCGGGGTACAATTATCTTAATTAATGTTTTAGCTACCCAAACCCCTAATATATTGTTAGGTTATCACTTATCCAGCTTTTGAGGGGTTATCCTGCTAACCTCTTTGGGCACGACCCCCACTCAAAAGCCACTCTTCCTTATGACACTACACAAAATTCCCAAAAGAACTCCAAGGAAAAATTACCAAAACCAATTTACACAAAGGAGTTCAAAACAACTGAGAAACACTTGGTCATACAAGCCCTTGCATAAAAGTTTAACCAACTGGAAAAACACAGTCTACTCGTGAAACAGGACCAAAGGAAAAGACAATACGAAAAAGTCTAAATCCATTTATAACTAAAGGACTTGCAATATAAGTTAAATGCGAAGAAAGTTAGAAACGAAACAACACCTTCGCTCATTACAAAATAAATATTTATTTTCTCTCCTAATACACAATTGACCAAGTTTTCTAAATTTCTAAGTTTAAAAAAAATAATTATTTATTAACAATAATCTCACAAATACAGTTAAAATATTCAAATCAATATTTGCTATATCCATTTAGAATTTCAAAACCATCTTAATCACATTTGAACCACACACACACACACACAAACCAAGAATCTCAATTTTCCTTATTTTATCTTTTCAAAGTAATTTTTCCTATATATATATATATATAAACCAAATCATATATATTTAAAATTTGATTTTTTTTCACAAACCAAGAATCTCACTTTTCCTTATTTTATCTTTTCAAAGTATATATATATTAAATAATAATAATTAAAAAGTTTAAAATAATTAAAAAAATATTTTTTTTACTGCCATGCAGCACCCAAAGGGGGTTGTGGGGCCACGTCGTGGTTCCCCACAACCGTGGGCTCCCCACGACTATGGGTAGCCACGACTGTGGCTGCCCATAGCCATGGGCTCCCATGGCTTGTGGGAGAGCCACGACTCCCCACAACCATGGGGTCGTGGTGTCCATGGGGGCACACCCTTCCCCCCTTTATTTTTTTTTAATTTCATTTAAAAAAAAAAAACCAACAACAAAAATATAAATACCCAGAAACATTTAAACAATAAAAAAAATTAACCATAAATTTTTAATAAAAAAACAGAGTATAAAATTTTCCCTCTCCAATTTTTTTATTTTTAAATAGTACATTCTAAAATGAAAATGCCTAACACCCAACAATTTTAAACAACAACAACTTCTCAAGTTTGTCCAAAACCATACAATCAATGGATAAATTCATTTTTCAACCAAATAGGGAAAACAAAATTACTAATTCAATTTTTCTTTTTTTCTCCAAACACCCAACATAAACAGTCACAGAGGGTAGAATTTCAACTAAGATTTAAAAAATGAAAGATGAAACAACCAACCTGGTAAGCTTTCTTAGAAGAAATTTTGGTGAAGAGCACACCAATCCTCCCAAACACAATACCCTTCAGCACATGAAACAAATCTTCCAAAACAACAAATCCTCTAGCCAAAATCAACTCCAAAACAGAGAGTCCAAAAATATTTTCCCAAAAATGCAAAGCTAAATAATCTGAAAAAAAATTTCATTATAAAGAATTTTTCCCACAAAATATCTTTTTTTAGGTCAAATTTATTTTTTTAATGAAAATTGAAAAATCTATTTCTTTTTCAACAATACATTTGCATTTACCTATTTTTTAATTTGAATTCATTTTTTTTCCCTCACATACTAAAAAACAATTTAAACATTAAAATTGCATAAAGGTAAAAATAACTTTATCCCTTTTTAAAAAAAATAAAAAATGAAAAAAACATAATATAAATTTCAATAATAAATCAACAATCAATTTTAACTAACCAATTAAAATACTTGATTAATCTATTTAACCACAAAATACTCTTAATCATTTATTTCTAATTTAATTTCATAAATTCAATATCCATTTTTTATTGATAATATATGGTATTAATAATTAATTTCTCATTAAAAATCATAAGAAGAGAATAATTTAGATTCACAAATGCATAACACACAACTCAACAAATCAAAGTAGAGACACGACCCGCATACCAATATAAGGAAGGTTGACAGACGATTGACAATGCTCACTATTGATCAAGGCTAGGGATGAAATTTAGGGCCTTAAGACTATCTCCTCCACTTCCATCAGATTGATTAGGTACGCTTAGACCTGTGGAACCAAGTGAAGTAAGTACCTTGTACTTGTAATTCCTACATCACCGAACCACGCATATATATGTGTGTGTGTGTGTGTGTGTGTGTGTGTGTGCGTGTTTGTATATATATATATATATATATATATATATATATATATATATATATATATATATATATATATATATATATATATATATATATATATATATATACAAATACATACACACACACACACATATTTGTGTGTGTGTGTGTGTACATATATATATACATATATATGTGTGTACATATATATATACATATTTGTGTGTGTATATGTGTGTGTGTGTGTGTGTGTGTGTGTGTGTGTGTGTGTGTGTGTGTGTGTGTATTAACATACTAAAAAGCTTCTACTTTTATTTATCAAAATTTATCCAATGGGCAACCCCATTAGATATTTTTATTTCTCTGAATAATTTGATTAGCTTTTAGGCACTATATATGTTTCCGTTCCCATCTGTGAAATATCACTATTTATTCAGATGTTAGAATTTTATGAGGAAGTCTTGCATGTAATGTAGAGACTGATGCTCTGCCAAGAATGACTTGCCCCCATTGTTTTGTGTAATTTTGTAAGTCCATGAATAGAGATTAAATTAACATTTAGTTTCGTGGGCGAGTCATTCTTATATATATGTGTGTGTGTGTGTGTGTATTTAAACACGGTAGACACACTGACGAAGGAGAATCGTGATGTTCCATGTCTCACCAAAGTGAGTGAAGGAAAATCATCTCCTCACACCCCATACACTTTACACACATACATGATGACATATACATAACACATAAAGTAAATGTGTTAGTCCATGGTCAGTAACCAAATAAAATTAACATCTAATCATCAATAAGGAAATAATATGTAAACAACTTTCACTGAATCTCAAATCAAAGCATAAAGCAACATAGCATAATATCTGAATAAGACATCACCACATAATGTAACCACAAATATCCACTAAAAAATTCAACCATGGTCAAAATAAGTATCTAAAAAACCTGATCGAGGGAGGGGTACTACATTAGAGGAAGGAGAGTAGAGCTGAATTATAATGAATACATGAATAGAAATGAAAAGAAAGAGACACAAAAAAGATTTGCTTGTAGATTTTAGGAGAAAAAGATTTCAAATTAGAGGGCGTGGTATAGCACAACATGAGATTTGAACATAACATAATTTTATTGCTGAGAATAATTTAATAGTTTTGAAGAGTAATATAATGTTTTGAAGAGATGAAATTGATTTTTAAACCTTGATAATATTTTAATATAATCTATTTGGGTTTTGTCTGCAAGTTTCTTGTAATTTGTTGTGTGTATTTTAGATTTCTGATTTAATTGAAAAGGTTGGTCTTGGTTGAGGGAAACTTTTGAAAGTGGACTAGAGTTCTCTTGTGGTGAATAATAAAGGATTTAATAATCTTGAGAGTGGATCTTATATGAAACTTTTGAAAGTGGACTAGAGTTCTCTTGTGGTGAAAAATAAAAGATTTAATAATCTTAAGAGTTTCTCTTATATGTTTTAAAGAATGTAATATAAGTTTATTGTGGATTTAGTTGTTTCTAGATTTGGTTCATTTTGTCTATGATATCCAGTCATATCCCTAGGATCATCTACATCAAATGGTATCAAAACTAGAAGATCATTGGAACAACAAATATCGCAAAAGGAGAAGAGTTTGAGAGGAAAAAGTTTCTTTGTGTTGAGTGAAAATGATGAAGTGATTAGAGTCATCCAAATGGCTAGGAGAGTTGAAGTAATTTTCTTAGAAGAATGAAGAAGAAAGAGAAGTTGGAAAACATGAAGTAAAACATCCTTGAATTGGACAAAATGCAATTTCTGTGAGAGTTATTATCCTCTAGTAGAGGTTAAGGATAGGTAGAAGGTGAATGAAAGAGAGGTGTGTCTTCCAAAAACCTCTTGTTGGGTAGAGGATAAGAAATAGTGAGTTTGTTGTAGGGAGGACCTATTGTTGAACCTAAGGCACGATTGAGCGGGGGGGTGAATTAGTCCAAACAGATTAATGCAACACATAAGTAGTTAATTAACAACACATATCCAACACAGAGGAAGAGTATGAACTTGGCCTTTAATCTTGTAACCATACGTCTCCACCGAGTGATCTTCAATTCACCATTCTCTACTTTGTCTTTCTGCAATTCTTTCCACCATAAGGCAGCATGCCCTTTCAACTTAGCCTATGCCAACCAAACTCTCTGCGAGTGCTTGACATCCTCAAACTCGAAGTAATCCTCCAACTCTCTCATCCAATTGATCAGACCCTCCGGGTTCAGCGTTCCAAAAAAGTTGAAAACTTCAACTTTATGAACTTTACTCACTTGCGCCATTGCTGTCAGGAATCTTTTCCCTCTTTCATCTTTTGGTCCTTCAGCTTCCTCAACCTCTTCACCGACTTCTTCATATTCATCCTCAGAATTAGGGTTTCTCCACAAACCAGCCAAAGCGTTTTGGATTTTGTTCCTCACTTCATTCTTGAAGTCTTCCATCATCTGCTCTACCCTTTGAGGGTTTGTCCTTCTTGGTGGTATCTCATCTTCCACTCTGGTGAACTGCCTCAACTCGGCGATTTGACTTTCGATTTCAATTGCCTCCCCTCAGCGTTCGATTGAGCACACACGCATCTTGCCTCCAATCGGCGATCTATCCACCCAAAGGAATGCCTTAATATTCACAAACAATTCTTCCAACAACCAACCCATAACCAACTTTGATACCACTTGATGCAGCCATAACTGGTAAAACTCTAGAAGATAATCAACCAACTTATGAAGCAAGAGTAATGCAATGAAGTAGAAAGAAACATAACAAGATTGCATAAACAAATCATATTATTGCTTTGGAACTTCCAACAATCATCCAGCTATCATCATATAATCATCAAAGAACATTCAGTAGTTAACCGGTTACATGCAGGCTATCAACCAAATACAATCTAATCTGGGACTCTAAGAATCAACCAGATCACAAAATGCGAATCTCAATCCTTATTCTCAATTCTACTTCCTTTGCCCCTACAAATGATTACATAACATCATATTTATACCTACTGGACATATCCAGGTCGGCCTCATAAGATTACATTTACCAATGCAGGAAAATGAAACGTGTAACTAGGTCGGCCCTAAGAATTAAAGAATTTTTTTCGAAAAATAACAACCACGAAGTGCGATTCAGAAGGAAGGTCACCCACATACCAAAGAACATCAGACAAGACTTGAAATAGATCCACACGCCAAGAATCGCATCGATAATGAAGGAAAACCAATCGGTAAGCACAAGAACTACCCTAGAACCCAAAAACAGTCATCTGGAAGAGATAACTGACCGGAAAAGAACCCAAATGAACTGAAAATCTAGAATTAAGTACATGAACTAGCCTGGAAATTGAAAATAAGATCTTCCACAAAAAGCAAGCAACTACTGGTGCCAACCGGTAAGAACACATAAAATTGCATAAAGAACTAAACAAGAACAAAACTAAAAGGAGATATTTTTGGTTGATGCAAGATTTCTCATCGACCGGGGATGCTCCTGCATCATACCTCAAGCAGTTAAGCTTACTCAAGAGGAACCTTTCTCTAATACCAATTCTTGAACCCAAGGTAGGAATGAGAGGAGGGGTGAATCATTCCAAACAAAAATTAATGCAACACAAGCAATTAATTAACAACACATGAGCACCAAGATTTTCTATGTGGAAAACCCAAATAGGGAAAAACCATGGTGAGCACTTGCCCATAAAAATATCCACTATGTATATTAGATTACAATAAAAGGATCTCACTGCTCTAGAGTTGCAAACCAAGGCTAGCTACTCTTGGGGGAAGATACAAAAGAGGACTTGCAAAACTTAAAGCTTGCTGCAACAGGGCAAGATACAAAAATGATCTGAAAAAAAGGATCTCATGATCATGAAGTTGTTCTTTAACTCTACATCAAGTGACCAACATCAACACACAAAACTCAGACCTCTACTATCAACACTATGTTCCATATCTTTGTCATAGTCTCAACATAGCTTGCATATCATTTGAGCACAACTCTTCTTCTCTTCTCTTCATTTAATTTCATACACTTCCTTTCACATTCTCTACACTACTCTTCATACTCTCACAATTATACTCACTTTCCACACTCAACTCAATCATGTACACACTCCTTATATGCAAGATAGATCATCAAAGCTTGAACTAAGTCGGTTTGAAATAAAATATACTTTCCGAACCAAAAACGCACACACTGATCCATTCTAGGAGAAAGAGGGGACCAAAACATATCTTTCAAAGTTAAATTCACTGATCTGCAATCACTAGACATAACCAACAACATACCAACATGCTACGCATCCATATAAGCAATTAAAGATCAAAACGTATCCTCCAATGCAAATAACTCAAATCTGGATATCCACATGCTATGGTGAGAACCATAACACATCAAACAATCCTCCACAAATCATATCCAAACCCAAGGATAGGTCTAGCATAGAATATCACAACTAGCTATGAAAAATGCCACAACATCCAGAGAACACAACAATATTTTCAGACCACAAAACTATCATATCCATGATAGCAAAACTATTTCCAAAATAGATAACAATAACAAACAACATCAACAACACTTTTCAATCTCAAACACTTTTGAAACAACCAATAGTACAACTACAACACCAACATAGCAAGATATCTTTGCACCTCAAACTTTCGGGACCAACACCAATTCGGGACAACAAGTTTGACATCAATGACAACCACACCAACACATACTTCCAACAACTATGACTATAGAGGAACGTAAGAGTCTTTAAGGAAGCAGATAATTTTGAAAGGAAGGTTGAGTTGGGTGATGAGGAGACCTGTGATAATTCCATTTTTGGTACAATATTGGGAAGAAGTGGAAAATAGGGTGCTTTGTGAAGAATCGTGGAAGATATAGGATACCTTAAGTAATTTAGAAAGAGAGATTAAAATGGGAGAAAGAAGATTGGATGAGAGATATGGGAAGAAGAAAATCCCCTTGAGAGAGATATGGGAAGGAGAAAATCCCCTTGAAAGAAGACACACAAAAATAGATTAGGAGAAAAAGATTTCAACTTAGAGGGAGTGGTATAATAGAGTACAAGATATGAACCTAGCAAAATTTTATCAGTGGGAATAATTTAATTGTGTTGAAGAATAATGAAATGTTTTGAAGAGATGAAATGGCTTTGTAAATTTTGATAATAATTTAATATAATATATTTGGGTTTTGCTTGCAAGTTTCTTGTGATTTGTTGTGTATTTTAGACTTGTGATTTATTTTCAAGAAGGTTGGTGTTGGTTGAGAGAAACTTTTGAAAGTGGACTAGAGTTGTCTTGTTGTGATTAATATAATATTTAATAATCTTAAGAGCAACTCTTGTATATTTTAACAAATGCAATTTAAGTTTGTTGTAGATTTAGTTATCTTTGGATTTGGTTTTGTTTTGGCTACAAGATCTGAGCATATTCATCTGCATCAACATTTATCTATAAAATAAAGCCAAATAAAATTCCATACTTGAGGGTTGCAATAGAAAAACGTTGTATTGCTTCATAAAAAAGTAATTATAGTAATAATATAGTAAAAAGAAATAATCTTTTTATTTTAGTAAGCATAAAATCTATAAAGCATACAAGATTATTTCAAGTGTCTAAATCCTATGAAATGACACATAATAAAAAAGTAACCTAAGTAATCTTAAGACTAAGGTGTAAATAGGTCCTATAGTCTGGCTAGGTAGTGAAGTATGATGCTCACACCAACAACCCTCTTAAATGCAATGTAAGAAGGCACTTATTTTATTTATCAATAAAATCGACCACCATTTAATAAATCTATCATAAATTGACACAAGAAATGGTTTCGTTTTGTCTATGATATCCATCATATCCCTAGGATCATCTGCATCAAATGGTATCAAAACTAGAAGATCATTAGCACAACAATGATTTCAAAAGGAAAAAATTTTGAGGGGAAAAATTTTCTCTGTGTTGAGTGAAAATGATGAAGTAATTAGAGCCAGTTGATTGGTTGGGAGATTTGAAGTAATTTGCCTAGAAGAACAAAGAAGAAAGAGAAGTTGGAAAACATGAAGTAAAACATCCTTGAATTAGACAAAATGCAGAGTGTGTGTGCGAGTTATTATCCTCTAGTAGAGGTTAAGGCTAGGTAGAAGGTGCATGAAAGAGATGTGTGTATTCTAGAAACCTTTTGTTGGGTAGAGGATAAGCAAGAGTGAGTTTGTTGTAGGAAGGACCTATGTCTACAAAGGGATGTAAGTCTTTAAGGAAGAAGATAAGTTTGAAAGGAAGGATGAGTTGGTGTCATGAGGAGACCTGTGATAATTTCATTTTTGGTACAGTATTGGGAAGAAGTGAAAAATAGGATGCTCTGTGAAGAATTGTGGAAGATCTAGGTTAGCTTAGGTATCTTAGAAAGAGAGATTGAAATGGAAGAAAGAATATTAGACGAGAGAGAAAATTCCCTTGAAATAGGGCAATTGCATCCCTTGGATAGAAGGAACATGGAAGGACAAGTATGCAAGATGAGTCCACATAAGTGTAAATAACACAATTAAGGAGAAGAGAAGAAATGAAGAAAAAAGAAAGGAGAAAATGGTTGTTGTGGACCATCAGCTAACTAATGAAAGTAGAGAGTGTGGAGGTGAAAGTACCTCATCGGATGAGGCATTAGAAGAGGAAGAAGTTCAAAAGGTGGATTTGGAGGGTTATGAATTCAATGTATTAGTTGATGAAGATGAGGATGTCATCTTAAAAGAAGCGATTAGAAGAATCAATAGCTTCTTGAAGCCAAACCTGAGGAGATTGCAATGTAGGAACATCTTTGTGAAGGCTTGGAAATATTGATAGCACAAGAGGGAAGTGAAGAAAAATATGCAATAGTTGTCGGTTATTTGGAGGATGAAATGATGCAGCAAAATGCAAGAGCGAAAATGGGCATTGTTGATTTTCATAAAGTCTACAATGACGACTTGAGTGTAGAATGGTATGTGGATGTGACAAGAGGTAGTAAAGAGGTACAAGTGGAAGAGGTAAAGAAATATAATGTGCATGTTGTGGTGAACATAATAGTGAGTGTAGAAGAAGAATTGGTGCAAATGGAATTTTGTTAACCAGAGAAAGCTTTGTATGATGTTGGAGAGAATAGTGCAGATGTTTGTTGGTGGAGGTGGCAAGAATATGGTGGGTTGGATCCCATGTTAATGAAAAAGAGTTGAAAGTGGGGGTTGCATAAAACAATAACTAGAGAATTGGCCATATTAATAAGAGTAATGCAAGGCAAAAAGAAATGGAGTGCATGAAAGTGTGGGCAAGAGAATGTATAGAAGGTATAAAAAAATTTTGGTTTGGAATTTTGAAGAATGGCAGGGTGAAGAGCTTAGCATTGAAGGAAGGAGAGTAGAATTGAATAAGAATGAATACATGAATAGATCTAAAAAGAAAGAGACACCAAAAAAGCAAAAAGCTTTGCTTGTAGATTTAAGGAGAAAAATATTTCAACTTAGAGGGAGTGGTATAACAAAGAACAAGCTATGAATGACAAGCTATGAATAGAGAAAGATTTTATCACTAAGAATAATTTAATTGTGTTGAAGAATAATGGAATGCATTGAAGAGATGAAATGACTTTGTAAATTTTGATAATAATTTAATATAATCTATTTGGGTTTTGTCTACAAGTTTCTTGTGATTTATTGTGTGTATTTTAGACTTGTGATTTAACTTCAAGAAGGTTGGTGTTTGTTGAGAGGAACTTTTTGAAAGTGGACTAGAGTTCTCTTGTTGTGATTAATATAAGATTTAATAATCTTGAGAGCAGCTCTTGTATATTTTAAAGAATGTAATTTAAGTTTTTTGTGGATTTAGTTATCTCTGGATTTGGTTTTGTTTTGGTTGCGAGATCTTGGCATATTCATGTGCATCAACATCTATCTATAAAAGAAACCCAAAGAAAATTCCATAATTGAGGGTTGCAATAGAAAAATGTTATATTGCTTCATATAAAGTATTTATAGTAATAATATAGTATAAAACAATAACCTTTCTAGTTTAGTAAGAATAAAATCCATAAAGCATACAAGATTTTTTCAAGTGTCTAAATCCTATGAAATGACACATAAATAAAAAGGTAACCTAAGTAATGTGAAGACTAAAGTGTAAATAGGTACTATAGTATAACTAGGTAGTGAAGTACGATGCTCACACCAACAACCCTCTTCAATGCAACTTAAGAAAGCACTTATTTTGTTTATCAATAAAATCGAGCACTATTTAATAAATCTATTATAATTTCTATTTAATTTATTTACCAATAATATTACCCACCATTTAATAAATCTCTCATAAATTTTAATTATTTCATTTACCAATAATTTCAACCACCATTTAATAGATCTATTATATCTCTCATTTATTTTGTTTACCAATATTATCACCACCATTTAATACACAATGTGACGTTATTTATTATAATTTTCACATGCCAAACAATAAAAAAAAGACTAATTTTTAGATGAGAACTTTCAACAATTATTATTTTAGTAAAGAACAATCACGCAATATTTCTCAATAATGCAAATCAATAACAAGTCAAAATACACTCTCAAGCAATCCCATCAACATGAAAACCAAAATTAAATAAAACATTAAAACTAAAACTAAATACAATTAGTTTATTTACCAATATTACCACCACCATTCAATAAATCTATGCAATAAATATTTGAAAATGCTCATATTGTTTTCCTTTTCAAAGATAAAAACATGATAACCACTCCTTTTGCTAACGTTTACAGTTCGAATCATTGTAAAGATATTTGTCACTCCAACAACTGTAGTAAAGATGTGAACAAACAAACCTGCACAAAACAAATACAAACACAAAAAAGCTCTGAACCATTCCTTTTTTGTGTGGTGCTAAATCTCTCAACTGAAAAAAAAATAATCCTGCAACGATCTCAACTCAACACAACTCAATCCCAAACCCATGCAAAATTCTCAAAATCACGAAGAGAAGTCCAAATTCCAAACAGAATCAACTCCATTATACATTCATCAACAATCACAGAAAGATCCCAATTCAGTCAAACGCAGTAAAAACTGAATCTTTATTATGAAGAAGACTGCCCCACGGCTACATTCTTCACAGATTTCAAAACATATATATAAGTAAATTTTGCAGTATTCCATTTCTCCATGATGTTAGATCTATAAAACATATACATGAATAAGAAGAAGGTAGATTCAGAGCAAGTAAACACAGGGGGGCTATTGAGAACAAGTAATGACAGGGGGCGGAGGAGGATCAGATTCTCTGTTGGAGAGGCAGTCACGGATGAGCGCAGTGCGAGCAGAGAGAAGGCCATCTGGGGCAAGCGAGCGGTCGAGAGCAATGGGATCGACCCATTCCTTCAAACGCTCCTCCTGATCCCACGAATCAGGAATCCAAACACTCCCTGCAACCTGTACTCTGTATCTCTGCAACCTCTCCCTGGCGCTGCATTCCTCTGCCCCTTCCTCCACCTGGAATTCATCACACTCCTCCTTCATCTTCATCTTCTTATGACTCCTGTTCCCCTCGCCCTCCTTCCCACTTCTTCTGCAGATTACAGAGAGTGGGGCAGAGGAAGCTCGGCGCAATGAACGCCCATCATCAGAGGGAGTGCTTGATCTCTTCTTCATGACAATGGAGGAGATGAAAATGGAATGGTGGAGATGTGCAGAGTCAGTCCTTGTTGGGAAAGGAGAACGGAGGAGATGGTTATGATATATATGGTAGGGGAGGGTTGTTTGGTTTATGTGGAGATGATGGAGCAAACGTCTGTGTGTCTTGTGTGGATTTGGAGAGTCAAGCGTGGAGTTTGATTTGCCCACTCAATGCAAAGACCAAATCTTTTTCCCTAAACTAGTTGGGCAGAGGAAGATGTTTTCCCTGCCCTCTTTCTATTTTCTATCAATGAGGTGGAGTCACGTAGGCATTTCTTGCTTGCCTGCCTTGTCGTTGGGAGTCCTAGACAAAAGTGGAATGCTAGCCATTCCACCGAAGTCTTTTATTCCTACCTTTGGAGCTTTTCCCTTAGGGGTCTAACTCAATGTTTGTCTTACTTGTGAGTGGAGAAATATGCACATCCATGTCCCTTTCTTATTTAGTCTTTTTCATTTTCAAGAAATGTTTTGGCATAGGCATATGTTGATAAATGGTGTGTTTTTTAAAAGTGATTTCATTCTCTAGCCTTATATCTTTTTAAGTTTTCTTCCATTTTCATACACTTATCTTATAATTTTAATAATTTTATAGGTATATATCTATATATTATTTTATCTTTTTAGCTAGTTTAGGCGAAGGATACCATTAGTTGTTTATCTTAACTTTGCACATCCTAATTTTGTAAATAATGTATTAGATTTTCATGATTTTTTTGGGTTTCTTTGTATGTGAACTAAAAGCTTAAAGTTATTGTTTGAATTTTCAGATAGTTACGAAGAACGTGAGAGGATTTGTTATGCATAAAGGTAAAAAAAGTGGTCATCTAGAGGTGCACCCAACACCTATTTATAGACAATCCAATAACTATGCACTACAACAAGCTCAAAATTTTGCACAACTAATCCAATAAATATTCTTCTAATAACTATTTTGACCAATACTCATGCACAAATGCCCCAATAATCATGTGCTATGGGTACCAATAAAGTTTCATAACTCCTCCAATTAAATATTAATTTTTTTTACTACTCGGATTACAAGTGGGCGACTATTGGTGCATATTAAATATTTTAATGGGTTTTTATTTATCATGTATTAGCTTTTTATAAAGATAGTAATTGGGGAATCAGGTGAGCAAGTAATGAACGATTATTGGAACATGGCTAATAACTGGGCCCCTTTCCCTATACATTAAGTTCCATGTATAGTTGTTAGTTAGATTTGACTATTTCATTTCCCAAGTTCATTTATGTAATCATAAGGTCGAGCCTACAATCACAAACTTAACATTTTCCTTTTCAAAATCAATAATAAGTTAAGAAGCAACATTTATTTTCCCGCCTTAAGTTGACTTTGCATACCTATATATTTGTTTGAACCTCCCAGTTGCCACATGTGCCTATACACATATTTGTTTGTTTCATTCTCCAAGGTTATTTATGCAATCATGAGGTTGAATCTACAATCACAAACTTGACCTTTTCATTCTGAAAGTCCAAAATTGGTTAACTAACCCCATTTATTTTCTCACCTTGAGTTGATTAAATATATGTTTTACAAATTTTGATGTTTTTTATTAACGTAAAAAGGTTTTGAAAGGGGCGCCAACCTTTTATAGAAAGACAACCCTATAACACAAAAGACAAGTCCCATGAGGTGTAAGACTTACAAAAGAAAACAACAAAGAAACACCTGCATAGAGACAAAAAAATAAAAGAACAAATAATATATGAAAGATAGAGAAAATGACCAACTAGTTGTAATCCATTGGCATGTTCAACTATGAAGCAGATTTCCACTCATTAGCCATGAAATTCACCTGGTCCTCAAAAGTGACCCCCTATATATCGGTGTTACTGCTATTAGCCCTATTTATTACCAACAATGCTTTTGGCTCTAGCACACCTCTATAGTGTAGTAAATTGTATCCCTTTACAATTTCATGCTCATTTTAGACCCACTTAGGTGGTTACACTTGGTTCATGTTCGACCGTGCTCAGTTTTGGGACTATTTCTGGAAACTTGGTGTAACCCCCACTCATGACCTTTGCATAGGCTCAAATTGTTGGGACTAGGGCGTCCAACACCCTCGTCTAAGCAATTGGCCCCAAACTTTTTACTATAACTGTTGGCTTTGCAAGTAATAGGAAATTGCTCCCCGATGTTGTCTTTCCCTGAAAATTGAATATGAAAAGGTGTAAGTTGTGCATATAAATACAACTCCCTCTCTTGTTGAACTTTGACTAAGAAGAATTATCATCCTATGATCATTCAATCAAAACACAATCGAACACATATTGTAATCAAGAAGTCAAGCATTCAAGTCTACATCTTTGTTTCAACATCCATGATCAATTATGATGTGTTCCTCCATGATGAAGGCATGCATGAACATAAATCAAGCAACATCAAGCTTTATTTGTGACTTTAAACCACAAATTTCATGTCTAAGGTAATATTTGTCAATTCAAGCATTTTCATTAAGGTTTTAGCCTCTGTCCTTTCTAAGGACAAGCTCTCTTTTCATAAAACACTGTTGTAGTGAGGTGGGAACATCAACATGGGATTTGACTTAGGCAAACCCCTATACAACACAACATTTTATCCCATTTTGTGTGTGTAGGTTCAGATCCAACAAATGCCTCAAAGTTCAAATTGGTAGAAATACATGAAGCGGGCGCCCTCTAATCATGTCTAACACTTTTTAGCTGATTTTCAGAGAGATGAATCTAAAATACCTTTTGATTCAAAATTTGGAACTTACGTTTGATGAGGACACCCTCAGACTAGGGTTCCTTCCAACCTTATCTTACATTTTCTACTCCAAATTGTAGCTATAGGTTCCTATCTGTCTCCTCTTTTCATATTTGAGCTATTGTGTTGGTATTTTGTACTATATTGGCATTGTTATTTCTTATAATTTAGCCTAGGTCATTCACACATACTTCAAAATCTCAATCTCATTACTACAAAGGACTCATAAACCTCCCATTATAGGAAAGGACTCATAGACCTTAGTGTTCAACTCTCCTATTAGGACTATAGTTAAACTTGTTTATGCTTCGAATGATATGCCATGAAGATTTGATATTTTATTTCACATCCATAGGCTAGGATCTCAAATTCAACATATCTTTTTGGTGGACCCAGCATGTCTTACGCTTGGATAACATGATTTTATTTTTAGATTTAGATACAAATATTTCTGAAATTTATAGCTTGTGTGCATTTGTTCATTAACTAATCAAAATATTGCTATCTCATATTTCTTAATTAAGAGGTTAATTGATCATAATAGTACTTTTTTACACAGTGTTAGCACCCTCACAATTTTCCATTTAGAATGTTCAAGCTTGCGGGTTGCCTTATGGCGTCTCTATTCTTTCGGGTCTTTTGCACCTCTTCGTTTTGAACCTAAGTCGTTGAACTCTTAAAATAGTTCAATTGGTTCAAGGTTTAAGGCGCGTTTTAGGAAAATGTCTTTAGCGACCTTTATCTCCATCAAAGCAAGCGTGTTATTGTTATGTGTTTTGAACTTTGAACCCGTGAACCTTTTTTGGTTCAAGGTTCAAAACGTCTTTCTGTGAGTCGCGGCTATGTAATGTTATTTAACGAGTGGGTGCCAATATGTTTTAAGTCAGTTTTGAACTTGAACCTTGAACCAATTGTCTATTCGGTTCAATAGTTCAATGGTTCAAGGTTCAAAGTTCTTGCTTGTAAGTCATGGTTATTGCTCATTCCCGGTATTGTTTTAATAGTTCATTGTTGTTCTTCCCGGATGAACTTGAACCATTGAACTCTTTGTAAGATGGTTCAAGGTTCAAAAGGTTCACTCCAAGCTGATCCTAAAGACTTTGTTAACACTGAAAGTGGTGCAGCAAGAAGGAATATTCTCGGCATCTAACAGTTTAAAATTCTAAATTTGGAAAGTAATCATGAGAACATTAACTATTTGTGCGAAAGTGATGGGCAATTAAGGTGTCAGATTTTCAGTCATTTCACTGTTACTTCACACGCTTAAGTGAATCATTATGAAACGTGTGTGGTTTTCTCGATTTTTTCCCGTCTGTTTAAAAGGATATATGAATTCATCTCCATAATTTGTAAGGGTTGCAGCTACTATAATTGAGAAAATTGGAGGCGCTGAAGGTAAATTCAACTCTACTTTCCTGAGAAGGTTTCTAGATTCATGGTGGTAACAGGTAAGTTCAGATGATTCCCCTATGCTGTATTTATTTAGTTCTGAGGATTTATCAGTGTAGGAAGAAAATCTTTAGCTTGTTGGAGTAGAATTCTACCCTACTTTAGAATTGCTTGATTAAAAGTATAGATAGGTAGTATGAGGCCGGTATTGCCGAAGCTTGGTCGGACGTCATGTTTAGTGAGCATATTACCAGAACTAGATGATACTTCCTTGGCTCACGCCAATCTAGGGGATTTCTTAGAAAGAACCAAGAACCCTCAAGTTGATTCAATAATGGAGAAAATAGTAAGAAGTGGTCTCGTTGAAGCCACTGCATTTCCACTTGCTGCACCATGTCTAGATTTGGTGATAACTTTCATGAATAGGTATGATGCAGAGAATAGATGCATAAGAATGAGTAATGGTGAGTTGCTAGTTGGTATCAACAGGGAAACAATAATGACGGTGATGGGAATCCAACACAAGGAATCATATGAGGATTGTTCTATTGGGACCTCATACGCCTTCTTCTCAGAGAAAAAAAGTGTGTATAGAAGTGTAATTGCAAGAAACTGGCTCCTAAGAGTACAAAAAGGAGGGTCATGACTGCCAAAGCCCCTGACTAGAGAGAACTTCATCACAGAAGTGCGAGACATTGTTATACTACTGAATAGGCTAAAAGGGAACTCACACTCCTTTTACTAGGAAGATTGGAAGTATTTTTACATTCAGGTGCAGTTATCCGGTGACAAATATCTTGATTGGGCCCAGGTAATTGCAGAGAGACTCCATGAAGGTTTGAGTAACTTTGTGGGTATGTCTAGTTTTTATATGTCCTCTTATCTTTTCTACATACTAGCTTGTACCAGAGATTGGCTTGGTTTGCTCAATGAACCATGGGTGGATGGTATGAAGGTTTATGATTACCACCCTTTGTTACAGCAGCAGAAACCTGTAGAACATATTGCCAGATGGAATGGTGTCTTTGTAGGGAGACTTGCTTTTGAACTACAAGGCAATGTGAACAAGAGAATGAAAGTTGAAGCAATGGAGTTAATAAGTATATATGATAGCTTCTTCATTCAATTTCCCAGGTTCACCTACCTTCAGGTAGATGGTTTCAAAGGTGAACCATTCAAGCTACCTAGGTATGCCTTTGATAACTATGTACTCATAGGGGTGAGCAGGTAGCTAGCTCAAATGGATAAAAGGTTGGGGGCAAAAGGCAAATTTGGAGTTGCCTTTCCTATTGAACTTGGATACTATAGCTGTAAGTCTGTATCCGATGCTTTAAATTTGGAATTGGAATTTAAGAGGATGAACCTACAACCCTATGTTGCTAGATGTAGGTTTGATAGCAGAGGTTATGCTATGGAAAATCTAAATGTGGACGACCACTTCCATCATGAACCCCAGTTGGAATATTACTGGGAGAATTGCAGTGATGAATATGAGGTAAGAAGGAGACTGTGGTCCAGATTTACTCTGCAACATATAATCACCATGAAGCTTCCTATCAATGTATCCAGAGTACAGGAGGAAACATGGGAAGATATTCTGGATCCTGAATTCAACAAGGAAGTTCAAGGAAAGCCAATCCCTGAGATTGTCTGGAATAAAAAGGAAGATGATAATATTCAAGCTAAAAATTTTAATGTTGTAAGGAGAACTGAGAAGTGGTTGAGAGACCAAAAATTTAAGAAAGGATTGCTCATATCCTCCAATGAACTAAGAGTTGGTTCACATACTGCGACTCAACTTCCTATTTATTCCACTAATGAAATTGTTGATGTTGCAGGTGGTTCAAAGCCAATTGTTGAAAAAATACAATCTAGGAGATCAAAAAGGTCATAGTTAGGTCCTACAGTAGCTCGAGTAACTCGGTCAAGGAGAAAGAAAAAGAGTAAAAAGCCAACATTGAGCCAGATTGTTGTGGACTTGGATCCAAGTGAAGAGGTAGAAGTAATAATGGATCAACAAGATTTGGGTGAGCCCGCGGTACAAGAAATGGACATTGGTAAAGAAACAGAGAGTGAATTGAACCCAATAAACACTTTGGTTATTGTCAATTTACCGGATACCCAGACCACTCCTCCATCTAAAGAACCTACAAACACATTGCGATGGTTAGAAGATGATGTTGGGAAGAAATGTAGTGTGGTTCCAATTACAATTCCTATAGAAGACATGGTCAACAAGTGTCTTGGAAAGGTATCCAAGCCGAAAAGACTCAAAACACAGACAATGCTTGAGGTAGATGAAGCAACAGGTCATTGGACGACTAAGATAGCCAAGCCTATTCTAGATAGAGATGCAAACAAAGCTATCAAGGATGACTTCATAGTGGAAAAGATTGATCTGGGGGTTGCTTCACGATCCATTGATGTTAAACATTTAGAGTCTTCCATGAAGAGAATGATTTCTAGATCTTGGAAGGATGAGAAGGATAAAAGAGAGCTGAAGCAAATCATCACTCAAATGGCTGAGTACATCAATGCCATTCACCATCCAAATCCTCAACCCTTGTCATAGGTGGCAATATCATTTGATCTCAAATCTCCAACAAATCAAAAGATGTTGGATCAAGTCCAAAGAAACAGAATGGTCACGAAGATATTCAATAAATGGTTGGATCTTATAATACAACAAGGTTCAGACTACATTGTCAGTCTAGTGAAAGTATATGAGGATGATGTGACTGTGAGCAAGGAATTGGAATTAGAGGTTGTTGCCTGGGGGAAAGAAAGGACCAAATGGATGGCAGTTCTTGCACATATGAATGATATACAAAAATTTGGTGTGATGAAGTTCCTAGCTGAAAAACTTGTGGAAAGCCTCGATGATAATGTATTATATGTGTCAAGGAAAAATGTGGAGTGGCACAATTATCAAATAGGGCCACGAAGAATCCACTAAACTGCTTTAAAGATTGATAGATTTAATTGATACAATGCAAAAGGATCTCAAATGCATTGACATCTAGCTTATGAAAGATGATGCCCAGAAAATTGAAGTTGCCACAGATATGACAAAAATCTTCCAAGAAAGGATACAATTCATTCGGAAGACAAAATCCTTGAGTATGGATGATTTCTCAAAAGTAGCCAGGATTGAGTCAATGCTCACGGTTTGTTCTGATCATCTGGAAATGTGCAAGGCAAGGGTGACACAAGTAAATATGGACAAGGAGGTTTGGAAGCAATGAATCCAGCATATTGGACTCCCCTACTTTCAAGTCATCCTGAACTTCTCGACGACACATTTAGAATGGTGTGGCATGTGTAGTTCTGCGGCAAAGCAAGATAGACTAGTAGCTTCCTCTGCCACGATAGTCATGATCAATCAAGGGATGAGCTGTGAGCCTTTCTGTGGCTGTTATTTTAGTTTCTCTTGTTTTTAGTAAACGGTTTCTTTAACCTATGATTCAAGTGAAGTTTTAATGGTTATGTAACAAACTATGAGCCTGAAGGCTATTTAAGCTAGGAAGTAAGTTTATGTTAAGGTGGGGAAAAACTGTTATTTTTCAAGGAACAAACAATATCTATTTTCTGTGAATTTATTAAAACTAGAATGACTGGTTTATCAATGAAATGTTATGGTGTGCAGTCTTTGAATCTCTGTGTTTGAGGATTGGTGATCTTTCTTGAGAAATCAGTTAATGTGCATGATATCATTTTGTTATCAGTTATTCCTATGTTTTCTGGATTCATTGTTACCATTATTTGCAAGTAAATTCATTTGTGGATTGAGTTGTGCTGATCCCCCTTGTCCTGTGAGACATGAGAGAGAATTGATCAGAGTTCATACTGCTATGCATTTGCTTTTGCTCTAAATTTATGAAATGAACATGTGTGAAAATCGGAGTTTGTGAGCTCTTATTTCAATTTGATCTTCAAAATATTCTTTCTGTTTTATTTCAAAAGCATTCCTTTGTGTTGATAGATGAATGCTAAAGCCTTTCCACACTTTTTGGTTAAAAGTGTATTCATTTCAAATTTTTCTGCATAAAATTTATTGCAAATCATACAAGGAGCTACCCTTTAAGGCAGAGGATGGATTTTTAATTGGTTCATCCAACTATTGGTTTATTTGTTTCCTTTCATAAAAGGGTGTACAAGAGTCATATTATTATTCAAAGAAAGAAAACATTATAATATGAAGAAAGGGACAAATTTGTTAACCAACAAATTTTTGGTGACTTTGCTAGGGAATCAAATCACAAGACTGGTTTCCTAGTTGCAAGACCAGAGTCAAGAAGATATACTAGGTCCCAAAGACAGGAAGGGATAATTGATTCTATTTTTCAAGAGTTGCAAAACCTAAATTTTCAACCCACTTTTTCACCTCAAAGATGAGCAAGATGTAGGCCTCCTTCCCCGTCTCCTTTACTTCCTGTATCCTTAGTCTGTCAAGCTTTGACCTTGCATTGTATTGCTTTACCAAATATAATCAACTCGAATCCGCTCAATATCATCTTTCCAATGACAATAAATAATTCTTGGGGAACTGTGGTAGGTCCACTGAACTTAGGTTTAAATATGAATCCTCTACCCGAAGGTGTGAAAGATCACTTGCCAAAATTAAGTGGTGATGGAAAAACCACTTTTGATGAACACTTGAATGCGTTCAATGTTGCTTGTGGGATAATATCTATTCAACATGAGGATGTTGCCGTAAGACTATTTGTACAAACACTGACTGGAGTAGCAGCAGATTAGTTCTATCACTTGCCAAACAATGTGATAACAATTTGGCAGGATTTGAAAATGATGTTTGAGGCAAGATTCAAAGTCGCTGAAGATTAACACTCTCTTTTGGCTCAATTGGCCCAATTAAAGAAAGAGATTTTGAAGTCTATGAGGGATTTTGTAGCAAAATTTGATAAGATGTACATAAAATTCCAGTCAATCAAAAACCCTTAGATGACAATCTGAAGTGTTTTTTTATAACTTTCATGCCTTTTGAGATAGGTTCCTGATTCGCAGGCAAAGAGTTGCAAACCTAGGTGCTGCCAAAATACTTGCCATTGAGTTGGAAGATGATCTGATCACTGCCGGGAAATGGAAAAGAGGTACATATACCCAATGCTCAACCTTCTACTTCTTCAGATCCTGTGATCCAGAGACTGATGAATGATGTAATAACTCTTAAAAGACAATTACCTAAAGCCAATACATCATACTCATCCGCTTATCAAGACATACCTAAGAGGAATACAAATCAGTCATTGGGAATTGGAAACAAATCTTTGCAATTACCTCCTACTCAACAAAGATTGGCAATTGAGGCACCACCTACTAAGGGGAGTATGTATGTTTTTCATCTCACAGATGAACATGATGGGAGTTCATGTCCTGAGATGGTGCGTTATGCACAATTGATGAATTCTAAAGAGATCTAAAATGAGTGGAGTGAAGAGGAATCTTTAAAGCAACCCAACGACTCTGAAATCCACTTCCTGGAGTATGAGTCAGATTCAGAAAGAGGAGGTGACATTTTGGTTACTTTAGAAGATCCTTCATGTGCTGTGCTCACAAGAAATCAACAAAATGTAAAACCTCAGGGCACTTCTTCATCTTCTACTATGAATTTTAAAGGTAAGGAAATTGTTTCAAAATTTCATAACAATGATCAAAAACCTCAAGAGTCCCCATTGGTAAGGTCTGTTGAAAAGGAAAGTTCATTTAATATTGTAGAATTTTGCATCCCAAATTAAAATTACACATGTCAAGTATCTTAAGTTAAATCCTAAAGAATTGGATAGACTCGTTCAGTTTGTAAAAGGAACTAATGTGTTACAAGCTAATGGAACACAACAGTCAGTAAATGCCACATTATCTTCCTACAGTGATGTATCGGCTTACCTTGTTGCTCATGAAAGGACCCCTGAAATAACCGCCCTCCAAACAGATGATACTTTGTCTGCCCTTGAGTTAAAACCTGAGCCCTTTTATATATCATTGTTTATAAATGGTCATAAATTAAACAACTGTATCATAGATTCAAGTGCATCAGACAATATAATACCCTTTGCAGTAGCTAAATCGTTGGGGTTATCCTTGATGAAATTTTTTGGCAGATGTTATCCTATGGACTCTAAACAAATTCCCCTATTGGGACAAATTAAGGATGCTCAAGTAGTTCTTTCCGCCCACCCGAATAAAAGAATCAAGCTGACTATTCTAATAGCTAACATCCCAGCCAGCTATGACATGTTGCTAAGTCATACATTTTGTAGAGACTTAGGAGGTGAGATTAAAATGGATTGGTCTCAAGCCACAATTCCTGTAGGAAAACAATGAGTCATTTTGCAGGATGAACCAAAGTCTAAATTCACTGTTTTTCCCTATGATGATCCATGAGCTCAAATTCTGTATCATGAATTTCAATTCAGAAACTACATGATTTTGTCTGATAATGAGGTAGTGGGAGGCCTATCACAACCAAAGGGAGAAGAAAGTTTGTGGTTAATGGATTTTGATGGAAGTTGTGCAGCATTATGTTCAGGCACAGGGGTAGTGTTAATTCCGCCTTTTGGTACTCATATCCCTTTTTCTTTTAAATTGGAGTTTAAGAACACAAACAATATGAATGTGTATGAAGCTTTGTTGTTGGGTTTAGCTGAAGCCAAGAAACTGGGAGTAAAACTTCTATGAGTCAAAGGAGATGCTGAGTTGATTGTAAAATAGGTCAGAGGGTTGTTTAATGTAAAAAATGAAAGGCTAAAACACTACCAAAATAGAGTTTGGGACGAAATTGAAGATTGATGCATTTTCCATTGAGGCTATTCCTAGAGAACAAAGTTCAAAAGCAGATTCATTAGTCGTGTCAGCTTCCTTATTGATTCCTCATCCTAAATTTGTTGATGATACTTACCGAGTAGAGTTAATATATTGACCTAGTGTTCCTGATAACTCTGAGTTCTAGCAAGTGTTTGAAAATGATAAACAAATTAATAATTTTATGCAGTATGTAGAAACATTTTCTGCTACATATTTTGAAGGTTCAGATGCAAAGTGTAAGGAGTTTTCACTAGAATGGGCCAAGGAGTTGACTGATGGAGTTATGCAATTAAAAGGGAACAAGATTCCTAAAGGGATAGTTTCATTAGAACGTCTATTTGATCGTCATGATGCCTACAAAAAAAAGAAAAGGTGATAAGTCTCTTGAAGTTCAAGATGTTGGAGGTTATGAAAGGATTACCATTGGCATTGAAGAAGATCCCAAATATATCATCTGGGAAAATGTTGCATACCCGTGGAGAAAGAGAGGTTCATTAGTCTACTGCTAGAGTTCAAAGATGTATTCACTTGGTGTTATGATGATCTAAATAATTTTAGAGACGAAAAAATTCAGCATCAAATTCCCCTGAAACCTGGAGTAAGTTCTTTTCGACAAAAGCTTAGAATTTTCAATCCCAAACTAGATGAAGCCATATTTTAGGAGGTAGAAAAAATGTTAAAGGCTAGGATTATATACCCCATCCACCATTCTACATGGATAGCCAACATAGTTCCTATTCGGAAGAAAAATGGAGAAATAAGGATTTGTGTAGATTTTAGAAACTTGAATCAAGCCAGTCTAAAGATAACTACCAATTACTAGCTATGAACCACATTTTGCAAACAGTTTCAGGTTCCAGAATGATGTCCATGCTTGATGGCTTTTTGGGTTATAATCATATCAGTGTTTTGGGAAGTGATCAACATAAGATTGCCTTTATTACTCCTTGGGGTACCTTTTCTTATAACAGAATGCCATTTGGTTTAATCAATGCAGGGGAGACATTTCAGCAAGCTATGGATTTATCCTTTGGTCATTTGAAAGATAAAACTATTGTTGTGTATCTCAATGATTTAACCATCTTTTCCAAGAGAAGAAAACATCACCTGAGGGATTTGAGACAAGTGTTACAGAGGTGTCATGAGCATGGGGTGTCCCTAAATCCAAAAAAGTTAGTGTTTGGGGTGATAGAGGGTAAGTTGCTTGGCCATATTGTCTCTTAAGAAGGAGTAAGAGTAGATCATGAAAGAGTAAAGGCAATTTAACAGGTAAGTCTACCATCAAATAGAAATGCAGTTAGATCCTTCTTTGGGCAAGTAAATTTTCTAAAGAGATTCATTCTGGATTTTGCAGAGACTACTAGGTATATTGTAAATTTGATGAGTGAAAAGAAAGCTTTTAAATGGAATGAGGAAGGAAAGAAAGCATTCGAATCAATAAAGGATGCTATTGGTCATGCACCTGTTTTGGTTAATCCAATTTTTAAGGACTTTGTTATCTATTGTTATGTGTTAGAGCATACTATGTCAGGGATTCTATTGCAGAAGAATGAGGATAATGAAGAAGTCCCAATATCTTTTATGAGTGTTCTCTTGAAGAAACATGAATTGAAATATTACTTGATGGAAAAACAAGCATATGCGGTTGTGAAAGCCGTAAAATAGTTCAGGTACTATATTCTCCATTCTCATGCAATTTTTTATGTGCCTCACTCTACAGTCAAGAGCATATTAACACAACAAGATATAGGAATGAATAGTAGAGCCTCATGCGTGTCAAAGATTCAAGAGTTCAATTTGGATATTAAACCCACAAAACTAGTGAGAGGACAAGATCTATGCAAATTGATTGTTGAAAGTAAGGAGGAACTGACAGAGGAATTACCTTTAGTCTTGTTTGTTGGACTTCAGGATTCCTGGTTTGTGGATGTTGCATACTATTTGACCTATGGAGATTTCCCAATACATCTTTCTTCAAAAGAAAAGTGGAACTTGAGGTTGAAAGCTGCCAAATACGCCATTTTTAATGACGTATTATATAAAAGGGGTTTGGATAGAACTTTCTTACACTATGTAAATAAATCATTTCAAGAGTCACTGTTGAAGACCTTTCACGATGAAGCCTGTGGTGGCCATTTCTCATCTACAGTAATTGCTTACAAAATTTTGAGAAATTTGTATTATTGGCCAGGAATGTTCAAAGATGCGTATGCATGGGTGGCCAAGTGTGAGAAATGTAAATTGTTCACAGGTAAGCCGCAACTCGCAACATTACCACTTCGACCTGTGACTTTGGATGAACCATTCAAACAGTGGGGTTTGGATTTCATAGGTCCTTTGACGCCTACTTCAAGTGCAGGGCATACACATATATTGACATCCACAAATTATTTTACCAAATGGGTCGAAGCCATTCCGGTATGGAAAACGTCTTCGAAGGTTGTTTGCAACTTTGTCAAAGAGAATATCTTGGTTCGATTTGGAGTTCCACTAAAAATTGTGGCTGATAATGCCACTAATTTCTCTTCTGCTGAGATTTCATTATTCTACTATGATCATGGGATATCCCTCACTCATTCTTCCGATTATTATCCTCAGGGGAACGATTAGGCGGAATCCAACAATAATTTTTTTATAAATATTATGAAGAAATTGGTGAGTGAAAATTTCAAAGATTGGCATAAAAAGTTGTATGAAGCTCTTTGGGCTGATCGTACATCACCAAAAAGAGCTATTGGGATGTCACCATTTGAATTGGTCTATGGTGTAGGAGCTCAGGTAGTACTTCCTCTGGAACTTGCAGCTACCAAGTTACAGAATGTCATTGAGGATGCCTATTTTCAAGATTCTCTGGAAAGATGGATTATGCAGTTGATGAGGATTGATGAGGAAAGAGACAAGTTAGTAGATCAAATAATAGAGCATCAGATGAGGGTGAAGAATATATTTGACAAGCAATCTAGGTCACGAAAATTCATGCTAGGTGATCAGGTCTTGCTCTGAGACAGAAGAAGAGAACCAAAAGGAGCACATACGAATTTCAAATCGCTATGGAAGGGACCATTCATGATTCAGGAGGTAAAAGGTCCCAACTCTTTCAAAATTGCATATCAAGATGGTTCTTCTCTTCCCTTGACCTACAATGGCCAGGATTTGAAATTATATCAATTGTAAACGAGAGTTGCTCGTGGTTTTGTACATAAATTTTGGCTTGTTTTAGTTTGTAATGTCTTTTCTGTTGTTGTGTCTGTTTTGGTCTTTAAATAAAGTCTGTTTGTGAAACCAGAGATCTTGGAGTTCATGTCTAGTTCTCTTACAATCCTAGTCCCCAATCAGAGCCGATGTTAGCACCCTCACAATTTCCCATTTAGAATGTTCAAGCTTGTGGGTTGCCTTATGGTGTCTCTATTCTTTCGGGTCTTTTGTACCTCTTCATTTTGAACCTAAGTCGTTGAACTCTTAAAACAATAAAATTGGTTCAAGGTTCAAGGCGCATTTTAGGAAAATGTCTTTAGTGACCTTTATCTCCATCAAAGCAAGCACGTTATTGTTATGCATTTTGAACTTTGAACCCATGAACCTTTTTTGGTTCAAGATTCAAAACGTCTTTTTGTGAGTCGCGACTATGTAATGTTGTTATCGAGCAGGTGTCAATATGTTTTAAGTCGGGTTTGAACTTGAACCTTGAACCAATTGTCTCTTTGGTTCAACAGTTCAACGGTTCAAGGTTCAAAGTTTTTGCTTGTTAGTCATGGTTATTGCTCGTTCCCGGTATTGTTTTGAGCCACCAGTTCATTGTTGTTCTTCTCGGATGAACTTGAACCATTGAACTCTTTGTAAGATGGTTCAAGGTTCAAAAGGTTCACTTCAAGCTGATCCTAAATAATTTGATAACACTGAAAGTGGTGTGGTAAGAAGGAATATTCTCGGCATCTAACTGTATACACCTAAAAATGGTCTGAAGATAGTTAATTAAATACACAATTATTTGATTAATTCCCCTTCACAATTAATTGAATTCACAAGCAATTTAATTAATTTCTCTATTCATCTACTTGTAAATAAATCTAAATGATTTATTTATATAGTTCATCTCATATCCCTCTTTGATTAATTAATTCTAAATTAATTAATGTCTCCCCATATTAATCAATTCTTCTAATCCCTAATTAAGATTAACAAACTCAAGTTTGTTGAGATTAATTACCATTTTCCAATTATTTGAATTTCTAAATTCAAATGAGCACATGGCTCCTAACTTTAACCACCCAACCTAACCATCCCCTAACTTAACCCATTCAGTCTAATCTTGGGTCTAACTAACCATATCCTATCTTGCACATCCTAACCTCCTTATCCTAACCTCCCATGGTGTGGATATTCTCTCCTTGAGACACATGGCACTTCTGCCACATGTCTCCTCCCTTGGACACTTGCCCTCTCATGAGCAAGGCTCCTTGACACTTGTCACCACATAGATGACAAATGTCCCTTCCTCCAACCTCTTATCCAACTTCCTCAATCTTGGCCCTTGATATCTTCAGATCAAATCTGGATTATCGATTCCTGCCACCTCAGCTTTGGCCTTGGAATTCCTATAAATATCCCTCATTTTGGAGAAATGAGGATCCCATCTGATATCAATTTAGGCATCATTACTATAGGCAATTTGCATTCCAATTATCTAGCATTTAGCTTTTGGATTAATCATAGTATGTTAATCTAGTTTCTTAAATCATGCATTTCATATCATCTCCATAGTTAATCATGATCAAATAGCTACTCAACTCTTGAGTTGTCAGTTTGGAGGTCATTGCTCCACTGAGAGCCCATCAATCCAACACCTTCAAGGTCCTCAAGAATAGAGGAAAATGGGACATTTCAAGGAAGGCTTATGGTTTGCATCTTTGATTTAGTTTTGAAATTAAGCTTTTCAATTATATTATATTGTCTCATTATATGTGTATGTCTCTTATATACAACAATTTTAGCATCACATTAATTGGTGCGCACCATGGGGCCCAACCCCTTTGATCTTTAACAAGTTTGCTTGCAGGAAATTTCATTGACAGGTTGATTAGCTTTTTCAAAGTGCAGATTAGCTCTCTTGGGCTCCCCAATAGCATTCTTGGTCTCTATTGTGGCATACCGACACCTCAAAGGGCATTTATGGGAGATTCCTCAACTTTGTTTTTATGTTTTTCTGTACTTTAGCATTTTCAGTCTGTACTTTAGCATTTTTGGTATGCATTGTAGCATTTTTGGTATATTTGTCAGCATTTTCAGTATATTTGACAACATTTTTGGTTTTTAGAGCAGCTTTTCTAGTGTGCAAAGTAGCGTTCTTGGCATATATGATGGCGTTCTTGATCAATTTGATGGCGTTTTCAATTTTTTATTAATTTTGCAAATATTGTATGTTGCATTCCTCATTTCTGCTTCTGGATTGTCATTTTCCCGAACCTAATTTGCAGATTGTTGGTTTTGTAGGTACTTATTTTGCTGTGAAAGACCAGAGTCACAAACTATTTTGCCACCAAAGAATGCAACATAAACTACTAACTTTGTTTGTAGCCGCAAGATTTTGCACTTATATTTGTTAAATTAGGCACATAGACTAATTACAATGGAAATGAACAAACATGTCTTATGTGTTTTGATGATAGGCGAGTATGCTCTCACCTTTCTTAGGTGATAAAAAAACTAGACTCATCCTTTGCTTTTAGTAGTGCATTTCTTTAGTAGGCCTGCCCTCCTGAGGAGTTATTAACTCTTAGCCCTTAAGGCCAGTGAGAGGGGAATGACCTAAGTGGGAATGGCTAACGCCAAGTACTCCAACCCACTATAAAATAAATGTGTTTTTGATGAAAATAAAAGCAACGATAGTGCTCAGGAATATCTCTCTTCCGTACCTTTGGGTATATCAAACCTTGGTTTTCAAGGCTAGGAGACCTCTTAATTGAGTTTATACCCCGACACGCCGAACGGACCCCTTATTAGTTCCAAGTAAATTAGAGGCTACCTGATTCATCTCTGAAAGGGTGATAATCTTTGTGCAAGAGAGATAGTAACTCTCCTAAGACACTTGCCATATCGTGCCCCCATTAGCTTTTGGAGTTGGATAATATGGCATTGAGATTCCATTGCATGAGACTTAGTGGTCGTATTCTGATTAGCTATTGGGTGTGTACCTAAGTCAACAAGCAAAGGTTTTCATTCTCAGCCAATCTCCTTAGGATAGACTGATTGATGTGTTTTCAAATTGTTCAAAACCCATGAAAACTTGGGCTTTCTGTAAAGCTTCTTGAACATACACTTTATGTGTCCTTTGGGACAAAAATACAATCTGAACTCTGTATTTGTAAGTCAAGTCAAGATATCATCCATTGAAATACAACAAACATTGAAAACTCAAACTTCAAACTGTCAAATTCACAAGTTTCACAACAGGTTAGCTCTTTCAGTCAAAACAGTCGAATCCACGGTCCAAACAGTCACATTCATAGTCCAAACATTAGCTTTATCAGTCCAAACACTCGTATTCACAGTCCAAACGTTAGATCTTTTGGTATGAATGTCAAATTTCTCATAGTTTAACATTAACTCTCCAAGGTTGAACACATTAGAGTTTCTGGTCTAAACATTTGAGTTTTTGGTCAATTTAACAGAGTTCCTAGTTTGTTTGCCAATGTTTTTGGTCCATTTGGCAACATTTTTGGTCAGTATAGCAGAGTTCCTAGCCTAAACAATAACTCTCTTGGTCTAAAGGTCAGATCCCTTTGTCTAATCAACAACTCTTGTGAGTTGCATATCAAATTTCTCATGTTGCAACATCAAATCTCCTAGTTTGTGCTTGCTAGGTCTACATATCCATTTTCTGAGTCTGAAAATCACAAAATGGGGTCAAAACAATGATCTCCTAAGTTCAAACACCAAATTTTCTAAGTATACACATCATTATTTGGCCTTTAGAGTCACTATATTGCAGAGCAGAGTTTCTGGATTGTTTGTCAGCATTTTTGGTGTGCAGAACAGAGTTTTTGGTCTGTCCGTTAGCATTTTTGGTCTATTTGTCATTGCTCTTGGTCTATTTGTTAGCATTTCTAGTCTATTTTTTCAGTGTTTCTGGGGTGTAGAATAGTGTTTCTGGTCTATCTCTCAGCGTTTCTTGTTAGTATAGCAGAGTTCTTGGTCACTTTGTTAGCGTTTCTGGTAAACTACATCAAAATTAGAAAACAAAAACAACCCATTTCTCAAACAGTCAAACATAGAGAGTAGGTCATCTTGTTGGGTCATTCAATCAAGTTATCTTCTATCAAAATAGATTCAAGAACAAGACACACAAAAGTCTCAAGTATTCACCTCAAACAAGTTAAAGATAAAACACCTTAAAGTGCAACACCACATTGTCTTTGATAAACTGATCATTCAAACATAGTTTCTCATCAGGATCTATCATCCTTTAATCACGAAACTACAATGCTTGATCAAAATAACCTCGTTCTTTATCATAGAATATATCATTCCTATTTGAACTTGGTCATATCAAAAATAAAAAAATCTGCACTCCAAAACTAAGATCGAAAAACTTGCAAACAAGCAAATACTTGAAAAGATCATTTCGTGTCTATCCATCCACAACTTTAACCTCAACAATTGATCACTTATTATAACACATTAAACAAGATTTAAACCTCGAAAAACATTCAAGACACATGTATGCCCATTCTAACCAGGGCTCAGAGACGAAAGATTGCAGAAACAGAAACAGAAACGTTTGAAATAACTAAAGACTATAGAAACATGGAACACGAAGATGAAATACAAGTTGAAGAGGAAATAACCAAACAACATGTCAGAGATATAAAAAACGATCCTCAATTTGATAAATTTATGAAGAAAATATTGGAGGGAGAAAAAGAAAAATATTTCCTAATGTTAGCAAAATCTGGTGCTAAACTCTCCCAAGATTTTGATGTGCACAAATTGACACAAAAGAGAAATGAACCCCCCCTTAATAATGAATAATACAAAAATATTTTTGGTCTCAAACTCAATGACACGTCAATTCCTAGCAACACTAGAAACAATGAGGAAAACTTACATTCCCACAAGGGATGAAGTAGAAATTCTAAGTAACACTCAATCCAATGAGGATACAAGAAGGGATAGAGATGATATCAGAAGAGATCAAGATCCTCCTAGAATGCAAAATCATGGCTATACAAGAACAAATCATGTGGATAATCCTATCACAACTCTTGCACAACAAATACAAACACTACAAACACAAATTCAAGATATGCAAAGAGGAAATGTTAGAAGATACTCACTTCAAGAAATCTGTCCTTATCTATTTGACATAAACCTAAACATGAGACCATTTCCTATAGGTTTTGAAACTCCTAGATACAAAAAATATGATGAAAGCACTGACCCTCAAGATCATATAAGGAAATTTTGCACAATGAGTATGGAGTTTGCACATGAGGATACATACTTAATGCGACTATTTCCGAAAAGCTTAACTGGACTAGCTATGGAATGGTTCTCCAAACTTACACTTGGAATCAGATCATTCTCAAAATTGGTGGATAAGTTTGTTTCATAATACGCTTATAACATACAACATGAAGTAACCATGCTAGACCTGTGTAACACAAAACAAAAGAGTGGAGAACCCTTCATGACATTCTTACAACGATGGAGGCGGTTAGCTTCGAGGTATCCTCATACAGTGCTAGAGTATGAAAAAATGGACATATTCATAGACAACTTAATGGAGCATACATGTGTCTTGAATGTTTTTCAAGGTTTAAATCTTTGAAAAGATATCAAGGGACAAGTCATCGTAGATCAACTAGTAGAGGCACCACTTCAAGATGATCATCCTCTACATATTGAGTTTCCTGACGCTGATATCCTAATAGTCACAACAAAAGCATGGCAACTATACTTTGATGGTTCATATACGCAACACGGATCAAGAGAAAGAATTCTATTTATCACACCACAAGGTCATACAATTCCGAAAGCATACAAATTAAGCTTCCCATGCACCAACAACACTGCAGAGTATGAAGCTTTGGTTACAGGTATCAAAATGGCTATAGAATGGAACATTACACAACTTCAGGGCTTTGGAGACTCTCATCTTGTCATCAATCAAATCAATGATGACTATCAAACAAAAGATGACAAACTCATGCCTTACAAAAAGATGGTGGATGACTTCAAGAAATATTTTGTTGAAATCACTTTTGAACAAATTCCAAGAAATGATAACAAAGCAGCAAATGCCATGGCAACACTTGCTTCTTTATTACAAACACAGGAAAATCAAGAGCGTTATGAGTTCTTGGTTGAAGAGTTGTTTTACCCGTCTCATAATTGTCTCGATTCCCAAACCATTTATCAACTTATAGGACATGATTCCTCTCGCTATGGCCAAACTTACACATACCTGAAAGATAACATCTTACCTCCTGACTTATCAAAAAATCAAAAGAGAAACTTTATTCGTCAATCCTCCCATTATACTCTTGTCGCATATACCCTATTTAAACAAGGTCTAGACGGTACTCTTTTAAGATGTCTCAAACAAGAAGAATCTGAGAAGGCCTTAAAGGAAGTCCATAACGACATTTGTGGCACTCATTCAAGTGGTCTTACCCTTTCGAAAAAACTCATACGCTTGGGCTATTATTGGCCGACTATGGAACATGATTCTTTTCAGATAGCTAGAACGTGCAAACAATGTCAAATCCATGGGAACTTGATTCATGCACCAACACAAGAACTTCATGCTTTGACAACATCTTGGCCTTTCTGCCAATGGGGTCTTGATCTAGTAGGAAAGATAAATCCTTCTTCATCTAATGGTCACAAATTCATCTTGGTAGCTACAAAATATTTTACAAAATGGATCGAGGCAGTACCTCTAACAAATATCATAGGAAAACAAACTGCTGCATTTATCTTCCCAACCCATCTGACAAAAACGCTAAAAAATGATTTTTATGCAAATAGCTAAAATTTTCAAAAATCAACTAAAAATTAACAAAGCTGGGTTTTCTTGAAGTACGTACTAGTGGACCATATGCTGGAGGACACTCGTATTGCCGAACTCACTCGAACCTATGCTGGTGGTACGGGATAGCCATTTCCTTTCTCCAGAGCAAATTTTCTCCAAAAACTGCAGTGCACAAATGAGGAGTGGTAAAAAGGAATTCACCTTTTTAAACTCATAATGGGGCATTTAAGTGGGATTTTTATTCCACTTGTTTTTAATCATCCAATCAACTAATCAGTCGGGTAGGGCAGTAGTTTCAAATTTCTTATCGGGAAATGAATCGGATTGACTCTAAAAATCTCAAAGAAAGAATTTCAAAAAATTAAAAAAAAAAAAAAATCGCAAAAAATTCAATAACATTAGAAAATTATCCGATTCATCTCCCGAGGGGGCATCTTCGCATTGATATCTATCAATCAATGTCTGGGGCATCATATTAAGATTTATCATCTCCAAAATTGAAACCGCATCATATCGAGATTTATCATCTCCAAAATCAAATCGACATCATATCGAGATTTATCATCTCCAAAATTGAATCGACATCATATCGAGATTTATCATCTCCAAATCAAATCAGTATCATATCAAAACCAAATCCGCATCAAATCAAGATTGAATCTGCATCATATCAAAATCAATATCAACAACATCATCAATCAAGTTTTCTTTGAACCAACGCATCGTCACACATCGCTTCAAAGAGGGGCAAAATGTATACACCTAAAAATGGTCTGAAGATAGCTAATTAAATACATAGTTATTGGATTAATTCCCCTTCCCAATTAATTGAATTCACAAGCAATTTAATTAATTTCTCTATTAATCTACTAGTAAATAAATCTAAATGATTTATTTATATAGTTCATCTCATATCCCCCTTTGATTAATTAATTCTAAATTAATTAATGTCTCCCCATATTAATCAATTCTTCTAATCCCTAATTAAGATTAACAAACTCAAGTTTGTTGAGATTAATTACCATTTTCCAATTATTTGAATTTCTAAATTCAAATGAGCACATGGCTCCTAACTTTAACCACCCAACCTAACCATCCCCTAACTTAACCCATTCAATCTAATCTTGGGTCTAACTAACCATATCCTATCTTGCACATCCTAACCTCCTTATCCTAACCTCCCATGGTGTGGATATTTTCTCCTTGAGACACATGGCACTTTTGCCACATGTCTCCTCCCTTGAACACTTGCCCTCTCATGAGCAAGGCTCCTTGACACTTGTCACCACAGAGATGACAAGTGTCCCTTCCTCCAACCTCTTCTCCAACTTCCTCAATCTTGGCCCTTGATATCTTTAGATCAAATCTGGACTATTGATTCCTGCCACCTCATCTTTGGCCTTGGAATTCCTATAAATATCCCTCATTTTGGAGAAATAAGGATCCCATTTGATATCAATTTAGGCATCATTACTATAGGCAATTTGCATTCCAATTATCTAGCATTTAGCTTTTGGATTAATCATAGCATGTTAATCTAGTTTCTTAAATCATGCATTTCATATCATCTCCATAGTTAATCATGATCAAATAGCTACTCAACTCTTGAGTTGTCACTTTGGAGGTCATTGCTCCGCTGAGAGCCCATCAATCCAACACCTTCAAGGTCCTCAAGAATAGAGGAAAATGGGACATTTCAAGGAAGGCTTATGGTTTGCATCTTTGATTTAGTTTTGAAATTAAGCTTTTCAATTATTTTATATTGTCTCATTATATGTGTATGTCTCTTATATACAACAATTTTAGCATCACACTAACAGTTTAAAATTCTAAATTTGGAAAGTAATCATGAGAACATTAACTATTTGTGCAGAAGTGATGGGCAATTAAGTTGGTGTTAGATTTTCAGTCATTTCACTATTACTTCACACGCTTAAGTGAATCAGTATGAAGTGTGTGTGGTTTTCTTGGTTTTTTCCCATCTATTTAAAAGGATATATGAATTCAGCTCCTTAATTTGTAAGGGTTGCAACTGCTATAATTGAGCAAATTGGAGGCGCCGAAGGTAAATTCAACTCTACTTTCCTGAGAAGGTTTCTAGATTCATGGTGGTAATGGGTAAGTTCAGATGATTCCCCTATGTTGTATTTATTTAGTTATGAGGATTTATCAGTATAGGAAGAAAATCTTTAGCTTGTTGGAGTAGAATTCTACCCTCTTTTAGAATTGTTTGATTAAAAGTATAGATAGGCAGTATGAGGTCAGTATTGCCGAAGCTTGGCTGAACATCATGTTTAGTGAGCATATTACCAAAACTAGATGATACTTCCTTGGCTCATGCCAATCTAGGGGATTTCTTAGAAAGAACCAAGAACCCTCAAGCTGGTTCGATAATGGAGAAAATAGTGAGAAGTAGTCTCATTGAAGCTGCTACATTTCCACTCATTGCACCATGTCCAGATTTGGTGATAGCTTGCATGAATAGGTATGATGTAGAGAATAGATGCATAAGAACCAATAATGGTGAGCTGCTAGCTGATATCAACAGGGAAACAGTAATGGTGGCAATGGGAATCCCACAAAAGGAATCATATGAGGATTGGTCTATTGGGACCTCATACGCCTTCTTCTCAGAGAAAAAAGTGTGTATAGAAGTGTAATTGCAAGAAACTGGCTCCTAAGAGCTCAAAAAGGAGGGTCATGACTACCAAAGGCCCTAACTAGAGAGCACTTCATCACAAAAGTGTAAGACATTGTTATATTGCTGAATAGGCTAAAAGGGAACTCACACTCCTTTTACTGGGAATATTGGATGTATTTTTACATTCAGGTGCTGTTATCTGGTGATAAATATCTTGCATGGGCCTAGGTAATTGTAGAGAGACTCCATGAAGGTTTGAGTAACTTTGTGGTTATGTCTAGTTTTTATATGTCCTCTTATCTTTTCTACATACTAGCTTGTACCAGAGATTGGCCTAGTTTGCTCAATGAACCAGGGGTGGATGGCATGAAGGTTTATGATTACTACCCTTTGTTACAGCAGTAGAAACAAGTAGAACAGATTGCCATATGGAATGGTGTCTTCATAGGGAGAATTTCTTTTGAAATACATGAAGATGTGAACAAGAGAATGTTAGTTGAAGCAATGGAGTTAATAAGTATATACAACAGCTTCTGCATTCAATTTTCTAGGGTCACCTACCTTCGGGTAGGTGGTTTCGAAGGTAAACCATTCAAGCTACCTAGGTATGCCTTTCCTATTGAACTTGGATACTATAGCTGTAAGTTCATATCCGATGCTTTAAATTTGGAGTTGGAATTTAAGAGGATGAACCTGCAACCCTATGTTACTAGACATAGGTTTGATAGCAGAGGTCATGGAAAATCTAAATGTGGATGACCACTTCCATCATGAATCCGAGTTGGAAGATTACTGAGAGAATTGCAATGATGAATATGAGGTAAGAAGGAGACTATGGTCCAGATTTAATCTGCAATATATAATCACCATGAAGCTTCCTATCAATGTATCCAGAGTACAGGAGGAAACAAGGGAAGATATTCTAGATCCTGAATTCAACAAGGAAGTTCAAGGAAAGCCAATCCCTAAGATTGACTGGAATAAAAAGGAAGATGATAATATTCAAGCTAAAACTTTTAATGTTGAAGGAGAACTGAGAAGTGGTTGAGAGAACAAAAATTTAAGAAAGGATCGCTCATATCATCCAATGAACTAAGAGTTGATTCACATATTGTGACTCAACTTCCTATTTCTTCCACTAATGAAATTGTTGATGTTGCAGGTGGTTCAAAGCCAATTGTTGAAAAAATCCAACCCAAGAGATCAAAAAGGTCACCATTAGGTCATACAGTAGCCCGAGTTACTCGATCAAGGAGCAAGAAAAAGAGTTAAAAGCCAACATTGAGCCAGATTATTGTGGACTTGGATCCAAGTGAAGAGGTAGAAGTAATAATGGATCAACAGGATTTGGGTGAGCCTGAGGTACAATAAATGGTCATTGATAAAGAAATAGAGAGTGAATTGAACCCAATAAACACTCTAGTTATTATCAATTCACCGGATACCCAAACCACTCCTCCATCCAAAAAACCTACAAACACACCGTGATGTTTAGAAGCTGCTGTTGGGAAGAAATGTAGTGTGGTTCCAATTACAATCCCTATAGAAGACATGGTTAGCAAGTGTCTTGGAAAGGTATCCAATCCAAAAAGACTCAAAACACAGACAATGCTTGAGGTAGATGAAGTAACAGGTCATTGGACGACCGAGATAGCCAAGCCTATTCTAGATAGAGACATAGACAAAACTACCAAGGATGTTAAACATTTGGAGTCTTCTACAAAGAGAATGATTTATAGATCATGGAAGGATGGGAAGGATAAAAGGGAGTTGAAGAAAATCATCACTGAAATGGCTAAGTACATCAATGTAATTCACCACCCAAATCCTCAACCCTTATCACAGATGGTAGTATCATTTGATCCTAAATCTCGAGCAAATCAAAATATGTTGGAGTCCAAAGAAATAGAATGGTCATGGAGATACTCAATAAATGGCTGGATTTTATAATACAGCAAGGTTCAGAATATATTGTTAGTCTGGTGAACATATATGAGGATGTTGTGACTGTGAGCAAGGAATTGGAATTAGTGGTCATTGCCTGAGAGAAAGAAAGGACCAAATGGGTGGCAGTTATTGCACAGATGGATGATATACAAAACTTTGGTGTGATGAAGTTCTTGGCTAAAAAACCGATGGAAAGCCTTGATGATAATGTATTATATGTGTCAAGGAAAAACGTGGAGTGGCGTAATTCAATTATCAAATAGGGCCATGAAGAATCCACTAAACTTCTTAAAGGATTGACAGATTTAATTGATACAATGCAAAAGGATCTCAAATGCATTGACATCCAGCTTATCAAAGATGATTCCCAGACAATCGAAGCTATCAAAGATATGACAAAAATATTCCAAGAAAGGATACAATTCATTCAGAAGACAAAATCCTTGACTATGGATGATTTCTCAAAAGTAGCTAGGATTGAGTCAATGCTCACAGTTTGTTCCGATCATCTAGAAACACACAAGGCAAGGGTGAAACAAGTAAACATGGACAAGGAGGTTTGGAAGCAATGAATCTAGCATATTGGACTCCCCTACTTTCAAGTCATCCTGAACTTCTCAATGACACATTTAGAGTGGAGTGGCTTGTGTAGTTCTACTACAAAGAAGGATAGACCAGTAGCTTCCTCTGCCATGGTGGAGTCATGATCAATTAGGGGATGAGTTGTCAGCCTTTATGTGGCTGTTATTTTAGTTTCTCTTATTTTTAGTAAATGGTTTCTTTAACCTCTGCTTCAAGTGAAGTTTTAATGATTATGTAACAAACTATGAGCCTGGAGGCTATTAAAGCTAGGAAGTAAGTTTATGTTAAGGTGGGGAAAAGCTGTGATTTTTCAAGGAACAAACAATATTTGTTTTCTATGAATTTCTTAAAATTGGAATGATTGGTTTATTAATGAAATGTTATGGTGTGCAGTCTTTGAATCTATGTGTTTGAGGATTGATGATCTTTCTTGATAAATCAGCTAATGTGCATGATAACATTTTGTTATCAGTTATTCTATTGGCATTTTTGATGATTATATTGTGATTGTCATTGATGGACACACACTTGCATTGAGATCACTTTTGTATGTATAAGTTAAAGCTCAACCAATATTTGTTCCCAACCGGTATGATACATTATAGTCCTTAGACTATTGGTGTTTTGCAAAAAGTGATTACCGATCTAAAGCAGTATGTAGACCCCAAGTGGTTTGAGGATCTCAAGTGGTACGAAGGATCAAAGCGATAGAACACATATTTCCCAGTCTTCATTTTTGACAAACCGGCAACCGGTATTTTGTATGAACCAATAATACTCTGTGATGAGTTACCAACCAACATTTTGTGATGAGTTACCATCCACCGATTGTTTGACGGTGCTGACACTTCAACGGTGCTTTTCATGTCATGTTACATAATATGTCTAGATGCATTGAACCTAGGAAATTATATTGTAATCCTATTGGACCGACATGAAATTGGATTCCTTTATAAGGACATCATGTCTAGGGTTTTATGTTGTTTCTAGGGTTCAAGGTTGTTGATGAGTTAGAGAGAGTGTGAATGTGTAGAAGACTGAAGTAATGCTGGAATGCATTAGGAATGAGCTATCAAGGATCTAACCAAGCAATATGTGATATTAGCTAGATCACTCACTTGTTGATTACTCACATCTTCGACAAGTCTGAAGCCCTTAACCGGGTAGGCCCAAAAGCCTTTTGTAAATCCTCTAACAAGGTGGTTCACATATGTGGGTCTAAAATCCTCTAGCAAGGTAGTCTTTAATTAGACTTATCTCCTAACAAAGATTGAGATTCCTAACAAGATCTATTCTGGTAAAGAACATTGTATGACCTTAACCTGTTTGGTTCCTATTTTGCAGATAGTTACTTGTGAGTTCCATCTCACCGTTGTTTTTCCCATTTGGGTTTCCACGTCAAAATTTCTTGTGTTATGGTGTTTGTGCTTCTATGGGTGAATGCATTATTTGCTATTTGGTTTGCATGTGTGCTAACCGGTTTGTCTGCTAAAATGTTTAACCGGTTTACTGTTAGTCTAGCATAGTATTTAAGTACATTGATTTTTGGCATACTAATTCACCCCCCCTCTTAGTATTCATCAATTGGTATTAGAGCCTACCTTTCTATAAGTTTAATCACTTGGAAAGAGATATGGGAGAATACACATTGAGGGAAATTACTCATCGGCTCACTCAGTCTGAGCAAGCCTATGATGATCTTATGGTCAAATATAAGGCATCTCAAGCAAAAAGGAGAGAACATGCTAAAAAGATGATGGAGCTATCTGAAAATAGTTTTTCTGATAAAGCGAACATGGAAGCCCTGATCCAAGAAGTAGAAAAGCTGAATGAATCCAATTCCTACTCGAGAAAAGAATTGGAAGGACTGACTATTCGAATGTGCCAAGAGCTTGAGAACTAGAGGAAAGCTGAAGATCTGGTCAAAGAAAAAGATCATGAAAACTCCAAGCTGAAGCAAGAGATCAGTGCCCTAGCTGCTCAACTCCATGCGAGCAAAGTGGAAAAGGCAAACATGCAAGGAGAACTGAACATTGCCATCTCTGAGAATGAAAACCTGATGGAAACAAATGTTGCTATTTCCAAAGAACTCTCTAAGTCAAAGGAAATACTTGCTAAGTTCAACAAGAGTACTATTAAGCTAGAGAAAAAGCTTGAGTCTGCCAAACCTATCAAGAATACTGATGGACTTGGTTATTCCGGTCATGAGGAAGGTGAGACCTCTAGTACAAATGCTGGAGCATCGAAGAAATAATTGGCATCAAAGGATAAAGGTAAGCAAAAGTTTAAACCTGTTTGCTTTAACCATCTCAAAGAAGGACATACTGCCAATGTGTGGAGTAAGGCTTACAATAATTTTCCTTATTTTCTAAATGATAAGCCTAGAACCTATAGATTCAATGGTAACTATTATGCATGCAACAAGTTTGGGCATAGAGCATCTGAATGCAGGTCTGTTATGAGCAACGCTGGAAGATATCCTTAGAGGACTCAAGGAGTTGGTCCAGAACCTTTTGTGAACCAAAATCACAACTGGTTTAATACCTTTAATCATCAGTCAAGAAGTAGTGGCTATCAAGCAGCAACTAGATGGAGAGCAAACTGTTTGATCTATCATGGTCATGGTCACACAATTGCAACATGTAGGAGGAAGAATGATAACATGAATAATGGACCTTGGAGAGCACCTAAAATGGTATGCTATCATTGTAACAAACTAGGTCACATTGCCAGATTCTGCAAAACAAGAAAAAACATATTGGATGACATATCGGTCACTCTAGAAGGAAAGATTGATATTGACACTATTCAAGCATATATGAACAAAACCTAGAAGAAGAAACCAGCAGTGCTACAAGAAGAATTGGTTTCTGCACCTAGTGTGGAAATAACAAAACCGACAAACTATGACATCATAAAAGCTTAAGGGGAGCAAATGGTGAAACACTACGAACCCTTAGTTTACACCGGTAAAAGACCTTAACCAGTATGTGATACCTGTCATTTGGCAGAAGACCAGAAATGGTAATAGGCAAATTAGGGTTTACGCCCTAATGGTGGGTTTATTACGGTAGGTGAGGAATATGTTTAAAAGGAATTTTCAAATCATTTCTCACTATAATTTTTCGAGCAAAGAAGTTTTTCAAGTGCAGAGCAAAGAAAAAGTGATTTGTGTTGCGATTCAAAGAAATCTCAAAACCTTGAAGAAGATTCATAAGCAAATATCAAACGGTCAAAAGAAGAACTCAAAGCGGTGATTCAACAACCAACGAAGTGGAAGGTGAAGTGGAATTTGCAAGCCCTAAATTCTCAATTTTTGAAAGGTATTTCTCCAGTTTTCTGTTTTGTCACGACTTCCTCATCTCATGATAGTTCTAGTGCAACTGTCGATTCTATGAATTTCATACAAAGAAAGTCAAAATATAATGCCTTGTCTCAAGTACCGGCTGGTGTTATAGTAGAAGAAGGGATTTATGATTATATAGACTACAAAATCAAAGACCTAGGGTCTCTTGTGATCCATTCTGAGCTAGGTCTATTCTGTGGAAAGGATAAAAAGATCAAACTAGAGTATAGTATCTTGGAGAAGAAGAAGCTTCACAATGTGGTTTACTTCCTAGAGGATTTCATAGATGACCACATTAGGATCATTCTGAGCAGAGTTCATGGTGACAAGATGTATCTTGAGAGAACACATGATATCACACTGCAAGCTATTTAGGCCATCACCGGTTTTTGCAATACAGGGGAAGTGCCAGCCCTAAGGAAGGTCAGCAAGACTGAAATGTCCAAGCTCACTGGTTTAGTGAGCGACTCACGTGGCTTGACCATCAACTCAATGAAGGATGATCTAGTCAAGTATGCCTGCATGTTGATAGGCTACCAGACATTCTCTGCTAGCAGAATTAACTCTGTATCTACTACAGCGGTAAATGCCGCTTACCAGATGATCAAATAAGATGCATCATTTGATCTGTGCACCTGTATGCAAAGACAACTTATGTTGAATCTTAAGTCAATCAAACAGCATAATGCCCTAAGATTCAAGTTTGGACAACTACTGGTAGGGTTATTCTTCTAATTCCAAGGTTATTTCCCAGGAGTTGGAGATATTCAGTGGTCTGTCGACCAACCGGTTACCAAGCAGATCAAAGAGAGCCTGCAAACAGTTGGAACCAGTTACCCTAATGTTCTGAACAAATACTTTGATGAGTTCAGAAGCAAGATGAGCCTAAGGATGAGGATATCCAGTGACATTGTCAAGAAATATGAAGAGGATATTTGATTTATCATCAAAGTGGATGAATGAATAATGGAGGCTGTTGAGCCTAGATAGGAAGAAGTAGAGCCTATGAGCTATGAGGTGATGTATGATACGCTGGACGGGTATGCTTATACCCTAATCGCCTCACCCCTTGATCTTAAGGCAAAGAGAACCGACACCTATCTGGAAAGGGTTGCACCAGTTGTAGAACCTCCTGAAAAGAAAGGAAAGGCAGTGCCTTTGGCATCGGTACTGGTTACTGCAGCCAGTCCCAAAGTGACCAAGCAGTCACCTACAAAGAAGAAACTAGAAGCGGCACCTGCCAAAGTCTCCGAGAGGAAGAGGAAGACAAGGAATAACTCACCAGACTCAAAAGAAACTGTGTCTGAAGAAAAACCCAAGAAGACAAGACAAACAAATAAAAAGACAAAGAATGAACTGGCATCATCGGCACTGGTAAATATTGACATTTCTTCCTACAAACCTTTGACACATTGTTAAAGAACTATCAAAAATATTAGGAGAAAAGTGCTCAATGATTTGATTGATTGTTTTGATGATTTCAATGATGATGAAAAGGAAGCAGTTGAACAAGAAATCATTAAGTATTTATGTGTTAATGACCGGTCACCTTCAGAAATTAGATCTGAGACACCGGATTCTTTGTATAATTCTTTAGACAATAAATGGCACATTGCCATAGAAAAGGAACAGGAAATGAGAGAAATTTTTTGCTCAACATTTTTCTGATGTATCAAATTTAGAACTTTTCAAAGTTATGAATAAATACAAAGGCCTCTTCTTCATGAGAAGAAGAAGACTCCTATTATTGGAAGGAAAGGGTCAAGAAGTGATCAAGAATACACATACTCTTGCTCAAGAAGCTCTTAAGATGTATCAAGTGGCTGAAGCCAACAGGAAGGTTGAGCAAGAATCGACAATAACAAAACTGGATGAAGTGTTTGATGATGAAGGAAACCCGGTTACTGAACCTACATACACTATTGATGTCAATGCTCTGGATGTAGAGGATGTTGCTCAGGGTACACCATCAGAAGTAACAGGATAGGAGAAGCAGGCAGAACAGGTAGAAAAGCAAAAGAAAGCAGAGGACAAAAATGAGGAAGCAAAGAAGCAAGCGGAGAAGAAGAAAGCAGAGGAGGATAAAGAAGAGGAGAAGAGAAAGGAAGTGGAGTAGGAGAAAAAGAAGGATGAAGAGGAGAAGAGGAAAAAGGAAGAGGAGAAGAAGAAGAAGGATGAAGAGGAGAAGAGGAAAAAGGAAGAGGAGAAGAAGAAGAAGGATGAAGAGGAGAAGAGAAAGAAAGAAGAGGTAAAGAAGAAGGATGAAGAGGAGAAGAGGAAGAAGGAAGAGGAGAAAAAGAAGAATGAAGAAGAAAAGAAGTGAAAAGATGAAGAAAAGAAAAAGGAAGAGGAGAAGAAGCAGTAAGAAGAGGAGCAGTGGAAAAAGGACGAAGAAGAAGAGAAGTAGAGGAAAGAAGAGAAAAGGAAAACAAAAGAGGAGGAAAAGAAAAAGATAGAAGAGGACAAGTTAAGAGCTACGGAGAAAGAAGAAGTGGGAAAAAGCACTCAGATGGAGACTCCAAAGGCAACCGGTAGTCAAGCCAAACCGGCTGACCTCACCAGTCCTATGGACCTCTAGTCTGCAAATGAAATGGAGCTGCTACAAAGAATTAAGGTTGCTCAAGAATGCCTTGAAGTGTTAAGGAGGAAGAAGGAGAAAGATGTGATCCAAGCTGTGGTGGACACTCTTACCAGTTTGTTACTCAGCACAAACCTCCCCAATACTAATTCATCATTGGCACAATTGAAGCTCCTATGCACCGTAGTGGATGATCAAGTGCAGAGCCTAAAAGAAGTAGCAGAGGCAAATGCCAAGAAAGAGCATAAAAAGGATCTCAACATTGCCTTGGTGAAGAAGCTTAATGAGCTTCGGTCCGAACTGCAAAAACCTCAAAAAGACATAAGGAATTCTTTGGATGAGGGGAATCTACTATTGAGTAAGATTTGCCAACCCCATCTCTTCTGTGATGATGTGCTTGTACAAAAGAAAAATCTACAAACTAACTTGCAGTTATATATGAGCACCTTCAAGCCACCGTATGACTCTTTTACAACTTATGGGCAAACTGTTCACTGGTTTCATATCCAGTTTGCCAAAATAGAGTTGGAAATCAGCAACCGGACTCGAGATTTGTAGGAACTCCATCTGGTTCTACTCCCACGCATGCAGATACTTCAGAAATGTTATCTCAATCTGGATACCTTAACGGTGACTCAAGAGATGAGCACAATAGACACCATGGAAGAATAGGTCTCCCAGATGCAGACAGAGAAAGAAGTGGCTACCTCCCTACTTAAGTCCTAGTCCTTATCTATGAAACAATTTTCGCAGGACTTTAAATCAGTTTTTGACAAGTTTTATTCTCTATTGTCATAAACTTTTATTCTTTTAATACTAATGAAATAGGGGTTAGTCTACAATATTATTTTTGTCATATTGGCAAAGGGGGAGAAGTATAAATTTTGAATATTTTGGTGTATACCTTCATGTTATTTCTGTTAAGAAGTAGTATACATTGTATTTTCTACAAAAGGGATAGTGTATATGCTTAGGGGGAGTAATTTTGATTATGGCATATTTTTGTTGTAAAACACTTCGATGTCAAAATTTCCTAAGTGTTGCCATCAATGCCAAAGGGGGAAATTGTTGGCATTTTTGATTATTATGTTGTGATTGTCATTGATGGACACACACTTGCATTGAGATCACTTTTGTATGTATAAGTTAAAGCTCAACTGGTATTTGTTCCCAACCGGTATGATGCATTATAGTCCTTAGACTATTGGTGTTTTGCAGAAAGTGATTATCAATTTGAAGCGGTATGTAGACCCCAAGTGGTTCGAGAATCTCAAGCGGTGTGAAGGATCAAAGTGACAGAAAACATATTTCCCAGTCTTCATTTTTGAAAAACTGGCAACTGGTATTTTGTATGAATCGGTAATACTCTGTGATGAGTTACCAACCAGAATTTTGTGATGAGTTACCATCCACCAATTTTTTGACGGTGCGGACACTGCAATGGTGCTTTTCATGTCATGTTACAGAATATGTCTTGATGCATTGAACCTAGGAAATTGTATTGTAATCCTTTTGGACTGACATGAAATCAGATTCCTTTATAAGGACATCATGTCTAGGGTGTTATGTTGTTGCTAGGGTTCAAGGTGGTTGATGAGTTAGAGAGAGTGTGAATGTGTAGAAGACTGCAGTAATGCTAGAATGCATTAGGAATGAGCTATCAAGGATCTAACCAAGCAATCTATGTTATTAGCTAGATCACTCACTTGTTGATTACTCACATCTTCGACAAGTCTGAAGCCCTTAACTGGGTAGGCCCAAAAGCCTTTTGTAAATCCTCTAACAAGGTGGTTCACATATGTGGATCTAAAATCCTCTAGCAAGATAGTCTTTAATCAGACTTATCTCCTAACAAAGATTGAGATTCCTAACAGGATCTATTCTGGTAAGAACATCGTATGACCTTAACCGATCTGGTTCCTATTTTGCAGATAGTTACTTGTGAGTTCCATCTCACTGTGGTTTTTCCCATTTGGGTTTCCATGTCAAAATATCTTGTGTTATGGTGTTTGTGCTTCTGTGGGTGAATGCATTATTTTCTAGTTGGTTTGCATGTGTGCTAACGGGTTTGTCTGCTAAACTATTTTACCGATTTACTGTTAGTCTAGCATAGTATTTAAGTACATTAATTTTTGGCATACTAATTCACCCCCCCTCTTAGTATTCATCATATTCCTATGTTTTCTGGATTCATTGTTACCATTATTTGCAAGTAAATTCATTTGTGGATTGAGTCGTGTTGATCCCCTTGTACTGTGAGACATGAGAGAGAATCGATTAGAGGTCATACTTCTATGCATTTGCTTTTGGTCTGAATTTATGAAATGAACATGTGTGAAAATCGGAGTTTGTGAGCTCTTATTTGAATTTGATCTTCAGAATATTCTTTTTGTTTTATTTCAAAAGCATTCCTTTGTGTTGATAGATGAATGCTAAAGCCTTTCCATGCTTTCTGGTTAAAAGTGTATTCATTTCAAAGTTTTATGCATAAAATTCATTGCAAATCATACGAGGAGTTGCCCTCTAATGCAGAGGACGGATTTTTAATTGGTTCATCCAACTGTTGGTTTATTTGTTTCCTTTCATAAAGGGGTGTACAAGAGTCATATTATTATTCAAAGAAAGAAAATATTATAATCTGAAGAAAGGGACAAATCTATTAACCAACACATAGTTTGATCAATTACATCATTGTTGTCATTTAATTAGTTGCTTAACTGATTGCATTGATGCCATTTTAATTTACACTTGCAGTAAATTTTGTGATAAAAATACATGGATTAAAAGCATAAACCAATTTCCTTATCTTTGCCTCTAGTTTTCTTTTATTTCTATTTAGGAACAAGTGTGCTTTTTAAGAGCTTATACTTTATTATGAGTTTCATAACCCGTAATTTTGGATTCGACTCATGGCTTCATATGGTTTAACTAGTAATGATGTTGAGAATGAGTTGCACGTTGACTTGGTCCCACCAAGAAACTTAGTAGAACTATCTTCCCTTAATCCAACACACATCATTCCTAACATAACTAAAATTAATTCCCTTCATGCTTCTCATTATGATGATGACCCTTCAAAATAAGTGTCTAAGAAACAATTGAAGAAGCTTAACAAGAAATTGGAAGTATGCACTCCTAAAAAAGATTCAACACTATGACAACTCAGTCACCCAACCAACCTAAACCAATAAGCATGTGCTTGATTATATAGACTCAAGCTCACAAAAATACAAACAAGTAGTAAGATAAATTAACCACTTAATTAAGCATTTGCTTTCTTATTATTTGAACAACTTATGAGTAGGGAACACTTGGTTGAAGAGGTAGTTACCTTGATTGTGAATTTAAGGAGGTTGATAGAAGGTGATTCATATGGTGTGGATGTTTTTTGAATCATAGCTCACATAATGGATGAAAACATTGTGACAATGACTAGTTGTGCAAAAGTGATTGGGTATACTACTCCTAAAAACCAAGTTGAGATATAAGTGCCCATACCTACAATAATTCCCTTTATTCCTACATATGCATCCTCTATTATGTCTACTACTACACAAAATGTAATGCCACAATGTTATTAATGGGTCTAATCCTATCAATCAATATACTTTTGTGCCACCTTCAACCATTCTCCATTTTGTTTCTCAAAACATCCATCAACCATCTCGACCTCCCACTTACCATAATTTTCCACATCCCTATCATAATATCCCTTCAAAAACACCATCACAATCCAAATATTCACAAGCTAATTCACCTACTAATGCTGACATTAACCGCTTGTTATAAAATGTATCATCATTACAACAACAATTGGCCAAACTTAATCCCAAAAAATTCTCCCATCATATTGCACAAGTAATTTCAATTCTTAAGAGTCTCGTTCAACAACACATAGAGATACCTTGTTTTGAGAAATTCAATTGAAAAGGTGATCCTAATACTCATGTGTGGACATTTACTTCTTTATGCAGCAATTTCATTTTTTAGGATGCCCTTCTTGACAAATTTTTCTTAATACTTGAGAGAAATGACCTTGGATTATTTTTTCTTTGGCTAATAATTAAATTAACAATTTTGAAGAATTGGTAAATCAATTCTTGCAAAATTTTCAAAATAATATTGGGGCACAATTTACATTAACTAATTCAATGCATTGTAAACAAGGTCTAAAAGAGAAAGTGTGACTAATTTTATTGGTAAATATCAAACTTTGTATTCACAAACTTCTAGTTCTCTTCATGTGGTGCTGATGTTCAAAGAGTTTTCATTGCCAATTTATAGCCACATATTAAAGATAATATTTTGTTTATGAAATTTATATCTTTCACATAGTTGTGCATAACACTTTTGGTTAGTCAATATGAAGTTTCTTTATTTATAACTCCAATTTAAAAATCCTAAGAAGATTCCCAAACTTACCGAGGCTTTAAGAAACAAAACAAGAACTTTATTAAGATAAATACTCATTCCTTTAATAACATAAAAAATAAAGTTGCAACTACAATACCTTCTAGATTGTAGATCACTTTTATTCTAAACAAAAGAATCACAATTTTACACAACTTTCCAAGTCTTTATAGTCCATAATGTTTCAATTGTTAAACAAAAAATTGATTAATCTTCCCCCCATCCATCTTGTAGATACCTCAAAGCCTTTGCCTCCTTCATTTAACCCAAAGGTATTTAATCAATATCATTGCACTCCTAGATATTATATTGAGAAATGTATTCATCTTAGAAATGAAGTTAAAGACCTTATTAACTCTAATATCATACAGGTAGATGGTGTGAATGATAAAAGGAATAAATTTGTAGCATCGCCTAATCAAAACTTGCAAATCTTTACCAATCCTTTTTCTTTACATTCCACAAATTATGTTGAGCTTAACGTTGGCTATAGAGATATTGATGTCCAATCTAACCAAGCTAAACATCAAGTGAATATGATAGAACCTTGTCCTAAACAAGAGAACCTAAGCCTAAGTGTGAATCTAATATCACCTTATCCACAAGTGATAATTTAATTAATGCACTTGATAGACCACCATACATTACTACTAAAATTAATGAAAAATCCACATGTGGGGTTCTTATTAGTCCAATATGTATGGTTAGTTCAGTTATAGAAGAATATTTTTATACATAGGAATTATATCAAGACACATTGAAAATTTGAAGTCTTGATAAAGGTGCATGATGGTTTCACTTGTCCCACAATTGGTTCCATCACCCTTGAAGTTTGAGGTGGATATAAGAGTTTAAATGTTCTCTTTACCATTATCCCTACCTTGAACCAATTTTGTGTGAAATTGAGTCATCCTTGACTCAAATCCATGAAGGTAGCCCCTTCTATAGTCCATAAGTGTGTGAGGATCCCATTTGAAGGACGAGTGAAAACAATATATCATAGTGGTTTCTAGCCCTTGTCTAGATGTGGAAACTTTATACTTGACTACTTCTAACCTCAACAACCTCAACCCATTAGACCCCATGAACATAACCTATTCCTATCCTACCAAATTTTAAAGCCAAAATAATAGCTAAGTTATCCATAGGTAATCCCTCAAGTACAAATTCAATTGCTACCCCTAAGGATCCTTCAACATCTATGGATACTAAAGTAACTCTTCTTGCTCCGCAAGTAGTGAATGGACCACATCCTAGACCAAAAATTATTTCTACTCCTAGAGTTCCTAGTATGTATGTTGTAGTTTCACCTCCACCATCCTATGAAGGTCAATGACTAAATGCCCAACACCAATTGGAACTCCTCCTATCTCTCAATATTTAGAGGTTCCTTTCATTCATCCTTTTTTTTACTTGAGATAAGGAAGAAAAGGAATCAATGCTGAGTGATAGCCAATCTCCTTCTACAAAATATTTGAATCATAATGATGAAATCATAGTATGAGAGAACACTGACAAGGATGTTGTGCTAAGGCTCATGATCTTATTGAAAGAATCGAGTCTTCTCCTAAGAAATTGGATGTTTATTTGGAATTGCCTCCTCAACCTTCTTTGTTGTCACCAATGCCTACAGATGATCAGTACCTTATACAACCTTGTTGAACTTTAAGTTATTAATTCAAAGGTATTTTACTCCTCCTATTAAATCACCTATAGTGATAAATTTGAATGATAATTCTAATAACATGCTTGAAACTATTGAAAAGGATAATGAGTTGTCCTTGATATTTTCTAAAGTGCTAACTCTAGCTACTAGTAATACACATAGTGATCTATTATTAGAGCATAGGCCATATTTGGTACTAGACATAGCTTCTTATTCTATAACAGTCATAGCTCTTGCAACATATTTTCTACCATCTCTTTATAATGAGGAGCAAGATTGGGAGGTGAATTATTTTCTATAATGGCTCATTCATGCAATACCTCTTTGTTTTTATGTGATTTCTTGCATGTAATGTAATTCCTTGTGATGTGTTGCTTGGTGTGTTTTGATTTTTAGGCTCTCTTTGGGTGACACTTGAGGCTCTATTGGCAAAATGATACAGACTGATAACTCAATGATGAAAGAATTGCAATACCTCTTTGTTTTTGTGTGTTTTCTTACATGTAATGTAATTCCTTGTGATGTGTTGCTTGGTGTGTTTTGATTTTTAGGCTCTCTTTGGGTGACACTTGAGGCTCTATTGGAAAAATGATACAGACTGATAACTCAATGAACAAAGAATAGTACCAAACCAGTACTAAGAGGGGGGGGGTGAATCAGTACAGACAAAAACACACTCTTAAATTGGTTTGTCAGCAGACACTGTGCATTGACAAACAAACAGTAACACCGGTCCTTGAACATAGTACAACTGGCAAAACCTAGAATAACTGAGACAAGCATAAATCAGTTGATACCTATCTTCTCATATACTCTAACACTTCATTTCCATTTCACCCTAATACATGAACAAGTAATCTAAAGATATACACATGAGCAACTAGATCAACATGATTCACCGCTTGTTAGAAAACAACATAACATCACATGAAGAAGACATCATACATGACACACTTATTTTTCATGTGGAAACCCAACTGGGAAAAACCATGGTGGGGATGAATATCCACAAGCTTGTTTTTGAACTCTTTAGAAGTCTGCTCTGTTAGGAGCCTTGTCTGGTTAAAGACTGATACAATAGATTCTATTAGGAACCGATCCTGTTAGGGATCACCCAGTTAAGGGATGGCTAAAATACCCGGTTAAGGGTTAAACCCTGTTAAAGGTTACCTTGTTAGAGGATTTCAAGAACTCAATGGTTTTGAGTCACCCTATTAAAGGATTTACAAGAAGCCAGTTAAAGCTACCCTGTTAAGGGATTTCTCAACTGTTGAAGTGGTTAGAGATCAACAGGTATTACAATGATCTGGTAACAACACTCAATGCCAATGCAAATCCACTTAAGCTCCTCTTCACCTTCTGCACTTACACTCTGCAGGTATCACTTCTCTCCTTTTGTCTGGCAAGAATCTCGTATCCCTTCTCTTGGATACACACACACAACTTTTGCCAACAACCTCAGAAAGAGACACAACATCGACCTTATAGGAAAATAGATAGGTCGCTAGCATAAACCCTAAACCTGTTAGGTTAAGGAATTCAAACAGTTCAATCCTGACTGTTGAGCACACTGCATTAAATGCAATAGTTCTTGATCCAATCTCAAGACATTCTCCATCATCCATTTTCCACCGATTTCATGGCGGCTGATAACCTATCACACATTATCACCATTTACAAACTTCACACATTCTTGAGGTAGATAGGAACAATCTCCTGCATGCAAGATCCTTCACGTACACAAGGCTTACGTGGCAACACGATTTGTTCTTCATTATCATGCTAACTCATCACACAAAGTCACCAGTTGAGCCACACAGGCTTGAAGCACTTCAATCGGAAACCCTGAAGTTGAGACTACCAACTAGTAGTCATATAACTCTTCCATGTGCTGGTTCCCATAACCATATGCCGGTTCACCTTGAAAAAGCACACCGCTTCACTTTGGCACAAATGCCAGTTCACAGTGTTATACCGGTTCTCACATATGTCGGTTCTCACCTCTTCAGCATATTGACATCAATGACAACATAAAATGCCATTATGTCCTCATACCGGTTCACATAATGCCAACAATCTCCCCCTTTGGCATTGATGGCAATATATAAAGATATCTCTCCGCTTCACATCTTCTCCCCCATTTTCTATAGATATCTTCTCCACTTCACATCTTCTCCCCCTTTGACAACAATGCCAAAGTAGAGGCATAGGCTTCCCTGTTCCATTATGTTGCTCCCCCTGAGGAGTAGCATCCTTCAACACATCAATCCTGAAGAAAAATTTGACTATGCAATACCTGACTGATGTGGACCATATACCTTTAGTTTACCTCCTGAAGGGGAAACACCCCTAATTCACCTCTTAAGTACATAAATGTAGCCTTTGGGAGAGGCTTGGTGAATATGTCTGCTAGTTGCTCCTGACTGGAAACATGTTCCAGTGCAATCTCTTTGTTCTGAACCTTTTCCCTCAAGAAATGATACTTAAGCTTAAAGTGCTTGGTTCTAGAATGTAAAACCGAATTCTTGGAGATATTAATTGCACTAGTATTGTCACAAAATATACTTACCGGTTTAGATACAGGAACTTTGAAGCCATTTAATACATGCTTCATCCAAATTGTCTGAGTGTAGTTCATGAAAGCTGCAACATACTCTGCTTCCGCTGTAGACTGAGAGATACAACTCTGCTTCTTACTCATCCATGAGACTAGTCTACTACTGAGAAAGAATGCACCACCCGTTGTTCTTCTCCGGTCATCTACATTGCCTGCCCAATCAACATCTGTGTATACTTTCAAGTTGAAGTCCTTGCTATATGGATACCACAATCCATAGTCGACAGTTCCCTTCAGATACCTAAGAATCCACTTGACTGCAACCAAGTGGGATTCTCTTGGGCTTTTCTGGAACCTTGCAGTAATGCCAACTGCATGTGCAATATTTGGTCTGCTATGCACTGCATAATGCAACTTACCAATCATTGATCGGTATTCCTTCTCATCAACCACTACCGAGTCATCTTCTTTGGATAGTTTAGAACCGGTCACCATCGGAGTACAACCGGTTTGCTATCTTCCATGCCAAAGGTCTTCAACACCTCTTTGACATACTTGGACTAAGTGATAAAGATTCCATCTTTCATCTGCTGGATCTGCAATCTAATGAAGAATTTAATCTCCCCTATGAGTGACATTTCAAACTCTTTCTTCATCTCATTTGCAAACTCATGACTCATCTTGTCATCTCCACCAAAGATAATGTCATCAACAAATACCTCACAGATCAGGATCTAATCTCCTTCAAACTTCAAGTAGATATTGCTATCTTCACTTGTTCTCTCAAATCCAATCTTCACAAGATGGGAATGTAGACATTCATACCATGCTCTAGGTGCCTTCATTAGACCATATAAGGCTTTATGTAGCCTACATACCATGTCACTGTCTTCAGATAGGGCAAACCCATCTGGTTGCTCAATATACACCTCCTCTTCAAGTACACCATTTAGGAATGCAGATTTTACATCAATTTGATATACTTTGAAACCTTTAAAAGCTGCATATGCAAGAAGCATACAAACTCCTTCCAATCTAGCTACAGGAGCAAAGGTTTCTCCATAGTCTTCTCCTTCTTCTTGAGCATATCCTTTGCACACCAATTTGGCTTTGTTCCTAATCACTATGCCATCCTCATTCAGCTTATTTTTGAAAACTCATTTGGTACCAATGACATTTTTATGCTCCGGTCTAGGTACCAAAGACCATGTACCATTTTTCTCTATCTGGTCAAGTTCCTCTTCCATTGCCTTGATCCAGTCTTCATCTGTATGTGCCTCTTTGAATGATTTAGGCTCAAATTCAGAGATCATATATGAGTTTTCTTTGACCTTTCTTCTTGTAAGGATTCCTACATCCTTATCTCCTATGATCTACTTAGGATCATGATTCAGCTTGACATACCGAGGAATGGCCTTGATGGATTCCTCTTGCTTTTCTTCTTCATCCTCATCTCCATTAGTATCAGCATCTACATCTACTATTGTAGGAACACTGTTACTGTTACTTGGTTGACTGACAACTGGTTCATTTACTACTTGCTCACTACCGGTTTCCTCCATTTTCTCAGATGTTTCATCAACACTTACATTGATGCTTTCCATGATTCTCTGAGTCCTATTGTTGAAACACTTGAGAGCTTTTCTCTTGGTGGAATATCCTAAGAATATTCCCTCATCACATTTTGTATCAAATTTGCTTCGGTGTTCACTCCTCTTGATGTAACATTTGCTACCAAACACTCTAGAATAGCTAACCATAGCTGTCTTACAAATCCAATACTCATAAGGAGTTTTATCCTTACCTTTCTTGATGAGTACCCGGTTCATTGTATAGACTGCAATGCTCACCGCTTCTCTCCAAAAGGTGTGAGCTACCTTTCCTTGAATTAACATGGTTCTAGCTGCTTCAACCATAGTCCAGTTATTCCTCTCTGCTAGGCCATTCTGCTATGGAGTCTGGGGGGTAGACAGTTGTCTCTTGATGCCATGTTCTTCACAGTACTTGTTGAATTCACCGGAAGTGAATTCCCCTCCTTGATAAGTTCTCAGGCACTTGATCCTTTTATTGCTTTCCTTCTCCACCAATGCTCTGAAAGCTTTGAACTTTACAAAAGCTTCAGACTTATCTTTCAAGAATGTGACCCACATCATTCTTGAGCAGTCATCAATGAGAATCATGAAGTACCTATAACCCTATACACTCCTAGTTTTCATAGGACCACACAAATCAGTATGCACAAGATCAAGCAAATTGTCAGTAGTGAAAGATTTACCTTTGAAGGTTGAGGAAGACATTTTCCCCAATTGACACTCTCTGCACAAGGTATTATCTAGTTTTCTTAGCACCAGCAACCTTCTAACTGCCTTGATCTTACTAGCCTTCACAATGTTATCAAAGTTTACATGGCAGAGTCTCCTATGCCATATCCAGCTATCATCAAATTTAGCCATAAGACATGTACTTATATTTGCATTCAACTGAAATAGGTTACCTTTGGTTTGCATGCCGGTGGCCACCAATTGACCATTCTTTCCTTTGATTCTGCAAACTCCATTCTTGAATTCCAGAGTGAGACCACTGTCATTCAGCTGGGCAACACTTAGAAGGTTGTGTCTGAGACCATCAACCCAATACACATTGTCAGGACTACTCTTTCCATTCAGAGAGATGGACCCTCTACCTTTGACCATGCATGGTGCATCATTGCCAAAGCAAACCACACCGCCATCATACTCTTCCAAGGATAGAAACTTGCTCTGGTCACCAGTCATATGGTGAGAACAACCATTGTAAATGATCCACTCATTGGAATTATCAAACTGGAAGACAAGAGCCTTCTTGTCTGACACATTTTCCTTGACAACAACAAACACAATATCTTCATTGTCTTCATCCTCTGATTCCCCATATGTGACACCTTCATCAACTGCCACAAAATAGTTTCTCTAGTTTCCTCCTTTAAATTTCTTGAACCTTTCCGGTTTGTCCTTGTTGTCACCATTAGGATAGTTTACAACAATATGTCCTATCTGGTTACAAGAAAACAATTTCAAAGGTAGCTTACCTCTATATTTGCCGGTTCCTTTAGGAAGTTTCCTGGCAAGGAGAGCTTCAAATGCCATCAAAATCTCCTCATCATCCATTTCTCTTCTCTGTCTTGGTTCACCACTTGTGCTAGCTTCTTTTCCTTTTTTGGATGGTACAACAAAAGCTTTAAAAGTTGATTCAGTCTTTTGAACACTACCATCAAAACTATTTAGCTCATAGGCTGTCAACTTTGCAATGATGGAGTCTAGGGATACCTTAGTCTTGTCTATTGATCTCATCTCCTGAATAGCAGCAACCCTTATTGCATAGACCGGAAATAGGGATATCAGGACTTTGCTTACCATAGTGGAATCTTCTATTTTACCATCTACACTCTTGATATCTCCAACAACAAATTTGATTCTTATTCCATACTATTGAATGGTCTCACCTTCAACCATCCGCATGTCTTCAAACTTCCCTCTGTGGCTTTCTTCCTTAACCTGTTTTACATGCTCATCATCGCCATAGATATTTCTAAGAGTATCCCATACCTCTTTGGGATTTACCTTATCTTGGACATCAATAAACTCAATGTCAGATAAACTACTAATTAGGGCTTCCATGACTTGCCCATTCTCCTGCATCTCTCTCTTTTGGTCATCGGTGAGAGTACCGGTGAGGGTAACATAGGCATTCTCAACATAGCTCCAGTGTTGAGCACCCATGCTTCTGATGTATATCTTCATCCTGTCTTTCCATATACTAAAATTTTCCTTGTTAAACTTTGGACCTTCCCTCTTCATCATTAGACTGGGATCTTTACCTCAAGTGGTTAAGCTTATAACACAGAGGACCTGGAAGACGCTCTGATACCAATTGATAACTCAATGATGAAAGAATAGTACTTAACCAGTACTGAGAGGGGGGGGGGTGAATCAGTACAGACAAAAACACACTCTTAAACCGGTTTGTCATCAGACACTGTGCATTGATAGACAAACAGTAACACTGGTCCTTGAATAGAGTACAACCCGCAAAACCCAGAATAACTGAGACAAGCATAAACCAATTGATACCTATCTTCTCATATACTCAAACACTTCATTTCCATTTCACCCTAATACATGAACAAGTAATCTACCATCAAAGATATACATATGAGCAACTAGATCAACATGATTCACCGCTTGATAGAAAACAACATAACATCACATGAAGAAGACATCACACATGACACATTTATTTTTCACATGGAAACCCAACTGGGAAAAACCACGGTAGGGATGAATACCCACAAGCTTGTTTTTGAACTCTTTAGAAGTCTGCTCTTTTAGGAGCCTTCTCCGGTTAAAGATTGATACAATAGGTTCTATTAGGAACCGATCCTGTGAGGGATCACCTGGTTAAGGGATGGCTAGAATACCTAGTTAAGGGTTAAACCCTATTAAAGGTTACCTTGTTAGAGGATTTCAAGAACTCAATGGTTTTAAGTCACCCTGTTAAAGGATTTACAACAAGCTGGTTAAAGCTACCCTGTTAAGGGATTTCTCAACTGCTAAAGTGGTTAGAGATCAATGGGTATTACAATGATCTAGTAACAACACTCAATGCCAATGCAGATCTGCTTAAGCTCCTCTTCACCTTCTGCACTTACACTCTGCAGGTATCACTTCTCTCCTTTGGTTTGGAAATAATCTCATATCCCTTCTCTTAGATACACACACACAACTTTTGCCAACAACCTCAGAAAGAGATACAACATTGACCTTATAGGAAAATAGATAGGTCGGTAACATAAACCCTAAACCCTAAACCTGTTAGGTTAATGAATTCAAACAATTCAATCCTGACCATTGAGCACATTGCATTAAATGCAAAAGTTCTTGATCCAATCTCAAGACATTCTCCATCATCCATTTTCCATCGATTTCATGACGGCTGATAACCCATCACATGTTATCACCATTTATAGACTTCACACATTCCCGAGGTAGATAGGAATAATCTCCTGCATGCAAGATCCTTCACGCGCACAAGGCTTACGTGGAAACACAATTTGTTCTTCATTATCATGCTAACTCATCACACAAAGTCACTGGTTGAGCCACACAGGCTTGAAGCACTTCAACTGGAAACCCTGAAGTTGAGACTACCAATCGGTAGTCATACAATGCTTCCATGTGCCAGTTCCCATAACCATATGCCGGTTCACATTGAACAAACACACCGCTTCACTTTGGCACAAATGTTGGTTCACAATGTTATACTGGTTCTTACATATGTCGGTTCTCACCTCTTCAACATATTGACAACAATGACAACATACAATGTCATTATATCCTCATACCGGTTCACATAATGCCAACAGAGACATATCTTTTTGTGAAAATCCTCTATTTGTATCTTGATTATTTTATATGTCGTATACATGTTATGTCATAATTGTGATTTTGTGTTGTCTTTTGAGGACAATGCAAAGCATTGAGGATTTTTTGTCTCTTCCATGTTACTCCAAAAGACCTTGTGTTCATCTTATGTGCTCTTCCTCCTTTGTACATGCATTTCTAAAACATTTGGGGGATGAGGTCAATTAAAAAATAATCATATTAATATACATTATTTATAAAATGCACATATTGACCCAAGGTCTATGGATCCCTTATGTTCTCTTACATGTTTTGTATGTATTGCCCTAACTTACGTTTGTTTGGGGGCATTTCACTATTGTTATGTGCTTATGTTTGGATGCATACTAACTTAAATAAATTGCTCCCAATTAGAGTACGCAATCACTTTAAGGTGGGGACATACACTAAACTTTACATTTCACTTTGTGCACACACCATGAGACTAGTTTGTACACTTTGATCACACACAATGATTTGGTTGGTTTCACCCATTTTGTAGCATCTTATCCAAGATTAACAAAAAAGTAGAGGATTTTTATTGCCCTTGTAATCTCAATTGGCATGAAGCTCATCTAGCATAGCACAACTTGCTAGCCCTTATGAGACCTTCATTTCTGTATGAGTCACCTAGCATAAGGAATTTTGCTAGTCCTTGTGACTCCTTATGTACAGACTCCTAGTAAGTATTTGAGGATCTTTCTAGACCTAGCTACCATGATTTGTGTGTTAGTAACATGACCCCTAGAAAGTATGTAGGGATTCTTACAAGTCCTAGAGGTCATTCCTTTTGTTTTGATATGGATCCTAGTAATATTTTGCAAATATTCCTAGCCCCATATGTTATACTTTTTTGTTTTAGCATGCTCCATGTGTGTTGCAAATGTAGATAATATTGCTCACTTTGTACTTGTCTTTTATCTTGATATTATATGCTGAGATCCTAAGTCTTGGGGGCTATTTCCTTGCCAAACTTAGTGTTATCTTGTCTCTTTGATGTCTTAATGAAATAATGTTTTTCTTATCCATAATTTATCAAGATTATAAGAATAAGTTCATAATCCTACTAAAGTGGGGGATAAATGTAGTGCAATAAATTCTATTGCTTTATAATTCCACACACTTTAGACCCACTTTGGTGATTATGTTTGGTTCATGTCTGATTGTGCTCACTTTTTAGAGTGTTTTTGGAAAGTTGGTATAATCCCCTACTCATGACCTTTGTATAGACTTAAAATGTTGGGACTAGGGTGCCCAACACCCTTGTTTTAAAAGTTTAGCCCCAATTTTTTATAATGGTTAGCTTTGCAAGTAGCAAGAAATTGCTCCCAATGTCGACCTTCTGCAAAAATAAAATCCCAAATGGTGTAATTTGTGGATTTAAATACATCTCCCTCTCTCATTTAAATTATAACTAAAAATAATTATCATCCTATGAGAATTCCATCAAAGCACAATTGAGCACAGGTCAACAGTTAAGGAGTTAAACATTCAAGTATACATCTTTGTTTCAAAATCCATGATTAATTATGATGTGTTCCTCCATGATGAAGGCATGAATTAATATCAATCAAGAAACATCAAACCTTATTTGAGAGTTCAAGCCAAGGGTTTCATATCTAAGGCAACATTTATCAATTCAAGCATTTCCATTAAGGTTTTAGATTTTTTCCTTTCTAAGGACAAGCTCTCTTTTTATCAAGTGTTGTTGTAGAGAACATGGGAAAACAAAAAACATATTTTTTCTTAGGAAAGAACCTATAAAACACAACATTTTTCCCTATTTTTCATGTGCATAGGTTTAGATTTGATGAGAGATAGTACTATAGAAGTATAGACTAGATAGTGATGGGTGATCTTAGAATTTGAATAGAAAGAAACACCTAAACTAGGGCTCTCTCCAACTATGTTTGAATCTTTTCATCTACTTTTCAAAGAGATAGGCTATAGGACCTCTTGATCCAAAATTTGGAACTTACTGTTGATCATAACACCCTCAAACAAGTGTGCCCTCCGACCTTGTCTAGTATTTTTTGCTCTAGATTACATCTATAGGTTCTTCTTTGTCTCCTCTTTCCATAATTGAGCTACTATGTTGGTTTTTTGTAGTGTATTTCACTAATATTTTTGAAAGTTATCAATTTATTATCATTTAACCTAATTCATTCACACATACTTCACAATCTCAATCCCATTGCAACAAAGTCAATTTCTTATCATTTGGCCTAATTCATTTACACACACTTCACAATCTCAATCCCATTGCAATAAAGGAATCATAAATTGTAGTGTTCATATCTCTTATTAGGACTGTAACTGAACCTATTTATGCTTCCAATGATATACAATGGAGATTTGAGATCTTTGTTTGCATTCATATGCTAGAATCTCAAATTCAACATATCATCCTCATATGACCTTCAACATTGGTGCTTTGTTTCTTTTTTAAGTAAGTCATTTTGCATGATAAAAGGATATGGTCAAGTTCTTGATAGTTGTTTTGCTAAATAAGATGACTTAAGTTGACCAAGTGTTGATTTATGTCGAGATGATGGAGAAAATGTCTCAATGTCTTTTTAGAACATGGAGATAATAAATGGTGTATTTTTAGAATGTGATCTTATTCTTTAATCTTTTATCTTTCTACATATTTATTCATTTCATACACTTTACACATATCTTATTTATTTATACACACACACACACACACACACACACACACACACACACACACACACACACACACACACACACACACACACACACACACACACACACACACACACACATATATATATATATACTATCCTCTCATTCACCACAATGCCTTGGGGAAGGATATAGTAACTGCCCATCCTAATTTCTTGCACCCTAAGTTTGTAAATGGTACATCAAAGTTTCATGATTTTTTTGGGTTTCTTCATATGTGAATTAAGATTTTAAAGTTATTATTTTAACTTTTTGATGGTTATGAAAAATGTGGTAGCATTCATTATGTGCACAAAGTTCAAAACATGTTTATTTAGAGGTGACACCTAATACTTATTTATAGACACCCCAATAACTGTGCATGATTAATCCAATAAATATTTTTGTTTTGGCCAATAATTATGCACAAATGCCCCAATAATAATTTGTTATGGGTACCAATAAAGTTACACAACTCATCTAGTTAAATATTATAATTTTTACTAGTAGAGGTACAAGTGGGTGACTATTGGTACATATGAAATATTTTAGTGGGCTTTTAATTATCATGTATTGGCTTTTTTTTAAAGAAAGTAATTGGGGGTTTAGGTGATGCAAGCAGTGAATAATTATTGGAACATGGGCATTAACTAAGCCCCTTTTCCTATACACTTATTTTCATGTACAGTTGTTAATTACCTAGATTGTTTCACTTCCCAAGGTTATTAATAATAAAAAGGTTGGACCTACAATCAAAACTTGGAATTTTCCTTTTCAAAGTCCAAAATTAGTTAACAAGCCGCATTTGTTACCCCACCTTAAGTTGACTAAATATATCTACATACATATACATTTGTGTTATCCTCTCATTCATCACATGCTCCTGTAGACTTAGCCTCATAAAGTAATTAGTCACTTAGATTTGATTGTTCATTTTTCAAGGTCATTTATGCAACCTTGAGGTTGAATCTATAATCATAGAGTTGACCTTTTTCCTTTGAAAGTCCAAAATTGGTTAAATAACCCCATTAGTTTCTTACCTTGAGTTGATTAAATACATGTTTTACAAAATTTGATGTTTCTTATTAGTAAAGAGATTTTTAAAAGGACCCTTTTACAGTAATATTGACCTTCAACACAAAATATAAGTTCCACAAGGTGTGAGGCTTACAAAAGGAAACAATAATGGTGTGTTTTTTAGTGTGATCTCATTCTCTAGTCTTTTATCTTTCTACGTATTTATTCATTTTCATAAACTTTATGTTTATCTCATTATTTTATAGCTACATATTTATACATTTATTTTATCCTCTCATTCAACACAACACCTAGGGAAAGGATACTAGTTGTCACCCACCCTAACTTTGTGTACCCTAAGTTTGTAAATGATACATCACATTTTCATATTTTGTTGGGTTTATTCATATGTGAATTAAGAACTTAAAGCTATTGTTTTAACTTCTAGATAGTTATGAATAATGTGGGAGGATTCGCTATATGCACAAAGGTAAAAAAGTGGTCATGTAGAGGTGAGTCCAACACCTATTTATAAATGCCCCAATAATTACATGTGCTACATCCACCTTAATAATTTGGATAACTAATCCAATACATATTCCTCTAATAACTATTTTAACCAATACTTATGCACAAATGCCCCAATAATCATGAGTTATCAGGACCAATGAAGTTGCACAACTTGTCCAATTACATATTAAAAAAATTACTACTAGTAGTACAAGTGGTAAATTAGGTGTCTATTAGTACATATGAAATATTTTAGAAGGATTTTAATTATTGCGTATGGGATTGTTTTAAAGATAGTAATTGGGGGATTAGGTGAGCAAGGAGTTAACAATTATTGATACATGGAAAGCTTCTAGGCCCCTTTCCCTATACACTTAGTTCCATGTATAGTTGTTAGTTACCTAGATTTGACTATATTATTTCCCATGGTCATTTATGTAATCACAAGGTTAAGCCTAAACTTGGACTTTTCCTTTTAAAAGTAAAAAATTAGTAAACAAAAGACATCAATTTTTCCATCTTAAGTTGACTAAATATACCTGCATATCTACATATTTGTTTTAATCTCTCACTCACCACATGCACCTATACACTTAGCCTAACTTGTTAGTCACCCAAATTTGCTTTTTTGATTCTCCAAAGTTATTTATAAAATCATGCAGTTGAATCTATAGTCACAAACTTGACCTTTTTTTGTTTGGAAGTCTAAATTCAAATAACCAATCGCATTTGTTTTCTCACCTTGATTTGATTAAATATATGTTTTACAAAATTTTAAAGTTTTTATTAAGGTAAAGAGGTTTTGAAATGGGCACAACCATTTTATATAAATATTAACCTATAACAAAAAGAAAAGTTTAAAGAGGTGTAAGATGTACCAAATAAAACAACAACAAATAAACAACCACATAGTGTGGAGGGGAAAAAGCGAGACTGGGTGACTAGGACCTAAGCTCAATTTAGCCAACACATTGGGAATATGAAAAAGCCTAGGGAGAGAGCTCACTTTGGCTACTTCTTGTGAGAAAGAGAGATCCAAGGATTATCTCTTAGGGTTTCTATTCCTCTTGTTGTAAATGAAGGAAATATATGCACAATTGATTGTAGTGATGAACTATGCTAGGAGATAAACAATGAAGCATATATGAACTGAAATTGCATACACTTACATATTTGAAAATGAGATACTCAAAGAAGAGAAGGGTGAGGAATTTGGATGTGTACCTAATGCTAAAAAATGAACCAAACTGACCTAGATAGGAGTGTTATTCTCTTATCCTATTTTTTCTAACAAGAGGCTGTAATTGAGAGACCGCAACCCTGAGATCCTGAGCCCTCAACCTGCTGAAAACCACTGAAATTGAGGAGTACCAAGGTGCCACGCTCCTGTCCTAGGAAAGACCGGGGAACCATGCCCCTTTCCTTAATGGATTTGGGCAAATATGAGGGTTTAGGATAGTCCCTATGTCTTCTGCTGATTCAAGAAGCCTTCCAGGTCTGTATCTACACCTAAAACTGAAAAGAGAGGGTTTGGGTGGCTATGTAGGGTTCTTCCTTAGTCAAACCCCTATTTTGGTGATTTCCACCTCAACAAATAGCCAATTTGTATAGTAAAATAGTGTGTGGAGGAATCTTGTGTGTGTGCAAGACCCTAAAATGATGAATGCAAACAATCTAGAGCAACCCTAAAGAGTAAACCCTAAATGCTTGTAATTGACAAAGTAAATGCTCTAAATCAATGATACAAAGTGATATAAAGCATAAATTTAAATATGCAAATTGATGTAATGAAGCCCATGCAAAGACATGAAAATAACATGAAATCATACCCAACCCCTAAGGGAGGGGTACAAGCCAATCGTCAATCGATGATCTCCTATTATTCTTCAATGTCTTCAAGGATCCTAATTGATGATGAATTATTGATGAATACTTGATAAATGTTGTTGAATTTTGTTGAAGAATCCACATAAGCTTCTCTTTCACTACATAGAAGGCTCCTTGTGATTGCTAGGTCTCTTCGCTAAAAACTCCTTTTTTCGTAGATAGATCCTAGTTGCCTTCAAATGAGGAAAGAGAGATCTTATGTATGAAACCCTAGATCTTAATTTCATCTTTAGGTAGACCTAGGATTTCAATTTCCCACCAATTTCTTGGGGTTAAGCATTATAATATCATAGAATTATGCTCCCAAAATTTTGAGAAAAATGTTAGGGACCAGGTTCAAAGTGCACCTGGTCCAACCAAATTTTTACCAAATTTTCAGGGTTGTTAGATATCATGATATTAGAGTGAATCCCAAAGTTACAATTGATTCCGATATGTTTTGATATGCGAAATTGGGCCTTAAAGGTCAAAATAAGACATAATTAGGGTTTATGATTTAATGATTTATTGGAGGAATAAAATAAAAAGGGGCACACTTAGGGTAAAGGGCCCAATTTTATTATGTGGGGAGTGATGAAATATGACTTTAGATTTAATTAAATTAATTAATTAAATGCTTAAAGGGAAAATACAATGCAAGATGCAAACACACTAAGGTGGGTACTCAACTAAGCGTAGAATTGTACCATGCTAGCAAGGGTGTACAATTTACAATGCTATATTTAGCCCCCACTTTAGTGGCCATATGAAACTACGTGCATATACAAGCTAAAGTAAAGAAAAGTAAACATTCATGAAAAAGGATATATCCACAAGTTATCGGATGAAGCCCCTAGCGGTATCTATAGCACACAGTTAGGAACCGTACCCTACAAATCCACATGTTTGATAAAATCACAAAATAACCTAAATTCTTACTAAGGAAGGCGATGAAAATTAGAGGGTAGCTTTATGCCCCCTGTTGTTTCGGCTTGCTAATTTAGTGAGTTGAAACAGATTATTCATGTTTACCGCATCGAATTGTGAAAGAAGATTGATGACAAATGCTCACAAGAAGATTTCATACAAGATCAAAAACTAAATGGAGAATCATTTGGTAAGAAAGTGGACTAAGCCTCAATTCCAGCACAACAAAGAGTGTGAGGATTTGAGATCTCTCTAACACAAGATGAAAGATTTAAATGGAAACAAATGCAACTCCATAAAGGAAATTGGAAAAGAATAGAGGATTGAAATGACATCAAAGAGAGATTATTTATAGCAACTCTTTTAAAGAAGGGAAGAAATCCTCATCAGGGACATTCATGTTCACAAAATAGAAGGGTTTATTATAAAATATACTACTCAATGAAGAAAAAAATTGATGAATGATCAAAGCATTATAATACCTAGGAGGATGTCCCCAGTAAGAATATGTTCTTAAGATCCCATTAGGGATGCTTGTTCCAATATTAGAGGAGAGATTCAAATATAAATACACCTCTAAAATCAATAAGAAATCCTTATAGAAGACACTACTTCACAAAGGGGAAATTTTAATCTTAAGAAGGAGAGATGTTTGAAATCACTCTTGTCCCCCATATATACAGAGAAGAGATGAGATAGAAATAGGCTCTTATGTTGCTTCCAAAAGTATGATTGCACATGAAATTGTACCATCATGAATGACAATGAGCCCCCAGTAAGTGAGATACCAATATCACATAAGGATGAGCAACATAATAGCCATTAATGTTATTCAAAGACATGATAGATTGAATGAGGTATTTGAATATGACATGTTAAATTCTCTACTATAACTGAGATTAAAAACATGTATAAGATGATACATGTTAAAAAGTCTTTAGAAAGAGAGAAGTTTATAGGAGAAGAATAGGCCACTAAGTCATACTTTTCTTGAACACAAGAAATGTTAGGAGAGGGATAAGTGTAATTCATTAGAGCCTTATTCCTAGAAGAAGGGATTTTAGAAAGAGTAGAAGATAAAATCTCATAAGTGGGATTAGAAATCTCTCGAGGAGATTCATAAAGAGATTTATTCATTACCAAGATTTCCTTATGAGGGGGATGAATGTTGAAAGAAGTAGAAGATGATTTAATTGAGGCGGGGTCATCATCACTACTAAAAAATAGCATTCACATTGAGAGATAGTCTTTTAGATGATTTGGTGGGCTTAGAAGGATCATATCCAAGTCCAAATGAAGCTTCATGTGTATTATGTTCTAAAGGAACTTTAATTCCTTGTTCATTTGCGCCACAACCATTTCCATTAGGGCCACTCTTAGCTAAAATGTGAAAACCAGAACCATAAAGGGATGCCAAATCAAAAAGAGATGGTTGTGCCTCATAGGTCTCAATGTTATATGAATTAGAGGAAGGATTTGAAGAATTATTTGGATTAGAACCAACCACAAAGTGGTTACTTAGTTGTTTATACAAAGTGGGTTGCTCTTTAGGTTCCTCCTTAGATTTCTCCTTCTTAGTCTTAGATTTTTTCCAAGATACTCTATACTCTCCTATAAAAGTACGGTTAAAGTCTAGAGATCCCCAATCATCATCTGAGAGCACTCCTTCAGGAGAAACCATATCTTTGGGAGGAGATTCTGATTCATTAGAAGAATTAGGAGTACTAGAAGGAACAAGATCATTAAAGGAAATAGATGTATTTGAAGTAGTAGGAGGATTGGGAGAAGAATGGGAAGTATTTGAACAAGAAGATACATATTTTAATGGAGCTTGAATATTGATATCAAATAACAAGGTATATGTTGTATTGTTGTAAATGAGCTTGAATTGCCTATGAAAAGATGAGGGGACAACTTGCATGCTATGAATCCATGATCTCCCTAATAGAAGGTTATATGTCAAATTACCAGACATGTCATGAATAGGTGTAGGTAGAGTAACATGACCTACATTAACAGGAAAGGTTATGATACCTAAATCTTGTTTAGAAATATTATCAAATCCTCGAATAGAAATAGAATCAAGTTCGATGAGAGAACGATCCACATTAATCTTATCCAATAAGTCCACACCGCAAACATTAAGGCCAGATCCATTATCCACAAGGGTCTGTCTTATAGCAGTATCATTGATAATAACTACAATCATGAGAGGATCATATTGATGTTGGATTTCATGAGAAGGTAACTCATCTTGTGTGAATAAAATTTGAGCTTTAGGTTTGTTTGTAGGATCAATCAAAGAAGCCATGTTATTAGGTGTCATTGCGGGTGGGACATCTAAGTTTTTCAAAGCATCTTGTAACATCCAATGATAAGAAAGTGAAGTTTGAACTAAATCCCAAATAGAAATCTTGGTAGGAGTAGCTTTAAGTTGTTCGATGAGATCATACTCCTTACTAAGAGTCTGTGATATACGAGGTACTTGTGGAAGAGTGGGTTGAGAGGGAGGAAGTGAAGTTGGGATAACTAGAGGAGGATCAGGTTGCCTATTGTTTCTTGTGTTGTAAGTATGAGCAACCTCATTATAACTCTCTTTAGTGATTTTTTAAGCATATTCATAAGGGCTCTTAGTAGGATAACCTCCTTGCACAGTAATAACAGGTTTCTTAGGAGTGCAAAAAGAATCATTAGCATAACCACCTTGAACCACTAAGATAGGCTTACGATAAGAACTTTGAGAAGGACAAGCACCTTGAACCACTAAGATATTCTTACGTTGAGAAATTTGAGAAGGATAAGCACCTTGAACTGTGAAGAGGAGTTTATTAGGTGTTTCATTCACATGTATCAAATTGATTGAAGATGGTTTAGGAATATCAAAGGTGTCCTTATGGATTCTAGAATAAGAATAGACAAGATTGTTGGAAGAATTGTTGATAGTCTCTTTTCACACTAAAATGTTATCATGGTTAAGATCAATTTTAGGAGGTAGACTAGGAGTAGGCATTGGTGTTTTAGAAGGAATAATATTAGTAGGAAGGGTCATATCATCCTCTATCATCAAAGGATCTACATGGGGAATAGAGTCTCTAGGGGAAGGATCAACATTACTCTCTAAATTTTCACAAGAGATGTTAACAATCTCTTCTTGAACTAAGGTATCCTTACGAGTAGAACCTATTTGGGGAGAAGGAGATGCCTTACTTTTAGATGAAAAATGATTGAGATTCATGGAAGGTGAGATGCTATCAAGGGAGTTATCAATCATTGTTTCATTTCCTTTCGCTAGGGTTCTCTCATGAGGTAGATAATAATCAACACCCTCTTCTAATGGTTCATCCAAATAGTGTGGTCTTTGAGAAAAGTATTAGAAATATCTTGCACAAATATGTCCTTATTGTTATTGCCAAAAATGGGAGAAGGGATAACATTGTTCATTAATTATTCATCCTTAGGAGGGAGAGCATCACTAAATGTGTTTAAATCATCCTCTTGCCTTAAAATGTGTTCAATAGGATGTTTAGGGGAGAGGGAATTAAGGAAATTGATTATGATTTCATCTTTTTTTTCTAAGGCATCTTTATGGGTAAGACAAGTTTTGGGGCAAGGAGAAGCATTTCTCATTAATGCATCATCTCTAGTGGGATTTTTTTTGAAGTCAAAAGAGGAAATTCCATCACTAGGATAAGTAAAATAGTGTGTGCAGGAATCTTGTGTGTTTGAAAGAACCTAAAATGATGAATGCAAACAATCTAGAGCAACCCTAAAGAGTAAACCCTAAATGCTTGTAAATGACAAAGTAAATTCTCTAAATAAATGATGCAAAGTGTTCTAAATCATAAATGTAAATTTCAAATTGATGTAATGAAGCCCATGCAAAGACATGAAAACACCATGTTATCATACCCAACCGCTAAGGGAGGGGTACAAGCCAACCACAAGCCAGTGTTCAATGTCTTCAAGGATCCTAATTGATGATGAATGCTTGATGAATACTTGATAAATGTTGTTGAATGTTGTTGAAGACTCCGCATAAGTTTCTCTTTCACTACATAGAAGGATCCTTGTGATTGCTAGCTCTCTTCGCCAAAAACTCCTTTTTTCATAGATAGATCTTAGTTGTCTTCAAATGAAGAAAGAGAGCTCTTATGTATGAAACCCTAGATTTTAATTTCATCTTTAGGATGGCCTAGGATTAGAATTTACCACCAATTTCTTGGGGTTAAGCATTATAATATCATAGAATTATGCTCCCAAAATTTTAGGAAAATTGTCGAGGACCAGGTGCAAAGTGCACTTAGTCCGACCAACTTTTCACCAAATTTTCAGGGCCGTTAGATATGATGATATTAGAGAGAATCCCAAATTTAACGCTAATTCCGAGATGTTTTGATATGCAAAATCAGGCGTTAAAGGTCAAGATAAGACATAATTAGGGTTTATGATTTAGTGATTTATTGGAGGAATAAAATAAAAAAAGGGGCACACATAGGGTAAAGGGCCCAATTTTATGATGTGGGGAGTGATGAAATATGAATTTAGATTTAAATAAATTAATTAATTAAATGCTTAAAGGGAAATTACAATGCAAGATGCAAACAAACTAAGGCAGGTGGTAAACTAAGCATAGAATTGTACCACCCTAGCAAGGGTGTACAATTTACGATGCTACACATAGAGACATAAAAATAAAAGAACAAATAATAGATAAAAGATAAATAAAAGACCAACTAGTTGTGATCAACTAGCATTTTCAATTGTAAATAAAATTTCCACTTATTAGCCATGAAACTAACTTGGTCCTTGAAGGAGAGCCCCTATCTATCATCACTAGTGCTAATAACCCTATTTTTATCAGCAGTGGTTTTAGTTGTAGTTGCAAACACATAAAAACTGGCTATGAGCAATTAAATAAATATTATTATTGCCCCTGCAATAATAATTTTGTCTATCTGGTGGGAAAGAAATAAATGAATTGTTAGACAGAATATCTCCCCTCTTCACGAAGTTTTGGATGAAATAGAGAAGTCTATATCAGAAGTAGCCAATGCCTTCATCTACAAAAACATTAAAGAGTAATATCGCCCTCTCTTCCTAGGATGGATCAATTATTAGGAATTGGCATCGATTGGTTGATCCATCTCCCCCTTCTTGTAACAATTACAATCATCAGTCTACTAACAAAGCAAATGTCAAATGGTAGCCACCACCCATTGGTTATATGAAGATAAATTTTGATGGTTCCTCAAGAGGTAACCCGAGTAAGTTGGGTATTGGTGTTTGCATTAGGGATCATTCAGGAAAGTTGATAGCTTTTAAAACCTCTTCTATTCCCCCTGACACAAACAATGTGGCAGAAGAATATTCTCTACTGACTAGCTTATCATTAGCCAAAAAATTGGGCCTTTCAAAAATTCATATTGAAGGAGACTCAAGTGTCATTATTAATACCTACATCAAGAAAACATTGTCAATTTGGAAAATAACATACATTTTAAAACAAATATGGTCTCTCATTGATACATTTCATGATCACTTAATTTCTCATACGTTGAGAGAGGGAAATAAAGCATCATATTTTTTAGCAAACTTGGAATGCAATAACTAAAATTTAGATCCATCCAGATTGGGGCTCAGTTTGGCAGGCTTTCCTCAGCTAGCAGAGATAATCATTAATGAACAAACCTTAGATTGCACATATAAACATCGATCTTTAATGATCACTCAGATATTTTTGCATGGGCAAGGCATGGTAGTCATAATATAAGGTATATATTGTCATTCACTCAAATGGGTTGCTAATCATGACAATTAAAGGATTTTTCTCCCATTTTCTCTAATTATTAACTGCATTCATTTTACCCTGTACTTCGCATGTGTATACTGTCATGTGTTGTAGGTTGAGCGTGTGCTACATGACTTCTAGTAGTGTGTTTCTCCTTTTAAATTTTTATTATCGTGCTTGAGAATTTTTTGTAGTGCACTCGTTGAGCTCGATTTCATCTTCCTCTAGCTCCGGTGACCTATATTTTTGGTGAATTCCTTTCAACTATAGAGTATCGACCTAGAAATTATAGTTTTCCTGTAGGTTGAAGATTCGGAAACACCTTTTGATGATCATATTTTTGACTCTCAGCTTGATTGAGGATTTAACATTCAGTGTCAATATTACAAAAGATGTGTAAAGAAAATTATTTGTGAAGAAGTGTTGTACCCGCAAGAGAAAAGAATCATATTTTCATCGCAGTTGGTCTCCATATTTCTATCTAACACCCTGGACTTACTTCAATCTTGGAGCAGTTTACAAAGTATTGCAAGTAAGGTTGTTAAACCTGAGTTCACACTGGGTAATAAATTACTTTCTGCGGTTCAAAAATATGATCTTTGGAATGGTAAAGAAAATATTGGTGTTCTCATCCTGAGAAATTACTTGTAGAGTCGAGATGACTTTATCATCATTTATGATAGTATTAAGCACTCACTGGACCTACTTTCAGTACAACCATTTCAACAAGCAGTTTGGAATATGGGCAAAGCTCTTGATTTTGAGACAAGCAGGATATACTCAAAGATGCATGCCCTCCTTGCAATCACGGGGCATGACCACAATGTCCCTAGCCCGTCGGCAATCTTAGGTCCAGATGTTCACACTTGGTTGCAAAGTAACACCAATCACCTAGGTTTACCTAAAAGGAAATCTTTGCCTCAATTCACTTCGGCTTCATCACAGTTGAATTTGGAAATCCCTATTCTCCACCTTCAAAACTTGATCTTGAATGAAGCTAGTGAAGAATCATGTGTACAACCTATGGAAGAATAGTTGCTCTAGTCTCCAAATTTTGCTTTCGGTTTTACAATTTTGGTACTGACTCTCCCTGGCATTGACAGATGAAGATAGTCAGTGAAGATTCAGATGGTTAGACAAGCAATATCATTCGAGTTTATGCAGTTTTCACTCAGTTTTGCTTTAGATATTATGGCTAAGTGCCCTATTTTTTATGTTGTCAGCATAGCCCAACCGGTATAGTCCAACCAGTGTTGCCCAACCGATATAGCTTAACTGGTCTTGCCTAACTGGTATAGCCCAACAGGTTTGGCCTTACAGGTATAGCCTAACCGGTGTATATCTAACCAGTGTAGCCCAACTAGTATAGCCTAACCAGTGTATGCTTTTCTTGTGTAGCCCAACCAGTGTAGCCTTACCAGTAGCAGACTTAGATATATAGTTATTCAGCAAACAGGACAGAAAACCAACACACAAGAATTGTGCGATGCTCAAGTTATCAGTAAGGACGATAAGGGAAGAGTTAGATGTTGCAATTTAAAACATATTATTATGATATTGGCATGAGTCCATGAATGTAACAACATCAACATTTTCGACGTATGTAGCGAGTTTTGTTGTACCTATTTTACATACATGTAATTGGAGGGTATCGGTGGGAGGGCGGGGGATGTTTTATCCCTTGTATCATGATGTCATTTGTATTTTCGGGATAGGAATGGAGGTTTTCTTGTTGGCTCTTTCCTCCAGGAGCCCTTGAACCAGTTTTATTAATAATAATATATTAGTGGCTTGCCACTTTTGCCAAAAAAATAAAATTATATTTATTTAATAATTATTCTTCTATTAAATAGTTAATTTGAAAAGATTAATTTATTTAATTCATTTCATATTCTTCTATTAATTAATTAATTAAAAGATTTTATCAATTAATTTATTTTATTCCTTTCTTCTAATCAATTAATTAAATATCTTATATGAAATTAACTTCTATGCACTATTCTATAGTCTCATCAATTAAATAAATTCTTAATTATTTAATCTTCCTTTTCCAACTCACCTTCATCTCCACATCACTTCTTCTTTGCCAACTCATCAATTGTTAATATCTCATCAAGGGTTTAGTTTTATTTAGATTAATTTTTCCTTAGTTTATTTTATTAGGTTTTTCTGTTCCGACAATTTTGTATAACAGTTTACAACTGTTTTTGCCTCCTCTTTATATCTGCTTGTTTTTTTTATTTGAATAACACAGTTTTTACGAGAATACAAATTATATTCAGATTGCCATTATTTCCATTTTTTTCTATTTGCTAATAGAGATCTCAGATTGTTATTTTCGGCTTGGGCTATCAGTGGTATCAGAGCTTTGGAGTTTGGAGTATATTTTTATGTGAAGCATCTGAAGATTGCAACTTTCTACAAAATCAAAATATGGAAACAAAAATTGATTCAGGTGAAATCAATTTATTTATTTTTACAAAAATTTTATATCTTGTTATATTTGGTAAAGTTTGGCAAGAGATTTTGATTAATCCTATAAATTTGCAAACTGTGCAAATTCTATATACATTTATTTTCAAGTTACAATGTAGTCTATTGTTTCATTGATTGGGGAAATATGAACCGGAAAAGACACTTGGTTGGAATGGCATAGAAAAGTGGAAAATACATTAATTTTTAATGATTTATGATATACAATATGTGATGGAGATACCCAACCTACAAAACCAACAGATGTTAAAGAAAAATAAATTTGGAATTATAAAAATTCAATAGCCTTGGCTTTGATAAGAGCTTCAGTTAATGGAGATGTATATCGACATTTACAAGGATGCAAATTTGCTTGGGAAGCCCTTGACAAGTTAAAAAATTTATTTGATTCTCATTCAAAATTAGAATTTATTTAGTTACAATTAAAATTGTTCAATCTTGAATTAAAAAATGGTGATGTTATGAGTTTGGATTCTAAAATTAGAGCCATAAAATAAAATGTTAATGCCATTGGTGGGAAATTTGATATTTATCTCACTGCTTTTATTAAGGCACTCCTTCCAACACATTCTACTTATCTAGAGTCCCTTCAAGCAAGTAACCAAATGAAAACCATTACTTTTGATTTATTGGTTGAAAAGTTGGCTGAACGTGAAAAAGCTTTTGGAAGAAAAATAGATAATACTAATGAAAATGCTTGTTTTGCTCACCAAGAAAAACCTCTAAATAAGAGCTCTTCAAGAGGAGGTTATAATGATAGAGGAAAAGGTAGAGGTCAATGGAGGAGAAATGTTAATCAAAATGATAGGCAACATTTATATTGTAAAAGATGTGGTAGAAAAGGAAGTCATGAAGCACATGAATGCAAGTTGTCATGGGATAAGATAGAAAGTTTTAAAGAAAATAATTTTAAGCAAAAAGATAAAACAAAAGTTTATAATGATGGTAAACATTCAAATGATAAAATTCCAGGAGCAGCCCAATTTTCTTGTGATAGTGACGGTGATCAATATGTGCTTTTTGTTTCTGACTTTGCATCTAATTCCTATGATATGATTCTTGGATCTTAGATACTAGAGCCACACAACATATGACATTCTAACGTGATTACTTTGAGGAATTTCATGAAAGTGCATGTGGTCCAATTTATTTAGGTGATAAATCAAGTCTCAAACCTATTGGAAAAGGAACTATTCGATTTAAGTTGTCTAATCTTCCAGACTTTGTGCTTCATGATGTATTGTTTATTCCTTAATTGAAACGTAATTTGTTATCACTGGTATTGATTCGACACCAAGGCTACTCTATTCTGTTAAAAGATGGGCAAGTTGTTGGTAGAAAATAATCAAATAATCAAGTTGTATTCACTGAATGTGAGGATGGGAGATTATTAAAACTAAATGGCACTTCTTCTTTTTCTAAAATTTTTGCATATCTTACTGAAGAAGGTAGTCTATCTCCTGTTCTTTTATGGCATGCAAGACTTGGGCATATTGGTTATGATTACATTCATATCCTGCAAAAGAATGGTGTTGATGGCTTACCTATTTTGCCTAAAAAAATCAAAAAATGTGAAGCATGTACTCTTGCCAAGCAACATAGAAATTCTTTTCCTCGCTCCACTTGGAGAGCACAAAGAAAATTGCAGCTTATTCATTCTGATTTATGTGGGCCTTTACTAGTAAATTCTCTGGGAGGATCTAAGTATTTCATGTTGTTTATTGATGATTACAATCGCATGAATTGGATTTATTTCTTGCAGCAAAAATCAGAAGCTTTTGAAATTATTAAAAGGTTTCGTGTTATGATTGAAAAACAAGCTCAATCTCAAATTGGTACTCTTCGAATAGATAATGGTGGAGAATTGACTTCTCTAGTTTTTGAGGATTATCTACGTCAAAATGGGATCCAACATCATCTTACTATTCCAAGTACTCCTCAACAAAATGGTGTTGTTGAACGAATGAATAGAACTATCATGAATATGGTTTGTGCAATGTTATATTTTAAAGGAATCAAATTACATTTTTGGGCTGAAGCAACAAGAACTGTAGTTTATCTTCATAATATATCTCCATCATCTGCATTACACCAATCTATTCCATATGAAGTGTAGTTTGGATATCCTCCTTCTATTCAACATCTTCACATTTTTGGTTCCTCTTTCTATGCTTTAATTCCCAAGGACAAAAGAAGTAAGTTGCAACATCACAGTATTAAGTGTATTTTTCTTGGTTATTCATAATCTTCCAAAGCATATAGGTTGTATGATGAAGTCAACAAAACTTTCTTTATTACATGTGATGTTGTATTTGTTGAAACCTCCAACATTGCTGAAAATGATGAATGTAAATTCAAACAACTTGATACAATTACAAATTTTTCTCCTTGGATAGAAAAATCTTGTGAGATTCCACATATAGAATCTATATCTCCAAGTGGTCTAATTCATGATTCTCCATCAATCAATGACCAAGAAGAAACCCATCATGATGAGCTTGAACTCTCCAAACCATTAACCACTAATACAACATCTAGTAATGAAATGGTCACATCTTTCTTGCAACCAAAGTCTTCTCATAAGTGGGCAAAACAAGTCCAACAAACATTGAAAGATTTAAGACCTGATGAAATAGGTAAAATAGGTACAAGAAGCTCTTACAAAGAAAGGCTCTAGGCTCAAACCAATAGTGCAAATAACTTGGAGACCATTGGTGAACTCAATCTCATAATTGACTCTGAGCCATCATCCTATAATGAAGCCAAAAATATTACAGTATGGAGGAAAGATATGCAAGATGAGTATGATGCCCTTTTGGTGAATGGGACATGAGAGTTGGTTGATCCTCCACTTGGTTGTAAACCTATTGGCTACAAGTGGATTTTTAGGAATAAATATAAAGCAGATGGTACACTTGACAAACACCTTATTTAATATTCAAAATTTGAAAGAACAACTGAAGCAAGGTTTTGATATGACTAATTTGGGCTATCTTTATTACTATTTGGGTATTGAGGTAACTCAAACACCTTATTTAATTTTTATCACCCAACAAAAATATATTGGTGAACTTTTGCATAAGTTTGGCATGGCTGATTGTAAGCCCCTTAGTACTCCTATGGAGCAAAATCTTAAGCTCTCTTCAGATGACCCTTCAACATTGGCTGATGCAACTATCTACAGGAAACTTGTTGGTAGTTTGATTTATGCTTCAACTACCCATCCAGATATTTCTTTTGTTGTTGGAGTTCTTTCAAGGTTTATGTAACAACCTAGAGAAACTCATTGGTTAGCTGCAAAATGCATTCTTCGCTATTTGCAAGGTACTCAACACTATGGGCTTGAATACTCCAAGACAAACCAATTTTCTTTGGTTGGCTATTCCGATTTCGATTATGTAGGTGATTCCACAGACGGAAAATATACATCCGGGTATTTAATATATCTTGGATCTGCTATCATCTCTTGGAGATCTAAAAAGTAATCTATTCTAGCTGCCTCTTCTTTTGAAGCTGAATATATGGCCGCCTTTGAAGCAACTTGAGAAATCTTATGGCTTCGAAGAATTCTTGAAGATTTGTAGACACCACAGATTTCATCAACTCCACTCTTCATTGACAATCAATCTACTATCAAAATGGCTAAAAATCCAGTATTTCATGATCACACCAAGCACATCAATACAAAGATTTATTTGATTTGGCATCATGTGAAAGATGGCAGCATGTACCTTAAATATTGCCTCACTGCAGATCAAGCAGCAAATATTCTTACCAAGGCTTTGGGCAGAAAAAGTTTGAGAAGTTCAAAGAAATACTCGACTTAACCCCTTCAGATTAAGGGGGGGATGTTAATATCTCATAAGGGGTTTAGTTTTATTTAGATTAATTTTTCATTAGTTTATTTTATTAGGTTTTTCTATTTCAATAGTTTTGTATAACAGTTTACAACTGTTTTTGCCTCCTCTTTATATCTGCTTGTTTATTTTATTTTGAATAACATAGTTTTTATGGGAATACAAATTATATTTAGATTGCCATTATTTCCATTTTTTTCTATCTGCTAACAGAGATTCCAGATTGTTATTTTCTGTCAGGGATATCGTTAATCATGTGGTTAAAGACATTAATGTTTTTAATATTAATACGCATCATTATTTTCAACATTCAATTTATTCTTCAAATAATGTGTATGTACACAACTTCCTCAACCTCCCTATATTCTCTCCAACCTTCCTACATCTTTGGAGGAAGTTGAGTCCACTTGTCCTCTTATCCCTAAATCCTCTCCAACTATCCTATATTCTCTTTGTTGGCATTTACATGAAGATTGCATTAATGATATGTTTTGTTATCATTGATGTCAATTAATCGGTAAGGATATTGCTATTATTGTTGATATTATCTTATAACTGGTAGGATGAGCTTTGTGAAGGAAATTGTAAACTAGAATGTAAGTTTGTGAGTTGAACCGGTAACCGGTGAAATGTTAAACCCTATCTATTTGATGAAATCGGTAAACCCTACCAGTTGTTTTTGTTAAACCCTAACCGATTAAGGTTGTTGAATTGGTTATGTTGGTTTATGATCTGATGATGAGTGATAATGATGGTGACACATATGGTCATTGTATGAAAACAATTTTAAAATGTTTTTGGCACGTTGTTGTAACCTTTTTGTCTAGGGAATGAGAAAAGTGTATTGCATTTAATTCAAAGCGCATGATGGGTTACAAAGATCGAAGAGGTGATGAAAGAGTGGTCAAGGCTTTCTTGATTAATGTACAGAGATTGCTATGTAATCCAATGGTCATACTTGAACTGACTTGTTTGTAATCTCTATGAGATTTTTTGACTTAGGTTGCTGGCTTAATTGATTTGTTTATAAGGTTGATGAAGTTGTCTTGTTGAAGGTGTTGGCAAAGATCAGTTGAGTGTGTGGTTGCTGAACTAGATGATGTATCTGTAGTTTGAGTAAAGGCAGATAGGAGCTTAAAAAGGATCTAATCAAGCAAGTGTAGTGCTATTCAGATGGATCAAGCAAACCCCTATTGTTTTCTAACAATTACAACATAACTAAAATACCCTAATCGGGTAAGCTCTAACAAGCTTGGTTACTTTTCAAATCCTCTAACAAGGTGATCCATTAGCTTGGATTTTCAAATCCTCTATCGAGGTTACTCCTAATAGGGTATTGCTTCTAACAAGGCATTTGTAGTCAATCCCTTAATAGGTGTTTCTTAACAGGATTTTTGTAAATCTTTAATAGGCTTGGCTCCTAATACGATGAACTTTAGAAGAGTTCATATAGTTATCTTGTGAGTGTCATCTCACTGTGGTTTTTCCCATTTGGGTTTCCATGTCAAAAATATTTGTGTCATGTGGTGAATTTTTTTGTGGTTATGATCTTATGGTTGATTTGATTAACTACTTAACTATTCTAATAAGGCATGATAATTGGAAGCATTGAGAAATGAAGTTTGTTGAAATATGATAAAGCATCTAGATGTTTATAAGTTTGATGTTATTTACTGTTAAGTTGTTGTAACAGTCAACCGGTTTCTTATAACTTTTTATCTTGACAATGATATTTCATTGATAAGTTTAGTTTGTGTGATTGAAATTGAGATTGGGAAAGTCTGTATCAGTTTTTCTATTTACTGATTCATGCCCCCCTCTTAGTAATCTATCAGATACTTATTCTTTCATCATACCATCACTCTCAAGTCTTCTTCTCAGTCAAGGTGAGATGTATGACACTTGGCTTCTCCTTCTACCATTTCCTCCATCCTGTAGGTGTAGGAGGAACATCTTCCACCTTTCTCTCTCACATCTCAACCTCTTTCTCATAGCCATCCAATTTGCAAGATTTAATCAGGATCATTGATCTTTGCCACCTAAGCTTATACACTCAAAAATCTATAATTAGAGGTCTCCTAGCCATTTTTGAAACTAATAGCTAATCTTATAGCCAATTAGGAGTCTTTATCTTTGCATCTATGACTTCATTTGCTTAGCATTTTAAGAGTTGTTTTTGTGAAATTTAGCATAAATCATTTTCATAGTTTAGCTTTGCATATCATATCAACTATCAGTCCATTCCACACTTGCCATCTTGGAAGCTACTAGTGTTTGTCTGAGAGCAAAATCATCTACAACCAAGAACAATGGGGTTAGGACACAATGAGACATAAATTATGAAGGTATAATATTTTGTTTGCTTTTTCATTTCATGTTGTTTCATTGGTTGAAACTTGAATTATATATTTGCATGATAGACTAATGAGTTTGCAGGTAATTTCTTTGAGGTGAAACTTAAGTTGATACAAATTTTGGTGCCCATCGTGGGGCTCATGCCTTGTACTTCATTTTATAATATCCTGTCTAATTCTCGCTAACACAATGGATTAAAGCTTTTGTAAACCTGTTTCACGTCTATGTGAAATAATGTAGTGCTTTTACAACTTAGGATAGCCTTTTTTACCATTAGTTTATCGTATTTGCTCTGTATGTTAGCGTTTTTATGATACAGGTTAGCGCTTTTGTCTTACATGTTAGCACTTTTGCTTCCTAGGTTAGCACTTTTTCTTAAGAAATCATGCATATAATACACAGTTTAGCACTTTCATTGCACAGGTTAACGCTTTTGTTCTACAGGTTCTCGCTTTTGTTGTTTTAACATTTTCATTTCACTCTGCTACAAAAATTTGAGATTTTATAATCTGTCCACTAATAAATCCTTGCAGGTTCGACTGTCCAAGACTGATTGTTTTCCAAACTACTGACTTGTGTGATTGCAGGTTTCATTTTGAGCAACTTTTTAATACATTTTCTCACATAATTTAACTAGGAGTATTTTGGGAAGTAAAGAATCATACATGCTCTACCTAGTTTAACTAAGGGGTAAATAAACAACATGCAACTTGCATCATGTGTTTTTAGTAAGATAGGTGCACATAGGTAATCTAAGGGGTACAATAACATTTTTCTACTATGCTAGTTTGAAAGTAGTAGGTGAGTATTCTCTCACCCTAATATGGTGATTAGAAAGCTAGACCTACTTTCATTTTAAGTTTTACATTTAGAGGGCCTGCCTTCCCGAGCTACCTTGAGGGGGCCAGTGAGAGGGGACCAACCCAAGTGGAAACGTGCTAATACTGAGTCCTTCTGATCAACTCTAAATAAATCATGTCTATGATGAAAGTCATGGACAACATGTACTGATTAGTTCATACCGACACTATGTTTCCCCATAAACCCTATGGAGTGTAACCTCTATAGAATGGGAACCTTCTGTATTTATAGAGTGTAGAGTGTCACATGTATGACCACATGACCTAAAGCCCTTACTAAAAACCCTTTTGTATTAGCTACCAAAATCCTTTTAATTGTTGGAGCAAGAGGTCGGACCTCTGAAGCGGCTCACACACATACAGTTCTTAGTAGAGATATGAAGTTTTCCACAGGGAGTTTTCATGGAAACTAGTGCTTGGTTGCCATGGAGAAGTGAGTGTTGAGGGTGGAGCCAATGGGGTCAAGCACCAAAATATCCATTTTGAATAGTGTAGCCTCAGAGGAAACCCCATGTGAGATTCAACAATTATTGTCTTGGCCTACCATAGGATTTGTGCTTAAACCCCATGTGAGATTCAACAATTATTGTCTTGGCCTACCATAGGATTTATGCTTACTTGTTCACTTTGCTTTCCAAACATTGTGTCTTTTGTGCTTGCAAAATATTCTCAAAATAGTAAAAAACTTGAAAAAATTATCATTCTGAAATAAGTCAAAAATATGACAACTTTCTAGAAAACTAAAAAAATTTATTTGACACAATCAGAATCATGCATTTGTAATGCAAAACAACACTTTTACAATGTAGAACAATGTATTTGTTGCATAGAACAATGCTTTTGATCAACAATACAATTCTTTTGACCTTTAGGATCATGCATTTTCTCAACAAAACAATGCTTTTACAACTAAAATACTTCTTTTATAGCTTAAGATCTCACTTTTACCTCGCAGAGAAGCACTTTCATCCAACAGAGCAACGCATTTGTTGCGTAGGTTAGTGTTTTTGGTCAATCTAGGTTAGCGCATCCATTTTACCCCATCTGCAATAGTGAACATTTCCACATGTCAGACCAAAATTTCAACATCGTTTTTAGATCCCCTTTTTTGAGGAGGTTTGTTTTCAACTATCACAAGTCTTCAAACTAGTCAAACAATTAAGTTATCAATCAAATAGGCTATTTTCCAAAGGTTTTCATAAGCATAAACATCCAACAAGTTAGTGATTCAACCATCTCAAGTGCAAATCAACATCAATATCAGTTTCTTATCAGGATATATCACATCCTTTATCATGAAACTTGATCATATCAACCTTTGTTCATTATCTTGGATATATCATTCCTCTTTGGACCTAGGTTTTATCAAAATCAAGACTGCACTTATATTGGAATCAAACAACTTGTAAATCATTAAATGCTTATATGACTTTTAGATATCGCCTCAAGAAAAGAAAACCAAGTTGGATGGCTATCTTGAAGAAGAGAGAATTCTTATATATCAATCACAAAATCTTGCTAAAACATAGAACATTCCTACACCATTTTTGTCACTATTTATGTGGTTTAAGAATGGAGTTTGACAGAGAAATTTTGCAAGCACGTGCCTTTCAACAAAAAGATGCCTTTATCACAATGCACTAATAATGGTGGTAAAATCAACAAAGCTTATCTTCCTAAACCAATGATCACCTATTGAGTTGCATTTAGAAAATCAAGAACTTGGGAAGCTTTCAAATCAATCATATGTTGGTTTGGACTAGAGATCAACATGAGCAATTCAGAAGACAACAAAATCAAATGGAAGAGGAAATCCAATATTTCATCAATTTGGATACACAATTGTTGATGAAGAAGTAGTCAATAACACCATTAGAGATCTTGAACAAGATTATAAGTTTGACTAACTAATGGAAAAATTATTGGAAAAACAAAAGGAAAAGTACATCTTAATGTTGGAAAATTTAGGAGCTAAATTGCCACAAGATTTTAATGTAGAAAGTTTGAAACAAGATGCAGGAACAAGTAACAATTAAAACACTAATGATCCCAATAACGAGGATGTAAATCAAGTGAATCATGAGGAAACAAGAGGAGATAGAACAAGAAGAGACCATGATGATGCAAGGAACCAAGATGACACAAGAAGAGAGCATGGTGACATAAGAACCCATGTTGATAATCCTTTGTTAACTCTCGCTCAACAAATGCAAACCTTACAACAAAAAATATAGGATATGCAAAATGGATTAGGTTCTAAGAAATATTCATTGGAGGGCATTTGTCCATATCCTTTTGACAAGAATTAAAATGTGATACCATTCCCATGTCAACATTGTAAAATTCCTAAATATGATAGGAAATCTGATCCTCAAGATCACATTAGGGAATTTTGCACCATGAGTATAGAGTTTGCACAGAATGAAACTTACTTAATGCATCTGTTTCCTAGAAGCTTAAGTGGACAATCAATGAAATGGTTCTCAAGATTATCATCTGGGATTAAATATTTTGAAGAACTTGTGAACATATTTATCTCACAATACTCCTACAACATACAAAATGAGATAATTATGCTATATGTATGCAATGTCAAGCAAAAGAATGGTGAACCTTTCATGACCTTTTTACAGCAATGGGGATGAATGTTCAATAGGTATCCAAGAGATGTACCCAATCAAGAGAAAATAAACATATTCATTAACAACCTTACCAGTGAAATGAGTTATCGTCTTAAAATGAAATGTCCTCCTTTTGCTAAAATGATTGAAAATGGTCTAAAGATAGAAGATGCAGTGGCAAAGAAGGGAGAGTTAAAACTCTATAACAGTTCCTACAACAACAACAATAACAATCACACCAACAACAACAATGGTAACAATAACAATGATAAACCTAAATTTTGGGCAAAAAATAGGAATGTTACCAATGGAGGAAATGAAGATAATAATGCTACCAAACAACAACCAATCTTCAACTTATCAAGTCAAGTATCAAACAACAACAATCAAGAGAAGAGTAAATCCACATCTTTCTTCTCCAATCCCTGTAGGAAATTCACAAACATTGGAGAACCATTAGAATCAACTTTGAAGTCTCTTCTTGCAAATAAATTGATTACTTTACTAGAAGAAATAAATTATGAGCCTCAAGTCAAACCCAATTGGTGGAATGATAGTCATTTTTGCAACTATCATTGAAACAAAGGACACCAAACCAATAATTGTCAAAGATTGAAGCACCTTATTCAAGATTTAATTGATAATGGAGCTATCATAGTGGATGGTCATAAAATGAATGAATCACATCTAGCATTCAAAACTCCACTCCCAAATTATGAAAAAGGTGAACAATCCAAACCAAAATATGACAAGGGTAAAGCTAAGGTAAACTATACTTACACATATGATGATGTAGTCAATGGCATTATTGCCAAAGATAAAACACCTTCATAACCAATCAACATCATTCCAAGAAGTAAAGAAAAGGTTACATTTATGGGTATAACAAATGAATCAACATCCACTTCATGAAAATATAGCTTAGTGGAACAATTACAAAAGATACCCACTCAAATATCAGTTTTGGAGCTCCTAAAAGTTTCACCTATGCATAAGGAAATATTTGAAAAAGATCTAGCAGAAACAACGGTCTCAAAGGACTTGGATGTGGATCAATTCCAAAACATGGTGGGATATCTCATAACCCCACATTGCTTATCCTTTTATAAAAATGATGGCGCATCCTTGCAACACCCTCAGAATGCTCCCCTATATATTGAAGTCACCATTCATACAACCCATGTCAAATGCATACTCATAGATGGTGGAGTTGTCTTGAATATTTGTGCATTAAGTTTAATAAAGGCTTTGGGATATTCAAAAAATACAGTGGATCCAAAGAAGAAAATAACTATCAAGGCTTATGATGAGGAAGAGCGTTATTCTAAAGGGATTGTGGTGTTTCCAATCAAAATAGGACTTGTGGAGAGAGATATATTGTGCCAAGTTCTAGATTTGAATCTATCTTATAATATTCTTTTGGGAAGACCATGGATTCATGACATGCAAGTAGTTCCTTCTACATATCATCAATGTGTTAAGTTTCCTCATAATGGACAAGAAATAAAAAGGAACCAGTGCAAGATTCAAGAGTTCCACATAATAGAGAAACAGTTTATCCCACTAAGGAAACTCAAGAAAAATTATGGGAAACCTTTGAGAAAAAGCTCAAATTAAATGATGAAGAAATGGGGAAGTATTCTTTGCAAAAGTTACCACTTTCACCTAAATCATATGGAAAACCTACAGATGCTCAATCACGGATCCCACAAAAATTAATTGAAATGTTTGATGGAACATTTGTTAAAATTGGAATACTTTCAGAGGAAATTTAAGACAAACATTCTTAGTTGGCTATACAAAGATGAAGATGAAACTATAGCAGCAGTTGCAAAAGTTAGTATTCCCATATAACAATATAAAAATGGTTACAAAATCATGCAAAATATGGGATATGAAGGAAAATGACCAATTGGCAAGTGATAAGAAGGTATTTCAGAACCCATTTGTCCACACACATAATCTAAAGAAGACAAATTAGGATTTGGGTATCCTAAATCCAAGCAAAAGCGTCACACTTATCAACATCCAAAATGGAGAAAGAAAGCAGTTCCTAAAGAAGAACCATGGCAAGAAAGGTTACATCAAGCAGCAGAAACAAGAAGAATATGAGAAGCAATAGGAAGAGATTTCTATCAAAAGAGAAGAAGAATCTTGTAAACAAGTCCAAGGAATACAAGCGAATATGGAACCTAATCAAGATATTCTAGAAGCAGTCAAAGAAAAGATGGCCAAAATCAGAGAACTATTTTCACCATATAACATTCATGTCAGATATAGTGGTGTGATTTTAGATTGATTCAGAAACATATTCAAACGATCCATCATCTAATGTATCAAGTGAAGAAAATGATGAGGAACAAGCTATTGTTACAAGTGAAGACACACTTTTCACAAAACAAAGAATAGAGTTGGAAAGAAGACAATAAGAAATCAGAATTTAGAGGAAAGAGGGATATGCAAGACAACAAAGGAAAGAGAATGAGAAGGATCAAGAAGTGACTGATGAATACTAAGAGGGGGGGGGTGAATTAGTATGCCAAAAATCTTTGCACTTAAACACTTTGCTAGACTAATAGTAAACCGGTAAAATAGTTTAGCAGACAAACCGGTTAGCACACATGCAAACCAAATAATAAGTAATGCATTCACCCACAAAAGCACAAGCACCATAACACAAGAGATTTTGACATGGAAACCCAAATGGGAAAAACCATGGTGAGATGGAACTCACAAGTAACTATCTGTAGAATAGGAACGAGACCGGTTAAGGTCATACAATGTTCTTTACCAGAATAGATCCTGTTAGGAATCTCAATCTCTGTTAGGAGATAACTCCGATTAAAGACTACCTTGCTAGAGGATTTTAGATCCACAGATGTGAACCACCTTGTTAGAGGATTTACAAAAGGCTTTTAAGTGTACCTGGTTAAGGGCTTCAGACTTGTCGAAGATGTGAGTAATCAACAAGTGAGTGATCTAGCTAATAGCACAGATTGCTTGATTAGATCCTTGATAGCTCATTCCTAATGCATTCTAACATTACTTTAGTCTTCTACACATTCATACTCTCTCTAACTCATCAACCACCTTAAACCCTAGCAACAACATCAACAACCTAAAACCCTAGACATGATGTCCTTATAAAGGAATTTGATTTCATGTCAGTCCAATAGGACTACATTACAATTTCCTAGGTTCAATGCATCTAGACATATTCAGTAACATGACACAAAAATCACCGTTGAGTGCCAGCACCATCATACAATCGGTGGATGGTAACTTATCACAAATGTCGATTGGTAACTCATCATAGAGTATTACCGATTCATTCAAAATACTGGTTGCCGGTTTGACAAAATGAAGATTGGGAAATATGTGTTCTACTGCTTTGATCCTTCATTCCGCTTGAGATCCTTGAACCGCTTGGGGTCAACATATCGCTTCAGATCGGTAAACACTTTTTGCAAAACACCAATAGTCTAAGGACTATAATGCATCATACCGGTTGGGAACAATTGCCGGTTGAGCATAACTCATACATATAAAAGTGATCTCAATGCAAGTGTGTGTCCATCAATGACAATCACAACATAATCATCAAAAATTCCAACAATCTCCCCCTTTGGCATTGATGGCAACACTTAGGAAATTTTGACATCTAAGTGTTTTACAACAAAAATATGCTATAATCAAAATTACTCCCCCTAAGCATATACACTATCCCTTTTGCAGAAAATACAATGTATACTACTTCTTAACAAAAATAACATGAAAGTATGCATCAAAACATTCAAAATGGGGTTGGCAAATCTTACTTAGTAGTAGATTTCCCTCATCTAGAGCATTCCTTATATCCTTCTATGCTTTTTGCAGTTCTAACCAGAGCCCATTAAGCTTCTTCACCAGGGCAATGTTGAGAGCCTTTTGATACTCTTTCTTGGCATTTGCCTCTACTACCTCTTCTAGGCTCTGCACCTAATCATCCACTACTATGCATAGGAGCTTCAATTATGCCAATGAAGAGTCAGTACAGGGGAGGTTTGTGCTGGGTAACAAACTAGTAAGCGTGTCCACCGCAGCTTGGATCACATCTTGCTCCTTTTTCCTCTGTATCACTTCAAGGCATTCTTGAGCAACCTTGATGCTCTGTAGCAGCTCTATTTCACTTGCAGACTAGAGGTCAATCAGACTGGTGAGGTCAACTGGTTTGGCTTGACTACCAGTTGCCTTTGGTGTCTCCATCTGCGTGCTCTTTTCCACTTCAACTTCTTTGTCCTCCTCTGCTTTCTTCTTCTCTGCTTCTTTTCTCTTTTCTTCTTTCTTATCCTCCTCTGCCTTCTTCTTCCCCACTTCTTTCCTCTTCTCCTCTTCCTTTTCTTCCTCTTCCTTCCTCTTTTCTTCTTCCTTTCTCTTCTCCTCTTCCTTCTGCTTCTCCTCTTCCTTTCTTTTCCTCTCTTCTTCTTTTTTCTTTTCTTCCTATTTTTGTTTCTCCTCATCTTCTTCCTTCTTCTTGTCTTCTTCCTTTTTCTTCTTCTCCTCTTCATCCTTCTTCTTTTTCTCCTCTTCATCCTTCTTCTTCTTCTCCTCTTCCTTTTTCTTCTTCTCCTCTTTATCCTTCTTCTTTTTCTCCTCTTCATCCTTCTTCTTCTTCTCCTCTTCATCCTTCTTCTTCTCCTCTTCCTCCTTCTTCTTTTCCTCTTTTGCTTTCTTCTTCTCCACTTGCTTCTTTGCTTCCTCCTTTTTGTCCTCTGCTTCCTTTTGCTTTTCTACCTGTTCTGCCTACTTCTCCTATCCGGTTGCTTCTGATGGTGTACCTTGAGCAACATCCTCTCCATCCAGAGCATCGACATGAATGGTGTCTATTGGTTCGGTAACCGGGTTTCCTTCATTATCAAACACTTCATCCAGTTTAGTTATTTCTGGTACTTGCTCAATCTTCCTATTGGCTTCAGCCACTTGATGCATCTTTAGAGCTTCTAGAGCAAGAGTGTGTGTATTCTTGATCACTTCTTGACTCTTTCCTTCTAGCAACAGGAGTCTTCTTCTTCTCATGAAGAAGAGGCCTTTATATTTATTCATAACTTCAAACAGTTCTGAATTTGATACATCAGGAAAATGTTGAGCAAAAATTATCTCTCATTTTATGTTCTTTTTCTATGGAAATGCACCATTTATTGTCTAAGGAGTTATACAAAGAATCCGGTGTCTCAGTTCTAATTTCTGAAGGTGACCGGTCATTAACACATAAATACTGAATGATTTCTTTTTCAATTGCTTCCTTTTCATCATCATTAAAATCATCAAAACAATCAATCAAATCATTCAACACTTTTCTCATAATATTTTTTATCATTCTTTGGCAGTGTGTCAAAGGTTTGTAAGAAGATTTGTCAATATTTACCGGTGTCGATGATGCCAGTTGATTCTTTGTCTTTTTCTTTGCTTGTCTTATCTTCTTGGATTTTTCCTCAAACACAATTTCTTTTGAGTCTAGTGAGTTATTCCTTGTCTTTCTTTTCCTCTCGAAGACTTTAGCAGGTGACCGCTTGGTCACTTTGGGACTGGCTGCAGTAACCGGTGCCGATACCAAAGGCACTGCCTTTCCTTTCTTTGCTAGTGGTTCTGTAATCGGTGTAACCCTTTCAAGATAGGTGTCAGTTCTCTTTGCCTTGGGATCTAGGGGTGAGGAAATTAGGGTAGAAGCATACCCATCTAGCATATCATACATCATCTCATATCCCATAGGCTCCACTTCTTCCTATCTAGGCTCAATGGCCTCCATTATGCATTCACCCACATTGATGATAAAGAAGATATCATCTTCATATTTCTTGACAATGTCACTAGATATCCTCATCCTGATACTCATCTTGCTTCTGAACTCATCAAAGTAATTGTTTATAACTTCAAGGTAGCTGGTTCCAACTACTTGTAGGCTTTCTTTGATCTACTTGGTAACCGGTTGGTCCGTAGACCACTGAATGTCTCCCACTCCTGGGAAGTAACCTTGGAAATAAAAGAATAGTCCGACCAGTAGCTGACCAAACTTGAACTTCAATGCATTATCCTGTTTGATTGATTTTAGATTCAATAGGAGTTTCCTTTGCATACCGGTGCAGAGGTTGAATGATGCATCTTCCTTTATCATCCGGTAAGTGACATTTACCGCTGCAGCAGATACAAAGTTAATTCTGCTGGCATGGAACATCCAGTATCCAATCACCATGCACGCATATTTCACAAGGTCATCCTTGATGGAATTAATAGTCATTCCTCATGAGTCGCTCACTAAACTGGTGAGCTTGGTCATTTTAGTTTTGATGATCTTCCTCAGGGCTGGCACTTCACTGACATTGCAGAAACCAGTGACGGCATGAACAACTTGAGGTGTGATATCATGCGTTCTTTCCAGGTACAGCTTGTCACCATGAACTCTGCTCAGGATGATTCTAATATGGTCATCTGTGAAGTCCTCTAGGAAGTAAATAGCATTATGAAGCTTCTTCTTCTCCAGGATAATATATTTCGGTTTGATCTTTTTATCTTTCCCACAGAATAGACCTAGCTGCGAGTGGATTGCTAGAGACCCTAGGTCTTCAATTTTACAGTCTATATAATCAGATATTCCTTCTTCCACTATTACTCTAGCAGGAACTTGTGACAAGGCATTGTATTTGGACTTGCGTTGAATAAAGCTTACTGAATCAACAGATGCACTAGAGCTAGTATGAGATGTGGAAGCCATGATAAAAACAGAAAACTGGAGAAATACCTTTCAAAAATCAAGAATTTAGGGCTTTCAGATTCTACTTCGCCTCACACTTCATCGGTTGCAGAATCACCGCTTTGCGTTCTTCTCTTGCCCGTTTGTAATTTGCTTCTGAATCTCCTTCAAGGTTTCTGAACTTCTCTGAATCATGGCACAAATCACTTTTTTTGTCGCTCTGTACTTGAAAAACCTTCTTTGCTCGAAAAAATGATAGTGAGAAATGATTTGAAAATTCCTTTTAAACATATTCCTCACCTACCATAATAAATGCTCCACCATTAGGGTGTAAACACTAATTTACCTGTTACCATTTCTGGTCGTCTACCACATGGCAGGTATCACATATCGGTTAAGGTCTTTTACTGGTGTAAATCAAAGGTTCAAAACATTTCGCCGCTTGCTCCCCCTAAGCTTTTCTGATGCTTATTTTGCCGGTTCTGATATTTCCACACTAGGTGCAGAAACCAGTTCTTCTTGCAACACCACTGGTTTCTTCTTCCAGGTTTTATGCATATCCACTTGAATAGTGTCAATATCAATCTTTCCTTTTGGAGTGACCGGTATGTCATCCGATATGTTCTTTCTTGTTCTGCAAAATCTAGCAATGTGACCTGATTTGTTGCAATGATAGCAGACCATTCTAGGTGCTCTCCAAGGTCCATTATTCATGTTACCATTCTTCCTCCTGCATGTTGCAGTAGTGTGACCATGACCATGAAAGACCATATAGTTTTCTCTCCATCTGGCTGCCGCTTGATAGCTACCACTTCTTGACTGATGATTGAGGGCATTAAACAGGTTGTGATTCTGGTTCATAAAAGGTTCAGGACCAACTCCTTGTGTCCTCTGAGGATATCTTCAAGTGTTGTTCATAATAGACCTGCATTTAGATGCTCTATGGCCAAACTTGTTTCATGCATAACGGTTACCATTGAATCTATAGGATCTAGGCTTATCATTTAGGAAATAAGGAAAATTATTGTAAGCCTTACTCCTACACACATTGGCAGTATATCCTTCTTTAAGATAGTTAAAGCAAACAGGTTTAAACTTTTGCTTACCTTTATCCTTTGATGTCAGTTGTCTCTTTGATGCTCCAACATTTGTACCAAAGGTCTCACCTTCCTCATGACCGGAATAACCAAGTCTATCAGTATTCTTGACAGGTTTGGCAGATTCAAGCTTTTGCTCTAGCTTAATAGAACTCTTGTTGAACTTAGCAAGTATTTCCTTTGACTCAGAGAGTTCTTTGGAAATAGAAGCATTTGTTTTCATTAGATTTGCATTCTCAGAGATGGCAATGTTCAGTTCTCCTTGCATGTCTTCCTTTTCCACTTTGCTCACATGGAGTTGAGCAGTTAGGGCACTGATCTCTTGCTTTAGCTTGGAGATTTCATGATCTTTGTCTTTTATCAGATCTTCAGCTTTCCTCCGGTTCTCAAGCTCTTGGCACATTCAGATAGTCATTCCTTCCAACTCCTTTCTCAGATTGGAATTGGATTCATTCAACTTTTCTACTTCTTGGATGAGGGCTTCCATGTTTGCTTAATCAGAAGAACTATTTTCAGATAGCTCCATTAGCTTTTTAGCATGTTCTCTCCTCTTTTCTTGAGAGGCCTTATATTTGGCCATAAGATCATCATAGGCTTTCTCAGACTAAGTGAGCCGATGAGTAAGTTCCCTCAATGTGTATTCCCCCATATCTCTTTCCAAGTGGTTAAACTTATAGAAAGGTTGGCTCTGATACCAATTGATGAATACTAAGAATGGGGGGTGATTTAGTATGCCAAAAATCTTTGCACTTAAACACTTTGCTAGACTAACAGTAAACCGGTAAAACATTTTAGCAGACAAACTAGTTAGCACACATGCAAACCAAATAGAAAGTAATGTATTCACCCATAGAAGCACAAACACCATAACACAAGATATTTTGACGTGGAAACCCAAATGGGAAAAACCACAGTGAGATGGAACTCATAAGTAACTATCTGCAGAATAGGAACCAGACTGGTTAAGGTCATACAATGTTCTTTACCAGAACAGATCCTATTAGGAATCTCAATCTCTGTTAGGAGATAAGTCCGATTAAAGACTACCTTGCTAGAGGATTTTAGATCCACAGATGTGAACCACCTTATTAGAGGATTTACAAAAGGCTTTTAGGCATACCCGGTTAAGGGTTTCAGACTTGTCAAAGATGTGAGTAATCAACAAGTGAGTGATCTAGCTAATAGCACAGATTGCTTGATTAGATCCTTGATAGCTCGTTCCTAATGCATTCCAACATTACTTTAGTCTTCTACACATTCATACTCTCTCTAACTCATCAACCACCTTAAACCCTAGCAACAACATCAACAACCTAAAACCCTAGACATGATGTCCTTATAAAGGAATTTGATTTCATGTCGGTCCAATAGGACGACATTACAATTTCCTAGGTTCAATGGATCTAGACATATTTAGTAACACAACACAAAAATTACCGTTGAAGTGTCAGCACCATCATACAATTGGTGGATGGTAACTTATCACAAATGTCGATTGGTAACTCATCATAGAGTATTACTGGTTCATACAAAATACCAGTTGCCAGTTTGACAAAATGAATATTGGGAAATATGTGTTATGCCACTTTGATCCTTCATTTTGCTTGAGATCCTCGAAACGCTTGGGGTCAGCATATTGCTTCAGACTAGTAAACACTTTCTGCAAAACATCAATAGTCTAAGGACTATAATGCATCATACCGATTGGGAACAATTGCCAGTTGAGCATAACTCATACATATAAAAGTGATCTCAATGCAAATGTGTGTCCATCAATGAAAATCACAACATAATCATAAAAAATGCCAACAATGACACCATAGGAAACACAAATAGTCACTCAACGAAATATTAAATCTTTATTAAAATTTGAGCAAGAAACACCAAGGTATGGAAGAACTATAGAAGAACTGATAGAAAGTCCAGCAGGAATGACTATTAGTCCATAAGAATCTGAGTTCGAGAGAAGGCAAAAGCTAGCAAAGAAAACATAATCTTCTATGTCATGTGCACAAGTGTGTCAACTTCAAGCCACAAATGAATCTGATAAGATTAATCCAAAAGGAACCTGCAGTATCAAAGATGAATGTGTTGATATAATCCATTTGTTTGAGGGACAAACATTAGATGATGTGTCACTTGAGAGTGAATCGCAAAATAGCAATCTTGACTTTGTTATAGCTAATTGGTGAGCGCTTGGGAGAGATTATCTTGTTTAGAGCTCTATCTATGACATAACCTATTCTACACCAAACTATGATTATTATGTTATGAACCTTGAAATACTCAATGATGACAATGACCATGACCTACCCCTACTTCATCCAGAACTGATTGATTGGGATAACTTAGAAAACCCTAAATTGGATGTCTTTTCCAATGATCATGACTTAGTCATATATATTAATGTTGTTGAACCAGTCACACCTAAGATGTCTTCCACTGGAGAATCAAGTAACACTTCTTGCAGTCAGGAGAGTGCCAAACTTTCCATTTTCAAAATTGAAATAAAACAAGAAAAAAGACCTAGTGCTGAAAACCATTTCATGGCAACACCAGATCAATCAAGAGGAAAAATAAAGGATGTATCTGATGGTGAAAACCTCCTTGAGGTGCCGGAAGATGGAAATTTTGAAACCTTCCCTGAATATTTTCAAGAGAGATATTCTATATTGATAGAACCAATAGAAGCAATAAACATTGGTACACCAAAGGATCCCAAGGTCCTCCATCATGTTGCATCATTATCAGATGAAGAAATGAAAGACTACATAGAATTATTCAAACAAAGGTAGATAAATTTTTCTTGGTCCTATGCAGACATGCTAGGACTTGATCCAGATCTTATCATGCACCATCTCAGTGTGGATCTAAAAGAAAAACCAATTAAGCAAAAGCTAAGGAAGATGCATCCACACATCGCTCTCGTAGTCAAAACAGAGCTAAAGAAACTATTAGATGTGGATTTCATAAGACCTGTTGCTTATCCAAAGTGGGTCTCAAGAACTGTGCCAGTGTCAAAACAATATAAAAGTTTAAGATTCTGCATCGATTTTAGAGATTTGAATAAAGCAAGTCCTAAAGATGATTTCCCACTACCCAACATTGATATAATTGTAGACTTATCAGCAGGTAATGAGATGTTTTCCTTAATGGATGGATTCTTAGGATATAATCAAATAAGAATTGCCCCTGAAGATTAGGAAAAGACAACATTCACTTGTGCATGGGATACTTATTGATGGAATGTCATGCCATTTGGGCTTAAACATGCATGAGCAACTTATCAGAGAGCCATGACAATATTTTTCTATGACATGATGCATACAACAATGAAAGATTATGTAGATGACATACTTGCAAAATCTGATACAAGGAAAGAACACTTGAATATATTGTGTAAGATCTTTGACAGGATTGAAAAATATCAGTTAAGATTGAATCCAAAGAAATGTACATTTGGGGTTACCTCTAGAAAACTTCATGGGTACATTATATCATTGCATGGAATTGAAGTAGATCTTGAAAAATTTAAAGCTATCATGGAGATGGAGTCACCTAAGAATATAAGTCAATTGCATTCTCTACAAGGGAGATTACAATCAATCAGAAGATTTATTGCCCATATAGCAAATAGATGTCATCCCTTCACTCACCTATTACAAAATAATGTTCCATTTAAATAGGATCATAAGTGTGAGGAAGCCTTTATGCAAATCAAGGAATATATGGAGAATCCCCTAGTACTGGTATCACCAATCAAAGGGAAACCATTGTTGCTTTACATTTCAACAACAAATGTATCACTAGGAGCTCTCTTAGCACAACATGATGAAGAAGGAAAATAAAGAGAAGTGTATTACATCAGTAGAACACTTGCAGGCTATGAGTTGAACTACACATTAGTTGAGAAGACATGCCTAGCAGTTGTATTTGCAACTCAGAAATTGTGACACTATATGCTAACTTATTCTATAAAACTGATAGCATAAATAGATCCACTGAAGTATTTTCTAAGCAAGACAACTTTGATAGGCAGATTGGCTAAATGGGTTATGATACTAAGTGAGTTTGATATAGAATATGTTGATAAAAAATATATCAAAGGACAGGTCATTGTTGATCAATTGGTTGAAATACCCCTACAAGATGACACACCATTGCACATCAAATTTCTTGATGTAGACATTCTGACAGTTAGCAAAAAAATTGGGAGTTATACTTTGATGGCTCCTATACACAACATGGATCAGGTGCTGGAATTTTGTTCATCACACCTCAATGTCACACAATTCCAAAATCATATAGACTATGATTTCCATGCACAAATAACACTATAGAATATGAGGCATTGGTTATTGAGATCAAAATAGCTATTGAATGTAACATCAAGGAATTTTATATTTATGGAGATTCACAACTCACAATCAACCAGATAAATGATGATTATCAAACTAAGGATGACAAGATGATGCCCTATATAGCTGGTTGAAGAATTTAAAGAGAACTTTGAAGAAATATCATTCACTCAGATCCCAAGAAATGAGAACAAAGCAACATATGCAATGGCCACAATTGCATCTCTTTTGCGAAATCAAGAGAATCAACAATGTTACGAATTACTAGTGGAAGATATCTTGCATCCTACTATTGAATCCTAGAATACCCACATGATTTTCCATATATCAGGAACCGATCAATATTTATAGAGCCAAACTTATCAATTTTAAAAGAGAATATCCTTCCTCCTAACCTATCCCACAATCAAAAAAGAAATTCTATCCGTCAGTCATCTTGATATACTATCATTGTTGATACCTTATATAGGTGAGGTCTAGATAGAACTCTACTGAGATGTCTCAAACAAGAGGAATGTGAGAAAGTTCTTAATGACGTCCATGCATGTATTTGTGGCATGCACTCAAGTGGTTTAAAGCTGGATAAGAAACTTATTCGATTGGGTTACTATTGGCCTACTATGGAGAGATATTCATTTACATATTCCAATAAATGCAAACAATGTTAGATCCATGGAATATCATCCATGCACCAACACAAGAACTACATCCTATGGTAGGATCATGGTCATTCTCTCAATGGGGTCTTGACCTAGTGGGTAAGATAAATCTTTCATCTTCTATTTGACATAAGTTCATTTTAATTGCTACTGATTATTTTACTAAATGGATTGAAGCAATACCTTTGACAAAGGTGACATGAAAAAAAATATCATCATTCATCCTGAATTATATAATTTGTCTCTATGGAGTCTCTATGACCATTATCACTGATAATGGGAGGCCATTTAAGAATCAAGACATGAAGGAACTATGTGAGCGATTTCATATCTAGCATAGATTTTCTACACCATATTATCCATAGGGAAATGGTCAAGTTGAGGCATCAAACAAGACAATCCTAAAGATCCTGAAGAAAATAATTAATGAGGCTGGTAAAGACTGGCATATTCAGCTAAATTCTTCTCTATGGGAATATCGAACCAGCATCCACACACCAACAATGACAACTCCATATTGCTTAGTCTATGGATCAAAAGCCATATTACCAGTAGAAGTAGAGATACCTTCTCTATGAGTATCCTTGAAAGGTCTTATTCCAGAAGAAGAAGAATGAGCCTCTAGGCTTCAAGAACTTGAGTTGATTCAGGGTCATCGCCAAAATACTTCAGATCATTTGAAAGCATACCAACAAAGAATGACGAGAAGTTACAACCATAGAGTTAAGCCATGCATTTTTCAAATTGGAGATCTAGTTCTAAGGAAAAATCCACGAAATCATCAAGATCAAGAAAAGAAAGGTAAAATTGAGCCAAACTGGTTAGGTCCCTTTGTCGTGGTAGCAACATATGGTTCAAGAGCATAAATGTTATCTAAACCAGAAGGAGATTGGTTCAATGAGCCTATCAATACTATGCATTCGAAGAAATTCTATGCTTAAAAAGTACCAGCAGAAAGAGAAAATATCAACAAAAAATAGTGAAAAGTAGAAAAAGCCTAAAAAAATCAGAAAACCAACAAAAATCCCTAAAAAGAAAAAAGAGAAAAATACAAAAACATTGTAAAAACAACGAAAAAAAAGTAGTAAAAAAATTAAATCAAATATGAAAAAATGCAATAAATTTAGATGGTGAAAACTTAGTAAACAGGTGCTATCTGAAAGTGGGTTCTTCCATCTATGAGATTGCTTTGCTCATCCTATTGCATTCATCCATCTATCCTTGTGTATCTATTTCATCTTTCACATCCATTGCTTTGAACCATTAGCAGAAAATATGCAACTTATTAACATTTATCAATCTTTGACATACTTAGCGTAGTCGTTGTCTTGGATTTTATCAGAATCAATCATATCTGCATTTGTATCCCACCATGGTTTGGAACATCCTTTGTACATCCATAATAAAGTTTTTTTCCACTGGGGGCAAAATTCTAAATTCCTTTTGCTAAGGTGATCTTTAAAAGCTTAAAAAATCCCAAAAAATTGAAAACTTGGAAAACTAAAAACACCTAGGGTTTTGAAACAGATGACAAAGACAAGGCAACTAAGATCAACACATTTGCAACAACTGGATTGTGAAACTTAGAATACAAAGATTCAACCAACAAGTAACGAAGGATTATATCAAGATGATTATATTAGTTACTGACCATGAGAACATATGTGTGACACATAAGATTCAATGTTTATATCTTGGTTTTCGCTAATCATGTGTCCTACGCAACTTGATGATGTCCATGACAAGAGGAGCTATGATGGGGCATGATTATTTTCTTTGTTTGTTGTTTGTAGTTTATCTCTTAGTAAGGTATGTACTTGTCTAAGTATATGATCGATAAAAGATCAAGGAGGACGTTTTGAGTCATGCATGAAAAGGGATAATCCTTGTCTATTCTACAAGAAATAGTCAGGTCATCTTGATTCATTATATCAAGTTGTTTGTATAAACTTGCTATATCAAAATCCATGTAAGAAGCACTCAGGTCAGCTTGAATCATTATGTCAGGTTGCTTGTATTTTCTTACAACATTTAAAATCTCAATGATTAAATCAAGCATTTTTAAAAGAAAGCATGAGAGGAATGGTAGTATCATTTAAAGTTAGATCATTTTAGATTAGTTCATTATCATACGCATTATAAGCATTCATTGTTAGTTGCATTATAAGCATTTCATTTGAGATCAATGGTCAAAATATATTTTAGTTTGCATTCATTTAGCTAGGTTCATTTCATTTAGGTTTATCATAATCATCATGTCATTTATCATTTATCATTTATCATTTATCATTTATCATTTATCAGTTGCATTCATTTTAATTACTTTAGTATCATTTTTCATTGATCATATCATTATTAGTTGCATTAGATTCATTTATCATTATCATCTTTTTTATTTAGTGATCATTAGTTTCATTTATAATCATTTTCATTAGATTCATTTAATTGCATTTGTGCATTTAGAATCATTAACCATATTTTTACATCATTATTATTTATATTTCATTACCTAACCATTATAAGCATTATCATCCATAATCATCATATTGCATTCAAAAATTCAAAATCAAATGCATTTCATGTAAATCATTTCATCATTTCATCATCACATGCATATACATCAAGGAATAGAAATAAACATAAATTTACATATGTCATCATTATATGCATTTTCCATATAGATCATTACATTTTTAAATCATTTTCATATGCATATAAATCATATTTTATCATCATATAGGTCAAGTGAATCATTTCACATCATCATTATTATCATGTATATCATATAAGTCTTGGATAGAATCGATATCATCATCATATCATCAAAATCATATAAAACATCATGAAATATAAAGGAAAGGAAACATCATCATCAAAGCATCATCTATGCAATCACTGCACATAGATCATGAAAGCATCATCCATGTAATCAATGCATATAGAACATATAATTCATAATCATCAAAGTAGCATGCATAATAAAAAATGAATCATGAATCATAACCATCATATAGAGTCCATGCCTACATATCATCATAAAATAATAAAAAATCCAAGTATACAATGGTATCAAAGAAATAATCAATAGCATACAAATGTCTCATAATATCAAATCAAGTCTCATGGATGCCCTATACCACTCCCACCTGACTCTGTCCATCTCTAAGGGTGTGGATGAGAAGATCCTCTAGATGGCCTTGCTCCTCAATCTCTACTCCTCTGAGGAGGCCCCATGACCCCACCACTGTTGGTATCCATCCTGCCAGGTACAGGAGTAGTTGCATTGCTCCCCGCTCTCTGGCTCTTTAAGACTAGATCCTCATAAAGTTGTTGCCTTCATAGTGTCTACTAAGAGTGCCAGAAACAACCTACTAAATGTGATCTAATGTAGCCTGTACATCCCAGTATCTCCTCACAGCTCTATCTCTCTCAACAATGAGCATCTGAACCTATGCCCTGAGCTAATCAATTTGTGCTCTAAGGTCATTTATGTTCTCCTATTGTGGTTCATCCTTCTGAGTTACATCTTGCATCCCCTCATCACCACCTCCCTCACCACCTACTGGAGTCTGTGCCCAAATAGCTCTCATAATCCATCATAAAATGAGGGGCACATGATCCTCTGAGTCCTCCTCCCCCTCATCCCAACCAACGTGTGTCGCAATCACTCCTGGATCTGGATGGATCTACCCAAAATCAATCCATATGCTTTGATCTCTATTCAATCCTCCACCTTTGCCTAATCCTAGAGAGGTTAATCCTACCACTGCTCCAAACCCTCCTCTACCTACATCTCTCCCAATCTAGCCTATGTCTCTCTACCATAGGAAGTGGCCTCCCAACTCTCCCAACTTGTCCAAAAGCTCCTCCTCTGACTCTAACCTGACCTCCTCTCTATCCTCATCTCCATCCTCAGCCATCTCCACCCCCATCTCCCCCAACCTCTTGACCAACTCTAATCTCTCACCGTTGTCCCCGTCGTCGGACAACAGGATCATTTGAATCTGAATCCTCATCTCCTGAGCTGGGAGGAGGGTCTATTGGATCAGTATTTCAAGGAAAGGGGTGTGCAAGAAGGCACTGAGCATAATTCGTTGTAATCCCTACATCCAAAATGTGTTCTCTCAAATCATATGCTACAACCAGAATAGCCAAGAAATTTGCATATGCTATCTCAAAAGATAAAGAAGAATCCCAATCTCGATATGCTTGTATTGTCGTGAATACATAGCGATACCAGAAGGCATGTGTTGAATATACCAAACTGTCTCAAAATATGACCAAACAACTGTCTCTCAATGATATATGGAGTACAGTCAATCAAATATCTACTCTACAAAATCAGTGGCAAAATCCAAGTATCTTCTAACCAAGGCTCACAATGAACATATGGTCTCCAAATAATAGTATCCATGGAATCTAAAACCCATTGCCAATAATCAATCTTACCCAACTTCGGTTGAGTAATGATACCTCTATCTAAAAATACAAATGGATGACCATCACCACGAACTCTATCATGTATCGGTCGAGTAACAACAATGTACTCCCAACACCAGACTTTAAGAAGTGTGCATCTAGACAAGATACTAGCTCTGCCATCATAAATAACCTGATGTAAACCATGATATAGATGAGAAAGCATACAAATACCCCATGCATACCGAGTACAATGCTACATCATGTTCTGAAAAATACCTCCCCATCCAATGACAAATCCTTGATATCTCCTATTAGGACGTATAAACCCACCAATCAAGCTTGTGAGTATCACTGGGAGTGTATCATAGTGCATAATCATGTCCTCCCATCAAATATCTCCCCCATCGATGTTGTGATCACAAAACACTATCCAACATGCCTCAGTCCCACCAAGATCTTGGTAATCGTATTGGACAAGCTCTCTAGTCACTAGGATGTCAAGGATCCTATGTACATCCTCGAGCGTCACACTAATTTCACCAATGGGTAGGTTAAACATGTTGTGCTTGTTGTGCCATCTCTCAGCTAATGCGGTCAACAATGCCCAATTATGTGTAATGTTAGGCATGTATAACAGGTGACATAATCCATGGGCATCAATATGTCTAATCTCATCTTGAGTCAACTCTAGGACTAAATGATGCATAGCTAGGAATTTTTCTCGACATTGGAGAACATCTAGTTTCTCATGTTTAATCAGAGAAATTTTCTATCAATCATCTATCCCTTCAAATCAACATTTCAATCAAGTGATCAACAAATCAAGCTCTTTATCAAAAGACAAAATCAATCTCTTCAAGCTTTTATCAACTCATCAATCAACAAGCAAACATCTATCCTATCAATCAAAACATTAGGCAAACCAACATCAATCCTATCGATCAAAACATCAGGCAAACCAACATCAATCCTATCGATCAATCTCTTTATCAATCAATCATTGATTAATTATCATTAATCATTTATCTATCTATAAAAAAAATCACACCTCAGTCATTTAATCAAATTCATCTGATTGAATATTTGCAAAATCACAAAAATTCAATTTTTAATATATGTGCTATCCTACAGTGCATAGGCGCTAAAAAAGGTGCAATTTCTAACCCAGGTGACATTTGCGCAAATATACCAAATAAAAGTGCTAAATCAAGTAAATGAGCTAGCCCAAAACTCAAAAGCACGAACATAAACAACACGGGCACTAACCTAAAAAATGCACTAACATCCTTAACAAAGACGTGAACAAAATAGACAAAAGTGCTAAATTAACAAATGTGTTAACCTAATTCATAGATGCGCTAACATCCTTAACAAATGCGTGAAAACAAAGAGCTGAAATCAGAAAATTTTCAACTTAGCCCTAAAACGTGCGAAAAAATTGAAAACTTGTATGGAAAATTCAAAACCAAGATCAGGATAGGTCACTCACCGGTGGGCTGTACTCAACAGGTCTTTGGTATCGGCGGATGCGCTCAAATAGATGGCTCTCAAACTGGATCACCATCTTGCTAGCTCAACACTCCAATTTCTTTTTCTCCAAAAGATGACAAATTTGCAAATGAGGATAAAATTGACCTAGGTTAATTTTATTATTACCTTTCTGATTTTTGATTGGGTAATTAATTTTTCAAGTGGGGAAATTTTATTTATTTTTCAAATGAATTTAATTGAGAGTCTTTTTCCAAATCTTTTCAATCAATTATCATGAGATTAATCGCTCAATAAAAAATTTCAACAATTTCATGATCAATCTCCCGAGGGGGCACACAATCAAGATTTTCATCTTCGTCAGGCGCATTATTGAGACTTGATTTAATCTTTGAAACAATGTTGTCTCAACATCATTTCAAAGATGGGAAACATGTATACACATAAAATTGGCTATGAGCAATTAAATAAATATTTTATATTTATTTAACAATTATTCTTCTATTAATTAATTAATTAATTAAAACATTTTATTCCTTTCTTCTAATCAATTAATTAAATATCTTATATTTAATAACCTTCTATCCACTATTCTATAGTCTCATCAATTAAATAAATTATTAATTATTTAATCTTCCTTTTCCAACTCACCCTCATCTCCACATCATTTATTCTTTGCCAACTCATCAATCATGTGACTAAAGATATTAATGTTTTAAATATTAATATGCATCATTATCTTCAACATTCAATTTATTCTTCAAATAATGTGTACGTACACAGCTTCCTCAACCTCCATATATTCTCTCCAACCTTCCTACATCTTTGGATGAAGTTGAGTCCACTTGTCCTCTTATCCCTAAATCTTCTTCAACTATCCTATATTCTCTCAAGTCTTCTCCTCAGTCAAGGTGAGATGTATGACACTTGGCTTCTCCTTCCACATTTTCCTCCATCCTATAGGTGTAGGAGGAACATCTTCCACCTTTCTCTCTCACATCTCAACCTCTTGCTCATAGCCATCCAATTTGCAAGATTTAATCAAGACTGTTGATCTCTACCACCTAAGCTTATGCACTCAAAAATCTATAAATAGAAGTCTCCTAAGCCATTTTTGAAACTAATAGCTAATCTTATAGTCAATTAGGAGTCCTTATCTTTGCATCTATGAGTTCATTTACTTAGTATTTTTAAAGTTGTTTTTGAGCAATTTAGCATAGATCATTTTCATAATTTATCTTTGCATATCATATCAACTACCAGTCCATTCCACACTTGCCATCTTGGAAACTACCACTGCTTGTGTGAAAGAAAAATCATTTGCAACCAAGAGAAATGGGGTTAGGAACAATGAGACATAAATCATGAAGGTATAATATTTTGTTTGCTTTTTAATTTCATGTTGTTTCATTGGTTGAAACTTGACTTATATATTTTCATGATAGACTAATGAGTTTGCAGGTAATTTCTTTGAGGTGAAACTTAAGTTGATATAGTAGTCCTCCTCACAAGACCTTCAACATTGGTGCTATGTTTCCTCTATAAGCAACTCATTTTGCATGATAAAGGGATAGTGGCCAAGTTCTTGATAGTTTTCTTGCTAAAGAGGAATTAAATTGACCACTTGTAGATATCATTTTGCCTCATCTCCATCTTCCTCATTCTGTGTTACACGTTGTCCTAGTTATTGATAATACAATTTAGTGTGCAAGCTTCCTTCTAAAGATATTCACCTATCTCTGCATTATAATCCTCCCTCCTATTTTGGGATTCATCTTGGCTTGTGAGGTGTTGTTGAGGGTTCTAAGTTTTTGTAATGACACTTTAATTGTATCTATTTATCAGCGACACACATTGAATCACTCCCTCATGTTATAGAGTACTTAAGTAGCAATTGATAAATAAATATTTGGGTTTGATGTGCTAAATAGAGTAATAAATATCCACACACCATTCGTAGGTCCTTCATGGATTTTTTGAATCATTATATACATTTATAAGGGTTGACCTAGGAGAAAATGCCTTCTTTTGATGAAATGACAAATTTTCTAGGGCATCTATAAATATTACTAGCCCTTGGGTCATGAAAAAATATAAAAAACGTACTGGGAAAATAAAAGAGTTTAGGGAAGAATCTGAATACAAAGGACTAGTCCATGACTACCAAATTGTATTCTAACAAATCATGTACCCAACATGAAATATAAGACATTCATCTAATAGAGAGATATATATTTTTAGCACATTCCTAGAATATTCATTATTGACATGCACTCTTTATTCATGGATAAAAGTAATTCTATGTTCGCCACTTTCCCAAAATGACATGTATACTTCTTTATGTTATCAGTCACCATTTTTATCATCTAATATAAGTTTTAGCTAACTTATATTTAATTATTTACATTTACTTAATTATCCTATATTACAATTAAAAAAGTTTCTAATCCTTTACATCTGACTAACCAATCCATTTTATCTTACATAACTTAAATTTCCCTTAGGGTTCTTACTTTTCATTTGGGTTTTTAGATGTGTAATTTTCTAATTTTAGATCTTATTTCAAACTCTAACCTTCTTTTTCACATTTTTGCTCTAGTGCCTTGACATTGTTTTATCTATTTTCTATTAGGGTTTTTGAGCTTTGTTGAGATATGTCTTTTGTCCAATATACACACTATTGGATAGCTCATTATGGCTTCATTTTTTAAATATGAAATACCATTGATATTTATCATTTTTTAATCATAAAGTTCTTTATATTATTTATTCGGGATATCTTTTTCAACTTCCTTACTAAGATCACTTCTTATACCATAACACTTTATGATGATATATCTTGTTTATCTTATGATTGTGATCTAACTATTTCTTGATCCTTATAGTGTATATACATTTAATGATCTTAGCCCATGTGATATTTTACCTTGATGTAGTTAGTGAAATGCATATTATTATATTTTGATAATATGATTTATCTAACTACATATTAATTGCTTTTCAACTTTGAGTTGTTATGAGTTAGTTAGTTGATGGTTGTGTTCTTCTATTAGGTCCTTTAAATAAGATTTTTATTATTATGGTAAACAATACAATCTAGTTGAATCAATATTTTTCTTTATAAACATCTCAGGTTTACTTCTATAGTAACTCCATGTGCAAATGAGGGTATACTCTTCTTTCTGGTATGCATTATAAATTTTATTTATTATTTCAAGTATTTATTTTAGGAGGTAGGAGAGTGAACATTGGCATCATTGCATATCTTTCACACATCTCATGATATATCTACTCTACGTGTCTATCTTGATTCATTTTTCCTTCATATTCTAATGATGTAGATATACAAATTTCACCTTTACTTCATATGATGATATTGTATATCATCCCATGCCTAGAGATACATTCATTCATTTTTGAATGCCTATTTATGATGAGTGCCCTATTGAAGATTTTATGATAAATGTGTCTTTTTTATCACTAATGATATCTATTGTACCCTTCATAACACACCCTAAATTTCTAGAATTAGGGACCATTATTTTACATCTGAGTGATTTTTTTCCTTAATTTTTTTGGTTGTAGCTATTTTGGCTCCAAAATGACATGCCTCTACATGAGGCCAAAGGCATACCATTCAAGTACGACAAGTCCATGAGACCGACATTCCTGGGACCCACATATGACATGGAGGTATTTGTGGTGGTGATGACATGGATGATGTTGTCGGTTTGCGTTTTACGAAAAAGCTTGCTCACGGTTAACATTTTCCCGGCCAATTTCAGGACGGTTACATCGGGCGAGGCGGTTAACATTTTGGCGGCCATGCAGTTAACATTTTTGGTAACTGGCTTTTTTGCATCCACGAGGTGACTAACATCGGTGGTCACATGTTATGGGCACAACTTTTAAAAAAATTTATTTATTTTTGAATGAAAACTCAATTTCGCAAAATTTTTGAATATATTTCGTACAGGAGCTGCATGCAGAACTCTTAACGTAGTGGAGGGGAAAATATTTGAAGAAATCCATGTCGATCGTGGCATCACAATGTCCTTGGTTGAATCACTGAGCAAAGGAGTTGCGCTTCCATTTGAGTTATAGGTATGCATTGTCAAAATATTTGTGGCTCTGAAGGGGAGGACAAAAGTCAACCGCATGCATAATGCAAGTTGTATAGGTATATTGTTATCTCCTATTAACATGTGGGTTTTTTCATGTGAAGGGAGTATGTATCATAGTGCACAGGTGGGTGGGACATTTGAAGATTGTTGTGTAGGGTTATGAAGACATTGATAAATTCAAACCCTAATAGATAATGATAGTTTTATGATTCCTTCCTCAACCCCGTGTTTTCGATTGTAAATTTTCTTATCATTTTTGTATTGCAGAGGTGGTTGTGAGTGTGCCCTTGGGAGGTGTCAAGAGGACAACGATTTGGGTGGAGGCTTAGGCGACTGTAGTAATTTGAAACCCTAAGACATTCAATAAAAAAAAATTATTTCCTGTGTCATTTTGTGTTCTGTCTGTGAAAATTAGTCATCATTTTGCAGCATGGTCATGTCAGGATACCAAGGTTTGTTGTTTGTGGGTTGGCGGAGTGAAGAAGATTTATAAGATTTTAAAGGCATGTATATTTCCATAATTGAGTTTTCCATAGTGAGCGGAGTTGTTAAAGATGTAATGCTCATTCTTATACACACACATTAAAAGCCAGAAAAAATAAATAACCGCCGGTGTGTGTCTATGTGTATATTACTTCATATTCACATATATATAGGGCTTTAGTAGGCTGTGTATATTCTGACTCATTATTGAAGGGCATCTGATTATTGAAGGCTCATTGTTGAGGGCAGATTTTTGGGATTGTAGGTTTTTGTCATGGTGGGTGTGATGTATGTTTAAATCCACCTCTATAACTCCTATTTTTCTTGTTTCTGTTTAGATTTTGTTTAAAATAATCAGGGTTTGCATTGTTTATTTGTTTTTTGGTGTGTGCGAGTGTGTGTGTGTGTATGTCAATATGAAGCAATACACACACGCACACACACACACACACACACACACACACACACACACACACACACACACACACACACACACACAGAGAGAGAAAAGGTGATGCAAATGATCCTCTGACCCTGTAATTCAACAAACATGTCCTCTGCAATATAGAAGAAAAAGATAGAATAAAACATAGACAAAAGAAACTATGGAAATATTATGCTTTGTTTCCATTATTCTCATCTTCTCATTAGATCAAAAAAATAAAACCTAAACCTAGTAGTGTCTAACCCTAATGCGATGGTATGCATCTATTCTAGCTCCAAAACAGGCAAATATTCAACATAGGCTAAAGTTATTTTGGCTACATATAGAGGCAAACAAGAAACACAAATAGACAATGCAAACCCTGATGATTTTAAACAAAATCCAAACTAAAATAGGAAAAATATGAGTTATAGAGGTGGATTTCAACATACCCCAAGCCGCAACATGACACAGAAAACTACAGTTCCAGAAACCCCCCTTCAACAATGAGCCAAAATAGATGCAGGTTGCTTCAACAAGGACCCCTTCAACAATAATGTTTTTCATTCGCGCATTAGTCTTCCTTTTCCCATGTTATGAAGATAAAAAAAGGCACCATTTATGCTATCATCAAACAAACAACATATCAAATCCTAATTGCCAGCAAACAATAGATCAACTCCTAATTGTTAGCAAACAATAGATCAACTCCTAAACAAGAGCACGTCATGCACAGTCAAGGAATGGTTGCATCAACCAGTCAACAACCTAATTTTGAGGATTTTTTTTGCATCAAAAGGAAAACCATAATGATTTTAAACACAACATGCAAACCATAACATGTAAACGAGGTCAAGACCACGTAAAAGAAGCTCAATTTGAAATAGAACATTTTACATGACTTTCTCTTTCATGTAGCTATTAGGTGCCTGCCACATGTATTTGCATATATATTTATTCTCAGACATGTATGTTGATGCATGTCATTGGTATGATAGGTCTATTTTGGAGCCAGAATAGATGTGTCCCATGTATGTCGATGCATGTCATTGGCACAATTGAATTTTGAAGCTAGAATAGATATGTCTGACACAAGTTGGATGCACCTAATCTCATTCGAAAACTACAAAATAAACATATATGCAAATATATGTGGGAGACACCTAATAGCTACATGTATTGTGGCTCGACAATGGACCTATCATACCAACGACATGCATCGACATACATTTATGAGACATGCACATTATGCCAACTTGTCATGGCAATCGGACCCACAGTATGTGATGTGGAGTTGCTATCGAGTTGTTGGTTTGACTCCTCGAGGCTTGTTGTTCCTCACAATTGGAATGGTAACTAGGTAATAAAACAAAATTCAGAGATTGAATATTCCTAAATAGCTAACTTTTCCTATGGCAAAGGCTCATTTAGTTATCAACCAGGGACGTAAAATTGAAATGGGCCAGCACTGTATGTGCACCAAGTTCATATTGCAACCATCCTATATTACTACAAGAAAGGAAATTCTTCTTAAAGTAAACACACAGAATCTCAAATGAACTAATACTTTAATCTTACAACTGGAAATTACTTTAAACAACTACTATTAAATGATAAAGTTCTGGCGGGCAGCAGGAACTACTCTGCTGTTGTGGCTACAGGAACAGACACATGAACTGTTTCCTATGGCTGCAGGAACAGACAACTGCATAAACAACTACTACAGAAGTGCAAATTTAACTAAAACATACAAAGGATTACTCACCAAGTGGGCCCCCTTGAGTGAGTATCTCAAGAACTTCAGATTACAATTATCTAATTATTCAAAATCACATTGATCTCTTTATTTCATCTTGACTGGAAAATACATAAACAGTACCAAAAGACTATGTGTTACAAGATACTATGGTCATTCTCTTCTATCCCTGAGAGGAGAGAGATCCCTTTATTTATAGGAAAACTTATAACAAACTTCTAACTGATTGACCACATTCCTATGGAATAGGTGAACAAGATTTATTAACAAGAGAAGAAGTTAGCGCAGGACAACAGAACAACATCTGTCCTGCAACTGAGAAAATATAGCATGACTAGCCTCCTCGATCTAAGATCCACTAAGAACAGTTGTAAATGTTCATAAATCAATCTGTTGAAGAATCAATCAAGTGGTTCTGATCATTACTGCATTTCTCTGACTAGGTCTGCATTGCGGTTATATATTTGATGATCTTTTGAACTGCCATTTGTCTTTACTTCACCTTTGCTGACCCTACATCACAATATTAATGCACAACAAACATGTGTATATACTAATGCTAACATGATATAATGCAAACCATAATTATAATTGTTTTCAGATAATTCCATAGATAGATCATTATATGACATCCTTAGGTATAAGTTAAACCAGTTTTAAAAACACTTAAAAGGTATCAACTTAAAAGAGTATTATAATCAAAATGTCATCTAATCATAAGACCTAGGCAAGAGTATTATATCAAAAATATATCAAAATAGAGCCATTATTTAGGCTCATCATCTTCCCCTAACCTAACTTCTTGTTGATCCTCTAGCAACAGGAAAATTTTGGATTCTGGCATTGATTTAGAAATTGCCTGGGTTAACCTGTCCAGAACCACCTGTAGATAAGCTCCAGTAGAATCCTTTCATTTTCTCCAATCTCTTCCACCTGGTATATTCTGTTGCTTCACTGTAATATGGATCACTATCCTTACATCCCATCAATGGCCATAGGAGGATTGGAGGTTGAAAGTTGAGAGGTAGCCAATGTCGTCCCTTTGTTCTTCCCAAGTGTATATACTTGGGTGCTCTATTTAACGCTGCATGGTAATTTTGTGCAGAGTGTGGCTTCAATTGTTTCAACTCATCTGTTAGGCTATTCTAGCACTGGACTACATGTCCTATTGCCTCTTTTCCTTCCCTTAGAGACATTTTTTCATATTATTTATACACTTCTTCCCTTAATGGTAGGATTTCCTTTGCATAATTTGTCTCATATACAATCTTCTACCAATCAAAGTAAAGTCGCCTGGGTTCCCTTGATTCAGACTTAAGGGCAATGAAAGCTCAAGTTCTTCCTTGTGATCCACCTGAAACTGTTCTCCCCTTGATATTTCATTCCGCATCCGGGACATAAGAGCCCTTAATTGGAAATCTCCAATGTAAAGAAGAGGGTTCCAATGACATTGTCAGGAACAACATAGTTATGTACATATAGTTCACATAGTAGATTTTTTATTGTTGTAGGAGATGTCTGAAAAGCACTGTAAAATTCTTCTGGTGTTTGCAATGAGGGAGTTAAATCTTTGACAATCCTCATCATTTGGAAACTAATGTGTTGTTCTCTTAAGTATAGAGAGTAAACATGAGGAAGAGCCCGACATTGCATCAGTTGTGGTGCCATGGTGGCTACTGTTTCCACCTTAGCTTTAAGTTGGGCTATGTCCTTGTCTTTTTGCAAAATAACTTTCTTCTGGTAATCAATTATCATTTGCATTTTTACCTTTTCAAGTTCCCAATCCTCATAAAGAGAAAGTCCTACTGCATGACTAGTAAGGGAAGTAGGTGGTTTACTTTCTACTTTGCCCCCTACTTCAATGACCTTCACTACAATAGATGCTTAGTTGTCCAGTCTTTCAAAACCTACTTTCTTCTGAGGTTGCTCAATATCTTGGAGTTCCCCTTCTTCCTAAAATTGTAATTCTTGTTTTTCCTCAATATTTTGTAGTTCTTCCTCTTCTTCATGGTCTCTCTAAGGTTCATTTGGTAGAGAAGGAGGGATATCATGGAATGGACTGTGTTGTTCTTGTTCTGGGGAGTCAATCAAGATTGTAATATTTGGCTCTGTGGGTTGGTCTTGGCTTTTAAACTTTTTATGAAGCCTACCACTACTTCTTTGAGATTTTTCCTTTTTCGGCTGTAGAAATACTTCCTATAGCCAATTCTTCAACTACTTCAATAGCTACTACAGGAACTAGTTTCATTATTTTTCTCTTCTTGGCTGCAGGAGGGGGTAAATTCTCATTTTTACTTTTCTTCTCATTATGCTCTATATCAAGTTGTTTTTCTTTGCCTTTTTCCTTACATGTGGCAGCCCTAGTTTTCATTGAAAAATCTTTGAGAGATGTTTCTCCAATGCTCTGCAATGAATTTGTTGAAACTAGAATGTTTAGGGTTGAGAACTTGGTTATAGAGGAACCACTTCCATCTCAAGAACAAGAAAACCTTGTAGAACCTGGTTCCCCTCTTGAACCTGGTTCTGAGGATTTCAATGAGGATGAGGGTTCAAGAGGGGAACTAGGTTCTACAAGGTTTTCTTGTTCCTGAGATGGAAGTGGTTCCTCTATAACCAATTTTTCAACCCTAAATATTCTAGTTTCAACAAATTCATTCCAGAGCATTGGAGAAACATCTCTCAAAGATTTTTCAACTAAAAGCTTAATTAAGCAATGATGAGAAACAAAGTGAGGCCTACCTTTCTGGGTCTCTGTTGCACTTATGGAAATAAGGTTCTACAATAGGCTTGGAACATTCATCCTTCTTCCATGGCAAGATGACTTAGGAGCTTGAAGTGATGAGAATGTGGACATGAAAACCTTCCTTCACAGGTTAAATATTTTAAAACATACAATGCTACTGCTTTCCATTCAGGTGGAAGGGATTCTCACCTAGTTCTTTGTCTATCTACTACTAATGGGGGGTCTCTTGGATGTGTAAATTTTTCTCTTGCACTGCGTGCATCCTTGGACTCTAAGTACTTCTCCCCATCTATTGGTAGCCCACTTACCTCTGCTATCCATTCCTCTGTAACCACCACTCTCAAACCTTTTACTTGAGCTTCTCCATTTGACAGTGTGCGGGTAAATTCCCTTACAATTTCCTCATTAAACTCCGTCAACTTTAAGAAATAATTAAGCCATCCACTGTTCCTAAATACTGGTTCATAATCTTGGTCCTGAAGAAGAACTTCATGGACTGTTGGCTCATGTCGAATAGGTGGACCACCCATTACAACAATAACACTTTCAACTTTTAAAATGGTGTAAATCTGCTCATTTTTTGCACTACGTTCTACACTATAGCATACTCAATGTACCTTTACTTGGTTGAAACCTAGCTACAGTCTAAAAATAACTCTAAGCAAACAGACAAGTAGAATGCAAGATATCACCTCAAACTAGAAATTTGAAAAAAAAGTAAAACGCAATCTGAGAGGACATCAAAATTATCTGCTAGAGTAATTATTAGTGTACTTCCCCCCCAACCTAAGGCTTAACAGGTGTCCACACATGCGGAGGAGGACCGAGAAAGGACAATATGCAAAATATCATAATTAGAGTTAATATGGTTTAATTATATACATGCAACAAGAATAAATACAAACGAGTGTACCTGACATCACGCTAGAATGACTACAACTTGAAGATATTTGAGCCATCATGCATGGAAAATGATGCAGAAATGGATGGAGTGAAAGGAAAGAAATGAGTGAATACGTAATGGAATATTTATTATGTAGAAATGTACTCCCATTGGATGGGGAATCATTTATTAGATCATCCAGCAAAGATATTAAGATGGAGTGGTGATGGCAATGCCATCATCAGTGGCTGCAAAATTTTTGGCATGCTTGGTAGTGGAAAACTACCATAGGAAGTCATCTTTTCTTAGAGGTTTATGGTATAGGGGCAACCGATGACCGTTGACTACCAATTTAAACTTAACAAGATCTATGGTAGATTATCTGACAGCACCATTAGAAAATGTTTCAATTATTTCATAAGGTCCTAACCACACTGTCTATAATTTTCCCAAATTATCTTTATACCTAGAATCATAGAGTAGAATCCCAATCTCCCAGCTGGAATGATTTGTCCTTGATATAGTAATCATGCCACTTCATGCGCTAGTTTTGAACATATTCAGTATGTTGTAGGGCGAACTTCCTTATCTCATCTAAAGCATTAAGCTGCAGGAGCCTTTCTTGTGTTGTAGACAGAGTCATATCTAAGGAAATAGTTAATCTCAAAGTTTAATGTTCAAACTCTACAAGCATCATTGCTTTTGTCCCATATACCATTTCAAATGGTGTAAACCCTGTTGTATTTTTCCAGGTGTTTCTATAAGCCCATACAGCTTCAAATAATCTGTTAGACTAGTCTTTTCTATTGAGTGATACTATTTTGGTCAATATTGATTCAAGCTCCCTGTTAGTAACCTCTACTTGGCCATTAGCCTGTGGATGATAAGGAGTGGATTTCCTATGCCTAACATTGTATTCATTAACTAAGGCTATGATCAAAGTGGAGGTGAATTGTGCCCCTTGATCTGTTACTATTTCTCTAGGAACTCCATACCGAGTGAAGATTTCTTCATATAAGAATTCTGCCACCTTATTGTCTCTGGCATGCTTGAAGTCTTTGACCTCTACTCATTTAGTAACATAGTTAGTACAAACAAGAATGTAGGAGTGACCATTTTATGGTGGATCAATTGGCCCAACAAAGTCTAGGCCCCATTTGTTAAATGGTGTAACAACCACCTGAGGGTGTAGAGGCATTTCATCAGACTGAGTTGGTTTGCCCATTCATAGACATCTGTCACATTTCCTAGTGTATTTAACTGCATCCTTGTGCAAGGTTGGCCAATAGTACCATGTAGTTAATATATTGAGAGATGTTCTTTTGGCTGAAAAATGACCTCCACAAGGTTCATCATGACATGCATGAATTATATCATATGTCTCATCTTCCCTTACATAGTGCCTCATAACTTGATCTGGCCCTATATAAAATAAGCAATTTTCTATCCATGAGAAGTTGAAACTCTTTTCTACTAGTAGTCTTTTCTCTTTGGGTGAGAAATATGGGGGTGTCTTGTTAGGTGCTAGGTAGTTGGCTATGTTAGCATACCATGGACTATGTAAAATGATGGAAAACAAATGCTCATCTGGAAAGGAATCATTAATGATCTCCTTATTATCTGGTGTGAGTCCTTGATAGAAAATTTGCCTCTACATTTGCTTGCCCTAGTTTATCAATGATAGTAATATCAAATTCTTGAATTAATAATAACCATCTTGCCAATCTACCTGTAATGGAGCTTTTGTTCATGAGGTACTTGATGGTTGCATGATCAGTATGTACAAAGATTTTATATCCAGTTATATAGTGTCTGAACTTATTAAGGGCATAGATGACAGCTAACATCTCCTTTTCAGTAACAATGTAATTCAGTTCTGGTCCTTGCAAATTTTTACTGATGTAATAAATTGCATTTTCCAAAACTCCTTGCTTCTGCCCCAGAACTGCTCCTATTGAAAAATCGGATGCATCTATATGAATGTGAAAAGGAATTGACCAATCAGGTCATTCAAGCACAGGGGCTTGGGTTAAGGATTCTTTTAGTTGAGAAAATGATTTTTCACATGCAACTGTCCAATCAAATTCAGCTTCCTTTGTTAATAAAGAATATAATGACCTTGCTTTTTGACTAAAGTCCTTGACAAATCTCCTATAGTACCCTGCATGGCCTAGAAAACTTCTCACATCCTTTTGTTTAACAGGGACAGGAAGATCAAGTATTCCTTCTATTTTAGCTAGATCCACTTGAATACCTGATTGAGATATTTGATGCCCCAACACTATACCTTCTTGCATCATCATAAAATATTTTTCACTGTTTAAGGATAAAGTGTGATCTTCACACCGCTGCAATACTTTGGTCAGATTTTGTAATGCCTCCTTAAATGTAGTTCCATAAGTAGTAAAGTCATCCATGTAGATTTCTATACAATCATGGGATATGTCTGAAAATATACTAAGGACAACCCTTTGAAAGGTTGCACAAGCATTACATAAACCAAAAGGAAGGACTAAATAGGCATATGTGCCCCAAGGGTAGGTAAAGGTAGTCTTTTCCTGATCTTCTGGAGCTATTCTAATTTGATTATAACCACTAAACCCATGTAAAAATAAAAAGTATTGCTTACCTACTAGAGAGTCTAACACTTGATCTATAAATGGAAGTGAGAAGTGATCCTTTTTAGTAGCAGTGTTGAGCTCCCTATAGTCCACACAAAATCTCCATTTTCCTCCTTTCTTTGGAACTATAACTAGAGGAGAAACCCATTGAATATCTGGAATAGGGTAGATGAATCTTGCATGAAACAACTTTTGCAGTTCCTCTTTAACTATTTCCCTTAAAGCAAGATTAATCCTTCACTGAGGCTATCTAATTGGTTTACAATCTTCTTTGATATAAATTATATGGGTACACAATGTAGGATTTAATCCTTTCACGTCATGATAATCCTATGCAAAAGCTTTTTTTTGGGCTTTGAGTAATCATGTTAATGACAATCTTTGATCTACTGCTAATTGATTATTTATATTCAGATTTTTTCCTACAACAACTTCTATTTGAAGTATTGATTCTACATTAGATATTTCAAATAGACAAGAGGTTTGAATCTCCTATGGTAGCAATGTGTGAAACATATTTGTGGCTGTAGGAGAATTTAAAAAGCCTGTAGATGGAAGAAGGGTATGCAAAGGACTTACTGGTATACCCAATGACTATTGAGCTACTCCATAATGAATTCTTATAATGTTAGATAGTACCGTATCATCCTCTTGAAGTGTTATGAACGAGTCCCTTGATAACATCATTAGTTGTTGAACAAAGTTAATTTCCTCTGCTTCTTCTCCTATGTCTGGCCACACTACTCATTCTTGATCAAGTTGTGGTTGTGCTGGAGAATAGAGTGCAAGAGTTTTAGTAGTAATACCATTTGAAATTATCATATCTCTGGATCTGCAACCTTTATATGCATCAGTTGTTGCCAGCCAAGGTCTTCCCAAAATAATTGGATATCCTCCTAATGTTTCCTTGGGAGAGAGGATTATGAAATCAACAGGATATTCCCAAGAGTCTAATGTGACACCAATATCTTCAACCATTTCTTCAGGTCAAACAGTGGAGCTATCAGCGAGTTGTAGGACCATTGGAGTTAATCTGAGACTAGTAATGTTGAGTTACTGCATGACATCCTTAGTCATCACATTTATTGCTGCTCCTAAGTATATCAAGGTATTTTTTATTCGAGTTCTATTAATAACTACCTTGACAATAGGGCTACCTGGGTCGGAATATTTAGGGACTGCTAATTTTCCTAACATAATATCAACCAACTATCCTACCACATGCACTATTTTTGGATATTTTTCTTCCTCCCAAGTTTCTTCAGACATGCCTCTTTAATAGCTTTTCCATATATGGGAATATCTTTAATAGCTTGAAATAGTGGAATTTTAACACATATATGTTTTAGCTGATCAATAAGATCAAAAGCTATATCATCATGTTGCCTAGATACTTCTACCTGCAATCTTTGAGGAAATGGGGGAGTTCTTATAGGTATATCTGAAGTTTCAGACTGTTGAACCTACTCAGGGTTTCCAGATTTATCAAGTATTCTTTCCTGAGTAGTCTCCTCTGTTGGTGACTCTGTTATAACTGGAGGAGATGGAGTAGGCAATGTTGTCCCTGACCTCAAATGAATATCACTTATATTGAGAGAGTATGTAGGATAGTTATTAGGATCAATTGAAAAAAATTGATGTTTTTGTTGTGGTTTATTATTTGGATTTGGAATAGGCTGAGTTGGCAGTTGGGTTGGCTTGGATGAAGTGGCAGTAGGAGCTGGAGGCATTAAAGTTGGTTGTTGGGACTGTTGTTGTGGCTGCAGGAAACCTGATGACTAGTTTGCCCATTACTGTCCTCCCCTCCATTGTGGTGACTGTTGCCAGTTACTTTGAGGGGGAGACCAATTCCCTTGTGACTGCTACCATTGAGATGAAGAATTCTGATAATTAGGCCAAGGGTTTTGAGAGTTATTCCAAGACTGAGGAGTATAATTTCCAAAATTTTGGGAATATGGTGGTTGCCACTGATTGTTTTATGCATTAAAGTTCATATAAGGATTAGAAAATGACAATGGATCATGTGGCATACCTTGTCTTGGAGGCCAATGCCTTCATTGTGCAACATAAAAGAGATGTTCATCATCTCCATAGATAGGCTTGAAATCTGGGGAACTTTGTTGGCTATCAGTTGTAACTAATAGTTTGCATCTATAGTCCTTCTTCTTTTGTTGACAGTGAGAACAAAATTTAGCAAGCATAGCCTCTACCTCCTCATGCTTCTTCTTTTCCTGTAGTGTATCCAATTGGGTAGCCATATTATTAATTATATCTTCCTTAAAATCCTTCAACAAATGAGTTATTTCTATTCTTGAGACTGTTGAAGATGACTTTGTAATTGAAGAACCAGGCCTATGGTGTCTTCCCCTTTTTGTTGCAGCTCTTGAATACTTTTGACATATTTGTCTGATATGATCCCATTGAACTTGACTAATATCTCCTCCTCCCATTAGATCTAAGGAGTCAACACATTCATCATTGATGCCGCTTAAAAAAATCAACTTCATAGAGTCTTCACTTAGATTACTATGTTTGGATTTGTTGACACTAAATAAAAATATTTCCAAATAGTCTTCAAAGCTTTCATCTTCTTTTTGTGTCATTTTGAAGATATCATCACCATGTCGATCCAATCCCCTGGAATAGTCTTTATACTTATCCAAGAGGTTTGTTTTCATTTCCTCCCAGGTAGTGATTACATTTCGTCCTAAGCTCATAAACCATCTCAAGGAAGCTTCTTTCAAAGAAGCAGGGAATAACTTGTATTTATGAGCATTAGTGGTATAATCATAACTTTTCCAAAGGATATCAAATTCAAACAGAAAGGTGTTTGGATCTTCTATTACCAATCCATGGAATTTTGGAAGTGAAGAGGCTGGTATTTTTTTCAAATTTGCATTATCATGCAGGTCAGGAATGGGGAACTCAAATGTTAGATTTACAGGTGGAGGTGGGGGATTTGTTGTCATTGGTCCCTAATAAATTACTAGAGGTAAAATGTTTTGTTCAGAGGGTTCATTTAGGAAGTCTAGGTCTCCTTCTAACAAATTAAAGACACCACTATTTAGTACATAAGTTTCTGCAATAGGGTTTACTTCAAGTGCTTGATCTGATCTTATATCTTGAGTAGAATGTGAGGGGAGAAATCTTCCTAATGCATCCATTCTCCTCCTATGCATGCAGATTAATGAAGGAAATTCAAAGAGCTAATTAAGAAAACTTAAAAATAATGGTTTACAACAGGTTCTTAGCTTGGCACCATCCTCGACAATGATGCCAAAAATGTTGGTCCTCACAACTGGAATGGTAACTAGGTAATATAACACAATTCAGAGATTGAATATTCTTAAATATCTAACTTTTCCTATGGCAAAGGCTCATTTAGTTATCAACAAGGGATGTAAACTTGAAATGGGCCAGCACTGTATGTTCACCAAGTTCATATTGCAACCATCCTATGTTACTGTGGGAAAGGAAATTCTTCTTAAAGTAAACACACAAAATCTCAAATGAACTAATACTTTAATCTTACAACTGGAAATTACTTTAAACAACTATTGTTAAATGATAAAGTTCTAGCAGGCAGCAGGAACTACTATGTTGTTGTGGCTGCAGGAACAGACACAGGAACTGTTTCCTATGGTTGTAGGAACAAACAACTGCAGAAAAAACTACTATAGAAGTACAAATTTAACTAAAACATACAAAGGATTACTCACCAAGTGGGCCCCCTTGAGTGAGTATTTCAAGAACTTCAGATTACAATTATTTAATTATTCAAAATCGTATTGATCTCTTTATTTCATCTTGACTGAAAAACACATAAACAGTACCAAAAGACTATGTATTACAAGATACTATGGTTGTTCTCTTCTATCCTCGAGAGGAGAGAGATCTCTTTATTTATAGGAAAACTTATAACAAACTTCTAACTGATCGACCACATTCCTATGGAATAGGTGAATAGGATTTATTAACAAGAGAAGAAGTCAGCGCAGGACAACAGAACAACCTTTGTCCTGCAACTAAGAAAATATAGCATGACTAGCCTCCTAGATCTAAGCTCCACTAAGAACAGTTGTAAATATTCATAAATCAATCTGTTGAAGAACCGCTCAAGTGGTTCTAATCATTACTGCATTTCTTTAACTAGGTCTGCATTGCGGTTATATATTTGATGATCTTTTGAACCGCCATTTGTCTTTACTTCACCTTTGGTGACCCTGCATCATGATATTAATGCACAACAAACATGTGTATATACTAATGCTAACATGATATAATGCAAACCATATTTATAATTGTTTTTTAGATATTTGCATGGATAGATCATTATATGGCATCCTTAGGTATAAGTTAAACCAATTTCAAAAACACTTAAAAGGTATCAACTTAAAAGAGTATTATAATCCAAAAGTCATCTAATCATAAGACCTAGGCAGGAGTATTAAATCAAAAATCTATCAAAATAGAGCCATTATTTAGGCTCATCAGGGCCCACGCGATATTATGTGGACATGTTGAAGGACGGTTGTGGCATGCTTCATGGTTACCAATGATTTATTATGCATAACAGGAACATTAAAATCTTGTGAATGAAGGAACCATGTTTGGACAACATCCTGATAGGAAGAAGAGGTCGTGGGCTCCAAAACTTGGTACATTTGTCAGAGAAAAGACTAACATGAAACTCAAGTTAGTCTCATAGTGGGACGCCTCTATTATGGATGCAAAAAATAGTATGTGGCGACTATCACCCCATGTTTGTGGCAAGTTTTTAATCGTAGGTTTTGCATTTGATGGCTACTTTTGTCTAACAGGGCACTGTCAGTCTCTACAATTTGTCTATTTTGGAGCCATAATAGACACAACCTCTCGGACCATTGATCATGTATGGTTTGTGATTTGATGTAGCTAATAGTAGTAAAGCCAAAGGATAACACATGATGCAATTTACAATAACAAGGCTTGTTGGGCAGGTAAAGCCACTTGGTGTTGGAGTTAGTCCATAACATGGCCCGAGAATACACAAATCCTACTGCGTGTTAGTGACATGTTATTCAATCATAGTCGTTGAATGTAAAATATAGTGTAAAACATGTGACTAAGTTGCGTGTTAGTCGCACCATAGTGTTGATTTCAAGTCAAAATAGAGGTGTATGTCCTTGAGCACATAACAACAGTACCAAAATAGGTGGTTGATATACACAGCTCTGGTATTATGGCAAATTGACACATAATTTAGGTGATATATTACTTAGTGGTAGTTTATATTGAATGTTAAACTAGATTTTCATATATGAACATGTAGGTTCATTTTATGTCTTTTGAAATGCATTTGCTCCCCAATGTAGACTACCACTAACATTAGTTATCCATGCAGGTTGTTGATTTTCAAGGACTATTGAGCAGTCACGTTCCTAGGTTGTTTCTCTCTCTCCCTTATTTAATACTACTTGCACTATAATGTCCCCTTATCAATAATCTTTGGGCTTGTGCAACTTTTTAAAAGGGGCTTCTTATATATATATAGTTTGTTGTATATATTTTTTTTGTGTGATAGAAATGTATGTATAAATTTCAGTTCTTGATCATGTAATAGTAATGTCCTTACTTTTATTGAATTTAATAATGATCAAAATGAACAATGCAATTGGTTGATGCCTTATATTCTATGCTATAGATGCACCATATTAGACAATAAGATATTATTTTTCAACCTGAATGCAGTATGATTGTTATTTATGGATGTTTGAGTCATGAAACGAGTGTTGAATATATGAACCTGAAATCCTTATTATTGCCTACTATGTGTTATAAATTTGTATATATTCTGTTAATTTGCATGAGAGTGTTTATGTTCATCCTAGTGTATTTGTATATCTAGATTATCGATGTTCATGATGTTTGAGAACTACATGTGTTTGACCATCCAACTCCTATTTGAAATGTTATTTGGGGTTTTGTTTCAGATGTCTCTGGTTGGCATAACGAACTCCTCATGTGTCTATCCTTCACAGTGTTTTTTTCTTCTTTTGGGAACTTAAGACTAGGTTATTAATAATATTCCCATATCAACAAAGAGATGGAACCTTTAGAATAGATACTCATTTCAAAAGACATGGGTCTTCCGAATAATGAATTGGAGGTGTTTGTACCCATTAATTATTGTCAAAGACTTTCTTAATGGTAATGAATCCTTGTGTATTGTGTGACATAGAGTGGCCATCTTAACTGTTGCACACTTGTTTTACACCGTTGATTTTGCAATTAGCAGCTGCGATTGACTAATCTATCACTAGGAAAGGTCCGTTTTGGAGCCAGAATAGACGCAGTCGATGCATTAAGTGTGTTCTACATCCTTCTTTATCAATCCTTAACAAAGTCTAGTCTTTATGTTGTATTTTGGATGGGAAGAACACATGAATCCTTTTTGACAGTGTTGGTGATGGATCATAGTCATTATTTCATTGCAATTGCAAGGAAATATGTTCTACAATGGAATGTCATGAATAGTTTATCGCTAAACTGTTAGCTGGGTTGTACATAACACAATGACACGGTGACTATATTGCAATGTGGGAATAACCAGTCGTGTGCTGACTGTGTCATTTATGGTGAATGTGTGGTGTTATTGATAGTGTAAATAATATCAATTGCATCTTCTCCTTTTTTCAATTCAATCATGTCAATTGCATTGAGAAAAAGGTTGATGGAAACTATTGATCTTGATTATGGTTTACTGGAGCTAAAGGAAGATGATCTCCTGGGAGTTGGTCGTGTTTGCTTCCTAGTGACACGTGACATCGACCTGCTTGTATGCTAAGTAGTTTTAATGGATTATGCAACATGTAGTATTCCTTGGTGTTGTCATTGTTTAATGCTTGTGACTGGAGATCCAATTTGTCTACCCAGAAGAGAGTTGGGCTTTCAGATGTGGGACCAGTTTGGCATTCAAATCTAAAAGATTCAGGAGTTGGGCTTTCACATCCAGGAGTAGTTGAGGATTCAGATCTGAAAGAGTCAGGAGTTGGGCTTTTAGATGCGTGACCAGTTGGGGATTCAAATCTAAAAGATTCGGGAGTTGGGCTTTCACATCCAGGACTACTTGACGGTTCAAATCTGAAAGAGTTAGGAGTTGAGATTTCACATCCAGGACTAGTTAAGGATTCAAATTTGAAAGAGTCATGAGTTGGGCTTTCAGATGCGGGACTAGTTGGGGATCCAAATTTGAAAGAGTCAGGAGATGGGCTTTCAGGTCAGGGACTAGTTGGGGATTCAAATCTGAATGAGTCAGGACTCGGGTCTCCAATTTTGAACCCATTGTCAAGTCGGATTTTGAGTGAATGCACAACCACACTGGTAATTATTTATCATTGTGTTATATTTTGTTTCCATCATTGCATGGCATGGTTGCTGGAAATTGGGACTTATAAGTGGAAATGTAGATGTATATATATATATATGGGCATAAAAAGCATCGATGATGTGTGCTATTTTATTTAACAACATTATGATAGTGGCTTTGTTGGTGAGGAAGATGAGGCCATTGGCAATGTAGATGAGGGTGATTATACTGGTGCTCCACGTGGTGAGAGTGAAAAAGAGGATGTTCATAGCGAGCACGAGGTGAGATAGAGTAGGAGACTGAATGGCAAGGTGATTTTGTCAGCACTCATGAACAGGAACAAGGAGGAGGGGAGAGTAATGAGGAGGTCCACTATTAGTCATTATATTTTGGATTATCTTTATAATTCTTGATTAGTGCAAAATTGAATGTGACACTTTGTCTTTGTTGGCTGTGCACAGCAACATGCCAATCACAAAAAGAACATATTAATGGCAGGTTGCACTACTTTTGTCTCTTCTGTCATTCTTCCCACAATGGAGGGCATAAGTTTTGGGGTCTAGGGAGGCTTAATATGTATAGAAATAGAGAACATCAACTTCCAGTATTGGGGGCTACACGACACAGATGTGAACCGTGTGGTAGTGGAGAACACATCGTGGATCATACAAAGAAATCACAGATGTACTTGAAAAAGAGAGTCTAATATCAAATACCAAATGGGTGTACAACATAGTATGCAAAAAAAATGTGTCACTGAATGGGTGTGCATGAAATATGACAAGAAAACATGTGATGAGATTCCTATCGAAGGGAAGGAAGAGATAAAGGAAGCAATGCGAGTGTATGACAACAATCTAGTTAGGGAGGCGAGAAGGAAGAAGGTTTTAAAGTTATTGGAAAGAAAGAATATTGCAACAAAGGTAATTTTTAGTGATCATATTGTTTTGCAGTTTACTATATTCCTTTAAACATCTAAAGAATGTCTTATTGAGCTATCATATCCTACTGCCCAGAGTTTAAGTGACAGTGCATGCCATGGTGAGGAGGTTCTGGCATCGAAGGCTAATCGCAAAACAAATGTGCTAGTGAATGAGGCTACCTTTGTTTCATTGGGGAAGCAAAAAAAGAAGAATGTTGCAGAAAAAAGAAGGCCGACTTCAGATCCTAAAACAAATGAGGGTGCATTTATTTTGTCAAAGAAGCAAAAAAAGAAGAATTTTGCAAAAAAAATTAGGTGGACTTTAGATCCTGAAACAAATGTGTCAGTCAATGAGCCTGTATCTGATTCATCAGAGAAGAAAGAAAAGAAGAATGTCGTAGAAAAAACAAGGTCGACTTTAGATGAGGCCACACATTTGTCATCAAAGGTGACTCTCTGTTGGCATGTCCATATGTGTGTTTTCATTGCATGGTAATCTTTGCACTCCACTGTGTAGTATGTTTACTATTTCATCCATGTCAATGTAGGCTGATTTTGATGGGGTTCATGGAGGGAGCATGGAGCTTTCCCGTGGTGTTGGATGACATGGAACGTAGTGTTCCCAAAAAAGCAAGTCAAAAACCTCGATCGTCTATTAGGTATCTGTCTATTTGGACAAAGAAGGTGAAGGAGATGACAAATGAAAAATTGGGTTCATGCAGTGGCGAGAAGATTGTGGACTTGTCTCTTGAATTGGGGCAGATGATGGATGATAGGAGCAAAGAAAAGTCAATGCAGTTGCCTAATCACAACGTCTATAGTGTTCCCCAAAAACCACATCCAAAATATTTGATGTCTGTTAGGAGGAAGAAGGTGAAGGAGATGACTATTGAAAATATGAGTGCATGTAGTGGCGAGATGATTGCAGAGAAGTCTTTTGAATTGGGCCAGAGGTTGGAGGATATGTGCAAAGATGAATAGGTAATGTGGTGTCATTGTGCATGACATGTAGTGCTATATCATCACATGATGTGTTATACTATAGAATAACTCTTTTTTGTATGTATTCGACCTCAGTATTGGTTGATAAACCTCAAAAATTTGTTTTGAGGGAGAAGTTGAAGGATATGTTGAATGGAAATTTGAGTACATGCAGTGGCGAGAAGATTTCAGAGGAGTCTAGTGAATTGGGGCAGACATTGGAGGATAAGAGCAAATATGAATAGGTATTGTAGACACCTAAAAATGGTCAATGCTTGCGGAGTCATACTTTGACATTTGCGCGTTGCCTCATTTTAGGTTTTTGCGTCGCATTAACATTTCTCCTATGATTCGTACTTGGTTTTTATCATTTGCGAGCATCGAGTCATTCTTCTACATTCTTCATTCTGTCTTGCTTTCAAATTTGGTCTTGTCGACAACACTATCCAATCATGATTTTGATCGATTTTATCCTATCGCATCAATGTGCGTGCTAATTTGTTATCATTTTTGGACATCGTCAATCCTAATTAGGGTTTTGTCCTCTTATTAATCTTATCATCAATCTTATCATTTTGGACATCGTCAATCCTAATTAGGGTTTTGTCCTCTTATCGATTTGTCATCAATCTTTATCATTTTCAATCTTGTCATTTTGCGATCGATTTGTCATCGGTCGTTGTCATGTTCGATCTTGTCATTTTGCGATCAATTCGTCATTGATCGTGGTCATTTTTAATCTTGTCATTTTGGATCAATTTATCATCATCTCTTGTCCTCTTGTCAATCTTGTCATTTTGCGATCGATTTGTCATCGATCGTTGTCTGTCTCAAATATGTCAATTTGGATCAATTTGTCATTGTTCCTCGTCAATTGGCGCATCTTCTCAATCAAATCATTTATCACATTGGTCATTTATCAGTCCAAAATCAAATCATGATTGAGTCAATTATCTTCAATCAAGACCTAATTGTCATTCTCGCATTGCTTTTAAGGTTTCGTGATTTAATCATTTAACCTTGTGTATGTCATTTTTTTCCTTTAGGATTAATAAATTATTTATTTATCCTAAGTCTTCTCATTGCAATTAAATCTTCATTTAATTGGCTAATTATTCCTCTTTGTGAATTAATTAATAAATGAAAGATTATTAATTAATTTACCTAATTTCAAATTCCTAATTTCCATCAATTTCCTAATTTCTTAATTTTCTAATTCCTAATTTCATTTTCCTCCTATTTCTCTCCTAAATTCATGGAAATGACATGTCAATTTGTCATAATTTGTCATAATTGACAATCAATCAATTTTGACATAGAAGTTGTCATAATTTGTCATAAATTATCAATCAACAAATTTTGCATAGAAAGTGCATAATTTGTCATAATTTGTCATAATTGACATAATTGATTTGCAATTTCCATTTGAATTGAATCATGCTAATCTTGTCATCTCTCCAATTCTTCTATAAATTGGATGAATTTCTTCAATCTTGGCTAATAATGAGAATAACCCTTAATTAATAATCCTTAATCATACTATCGAATTTACGCTTCTAGTACTCTTGATCAAAAATCTCATCTACTTGCTTTCAATTGTGTGTGCACTTGTAGGTGAGATCCACAACCAAACCATTTGGAGAGGAAAGAAGAACAATGGATCTGCATGGAAGGAGCATTCAAATCGTCATCCGGTTTGCATAATATTTAGTTTTGTATGCTTCGTTTTCATGTCTCTATTGAATGTGTCTTAGGATAGATTCATTGCAATGAATGCACTTGTGATTGATTATTAGTTTTTATCTTGTCTTGTGATGATTTCCTATTTCTTAACATACATTAATTGGTGAACCTGACATGAATACTAACCTTCTAACCTCTTTATGGTGTTTTGAGTGCTCTCAAGTTGATTTGCAGGCCAAAAAAAACCCAAAAACAGGGTCGTGCAGGGTATTCTAGAGACTCCTGCGCCTGTGTGAAGCAACCTGCGCCTGTGTTGAGCATTCTATGCTTGTGTAGGTGACATTCTGTGCTTGTGTCCTGCATTCTGCGCCTATGTCATGGGTTCTGCGGCTGTGTAAAGTCCAGAACAAAGGTAAAAAAATGCAGTGTTTACTTGAAATTTGTTGTATTTTTGCATTCTGTTTTCTGTGCTTTGGATTTTAGTACTAATTATCTGTGCAGAATCTTGGCATACGCATGGCAAAGACAATAAATCAAACTAATAACACACTTTGTGCAGATTCAAAAGTTAAAGAATAAGCGTATCAAACTCCTAACTTGGGTTTTTGCAGGTTGCCTTGGAGAAACAATCAAACTTTGTGTTTGTATTTAATTTTTAGGCACCTAGTGATTTCTAAATAGGTTGGAATGAACATTTGTTTTCTTTGATTGTTGAGTATGACATTGGAGTAGGAGAGTATGCTCTCATCCTTCTTAGGGTGATCAGAAATCCAGATCTTCGATACCATGCTTGTGTTGTTGATTGTGTGTCTCCTTTAGAGGGCCTGCCTTCCCGACCACTTTGCTTTTGCAAGCAAGTGATAATCGTGAGAAGGGAATGACCCAAAGTGAGTATGGCTAGAATTCCTTGGCATTCTAACTCACTATAAAAAAAATACCCGATGAGCGAAAGCTTTGAAGGAAGTATTACGTGGGAATTGCAGTTACTTGGGAAGTGATGACCCTTGGACTCTTTCTCATATCAACATCTAAGTAGGGCCTCTTGGTCTAAATCATGCTTGCGCGACTACATTTGTTTGGTATCTTGATGGGCTTAATGTCTCAATCACGCTTGCGTGACATCAAGGAGTAATGCTTAACAGAAATCCTTACTAAACACCTTGTTTTTAGAGGCCAAAAACCCTTCTAGTTGCTTGAGAAGGACAAATTTGGATACTTGGAAGAGATACTAAGTTCGCCATGGGGAGATTTCCATGGGGACTGATGCTTGGCTGCCCTGAGAAGTGAGTGCCATGGAGGGGAGCCCGTGGGGTCAAGCATCTATGTATTCTCCTTGAATCCCATAATGAGTCTACCTCTCAAGTACCTAATGTCTTTGCCTACCATAAGAAATGTGGAAATGACCATGATTGTCTTGAGTCTAAGTTGCAATATCTTGTATTCTTTGCTTGTCAAAAGTTGAATTGCATCCCATTTCAAAAACAAGATAAATTGATCCAACATAAGTTTAAGCACAAGAGACATTCATCCAACAAAAGTTTATCAAGATTCAGAAAAAATCTTCAAACATGGTTGTCAAATATTGTTCAAAATCTTGTCTCAACATTCATGTCACTTACATTTAGGTTCATCCTAGGTTGCATTTTGCAAAATTCATTGTCAAGTACCAAGGTTAGGTTTCACCTAAGTCATATTCCTTTGCATATCAATAAAGTTCATCCATTTGCATATGTCCTCTTGCATTAGAGTAATACCATTGTCATACTTTGCATACCCTAGGTCTCTTCATTAAGCTTGGGTCATTATCATATCATATTAGGGTCACTTGCATATTGATTGTCCCTTTTGCATATAGTCTCAAAGCTAGGTTTTGTCATACTTGAGTAATCCAAATCTTTGGTACAACCCTAAGTCATTGTTAGGAGATCTAGACCTTATTAAATCCTTTTGTCTTTTTGTCATCAATGTCATTTGGTCAAACCTAGCTTAGTATCCAAGCATATAGGGGAGACATTGTCATCTTGTCCTTTGTCACTTGGTCCTTTTGTCCTTCAAGGTCTAGACATCATTCCAATTTCCCAAGGGTCCCTCTTTTAGATTTGCATTCATAAGTTTGTCAAAATCTTGAAAAACAACCAAAAACATAGGTTGCACTCTTGTCATAGATTGCATTTTCATCTATTCTAGTTTGCATTTAGTTGCATATCATACATTATCCTTGAAAAATTCCAAAAAATATTGCATTTGCATAGTGACATGACTATTGAAACAAGGTTCCAAGCACCAATGATGCAATAAAGTTTGACATATCAACCGACAATGCAATCACAATTATATCCAACCCAACAACAAGGCAATATCGATCAAACTCTTTATGATGAAACAAGTCTCCAAATACAAAAACTAGAGGAGAAACTAGCTCAAGAAGAAGAGATATTGGAACAAAGAGTGAAAAACATTGAGAAGAATAGATCACAAGTGTCCAAAATGTTTCGAAAACTTCCAGGTCAAAATCCAAATATTGAGCCAATTGATGTAAGGTCTCTTATCGAACGATCAGACATACCAGCTCTCCTCTCCCAAATAGAGATGATGAAACAATTTCAAGAAAAGAGACAACATCAATTTCAACATTATGTGCCTCCACAACAAGAACAAGAAGGTGTTTACTATCAATCAAATTTTCAACCATCACAACCAATTTTCCAACATATGCAACCAACATAGCCAATGGTCCAATTTCAACAATATGTCCAACTAGCTATACAATGTCAACAAATGGTTCACCCAATGGTGGAATATCAATGTCAAGAATCACCACCAAAAATTAAAAAACAAAGCTTGCAACATGCACCAAGCCAAATTTTGAACATGTCAAACCAATTTGATCAACATCTAGTTCAATATCAAAACATGACATCAAATCAGAACCAAATTCTTTCTAAACAAGTTCAAATTCCAAATACAACCATGTCAAAACCTCGAAAGAAAGGTGGCTTTATTGCAATGCTCTTAAGGAAATTACCAAGTGAGTTTATTGAGGAAGATCAAGATAATACACTTATGTCTAGCAATGCCTCATCCCCCCATAAACAAATTCACTCTCGAGTGGCATCTATCCCTACACCTTTAGAAGTTTCCCAGGAACCTTCCATATGGTCCTCATCAAACAATACACCCAAGGATGCAATTATCCAGGGGCTATCCATAATTGATTGCCATGATAATCCAATTCATGATGCACATCCTTGTCATGTTTTAGAAATACAAGACCCAATGCAACCATGCACTTTATTGCCATTACCTATTCTAGAGGACCCCATTCGAAGTCCTTCTTCCTCATGTTCAAGCATTGATTCCTTGCCAGAATCCATCACAAATGTTCAACGTGCATTTCCTTCATCCCAAAACATTGAGCCCTTGCCAAAATCCACCATGCACATCCAAAGTCCAACCTCATGTCAAGAGGATAATTTAGAGCACGAAGAAATGAGTCCTAAAGAAGATCAAGATGAAGATCCCGAAACCTTATCATCCCATCCAATTGTTGACCAGGATCCCATTTCCCTAGACACTTGCAATGATTCCCCTATTCTTGTCCATCTTATCTAAAGTCCTATTGACACTCCATTCCCCAAGCAAGATCAAGATATCCCAGTCCATCCAATTCCAAACGATCCCCTTCCATTTCATGAACACAATGTCCTTTCAAATCCCATTGACATTCCACTTCCTGAGAAAGATCAAGATATCCTTTCCATCCTTTCCGATGATCCCATTGAAAGTCAAGAGAAAAACACCTTTAAAGAGGATTCCAATGATCTTCCTCCTTGTCAAGATCAAATTATTCCTTCAGATCCTCCACAAGATCCACTTGTTCCTCCATCTCCTTGTCTTAATACTCCATATACACTCCAAGATCGTATTTCTTTTGATGATCCCATTATTTCTCCCATTCCATCTCTTGAAGAGCCTATCATTGAACTATGTCCACTACATGATCCTAATCGCCCTCATGATCCTGATACCCTTCATGATTCTAACGTGTCAATGCAAGATGTTTATGAACCCTCAACATGCATAATGGGTTCTTCCACTTTGGTGCAATCTGATCCACTTCAAGATCTCATTATTTCTCTCATATCATATCCACCTCATAATGGACTCGCGTCTTCTTCCCAAAGAAAAGAGTATCCCACAAGTCAAGATAGTCATAAAGGCAAAGAAGTAGACATCCATAAGCAAGAATCCCTTCATGTTAAAGAAAATATTAAGGGTCATGTCTACACAACTCACTTTCAAGGTGCTGGTATCCCTTCAAAGTCAAAATCCAAATGTCCACCTTCCCCATCATCGCTTCCATCCATCTTAGGTCCTTATATTCCTTCATCCTTTATGCAAGGTCAGCAAAGGTACACATCCTTGAGTAAATTTCATCCATCCAAAAGAACTCCATTTCATTCATATCCATCCATGCATTCCTTTCCCCCTCCAAGCAATTTGGATGCCAAGTATAAAAGTCATAAGCCTAGCAATCCACATGTATTCAAGGATCAACATGTCCAATATAATCGACATGTCAAAACAAAGAACAATATGATCTATAAAGAAAAAGAAATATCCAAAAGGCCACAAAGGCCCACTGAGAAAAATAAAGCAAATTCAAAATATATATGGGTTCCTAAATCCCTTGTGCAAGTAATGCACTCCAAGGAACCACAAAAGCATGAAAAATCAAAAACCATGTGGATCCCTAAGCGGCTCCTTGAAGCACAAAAGCCTAAAGAAACATCCAACTTGGCATCCAAAATTGCTATTCCTCCATCACCTTCTTTATCCATTTTGGGCCCTTATGTCCCAAAATCCATATCCTTTCCTCCATCCAAATCTCACAATCTGAGATCCATTTTTCCTCCATCAGTCCATCACCCCTCAAGGTGTGTGCCAATGTTGATCTTGCCAACATTTCCATCCATTGAAGCCCAATTCTTCCAATACCCTATCCATTATCCAATGCATATTTTCCATCCTTCCATCCCTCTGGTCCAATCCTTTGCATAAATCCTAGCCTTAGTTTCATCTCATTTTCCATGTCCTTATCCTACCAACGTCTTTGAGCATGCTTTTAAAGGTCATGGTCCATTTTTTTTTCAAGGCTACTATCCAAACAAAAAGACGCTTGAGTCCTTCTTCCATCCCCTATCATGTGTCCATCTTCTATTTAAAATGTCAAAATACAAAAAAAAGGTGAGAAAAAAAAAAGACAAAAGAAAAGAAAAAAAAAAAGTAAAGAAAAATAATTCGTCCACTGGTGAAAACCTGGCAAACAGGCACCTTGGGCAAGTACTGTGATGAAAACCTGGCAAACGAGTGTCATGCGTAATCTATGAACTTCTTGCACACCGTACTTGGGGGCAGGTTTTATCCTATCATATCCTTTTGTCCTTCATTGTTCCATTATCCTATCCAACCCCTGTCATTACCCTTCATATCCTATTATCCCTCATGCACATATCCCCTTTTCCACATTTGATCTTGACAAGGCTGAGGATCGTCATGAGCATCATGCATCTTGTTTGCAGCTTTTAGTCTATCATAGCTTTTGGTCTTTATCCATTTTGCTTATTATAACCTTTCATCCATATTCCCTATCTTATTGCAACTTTTTGCTACTATCCCTTAGCCAATCCCGACCTTCAGTCCATGTCCCTTATCCATTCTTGGTCTTGCTTATCCTATCCATATCTTATCACTATCCATACACTCTTTTTCGTTCCTTGATCTTGATCTAACATAAGGACACAAAATTTAAAACATGGTTTCAAAAACCTCTTGACATGTCCCTCATGCCATGTCACTACTTTACATTGTCATATCCAGTCTCTTGTCCGACCACGCAATAGCCCTTGGAAATTGCATCCGCATTGTCTCCATAATAAAAGGCCTTTGTCTTCCCTCTCTCCACCATCATTTCAGAAAGCCTATTTATTCACCTGTCATATTCCTTTCCTTGCTAGACACTGGGGGCAAAAATAAATTAAAAAAAAATCAAATAATGTCCTTAAAAAAATTCAAAAAAATCAAATAATTCCTGAAAAAATTCAAAAAAAATCAAATAAAGTCCTGAAAAAATTCAAAAAAAATCAAATAATTCTTGAAAAAATTCAAAAAAAATCATATAAAGTCCTGAAAAAATGAACACAAAAAACATTTCAAAAACATTAAAATCCAAAAACAAGCATTTTTTTTGCAATAAATATCCTCTTAAGACAAATCACTGTGCATCCCTCCAACGACACTCGCAATCATACACTGTGCTTTAATGGAATCACGCTTAAATAGATGAACTTTTCAATCAAACCAGACATTCAAACTGATCAACATTGTCATAGAAATCAACCTCAAAATCAATTAGTCCTTGGCATACTATCATGGGTCTTATACAGGGTGTGGTATACTCGAAACCAGACTGTGTCCTGTCTTAGACGGGGTACCGCATGTCCTCAAACCAAACAGCATGATCGTCCTCTCAGCACTTTCAACTTTTGATAATGAAGATCAAGATGTTTGTTTGATTTGTTGGAATTTGTACATCTTATCTTTTTATTGATTTATCTTTGGCTTCGATCATGTTCCTATGTTGCTCGATGATGTCACTGAGTGATTTAGAGTGACCGGGATGGCTCATGGTCTTTTTCTTTTTTGATTGTGATTGTCGTTTGTCTGTGATGTGTCTGTCTTTTGCAAAAAGGGTTGCATTTCAGCTCTGGCCTTCAATGCCATGATGCTACGCATCCATTTTGCTACATAAAAATAAAGGTTCTCACCTACAAAGTGCATTACTGAAAGCAAGTTTTTCTTCAACTGTCCTCCATCTCATTTTCTTCTTACTAACATTTCTTCTGTCAGTTCGGATAGTCAGTTCGGTCTAGTGCTCTGATTTCTCCAAACATACATGTTGCATCCTGCATCCATTTGGTTAGTACATTTGCATTATATCAAGCATCATATCAAGCATTTTATCCATTTCATACTATAAATGCATCAAAAACACAAAACAATGCATCCATACATGTTCCACAATGGTACATAAACAGTGCATAAGTCATCCATACATAGAAAATAACCATATGTCATAACATATTGCATCCCATCATATCGATGCATATCATATCATCTATCACAAACATATCGGAGTGCAAAATTGGACTGTCTGTCCTCAGTATGGCCCGCAGGCTGACTACAACATGTCAAACTGCATAATGTCCACTGTCTGTCGTAAGGAGCACGTGCCTCTGTCACTGGGTGCTCCCTCTGTCCTCCTCATCCCTGCCATGTCTCACGGATGATGTCCCTCCTGGTCCTGACTGTGGTGGTCTCATAGGTCCACTCACCCCCATGCTACTCAATGACCTCCGAGAGCGTGACCTGCTCTCTGTCCTCGATCGTGCCCGATATGACGGTGCTCTCCGCTCCAGTGGAACTGCACTCTCATATAGTGTCCTCCAATACAGTCTCTCCTCTCCGGTCTCTACTAGCATCTGTGCCATCTCCCATGCACTGGCATCCCTAATCGACCCAATATACTCAGTGACTCTCTGTTCCTCTCACTGTGCCTAAGAAATCGCTGCATCTCAAGCCGCTGTGAGTCTAGCTATCTCCGCTCTGAACTAGTCCTACTATCTCTCTAAAGTCTCAATGTGATCCTGCTGACTCGCTATGGTAGCCCTGCACATCTCCATCTCCTCTGTCCTAGCTGTCTCTGGCTCTATGGATATATCCTGCAATGCCTCATGTTCGCCTGAATCTGGCTCATCCTCATCACCCTCACCATCCTCGTCTCTGTCCTCATCATCTCCGTCATCCTCATCCTCATCCTCGTCTCCATCCTCATCATCCCCACCCTCATCACTGTCCTCCTCCTCGTCCTCCTCATCTCCCTCCTCCTCTCCTGTGAGTGGGAAGTCTTCCTGTCGCCTCGGTACTGGAATGTCCGGATCTGTCAATGGCACTGGCCGTCGTCATGCAAACCATCTATCATACTCATCTGTCATCCCGACGTCTACCACATCTGACCTCCAATCCCACTGTCTCTATTGTAGCTCTACAAAGTTGGCATATGCTATGTGTGGCTGAATCATACTCCCCCACTGACTCGTCTCTCTATGAGATCGGGCAAAGCATGCAGTCCTCCTAGGTACGTCCTGCGTCTCTCCAAACTGTCGTCTGACTCTCTCTGGCAGGTACATCTCAATCACTCTCTGGTGGTTCACTGGTCGCCCAATCAGGTACCTCTCCTATCTACAATAGGGTAGCTCATCACTATCATCTGACCATCCCGGACAATCACGATATGGCCTCCATATGAACTCTCTCAGTCTGTCTAGCTCATGTTGCCAGTATGATATGTATCCAAATGGACCCTGTCTCAGTGCTCCACCATAGCAATACACATATGGTCGGTGTGGTACAACCTGTCTCTCTGTAATCGGTTGACATATGGCTCTGTGCTCAAATGCCCATACCTGTAGCAGTGTAACTCCATAGCTCAATGTCTGCACTCCCTGATATGCTATCTGATGCAGCTGAAAATACAGCATCGCCAGTACACATGGTCCCCATGCGTACACTATCCCCTCTATCGCCATCCACTCTAGCACTCTTCCCCATCCAATAGGGAATCCATGTCCTCATCTGTCTCCTACCAGTAGACATGCTATCACCATGTATCGTCGATCATACTCTGATGCCATAGTCTCCTAGCCAATCTCCCTCTCGACAATATCCAGATCATCTGCGTCGCACTCAAACAATCTGCACAATGCGTCTCTCCCTATCACTGGGTCATACTCTATCATCTCTCCATGAATCGGAATGCGGAGGATACGCCATACATCCTCTAGTGTCACCGTCGCCTCTCCAGTCGCCAGATGGAATGAGGAGGTCTCTGAATGCCATCGCTCTGCCAATGCGATAAGTAGTCTTGTGTTTGCCCTAATCTCGGGCATGAACGTGACATAGTATATCCCAAGTCCTGCTAAGGTATCTCTCTCTGTGCTTCTGAGTCTATGTCGTAGCATGAAGCAATCCGGTCGGTTCTCCCGTGTGATCAACGGATACTGTCGACTCTGCATCACAATTGGGGCAAATTTTGTCAGTTTTAGGGTTTGCTCCTACGGGTTGCATTTCCTCATTTTCATGTCCAAATCAGGGTGTTTTTCATCTCATTCGACCTATCCTATCCTTTTCCCCCCTTTTCCGATCATTTGCATGTCATTTTGACCAAAACTAGGGTTTTCAGTGCACAATTGCGCCTGTGTCAGAGAACCTGCGCCTGTGTCAGGTAACTTGCGCTTGTGTCTTCCTACACAAGCATAGAAGACATGACACAAGCACAGAATTAGACTACACAAGCGCAGAAGTCCTCTTTTGCATCCCCTGTGGGCCCTGCAATGTCCCGCAAATGAGTCAAATTCATCAAATTGAAAACATGGGTTTTCGAGATACATACCATTGCTCCTACATCGTCTGGTCATCTGAATGTGCGTACATGTTCTCCAAGGTGATCCGCCATTGGAATGTTCGCCATCTCTCTGCAAGTGTCCTTGTCCAGAGCAACAAATCCTCCTCTTTAGCTAGTGCAAATGAGCAATTTTCCACCTCTTGGTCTCATTTATAGCTCTTTGTCATTGCATAGATGGACGTGCGTCCTCTCCATGTTATGTTGGTGGAGGTCTTTTGCATCTTCAATTGCTTGTCCTTCATGCGTCCAATCTCCGATTGTCAGTCCGTTCGATCCTATCATTTTTATCGATCAATTGGCCTCTTTTCTGCATGTTTCCGGCCAATTCCTCGAGGGGGCATGCATATGTCATTATCAGCATCTGGGGCATTTTCATTATTGTTCTTTGAAACAACGCTTAAAATCGCATTGTCTCAAAGAGGGGCAAAATGTAGACACCTAAAAATGGTCAACGCTTGCGGAGTCATACTTTAACATTTGCGCATTGCCTCATTTTAGGTTTTTGCGTCGCATTAACATTTTTCCTATGATTCGTACTTGGTTTTTATCATTTGCGAGCATCGAGTCATTCTTCTACATTCTTCATTCTGTCTCGCTTTCAAACTTGGTCTTGTCGACAACACTATCCAATCATGATTTTGATCGATTTTATCCTATCGCATCAATGTGCGTGCTAATTTGTTATCATTTTTGGACATCGTCAATCCTAATTAGGGTTTTGTCCTCTTATTAATCTTATCATCAATCTTATCATTTTGGACATCGTCAATCCTAATTAGGGTTTTGTCCTCTTATCGATTTGTCATCAATCTTTATCATTTTCAATCTTGTCATTTTGCGATCGATTTGTCATCGGTCGTTGTCATGTTCGATCTTGTCATTTGTGATCAATTCGTCATTGATCGTGGTCATTTTTAATCTTGTCATTTTGGATCAATTTATCATCATCTCTTGTCCTCTTGTCAATCTTGTCATTTTGCGATCGATTTGTCATCGATTGTTGTCTATCTCAAATATGTCAATTTGGATCAATTTGTCATTGTTCCTCGTCAATTGGTGCATTTTCTCAATCAAATCATTTATCACATTGGTCATTTATCAGTCCAAAATCAAATCATGATCGAGTCAATTATCTTCAATCAAGACCTAATTGTCATTCTCGCATTGCTTTTAAGGTTTCGTGATTTAATCATTTAACCTTGTGTGTGTCATTTTCTTCCTTTAGGATTAATAAATTATTTATTTATCCTAAGTCTTCTCATTGCAATTAAATCTTCATTTAATTGGCTAATTATTCCTCTTTGTGAATTAATTAATAAATGAAAGATTATTAATTAATTTACCTAATTTCAAATTCCTAATTTCCATCAATTTCCTAATTTCATTTTCCTCCTATTTCTCTCCTAAATTCATGGAAATGACATGTCAATTTGTCATAATTTGTCATAATTGACAATCAATCAATTTTGACATAGAAGTTGTCATAATTTGTCATAAATTATCAATCAACAAATTTTGCATAGAAAGTGCATAATTTGTCATAATTTGTCATAATTGACATAATTGATTTGCAATTTCCATTTGAATTGAATCATGCTAATCTTGTCATCTCTCCAATTCTTCTATAAATTGGATGAATTTCTTCAATCTTGGCTAATAATGAGAATAACCCTTAATTAATAATCCTTAATCATACTATCGAATTTACGCTTCTAGTACTCTTGATCAAAAATCTCGTCTACTTGCTTTCAATTGTGTGTGCACTTGTAGGTGAGATCCACAACCAAACCATTTGGAGAGGAAAGAAGAACAATGGAGCTGCATGGAAGGAGCATTCAAATCGTCATCCGGTTTGCATAATATTTAGTTTTGTATGCTTCGTTTTCATGTCTCTATTGAATGTGTCTTAGGATAGATTCATTGCAATGAATGCACTTGTGATTGATTATTAGTTTTTATCTTGTCTTGTGATGATTTCCTATTTCCTAACGTACAGGTATTGGGCTCTTATTGTGCATAACAAGCAGTGAGAGGCAGTGTTATACTGTAGAGCATTTTTTATGTTGTTGTGGTTTGTGTTTGTTATCTATGTTCCTGTTATAGCCTTAGACTGTGATCGCAATGGGGCAATGGGCTGGGACAGATAGCTATTTTGATACCGTTGTATTACATTGCCATGAATTGATTTACCTATGTTTTATGCCCATCTATAAATAATTCTATTTAAGCGACCACGTCCACTCGTTACTGATGCAGGCAACCGTGGAAGACAAAGAAGAGTGTGCCAATAAAGATGCTCATGTTGTTGCTGTTAGAGTTGAATTCCAGCTACTAGTGGATGGGGCAATGGTTGGGGAAGGCATTGTTGATGGGTTGGGGGAGGGTGTAATGTGTCATACTATTCCACTCCCATGAGATTGTACTAAAGTCCGCATCATGAAATTCTTTGATGCAAATGCCCAGCTGCCTTGCCCAGGTCCTTTCACTGATGTCTTGTTGGCTTCCCTAAACTCATGGGCAGTGTGACCTATTGAAGACCTGGTTTGTTTTCCCACCCATGGTAAGTTTTGAAGATGACAAGATCCCTTCCTCCGTCTTCTCATTCCATCATTTATCTTATTCCAATGGAATGAAATAGGCATCACTCATCTGATGTCAATTGTATGTGGTAGGATAAAGTTGGTGAAAGTGTCGAGCCATAAAAAGAGGATGTTAAACATGACCCTATGATCAAATGGGTAAGTCAGAGGCTACAATCACTTGGAATCACCCCTCCTGAGTTGCATAAGCATGAGAAAAAGCGTAAAGCATTTTAAAGTGTTGTCAACTCGATTGTGCAAACTAGACAGTGGAGGCGATAATATTTTTTTATTTGCGTTGTTGGTCCTCTTTCCTAATATTTACAGTGAGATACTATGGTGGAAGATCAGTCTTGATAGACTATTCAAATAGGTTTTGGAGATATTATATTGAGATGGATTTTACCTTACCATAGTTTAACGCCTCTCAATTATTATTTTTGTTTTAAATGAACTATACTTTGTTTTCAACCTTTCGTGCTATTTTAAGTAACATAACTGTAAAGGCTTGATTTGTTGGACTATTTCATGGTGATCCTACACCATGAACTACCCTTTAATAACTTGAGAAACCTGTCTTTGGCGCACAACATTTTTAATAACGGTAATGGATGGTAGAATAAAGTTGATGATAGTCATTTGTTGTTCAAGTTTTGTTCAAGGTCTCTCACTTATTGCATATGTATACAGATCAAGCCAAATGTTTGATTGAAATTGTGAACCATGTTCTCTTTCCACTATAACTTATGATAGATCAAACACCATTGTTATTGTTTGTTTTTTAACATTGAATCTGAAATGAATTAACAAAAAATAAATAACAAAAAAAAATCAATTAAAAAACAACAGACTTGTGTTATAGTTTCATGGCAGATGCGTAATAAGTTGGATGCAGGACGAGGAGCGGTGAGTGATGGAGTTATCTTTCCAAAACATGGATTCCCAATTGGCAAGTAAAATGCCACCCAAGTGCCCTCCCACTTGTTAGTTTAGTGAACATGCTAACTTTTGTATTATACATAATGTTATTCATGCAAAAATGCAACAGATACCTGTTCATTTCGTGTTGGCATTGTTAGGTCCTGGGGACAACTGAGAGGGGGGGTGAATTAGTTGTCAAATAAATTCAAATCAAAACAACTTAACCAACTTTAATGCTTAATATCGGTAAACCAAACTTTTATGCCGGTAGACAGTTTTATCAGTTAATTACAATACCAGTAAAGATTAATGCATGAAATAGAAACACAATAACATCCACAACACATAACACCAATATTTGTACGTGGAAACCCTATAAGGGGGAAAACAATGGTGGGAAACCTTACCCACAATCAAATGATACTACTACAGATAGTATGTGTATACAAATGGGGTCTGCACATGCAAAAAGGCCAAGTGCCTAGAGCTCACTGCTCAAACACAAATAGGAGTCACACTGACTACAATTGGATGGTTAAATCCAATAAGGATGTACTACTCAAAATAGCATCTTACTATGCTGGATTCAGTACCGGTGTAGTTTTGATTGTCTTCACAAAAACCTTGCTTCACCTTCAAATGATGTCTGTGTGTAAAGCTCTGCTTATTCTCGCATATACATAATTATTTCTTCCTTTGCATTCCACACTTGATCTTACAAATAAGATCTTACATTTATATCATAACCTAAGACCAAGTTTAGTAGGTCAGCTCTAAAGGATATTACAATAAAATTAATTCACAATATCCGATGCAATGACCGATTCAACATGTCAGCTTGATGCATTTACAACAATAATAAAACATCTCCATAGCATGTCATGCTGATCTGGAATAGATAAGCTTGTCAGTGTATAACCTAGACCTATTTGCTAGTAACAACAAATATGCCAATGAACAAATCTCCAAGACAAAGTGTCCAAACGATGTTTTTGACATAACCAGGTGTTTTCCATATCATTCCAAGTGTCGGTGAACATTATATCCTGCTGGTGTACTAGATACCGGTGACTGTGCATAAGTCACTTGCTTGTCGGTTTACATTTCCGATTCTTCAAAGTGCTAGAGTTGATACGTGATAGTAGGTGTTGACATCAATGACAAAACCATAACAAAATACCAACAAGCATAAACTATTGTTTCCTGCATTTTTCATGTTGTCTTGCCTATCTGTGTACTAATACTTATTTTTTGGCATTGTTTGCAGGGATGGCAATGGGAAGACTGGGGATAGGAAAAATAAAAGGCATTGAAACATTTGTTCTAGAGAACAGAATGCCTTCTATGAATTCATAGGTGAATGGGATGCCCGATGTTCTTACCTACGATGATGGTTTAGGGAAGTCTACAAGACAACCAACACCACCCTTTATAGACTAGAAGGATGGGATGGACATAATGAAGTTTGACACCATGCATGTAGAACTGCTAATAAAGAAGGTCGAAATGGCCCACGCTAAAAATGAAAGTTTGAAGGGGATTGTTTCTAACCTTGAATGGAGATGCACTGAAATGTAAAGGAGATGCACTGTACTAAGTAAGAAATGCATTGAACTCAATAACAAGGTCATGGAATTCAATGATAAGAATACATACCTTGAGCTAGAAGTGCATAGACTATAGATGGCGAATGAGAGATAGAAGGTAGTACATGAGGCATGCGCTAAAAGTAACAAAATCATAAGTGACCAGATGCAGAGCATGCTAGATGTTTATGTGCAATATGCTCAGTACTAGAAATAGAGGTTCGAGGAGGTGTCTGCCTTCGTAACCGATGAAGTTGATGGGAAGGATATGCCTCCCCTTACTTTGACCACTGGGGGAAAGAAAAGTTATTTAAATACTCAACCTCTGTCTCCATAAGAGGCTTGCACTATTATGAAAGTTTTCTAGATGTATATTGTTGACCTTTGTTGAATAAAACATTAGCAATGGTGCAGACTATTTGTAATCAGATATATTGGAATTTTATCCAATTCTTCATTTAAGAAAACACTTTGTATGCTTCATGAATGGTTATTTTCAATAAATGTGCTTGACTTCACTTAAATAGCTTGAATGGTTAATGACTACTTTCTTGTACAGTTTTTCATGCTTTCTGAATGGTTATGTGTGGTTTTTCTACACGTCTTGTATGATCAATGGTTGAACAAGGTGATATGTGCCTCTTCAATTGGTTATAGGGTTATATATGTTTTGCATATGAAGAATAGTTATATGTGGCTTTCTCAAATATCTTTTCTTTCATATATATGTTGGGAATGTGTTCTAAACTTACTTAGATTGATTTCACTAGAATCGAGTATATTATGTGATGTTCCCTTCTTATTCTACTGATGTTATAGGGAGTGTACCCTAATATAATTGATAAAATATTCATCATTAGGTGGCACTAACCCAAAGAGCAGTGGACGGTCCTGGTAAGCATTGTGAGACCTAAGTCACATTGGTAGTGCTTTTATATGCATTTTCAATGAGTAATTCAATTAAATGAACATAAAACTCAATTGGGATGTGTGTCAGATTTAATTAATGTTGTCTTGGATATGAATTAACTACCTTAAAACCCTCTATGATAGGGTTAGAGAAGAGTATGGACAATACATATTAGACAGGATCACAAAAAATTTTAATCAAGAAATACAAAGTATGTTGGTCACAAAGACAAAGATGTGTGCTATAAAGTCATACCAAAGTAAATATTAAATATAGATCAATGAGTATTTAACTATTTAATCTTTACCACAAGAATAAGATGAAGTATAACACGCAAGTTAGTTATACTTGTATTCTTGAAACAAACAAACTGAAATTGAAAGTAACACTTCAAATGAGCAGAGAAGTTTTCAGATTCTTCTATTGATTTCGCCACTGAAATGACGTATAACATACTGTTATGGTATTCTCAGAAGATCTACTCTATTTTCTATTGGTCTTGGTTTCTCCCTTTTATACAAAATCATGAGAAGCAACAAGCTTCAGACCATTACAAGACACCTCTTCATAACTAATTGACATAATGGAGAAATGAGAGAAATGAGAAATGAGAATTTGAATATGATTGCAGCTCTCGGGTTTCATGCCTGGCAATCTCTGTTATCGGTTTGCAGGAACATTCAGATTAGTCACTTTCCATTGGTAAACTTCATAATCACTAGGCCACTAAAAGTTTAAAATGATGGGCATGTTCATTAAATGATCTTTCTACTTCTTGTCTATTAAATTCATCACCTCTACAACAAACCTAGCGTATCCAAAATCCACATTTATAATCTCGTCTTGAAGTGCATGAAAGTTGTCAACATTGATATCTCCTTCCTCCTTCAAATGTGCACTGATCTTTACTACAATTTGGGTGAATTCTCTCTTCCAATCATCGAAGTCTCAGATATGCTTGTCATTGTCCATGATATGAGGGATAGTCCAATGTTGAAATGTGTGGAAATAATCAATTGATTCCACTTTCGATTGTTTGCACCATTTGCCAAGTTTCTTTTATTTTTGGTTCAATGTCAAGGTTTCTCTAAGTCACCTTGCGTAGCATTACCAATGTCACATATGCAGGTTACCACCTGTTTGACAGGTTTTCCAATTTGGGCCTATTCTCTTTGAACACTTCTAACATCTTCAACTAATTCTGATAACTCCCATATATCTCTTCCAATTTCTCAACTATAAAGTTGACCCTGTGTAGGAGAATTTGTTCAAAAACTCGCAGAGTTTCTTGTGTCATTTTTTGTAGGATCTCCTCATTGGCTTCCCTCATATCCTGTATCTCTTTCTCGTATTTCTTATTTTCTTCAGTCCACTCTTTGTTGTCACTCGTTTTATCAATTTTCTTTAAAGGGGCATGCGCATGCAGAATGATTGCCTTATTTTGATTGTTAGGCTGACCTTCCAGCTTTCCTCTCAACATAGCATTCTCAATATATAACCTATTTATTTCATCATTCATATCCTTTTGCCCAACCTCTAGTTTGTGTAACTTTCATTCCATTTGCTTTACTGCATCCCTCGTAAACATTGCAGAGTGCATGGTTATTGTAGCGGCCTCTAATGGAGATGTTTCTTTTATGGATTTGAAAAGTGTTGCCCCTTGAGTTTCCTTTACCAAATCAACCAACTTCGGCTTACGAGTACTTTTTGAGCTCGCCATAAGGCTAATATCTTAGTTTTGGGATTATACCCTGTTTCACTCACCCCTTCATTTGAATCAAATTCAACAATTAGCATTGGATCATCCTATTGCCTCACCTGATCCACCAAGAACGTTTTTTCATGGTCATTCCCGAAATTATGAGCATGTTACTATTTAAAACCATTTCTCTTGCTTCTGCAAGGGTCAAGTCTGTTTCATCCAATCTCATTTCTTTCAAAGTTTGAGAAATCACCTCTTCATGTTTTGTTTCCTCTACTCCCTTGAGGTTGACTTGTTTCCTCTCTTCAAATTCCTTCATTTTTGTCTTTAACGAGAAATCTTTAAATTCTTGACTATGGATGAAATTGTCATCATCAAGGAACCTCATTGACATGGCCACTCTTTCATCGCTAGTATTGATAGACTTTGCCTCTTTTATTACTTGGGCCTCATAGTCATGTACCTCTTCTTCGTACCTAGGTGGAACCATATTTGATTGATCAGATGGATCCTCTGTCCCTAGGGCCCTCAATGCAGCAGCATCTTCAAGTGTATCATCTTGCTCTTCATGCACTTATCACGTAGATTTTTTATCCATTACCTCTTGAATCACAACCCCTATGGGTTTCTTTGGTGGACCCTTGGCCTTTAGTGGTGGGTCTTCCATGCATGATGATTTGCCATATATCTTTTCAAAATTTTGGAAACACAATTCTATTCTCTCTAACCCATCAGTCACACCAGCATAGAACCCAGGGAAAGATGGATCCTTTTGTTTCTTTTCCTCTTCAACTCTTGCTATGATTTCCTACTTCTTCCTTCTATCCATAATTTTTCCATTTGATGTGATATTTTTGATTAGGTCTTCTTCTATCAATAGCTCATGTGAAACTGACTTGATAACACAGCCGATGTGTTTTTCAAGATCACACATTCTTTCCTTACCACTTTTCAGCTTGAAATTGATGTTTAAGTAACTTTGTAACTTTTCAATCATGTTGGATCCAATTGAAAATTCACCAAATGTCACATGATGAGGCATAAATGACCCTTTCCTTCTTGGAACAATCAACTCTCTTTCCAACCATAACATCTTCCATATAAATTTTTAAAATGCAAGCATGTCCGATACAAACGTGAGCAGCAAATGGGGAGTTTGGGGACAACCATAGACCCTAATAATAGTATATGTGCCCATATAAAAACAATCTGCAAAATTGTGAGTGTGACCCTTCTCATGGTCATAGGCCAATGGTCTCAATACTTTCCTTATTCTAGGAGACAATCTGTCAACCACTCCATGGAAAACAACAAGAATACTGCAAACAAAGGAGTCGCAAAAGAACTTGTAATTTGAATCCCTACATCTCTTATCCCATGGGTAACACCAAAGGTGAACTAGGAGCCTGTATCCATTTTCGCCAACTATTCCTAATTTCAATTTTTCTGCAAATGCCTACCCTTTTTGAAACAAGATAAGATGACATAATAAGGAATAGTGGTGGAAATCACTACTCTTATTCTCCTTCCATGCCACCAACTACCCTTGTACTCTCCTCTCAATTTCTGAAGCAAAGTCAAATTCCACATTAACATCCAAGTTTTAAATTCTCATAGCCATGTACATAAAAATCATTGGCATCCTCCCCCAGAATTTGACACAAGGAAAAGTAGGTTTTCTGGAAATACCCAAGGAAACCATCGATGGGGAATGACTCACTCCCTGTAACCATCAACCATTGGTTCTTGAAACCCTATCATAGTCCATTTTAAATTGTTCTTGAAAATTGTCATAGTCCATTTTAAATTGTTCTAGGTCTACCTTAGTGAGGGCTTCTTTGTTCAATGTGAAATAATCAATAATTATAGACCTAGTAATTACCACCAAAGGTTTCCCACTCAACATCCTCACAACATTAGTGATATGGTTGTAATTATCAACCAATACCTGAATCAACTCATGGTCTATAAACACATTTGGCACGATTAATTTGGCTACATCATATGTCCAAGCGTTTGATATTGGAATTTTCTCATTTCTATTTTTATAGAAAAACCAAAACAAGTCTTTTCCAAAAACTAGGATTAAAGCATCTCTACAACCCTCCAAAGTGTCTTTAAAAACACACTTAGCTGATTTATCTGTAGAACCAGGCAATGCATCTAACAGTGATTTTTGCATAGGCCTCTTGGCCAGGTTTACCATCCTAGGTTTTTTTTTTTTCTGGGTTGACCTCCCATTTTGGACTTTCTCCATCCTCAGTTTCCCATTTTTGTTTAGGCATTTTTTCTCTGTATTTCTTACTTGCAAACATGCGTTTATAGATATCAGGTTGAGGGAGAGACGGTATACTTACTTGCAAGTATCCACCAAATTTTGTCCCTGAATTCTGTCGTCGACCCTGACTCGCGAATTTCTGTCCTCAAATGAGAATTTGGAGCTGAAAATAGGGTCATCACTTATGAAATTTTTAAGTTGCATTGTTGATCACTTATGAAATTTTTAAGTTGCGTTGTCGATCACTTACAAAATTTTTAATTGTTGAACACTTACAAAAGGTTTGTGTCAGCTATAACATGGTGTGTTATGAACCTTCGCTGATTCGCGGACTACGTGGCCGACATTTTCTTTGGTATCACAAAATGGTGAAAGCATCTAAAATAGTGTGTTATGTGCCTTCACTGATTCGCGGACTGCATGGCCAACATCTTCTTTGGCCTCATGAAATGGCAAAAGTGTCTAACATGGCATGTTATGCGCCTTCGCTGATTCGTGGACTATGTGTCTAGCATTTTCTTTGGCCTTGTGAAATAGTGAAAGCATCTAACATAGTGTGTGTTATGCACCTTCACTGATTCATGGACTGCGTGGCTAGGATTTTCTTTGGCCTCGCAAAATAGGGAAAGCATCTAACATGGCGTGTTATACACCTTCTCTGATTCACAAAATGTATGTCCACCTTTTTCTTTGGCATCATGAAACAATGAAAGCGTCTAACATAGCGCGTTATGCACATTCGCTGATTCACAGACTGCATGTCCACCTTTTTCTTTGGCCTCACAAAATGATGAATTAGACTAGCATGGTGTGTTATGCACCTTCGCTAATTCATAGACAACCTAACTGGCATTTTGTTTCATCTCACGAAATGATGAATTAGACTAACATGGTGTATTATGCACCTTCATTGATTCATGGACTGCGTGGCCAACATTTTATTTGGCCTCGCAAAATGGCAAATTAGACTAACATGGCATTTTATGATACTTCACTAATTTGTAGGCTACGTGGCCACCTTTTTCTATGGCCTCAAGAAGTAGCGAAAGCGACTAACATGGCGTGTTAGTCTAATTCACTGATTCATGGAATGCGTGGCCACCATTTTCTTTTGCCCCATGAAATGGCAAATTCGACTAACATGGCGTGTTAGTCGATTTCGCTGATTTGTGGACTACGTGGCTACCATTTCCTTTTGCCCCACAAAATGATGAATTCGACTAACATGTCGTGTTATGCACCTTCGCTATTTCACAGACTATCTGGCCGACATTTTATTTCGTCTCGCGAAACAGTGAATTAGACTAACATGGTGTGATATGCACCTTCACTATTTCTCAGACTATGTGTCAGGCATTTCCTTTAGCCTCGTGAAATGACAAAAGTGACTAACATAGCGTGTTTTGCACTTTCACGGACTACATGGCCAGCTTCTTCTTTAGCATGTTTGAGAACTTTTTTCGATAATTTCTACTATATGTAATTTATGTTCAATTTTTAAGTTTCCTTGTCAATCAATTATGAAATTATTTTATACCATCTGCTAGTGTTATACACAGAGTCTAGTGCTCTCTTCAATTATCTTGCCCCATTCCCTTTGATGACATGTAATGGATTGTTTATATTGTAATAATAATGCATTTCTAAAACCTAACCTCCTTAATTAATCTTGTTAATATATCTTAAACAAATCATTGACATACTTGCATCATCATGAAGGAGAGAAAATTGTCTTCAACCCAAGTCTTCACAATTTACACATTTGCATTACATATCTCCAGTCTTAATTTCATTGCATATCAAAATTGTATTATTATAGAAATCAATACTATTCCTTTTAGAGTAGACTTAATGACATGACATGTTTAGAGAAAGGATTATATTTATTAGATTTAAATTAACATATAAAGTGTATTGGTTTGTAGACATATAAAGTGTATAGAGACAAACATATAAATTGTAAACATAACCAACAAAAACATATAAATCATAAACATAATCGAAACAAACGACGTACAAAGATCAGCTATGTAACCATAGAAATGAACTGTTTTATAAAAAGAGCATAGTTATTGTTATCACTGTTTAAAAAATGGGTTTTCCTATAATTGGCTAAGTTTTTGAAGTTTTGAATTAGACATGCTATCAATTGCTTCAGCTCTATGTTAGGTCCTATGGGTTTAGGGTTTTAATTTTAAATCGTTCAATGTTTTATCAAAAAAACCCTCTGGTTTCTATTCCTTCGTTACTTTATCCACTTAAGTAATGGGTCTTGGGGTCATAGGAAGTGTCCCCCCTTGTCATTTGCCTAGGTGGTTATTTGAATTAATCATAAAATTTTATGCCTTATGTATTCTCTTCCTAATGTTGTCGGGCCCAGTAAGTTGTGCGTAGTTCTCAGGTAGATCTATGGTTTTCACTATTTCGTTAGGCAAAGTTGCGCGTGGTTTAAGACTCATGAAATAGTGAAAGGGAGAAGCATTCTAAATGGTGCTTTTGGTCCGGTTTAAAGAGGCTTCACCTCATCCAAGATCCAACAACTGGCGTTATTTCACAACCTGAACTTGCAAGTGAAATACCTTTCATTAAATGGCGAAAGCGTTTGGTGGGACCCTATGATAAGTCGGTGTATTGACATGTTTTTTTATCAGGACTCTTAGGTTTTTGGTATCTTTTGGGTTGCATTTTGATAGTAAAATATTGTGAATTGACTATATGTAATCCATGTTTTAAAACTGAACTTAAGAAATCATGTTTGAACCTTGTCTGCTAATTCCTGTAGCCATGCCAATTTATTCCTACAGCCAAATGGTTTGTCCTTGTGACATGCGGATTATTTAGGATGATTTCATATGAGTTAATCAATGTATTAGTTAAGTAAGATACATATGCATGTCCTTGTATATTGTTTCTATTTTAGTGCAGGTAATAATTGATGCTGCGGTGGAGAATTCTCTTTCGTGCCTAAGGACTGGAGAATCACGTCAGATAGCTAGAGGTCAAATTGAAGGAGATTCAAGCAAGCACGATCTATGGCATAATCGGAGTAGTTGTACTTCACCATGGGAGTTTAACTCTGGTGCATGTTTAATCTACAAAATATCTCTTTGACATGCAAAGACTGTGGTTTGGTTTCAAATCCACAGTTCCTGTAGCCAAGCTCTCTGTTATCCCCTTCATCTGACAGCGATCCGCCTTTTCTTCTAGGCGTAATTGGAGTTATCCATTGTAATTTGTCTTTTCTTTATAATAAGCTCTTCCTTCTTTTATGAGAGAGAGACAGAATGGAAAGGGATTGAACAAAGTTTTTGTCAAGTATTCTGAATTTTCTCTTTTTGAATATGTAATCGTCTTTCAGGAAGAAATGAATAAAAATATCTTATTATGATCTATTGAGAGTTCTTTGCTGAGAGTTTGATATCACTCATCCAAGGGGGGCCACTTGGTGAGTGATCCTGTGTTTATGATTATTGAAGTTAGTTTTTACTTAGTTGTAGTAGAAGTTCATGACTGGGTTGTTCCTGCAGCCACTGAAAATAGATCCTTTGACTGTTCCTGCAGCCAAGGCAGAACGGTGTGATTTTTGTTATTTCCATTAGTTCATTTCAGCAGAGTTTTGAAAAGCTTTCATTTAGTCTTTATGATTTCCATTCCTACCTTTCTTACAGTAATTAAGAATAATTATTTAAGGAGCTTAGTGCATATATATTGCAAACCCATTTCAAGTTTTATGTTCCTGGATTAACAACTAAATGAACACTAGCCATGAGAATAGTAAACTCTACCATATGAATGTCCAAACTTCAGATTGAGATTTCAATTAGAGGTATTATTGTCATTATAGTTGGGGTAGACATTTTTGGCATCGTTGCCAGGGATGGTGTCAAGCTAAGAGCCTTTTATGATTATTTTAGTTTCTAGTTAATTGTTTGAATTTCATGAATCTGCATGCATAATAGAAGAAGAGATGCCAGAGGTAGATTTTTACCCACTCATACTCAAGTAGAAGATAGTTATTCAGATATAAACCCTTTTTCTGAGCTATATCAAGTCCCACCAAATTTGAATCACCCTGTGTCTGAATTTCCAGAAGGTAGTCTTCAGCTCCTTTTTGGTCCACAAGAAGAAGAGTTGCCTATTGTAATAACCCCCATAAGTCCAATGCAAGGGAACCCACCTCCTGGTGGAAATAATCCACCACCACCACATGGTCCAACATTTGAGTTTACCATCTCTGACCAGCATGATAATGCTAACCTTAAGAACATTCTAGCATCTTCACTTCCTAAGTTCTATGGGTTGGTCATAGAGGATCCGGATACATTTATGTTTGAGTTTGATGTTCTCTGTAGGAGTTTTGACTATACTACAGATGCCCATAGACTCAAAAAATTTCCAGCCACTTTGAAGGATTCATCCTTGAGATGGTTCATGAGCTTGGGTAGTAGCACAATCAATACATGGGATGAGATGAAACAGTTGTTTCTTGCAAAATATAAAGATTATTGTAGAGGCACTGATCGACATGGGGATGATATCTTTAGAATGACACAAACTGAAGATGAGAGCCTTGAGGATTATCAAGAGAGGTTTTTGTTTAGTGCCAAGAAGTCCAAGCATAGTACTATGAATGAAGATTCCCTCAAATTGATATTATTGAGGGGTATCAGTGATGAATGCACCAATTCCTTAGATCTCATGGGAGGAGGTGACATTACACAATCTACTTGGGCTGAAATAGGACAAATTTGCAAGAAGTATTCCAGATCTACTTGTAAGAAGAATAGGATATTTAAGCCAGGAGCACCATCATCATCATCTGGAACTAGAGTTTCTAGATTGGAACTTAGCCATTTGTTAAAAGATTTCAAGGAGGACATTATAAACAATATGGCTACTCAGCTGGATACATTGGTAGCTAAGAAGAAACATGAGGAAGGTGATGCATTTCTTGCAGAATTCAGTCCTCATTGTAAGCAGCGGAAGAAAGATTGCAGATGTAAGATGGTTGCAAATGTTGAAGTACCTGATTTCAAACCAATTCAAGGTGAGGATGAACAAGTCTTCTATGTTTCTCAAAGAAGACCAAATTTTCAAAGATAAGGTATGCCACTTGATCCACTTTCCTTTTCTGGTTATAGTGGTAATTCTTATGCACCAAATAACCAATGGCTACCACAGTATTTTCAAAATTTTGGTAACTATCCACATTGGTATGGATCACAAGGCCAAGGACAACAATTTGCCAACCAAATCCCCCAGTGGCAGTAGCCACAGGGAAATTGGTATCCACCTCAATGTTCAGGGAACCAGTTTCAAGGGAATTGGCAACCTACCTCTCAATGAAGGGGAAACCCATCATGGTCATCTCAATCTTCTGGATATCAGCCCCTTGCTCAGCAGCCACAACCTCCTGCTTTAATGCCTCCTCCTATAGCTACAGCTGTACCTCCTAAGCCAACGCAACTGCCTACTCAACCATTGCCTAATCCAAATATCAAATCTCAGCAACAACAACAAGCTTATTCAGCTAATGCTAATCAATACCCAGCCTATTCTTTATCACTAGATGATATTCACCTTTGATCTAGGACAACTCTACCTAATCCCTCTCATCCAGTTATTACTGAGGTACAAGAAGAGCATCCAATCTCTGATCCTAAAGATGTAATACCTCAGAATCAAATATTACCACCATTTCCCCATAGATTGAAAGATAAAGAAGTTTCCACTGAACAACAACAAATCTTTGATATTCTAGATCAACTGAAGCACATTTGTGTTAAAATTCCATTGTTGCAAGCAATAAAGGATGTCCCAATATATGGTAAGGCATTGAGAGAAGCATGCCTAAAGAAACCTGGCAGAAAGAAAAAGGATCCATGAACAGTTCATGTTATAGGTCAATTGGCTAATATTATGTTAGAAAAAATTGCTATTTCAAAGTATTCTAATCCAGGTAGTCCTGTTGTGAGTATAGTCATTAATGGCAATCAAATAAAAAATGTTTTAGTTGATCTAGGGGCAGCCATTAATGTAATGACAAGGGAAGTAATGAAACATCTAGAGATAGATAGTTTAAGGGCTACACCCACAGTTCTCCAACTTGCTGATGGCTCTGCAGTAAGACCTAATGGTATCATAGAAGATATAGTAGTTATTCTAGATTCCAGGGAATATCCAACAGACTTTATGATTTTATCTCCAAAAGCAACATTGGGGGGATATCCAGTCATTTTGGGAAGACCATGGCTTGTCACAGCTGATGCATATATTAGGTGTAGAGCAGGCGACATGACAATTTCAGATGGCAGCTCCACAAAAACATTAGCCTTGTATTCCCCAGCACAACCTCAACTTGAGCAGCAGCAGGCTGTTTAGCCTATTTTGGGAGAGGAATATGAAGAAATTGACTCTATTAATCACCTTATGATGATTAATCGAGTGTCACTCATGCAGTTATATGATGAAGAATCAATTCTTTATAAGGTCCTGATAAATGAATTAATAGAAGACCAAGAATTGCAGGAATTGGTTTTGAATATTGCAGGTTTGGACTTTCCTACAGCCACTGATATCTTGCATACCCTGTTGCCGTAGGAATTGTCTTATTATCATTTTTCTAATATAAATCAGATTGATCTTACTATCAAGATAGAGGTGGAATGGAATAAATATTTGAACATCAATAAGAATATAGTAGACACTCAAAAGGATAGCCTAGTAGACTTGTTGAAACTCCATAGAAATGATTTTGCATGGGATTACAAGTATATGAATGGAATTGATCCAATGGTTTGTACTCATCACATTTACATAAAGGATGAGTGTTACCCCCTTACACAACCTCAAAGCAAAGTCAACCCTGCCTTGAAGGAGATAGTTAAAGAAGAATTGTAGAAATTGTTGAAAGCTGGGTTTATCTATCCTATCTCTGACAGTCAATGGGTATCACCTTTGGTGATAGTTCCTAAAAAGGGAGGCAAATGGAGAGTATGTGTTGATTATAGAGCCTTGAACTTAACCACAAGGAAGGATCATTTTCCACTGCCATTTGTGGATCAGGTATTGGATTCTCTTACTGGTAAGAGATATTTTTCATTCTTGGATGGATTTAGTGGCTATAATTAGATACAAATAGCTCCTGAGGATCAGGAGAAAACAAAATTTACTTGCCCATGGGGCACTTATGCATATTTTGTTCTTCCTTTTAGGTTGTGTAATGCTCTAGCCACTTTTCAAGTGGCAGTCATTAATATTTTTTTTGATATTTCTCAAGATATTATGGAAATTTACATGGATGACTTTTCAACTTATGGCTTTGAATTTGATCAAGCATTAGGTAATTTGAGGAAAGTTTTGCAGCGGTGTGAAGGCTACAACTTGTCTCTGAACAGTGAGAAGTGCTTCATTATGATGGAAGAAGGAATAGTCCTTGGTCATCATATATCTGTATAAGGCATACAAGTGGATCCAACAAAGATTGAGGTTATTCAACATATTAATGACCCTGTGAAGCAGAAAGATGTGAGAAGTTTTCTTGGCCATGCTGGATACTACAGAAGGTTTATCAAAGATTTCAGCAAAATTGCAAGTCCCTTATATTCACTGCTTACTAAAGATGCAAAATTTAAATGGTCCTCAGCATGCAATGAAGCTTTTTTAGAGCTTAAGCATGCTTTGACTCAGGCACCAGTTCTAAAAGGACCTAATTGGTCTCTACCATTCCAAATCCATACTGATGCATCTGATTATGCCATAGGAGCAGTGCTGGGACAAAAAGTTGACAAGTTGGAAAATACAATATATTATATCAGCAAGAATTTGCAGGGACCTAAATTGAATTATACAGTTACTGAAAAGGAAATGCTAGCTATCATATATGCCCTTAACAAGTTTAGACACTATATTATAGGGTATCCCATATTTGTGCATACAGATCATATTGCAATTAGATATCTCATGAATAAGCCATCAATCACCGGAAGACTGGCTCACTGGTTATTGTTGATGCAGAAATTTGATATCATAGTTGTTGATAAGCCAACAAAATCTAATGTTGTTGCAGATTATCTTTCACGTCTTCAATTGCAGGAAGATTCTACAATGATAGATGACACTTTTCCAGATGAGCATTTGTTTCTCATACAGGCTCATACTCCATGGTATGCTGATATTGCCAACTATTTAGCTACAGCTAAAATGCCAATTTCTTTTTCTCCTAAGGAAAGAAGGTTGCTAGTTGAAAAAAGTTTTAACTTTTCATGGATTGTTGAATGTCTATTTTATACTGGACTTGACCAAGTTATGCAAAGATGTGTCAGAGAAGATGAAACATATGACATCCTGCATGCATGTCATGTGAGCCATGTGGAGGTCATTTTGCTGCCAAAAGGACAACATTGAAAATACTGAATACCAGATACTATTGGCCTACATTACACAAGGATGCATCTCAGTACACAAGGAAATGTGACAGATGTCAGCGAATGGGAAGACCTACAAAATTTGATGAGATGCCACTATATCCTCAAATATCTGTTACACCATTTGACAAGTGGGGATTAGATTTTGTTGGCCCCATTGAGCCACCTTCTAATGGAAAATCTTATATCTTGGTATGTACAAACTATGTGACAAAATGGGTAGAAGCTAGAGCTATGCAACATGCAAGAGATAATAAGGTGGCTAAATTTATCTATGAAGAAATATTTACAAGGTATGGAGTACCAAGGGAAATTGTCTCAGATCAGGGACCTCAATTTACATCAACATTGATAAAAGCTTTGGTCAATGAATACAATATAAGACACGAGAAATCTACTCCATATCATCCACAGTCTAATGGACAAGTAGAAGTTACCAATAGAGAGCTTGAGGCTATTCTTACAAAAATAGTGTCTATCCATAAGAAAGATTGGTCTCATAAACTTTTAGAGGCAATTTGGGCATATAGAACAACATGGAAAACACCAATTAGATTCACACCTTTTGAGATGGTTTATGGCAAAACAACAATGATGCCTATTGAATTTGAGCATAAAACCTTGAGAACATCTCTACAACTAAATATGAAATTGTCTAAAGCACAGAAGGAATGCATTCAGCAGTTAAATGCTCTTGATGAATGGAGGAAGATAGTTGTTCAACAGACAGAATTGATTCAAAACCAAAGAGCAAGATGGCATGATAAATATATCAAAGAAAAGAAATTCAAAGTTGGTGATTGGGCACTCCTGCATGATTCCAGATATAAGAATGCTATGGGAAAACTCCAAACAAGGTGGTTAGGTCCTTATGAGGTAGAAGAAGTTTTCCAGAATGGAGCAGTCTGGTTGTCCACAATAGATCCTGTTCGATTTAAACTCTTAGTGAATGGACACCTACTACGACATTATCACAAGCCAGCTACTAGAGAAGAGTTCTTGTAGCAGTTTGCTCCCCAAAGTGAAATAAAAGTTCCTGCAACAAATGGCAAGGTTCCTGCAGCAACTGCCAATGATTCGGTATGAATTCATGAGCTTCCTATTGCACTTGAGCAAGTTGATAAAGGTGATGTTCCTGTAGCCTCTGCAGTGAACTTATTCACCGTATCATAATAAAATATTTCCATGGGAATATTGTTCTCCGTATATAAAGTTCCATCCACTACATTCCATTCCACTTTCTTACTTGTCACTTCATTTCATTTCGCCATCATTTTTGCCCAATTGCAGGTACGTGTATATTGTACTTTATTTTAATTATGCATTTATTAGTTCATTATGATTTTTTTATCCTGTTTAAATCCGCTCCAAACCCAAAATCTCGTCAGCCCATGTGTACACGTGCTAGGTTAAGTTGGGGGGGGTAATTTATGGTCCTTTTTCCAATAAGATTTATTATCAGTTTTTTTTAATATCCCGAATTGATTTCCTAACTGACATTACTTATGATGATTATTATTTCACGCAAGTGAATAATAATGTTTGCTGCCAAAATTAAGATATGTAGATTTTAGATTTTTGTGAAACTATCAAACATTTTGGTGAAGCCGCGGAAGTATCAGAGTAAAAGATGGGTGGTGATCTAATTCGCCATGAGCCAACGGTCCATGAAGGGTTGCTACAGGATGTTGTTTGTGAACATTATTTCCAAAACCACGGCTGGCTAGATTATTTCTTGAAAATCAGGGATTACAATGATGAAATAGCTGTGGAATTTATGCATTCCTTTGATGAAGGAGAAGCTATAGTTAAAGGGTTGAGGGTAATTGCTACAAAGAAGTGAATTGCAGAGGTCACAGGGTTGCTGTAGGAAGGAGAACTCTTTCCTGAATCAAAATACGTAAGGAGTGCCAAGGCAGAGTTCACAATTTCCACTGACAGACCCTTAATGGTGGATAGACAAGGGACTAGAAGGGTTTCTTTACTAGCACATTGGCCTCAGGTAGCTCTTTATGTTATGAAATATATTACATGTGAATGATGGTATTTAAATTTGCATTCACCTCATTTTAAGTTACTTAGTCATCTGCATCATGACCAGCGAGTTAATGTCCCAAATTTCTTGTATCATCTCATTTCTATAAGTGCTAAGGAGACTAGAAAATATGGAAATCGCTCTGTTAGCCATCATGGACTGGTTAAGTTACTTGTACAGTAGTCCCTGAGAGATGTTTCACAAATGGAATGGGGTGTGTTTGAGGATATTCTACAATTTAGGGTTGATGAAGCCCCTATTGCGAATAATCTGTTAGCTTAAGAAGAGATTGTTGCAGAAGATATTTTTGGTGAAGATGAGGGTTTGCTGGTTGCTGAAGGAGCCACAATTATTATGGAAGGAAATATTGAAGCAGAGTCAATCGAAGAACAACCCTCTACTTCTCTTCAAAGAGATTTACCTATTTTGCAAAGGGAAGGAAAAGAATTGGAAAAGGATGAATTAGATGAAGAATTTGTTATCTGACCGCAGGAAGCGCATATTCCTCCTCCAGCCAAGAGGCGTCAAACAAAAATAAAAACTCCTGCATCTCTTTCAAAAGTGTATGTAAGGAGAACAAGAAGGAGGACACAGAAGACTCAACTTGTGAGTAATCCATAATAGGTTATTGCTATAGAAACTATGGAAGAAGAAGATGCTGCAGAGAAGGAAATGCAAGAAAACCCTATGGAAGAGGAAATTCAAGACAACTTTGCAGAAGAAGAAATTCAAGAAGAAGTTTTAATAGATAAGCTAACAAATCTTGCTTCAGTGGCATTGCAATGTGAAGAGATTGTTGATGATGTTCTACAATAACCTGAGGAAAATGTGGGAGATATGTCAACTCAGAATGAGGAGTTTATTGAAGAAATCCCACGGTCTAAGGTAGGACTTATTAGACCTTCTTTATCCCTAACTAGTTTATCAATTGCTTTAACATTTTTAAGGCAATGGGAAATAGAGAAGGATAGGTTGTAGGGGATAATTAATAAGCAGTAAAAAGAGATTGAAAAGAAATATAATAGAATTAAAGAATTAGAAGCTAAGGTAGAAGAGATTTATGGTATGGTTCCTGAGATGATGCAGTGTAGGGCACCCCCAAGAATTTATGCAGTACATTTGAAAGAGTGGTATCTGAATTTTAGACTAAACCGCATTGTTAGGGACCTTAATCCATCCTTGGAAATACCTGAGGAATTCTATCATGCTTACCAAACCTCTCCACATGCTGTAAGGAATTTGTTATTTTAATTATATTTACATAACTATGTTGTACCCCAAGATAGAGAATGAAATCCTTTATTGTATCCATCTCAGAGCTTTCATGTCATGGATCCAAAATGAGATGATCATAGGACCACAAGCCAGGAAGTTTGAAAAATTAGAACTTGACTATCCATTGCCATTAAGGAGGGAATCAGAAGCACCCAGGGTTCTGTATTATGATTGGAAAAAGTTGCTAATAAGAGATGATGTTAGTAAGATAGTACTTCCAATGAGAGAGGAAGTCTATCAAGTGTATGAGCATATGGTTCAGACCCACAGAACAACAACACTAGAAGGGCTAACTCAACACTGGAATCATCTACCAGATCATTTAAAACTGGGAGAGCTTTATTCATTACAAAATTTTCATGCAGCCATACAAAGAGCCTCCAGATACATACAACTAGGTAGGGAGAAAGCCAATAACTGGTTGCCATTAATCTTTCAGCCTCTGATCCTTATGTGGCCACTTTTGGCATGCCAACCAACATAATAGAATTATAATGCAGTTTTAGAAGAAACAACCAGATGGTCCAGGTTGGAGAAAATGAAAGGATTTTATTGGAATTTGCCTTCCAAGGGAACTGGACAGGACACTATTGGTGATTTTAGAGTTTCAACAAAAATCGGAAATTTTCCTTTTGTTGCAGGAGCAGCAAACCCTTAAAGTTGGGGGGCATGATAAGTCGATGCTTTGACATGTTTTTTATCATGACTCTTAGGTTTTTTGGTATCTTTTGGGTTGAATTGTAATAGTAAAGTATTGTGAATTGACTATATGTAATCCATGTTTTAAAATTGAACTTAAGAAATCATGTTTGAACTTTGTCGGTTAATTCTAGCAGCCATGCCAATTTATTCCTGTAGCCAAATGATTTGTCCCTGTGATATGTAGATTATTTAGGATAATGTCATATGTGAGTTAATGAATGTATTAATTGAGTAAGATACATATGCATGTCCTTGTATGTTGTTTTTGTTTTAGTGCAGATAATAATTGATGCTATGGTGGATGATTTTCTTTCACGCCTAAGGACTGGAGAATCACGTTCAGATAACTGGAGGTCAAACTGAAGGGGATTCGAGCAAGCACAATGCATGGCATAATCAGAGTAGTCCAAGAATAGTACTTTGAATGAAGATTCCCTCAAATTGATATTCTTGAGGGGTATCAGGGATGAATGCACTGATTCCTTAGATCTAATGGGGGGGTGACATTACACAATCTACTTAGGCTGAAATAGAACAAATTTGCAAGAAGTATTCCAGATCTACTTCTAAGAAGAATAGGAGATTTAAGCCAAGAGAACCATCATCATCATCTGGAAATGGAGTTTCTAGGTTGGAACTTAGTCATTTGTTAAAAGATTTCAAGGAGGACATTATAAACAATATGGCTACTCAGTTGGATACATTGGAAACTAAGAAGAAGCATGAGGAAGCTGATGCATTTCTTGTAGAATTTTGTCCTCATTGTAAGCAGCAAAAGAAAGATTGTAGATGTAAGATGGTTGCAAATGTTGAAGTACCAGATTTCAACCCGATTCAAGGGGAGGATGAACAAGTCTTCTATGTTGCTCAGAGAAGACCAAATTTTTCGAGACAAGGTATGCCACCTGATCCACTTTCTTTTTCTGGTTATAGTGATAATTCTTATGCACCAAATAACCAATGGCAACCACAGTATTCTCAAAATTTTGGTAATTATCCACATTGGTATGGATCACAAGGCCAAGGACAACAATTTGCTAGTCAGATACCCGAGTGGCAGCAGCCACAAGGAAACTAGTATCCACCTCAGGGTGCAGGGAACCAGTTTCAAGGGAATTGGCAACCTACCTCTCAATGGAGGGGAAACCCATCATGGTCATCCCAATCTTCTGGATATCAACCTCTTGCTCAGCAACCACAACCTCCTACTTTAATGCCACCTCCTATAGCCACAGCACCACCTCCCAAGCCAACACAACTGCCTACTCAATTGTTACCTAATCCAAATATCAAATCTCAGCAACAACAACAAGCTTATTCAGCTAATGTTAATCAATACCTAGCCTATTCTTTATCACTAGATGATATTCACCTCCAATCTAGAACAACACTACCTAATCCCTCTCAGCTAGTTATTACTAAGGTACAAGAAGAGTAGCCAATCTTTGATCCTAATGATGTAATACCTCAGAATCAAATATTACCACCGTTTCCCCAAAGATTGAAAGACAAAGAAGTTTCAACTGATCAACAACAAAGTTTTGATATTCTTGATCAACTGAAGCACATTTGTGTTAAAATTTCATTGCTGCAAGCAATAAAGGATGTTCCAATATATGGTAAGGCATTGAGGGAGGCATGCCTAAAGAAACCTGGCAGAAAGAAAAAGGATCCACAAACAGTTCATGTTATGGGTCAATTAGCTGATATTATGTTAGGAAAAATTGTTATTGCAAAGTATTCTGATCCAGGCAGTCCTATTGTGAGTATAGTCATTAATGGTAGTCAAATAAAGAATGTTTTAGTTGATCTAGGGGCAACCATTAATGTAATGACAAGGGAAGTAATGAAACATCTAGAGATAGATAGTTTAAGGTCTACACCCACAGTTCTTCAACTTGTTGATGGCTCTGCAGTAAGACCTGATGGTATGATAGAAGATATAGTGGTCATACTAGATTCTTGGGAATACCCTGTAGACTTTATGATTTTATCCCCAAAAGCAACATTGGGGGGATATCCAGTCATTTTGGGAAGACCATGGCTTGCCACAACAGATGCATATATTGGGTGTAGATCAGGAGATATGACGATTTCAGATGGTAGTTCCACAAAAACATTGGCCTTATATTGCCCTGCACAACCTCAGCTTGAGTAGTAACAGGCTGTTTGGCCTATTTTAGGAGAGGAATCTAAAGAAATTGACTCTATGATGATTAATTGGGTGCCACTCATGTAGTTATATGATGAAGAATCAATCATTTATAAGGTTCTGACAAATGAATTAATAGAAGACCAAAAATTGTAGAAATTGGTTTCAAGTATTGCA